>NC_090937.1:1334489652-1335114652 GCF_040938575.1 Ambystoma mexicanum
ACCGACAGTGTTTTGCTGTGCAGTAAGTGAGGGAGACAGGAAAGAAAGAGAAGCCCACAGAAACCCAAGGTATAGGAGCCCACATGCCTTGTGTTCCTGCTCTGTCTGACTGTCTAATCTTGTCCCCTTCTCAAGGCTTCAGCATCATTGTATGTAACAGCTGGTGTGAGGCTGTCCCCTTCATTTATGATGTGTGCTCTGAAATTCAGATCCCGCAAATCTCCTGTGGGGCATTTTCTGGGCTAGAGAGTGGTGTTACCCAATGCCATAGTCTTCCTGCCTATTGTTCTGGTGGCTGAGCAGAGGCAGCATTCAAAGGAGAATACACAGAACCCTTCCATAGCTAGCCTGGGCTCACAATGTTGATATGTGGATGCTACAGATCTGCTGTGTTTTCAATAATTCCATGAACTATCAGCCAGCATACCAAAACTCAGGTGTGGCTTATATAATCTCGGGAGGATAGCTCGCCTTGGAGGCAAGACGTCACGGAGCACCACACGTTCGGTCCGTGTTAGGGAGAATTCTCACCCAAGTGCTAATTTCCCTCTACCTTAGAGCCCTCCAGCTCTTTTGCTATATTTTGGGACTTTAAAATTTTCATTTTCAATGTGTTTTACTTTTGTGTTCTTTGGATATGGAGTTTTAAAACAACTCCATAGGCATCATCCTTTTCTTGTGCGTTACACAGCACCATCAGTGCAGTGGCACAGGGATGTCTTTTAGACTTACCAAGGTTTAAATACCTTCTCTGGGACTGACAACTGTCTCCCAGAACATGCAGAGTTAAATTGACTTTACTAGTCTTTTTAAATTTACAGAGCCAGCACACACTATCTTCCTATAGAGTGCTGGAGGCCTAGCACCCCCTGAGTCTATACACTCATGTAACAGTCAAATGTTACACTTTCCCTCTTGAAATTGCTGGTGGAAGTGGTTTAGAACAGACTACCATGATTTTTCCCCACCGCGAACACCGGTAGCTAAAAATCGGGGCAGCCATGTTTTCCAACATGGCGCCCAAGACCTATCTGTAAAAAGAGACTCCGGTCAACTTTTTTCACTGTTTCTTTTAGGAAAGGTCCTTCTTGTGTTTAACTCTGCGCACCAAACCAGGTTTGGTCCCATTGTTCATTGGCCTTTGATGGGCTTCAGTGCTGGGTGGACAGGATGTGAGGGAGGTGCCTGAAACTCCCTGTGCTTAGTCTCCTAGGAGACCTGAATGCACTCTAGCGTGATTGGCCGGCTGGCTGTCCGGCCAGGACAGCCAACCTGCTGTGTGAGTGACAGCCAGGCTCGAATGAATGGGGGAAAACTGTTTAAAAGCAGGTCTCTGGGAATTGGAAAGCAGAGTCGACCACTGGAACGAAAGAATCGAAGACGACCTGAAGGAAGATGACTGCTGCAACTCCTGGTCGACCGGTGAAGCCCTGCTGCAGGTCCGAATTGCCTGAAACTCCATCGACAGAGAAGCCCTTCAAGGTTAACTTCTTCCCTTGAGTTTTGTGGGAACAATCAACTCGCAAGTCACCTGGACACAATCCTTATACTGGTCGAATTTTCTTCAGAGTGCTGTTGAAAACCGGATAGCTAGTGGGAAGGATACCAGTGTGTGGTCTTTAAGGTGCTCACACCTTAAACCGACATTTTGCCAAGCTTGTGGCCTCTTCCCTGGGCAGTGCAGAACCTCCCGACATCCTCCTTCTTGTCCCCATGACTGAAGCTCAGGAATAGCGAGATCTGCAGGAACTGCCAGGAACAACTGCCTCAGCTACAGCTCTTCTTCATTAAAAGGTACTGTGCAAGTGCTGCGCAGAACTCTGTTCGGCCGCAGCAACAATTTGTGAAACTTTCCCAACTTTGAAGGATTGTCCTTCCCTAAACCAACATCTAACTTTTCGTCTGACCAACTACTTCTGAAAACTGCGGCAAAGACTTAACGGTTTACTACCAGAACTGTGCTTTCCTATACAAGACTCTGAACCATTGACTTTGGCACAGGCCTATTGAATTGAATTGCTTGTTGTACTGAACTGAAACTATTTGGCCTACCTCTGAATGTACTGGTGCTTTGATTCTTCTTAACCTTGTCTTTTTACCCCTTTTTAAAGTAACTGAAGTGCCATTTTGCTCCCACTTCAGGGGAACTGAACTTGTTCAGAAACTGATTGGTCGTGTATTGTAGTATATTAGATTGTGATATTGAGCAGCTTTTACTAGTGGAATATTTTCCAACTGACTGTTTAAATAAATGTATATTCTTTTTACCAAGAAAACTTTACTAAGTGTTTGTTTGAATCACTGTGATTGCTAGTCCTTTGTGTAACATTTGTACTGCTCACTTTACTCTTGAGATAAGTCTGGCTGCTCAGCCACTGCTACCACATTACTGTGTAGTACAGGCTTGTACCAAAGGTGAAATTGTACTGACACTTGTAGTCTTAATTGTGTGTAGTGTTCCCAAAGGGTACTGCATGTGATTCTGCATAACAGTCCGCGCTAAGAAACCTCTGGGTATTAAGTGCAATATAAATAAGCTATCATATTATTTCCAGATTACCCTGTCACCAATAAATCATTGTTTTCATAATTATTATGGTTTAGGAATCAGAGCTTTAATTTAAATGCAACATCTGTATTGCAGTGCCTTTGCTGTCACATTAGCTGTAAGCCATGGCACCTGTGACCGCTGGAGCTGCAGATCAGCGGAGAGGTGTCCATTTTGATTTTGTCATGAAACAGGAGATTGTTTCTGAGATGGAATTACCTGTGTCATTTATCATTTCATAAAAAACAAAAAAGGCAGGGCTTTCACATTCTGACCGGATTGGAACTCCTCCTACTTTGCTATATAAAAGATGTATCCAGAGCACCATACATCAATCGAACTCGCTTTCTCTGTATCTTTCTTTCTCGTTCTCTATGTATCTGACAATTTCTCTCTCTCCTCCTCCCGTTGCCTCTCTGTCACTCTCTCTCTGACATATATGTCTCTGTCTCTTTCTATGGGGTGAGTAGTGTTTTCAGGCACGTTTTTGCTAGAGCCATCCCAGCATTTTGGCAATGAAAAGATCATTATATTTGACAAATATGTCTGTGATGAAAGGGTTGTGTACTTGAATAACTAAGTACATGTTGTGCACTGGTCTTCGTGCTCATGGGTTTTTCACAACACTCATTGTAATAATGTTATGTTTGTAACATTGAAATATATATATATATATACACTGATTCGGACTAGGTCTTCAGATGTGGAGACTGGATGGCTGCAACATTGCAAACTATGTTGGGGTCAAAGGCCTCTCGCGTACAGAATTTTAAGTGGGTCTCAGGGTGAATATATCTGTGGACATGCGCAGTTCCGAATAAACGAAGATAATGATATGTGTAAAAGTTATGTTTCCTGCATCTGCAAGGTGCATCTAATCATGTAGCTCTATCCGTTTTTGGACAGAAATGAGGAGAAGGAACCACGTACATTTTCATACTTTAAAACAAATAGTGAAATCATTTGTAATGAGAATTGGCAAAGCCAATAGGTCTTGCTTTGCAAATGAATCAGGTGAGATCATTTTGTCAGGCACCAATAGGAAAACAAGACTTATTCTCACGACATTTACAATGCCAGACCTATTGTGTTTGCCAATTCTTCGCATTGGGGATTTCCCCTTGAAGAGCATTTCCATTGTGTCCACGTCATGCACCCACTTGACTGAATAATTTCAGTGCTTCACGGGACTTCACGGCTTATTCAGTCGTTCTGAGAAGCATTCTGCATTGACAGGCCGATTCATGTAATTCCTCTCAAAAGTGTCGCACGCGGCTGGCGCACAGCGTGCCTGTGCGAATGTCTGCGCCAGCCGCGTGCGATAAAATCAATTCCCGCGCACAGCGTATTCATGGATTCTCGCCTCCAAAAGCAGACGTGGCGCAGAGTGGCGCAGCGACCCTGCAGCAGCGCCAGTTACGCCCCCAAGAACGCCCTCGCGCAAGGAAAAGCCATCAAGATCGCAAAACCATCGCAAAGGGCTGCGCCAACACTGTACCAGTTTACCGGACTGGCAAAAGCGGGGAACGCGTATTACGGGTGTCGGGAACACGCGTGCGCGAGAAGATTCACACGCGATCGGGCCAGGGGGAGCGCGTGCGTGTATTCCAGGGGTGCGTGAGAAGTTCTACACGCGAATGGCCTGGGTGCATGTATTTCAGGGGTGTGCAGGAAGTTCCACACGTGATTGCCCTGGGCGCGTGTATTTCAGGGGTGTGCTGGAAGTTCCACACGCGATTGGGCTGCGTGCATGCATTTCAGGGGTGCGCGGGAAGTTTCACACGCGATTGGGCTGCGTGCGTGTATTCCAGGGGTGCGTGGGAAGTTTCACACGTGATTGCCCTGGGCGCGTGTATTACAGGGGTGCGTGGGAAGTTTCACACGTGATTGCCCTGGGTGCATGTATTACAGGGGTGCGCGGGAAGTTTCACACGCGATTGCCCTGGGTGCGTGTATTACAGGGGTGCGCGGGAACTCCCACACGCGATTGCCCTGGGCGCGTGTATTTCAGGGGTGCGCGGGAAGTTTCACACGCGATTGCCCTGTGCGCGTGTATTACAGGGGTGCGCGGGAAGTTTCACACGCGATTGGGCTGCGTGCGTGTATTTCAGGGGTGCGTGGGAAGTTTCACACGCGATTGGGCTGCGTGCGTGTATTTCAGGGGTGCGCGGGAAGTTTCACACGCGATTGGGCTGCGTGCGTGTATTCCAGGGGTGCGCGGGAAGTTTCACACGTGATTGCCCTGGGCGCGTGTATTACAGGGCTGCATGGGAAGTTTCACACGCGATTGCCCTGGGTGCGTGTATTACAGGGGTGCGCGGGAAGTTTCACACGCGATTGCCCTGGGTGCGTGTATTACAGGGGTGCGCGGGAACTCCCACACGCGATTGCCCTGGGCGCGTGTATTTCAGGGGTGCGCGGGAAGTTTCACATGCGATTGCCCTGTGCGCGTGTATTACAGGGGTGCGCGGGAAGTTTCACACGCGATTGGGCTGCGTGCGTGTATTTCAGGGGTGCGTGGGAAGTTTCACACGCGATTGGGCTGCGTGCGTGTATTTCAGGGGTGCACGGGAAGTTTCACACGCGATTGGGCTGCGTGCGTGTATTTCAGGGGTGCGCGGGAAGTTTCACACGCGATTGGGCTGCGTGCGTGTATTTCAGGGGTGCGTGGGAAGTTTCACACGCGATTGGGCTGCGTGCGTGTATTTCAGGGGTGCACGGGAAGTTTCACACGCGATTGGTCTGCGTGCGGGTATTTCAGGGGTGCGCGGGAAGTTTCACACGTGATTTCATCAGGGTACGTGTATTACAGGGGTGCGCGGGGAGCACCACATGTGTATTGCACGTGTGGATCCTCCCAGGTGTTCCCTCTACACCCTCCACGGCCCCTGCAGGTGGCTCACACCACAGGGGCCTACCCTGCACCTGTCCTGCAGGCACCCCATCCACCATGGCCATGCCCCCCAGCCAACCCACATGTCAACTTGCACTACTGCCCACCAACGTCCCCCTGCACCCCCAGCCACCAGGGGCACCCTCTGCCAGGCCCCCACCCATGTCTCCCACCCCCCCACTGCCCAGCACTGTGGGGCACCTGCCAGCAGGCCCCCACCCATGTCTCCCACCCCCCCCACCCCCCAGCACTGTGGGGCACCTGCCAGCAGGCCCCCACCCATGTCCAACTCATGTTCCCCACCACCCCCACCCCCCAGCACTGTGGGGCACCTGCCAGCAGGCCCCCACCCATGTCTCCCACCCCACCCACCCCCCAGCACTGTGGGGCACCTGCCAGCAGGCCCCCACCCATGTCCAACTCATGTCTCCCACCCCCCACCACCCCCCAGCACTGTGGGGCACCTGCCAGCAGGCCCCCACCCATGTCTCCCACCACCCCCCACCCCCCAGCACTGTGGGGCACCTGCCAGCAGGCCCCCACCCATGTCCCACTCATGTTCCCCACCCCACCCCCCACCCCCCAGCAGTGCAGGGGCCCCCTCCACCAGGCCCTCGCCCATGTCCCATCCATGCCCCCCTGCACCTGGGTCCCAACAATCCCCAATCATGTCCGTAATGGCCATCCTCCCCTGCCAAAAGGCCCAACCAACTATCACATCCACCCACATATCAAAGGCAATTACATGTAACACACCCAATGTGAATAATGCAAATGAACACATGTCTGTCACACACAATGGCTGCAAGTGAATGTTAAAACACCCAACATGACATGCAAGAAAGCAATGAGATGATACGACACATTGAAGGATGAAAATAAAAATGTATTGAAAATCAACTTGAATGGAAATGAAATGAGAAAAACCACAAAGCAAAACAACCAAAAGAAGATGAATGTCCATGAAAAAAATCAAAAACACACAGCACAATCAAAATGAATGGTGTCCAAAGTCACAGTCAGAAAAGTAATCCAAGTGTAAATGATAAACAAAAACCATTGCTCCATGGCGATGAAAAAAAACCAAAAAATAAAAGAATCCACTGAAGAACTATTTACAAGATAATCCCGGGTCCATGAGCCTAACCAAATGAAACCTAACTATGACAACTAACTAAAAACTGAACTATATACAAAAATGTGGCGCATTGTCCAAGCGCAACCAAATAAAAAAGAAATTAAAGGAAACCTAACACTAACTATATAACTATATACAAAGGTGGCGGGCAAGTCCAGCGGCTCACTCTGTGGTGTTCCGGGCCAGGGCATCATCGAACACCTGTTCGATGTCCCGGAGGCGGTCCTGTTCCATGGCCCCGAGGGTCCGCAGGGACGACGCCGTCTCGTCCTCCAACCCCCTGCGGATTGCCTCGAGGCACTCGGCCCGCCTCAGGGCCCTCCGCATGGAGTTCTCCGCCCTGACCATTGTGAGCCGCGCCTCTTCCGCCAGCCGCCGCTCCGCACCTATATGCTGGCCCAACCGCTGTCACACGGAAGACACTTCCCGTCCTGGGTCCTCCTGCCCTCCGGCCGATGCCTGCCCCTCCGATGTTGATGGCCCCGAGCCATGATGCCTCCCACGTTGACTCCGCTGCTGCCTCCGACGCCACTGCCTCTGCCAGCACGACGGCATCCAGGCTGATGGAATCCACCGACGCCGTTGTGCACGTGCCCTGCCTGATGATGCCGGCTCATCCTCCATCTGCTGGGGTACAGTTGCTGTGGTGTCCACGCCTGCTGGACCTCTGACTCCCGACTGTGGCAGGGATGGGATCCCCACCGAGCTGGCTGCTTTGGTCAGGGCAGGTCCACAGGGGGCCCTGGTGGCATCTGGGCCGGAAGACGGCAAGGAGAACGACTGGCGTATAGTCTCCACAGAGGAGGAGAGGGCCGCCAGATTGGCCGACACATGCAGGAAACCCCCGAACATGGACGATCCCAATTGGGCCACGTCGGCACGGTGCTCTTCGTGATGACGTGCGTGCTCCTCCTGGGTAGCACGCATGGCATCACGAATCACAGCCGTGGGCATCGCAACCCCAATCAGGACCTTCTCCATACGGCCAGGGGTCCCCTCGTCCGCAGGTGGAGGGGAGTCAGATGACATGGACATCCCCTCTACCTGCGGACGGGCCTGGGACGGGGCATCCCTGCTGGTGCATGGTGGTGCACCCACAGGGTCAGGGACAGCGACATGCACAGGCCCCTCCACGGTGACCTGTGCTGTCTCCTGCCCCTGCCCCTGGACTGCACCACTTGCACCAGCAGGGATGCCCCCACCAGGCCCCATGTGCGCCTCAGTGGCGGCCTCCTCCTCCTCTGTGGAAACCACCAACCTGGATGGCTCCTCACCGTCTTCCGCAGTAGCAGGCCCCTGTGGGGGCTCACCCACCCCTTCCGCTGCAGCCGTGGGGGCATCCCCGCCGCCTTGCTCCACAGCGCCGTCTCCGCCCTCTTCTTCACTAGCCGCTGCGTAGAGGGAGACATAGAACACAAGCATCAAGGTACTGTACAATGGTCCCCTAGACAGGAAGCAATAGCAGATGAGTGCCACTGTCAAAGTACACTTCCATCATGTCCCTCCACAACAAATTTGTCAGTCCAGGCAAAACACACACAGTGACAGTCATGGTGCATGCCATGGACATTTCCATACATGTCCAATGGACTCTCGAAACATACAATGTAATGGTACTCACATGCATCATGGGTCTATCACATGCACACACTTCACCTCAGTCACATCCATCTGGCCCCGTACACCCCAATCACAGTGGATACAAGGATGACTAGGCTGCATCAGTGAATCTGTAAATTGTCACAGACATGTGTCATGCATCCATGGCATTCACAAGTTACAGACACGCAGGTCAGGCACACAGACATGGATACCATATATGTACCTGGCATCAGCACCCATCCCTCACCCCCACCCATGTCCAGGAACAGAGACTGCCATGCTCTCATGTGTGCAATCTGCATAGGGCTCCCCATGTCGCATTTAAACACATGCAACAACCGTGCGGTTCACACATTACTGGTCGCACATGCATTACCATGATGTCCCTGTACACATACATGCATACATGGCCTATATCACACATACAGGCAAGTATCAGACAACCAGCACACTGCAACATTCCCTGTTTCACACAGCAATGCTTGGCCACTTACCGCTCAACTCCAGACGGGTCTCCCTCTCAAGGACCTGGACGTGGAGCGCTGGGTGTACGCGTTCCAGGACCCTCATCTGGATGGAACTCATGCGGCCCCGGCCCCCCTCCACGAGGCGCCGGGCCTTTATGAGGGTCCTGGACCTCAAGTCCTCCCAGCGCTTCTTGACCTTCTGGATGGTGCGGGTTGCCACCCCCTCCGCGTTGATGGCAACCACACAGTCAGCCCAGATCCTCTCCCGTCCTTCCTTGTTGACGCGGGATGATCCGAAGAGGGCATCATACTGCCCAAGGACTTGCTCCACCAGGACACCAACTTCGGTGGCAGTGAAGCTGGCGCCCCTCTGCCCCTCTGGCCGGGGGTTGCCATTTGTGCCAGATGTTGATGTGCCCGACATGGCAACCCCAGGGGCAGGAGTGGGTGGGCAACTGGGTCCTGGGGCTGGGCTGTGGAGCGATGTTATCCGAGTCGGGAGTCTTCTGTTCCAGCAGGGGTGGACACAGCAACTGGACCCCTACAGATGGCTGATGTGCAGGCACCAAATGGCAGGGCACGGTGGCAGCAGGCAGGCAGGCAGGCAGGCAGCAGCAGATGGCACGTGGGAGGCTGCTCGGGGCACTGGGGGGCATTAATTCGGCCTTCTGGGCAGGAGCGTTGTCTTCCGTGTGCTTTCGCGTGGCCAGCTTGATACGGAGTGATTTGGCACGTGAAAATCCTGCACGTCAGCGTGAAATTCGAGGAAAGGGCCTTAGCGCGCAAGCGCGTCAGCACGCGTACGCGATTTCATTGGACCAAAGGCCCTTACAGCGTAAGCGCGTCTGTGGCGTTTCGCGCATGGGCGTTGCCCTGGCAGGGCTTGGAGATCCTACGTGCCTTTACACTGCTCTGTACGTGCTTTTCATGCGGTGCGTGTGTTTTCCATCGGTTGGGGTTCACACGCTATTACTTCACAGCGGGTGTTGGCTACGCGTTCTTCTACATGCAACACGCAAGGCAGATGGTGAGTGGTACCCTGCTCCCCCCCAGGCCCGATCGCGTGAAAAACTTCACGCGAACCCCTGGAATACACGTGGCACGCTCCCCCAGGCCTGATCGCGTGAAAAACTTCATGCAAACCCCTGGAATACACGTGGCACGCTCCCCCAGGCCCGATCGCGTGTGAAAACACCCGCGAGCCCCTGGAATACACATACCCCGCTCCCCCAGGCCCGATCGCGCGTGAAAACACCCGCGAGCCCCTGAAATACACGCGCCCATGCCATTCACGTGTGGAACTTCACGCGCACCCCTGAAATACACGCACACGCTCCCCCAGGCCAGATCGCGTGTAAAACTTTGCGCGCACCCCTGAAATACCCGCACGCAGCCCAATCGCGTGTGAAACTTCACGCACACCCCTGAAATGCCCGCACGCAGCCCAATCGCATGTGAGAAACTTCTTGCGCACCCCTGGAATACACGCGCCCAGGCCAATCGCGTGTGCGACTTCACGCGCACCCCTGAAATGCACGCACACGCTCCCCCAGCCCGATCGCGTGTGGAACTTCTCGCGCACCCCTGAAATACACGCACACGCTCCCCCAGGCCCGATCGCGTGTGGGCCTTCTCGCGCGTGTAGGACTTTGGCGCACATTTTTTTCCTGCGCAGGGATGCTACCGCCTGCTTTCATGTGGCGGACATGTATGGGCATGTGCGCGTCTTTGGCCGTGCACTGTTTTTCCCTATTCGATTCCATGAATACGTGTTGTAGGCAAGCGTGTGGGCGTTCTGCGCACTTGCCTCCTGTACTTCCCCCGTGACGCCCACATTTTCACGAGTTGTTCCCCATTCTGCTTGTGACGCCCCGTGTTACGCCTACTTTTGTTATGTGCGCCGCGCTATGTGCGAATTCGCTGTGGCCTTATCGCACGGCGTTCGATGACCTGTGCGCCAGCGTGCGCCAGCTTGCGCCGCGCACTTTCTCAGCGCACATCCCACATTTTGCGCGTGCACGGACTTCCATGAATTGATGTGCGATGTTTTCTGTGCGATAATCGCACTTGCACTGCGATTTTCGCTGTTTCTCTGCGAATCACAAGTTTTCGCACACGTGCGCCGTTTTTTTGGCGCACGTTGATTCCATGAATCGGCCTGTAAATATGTAAAATGAGCACATTGAGAATGTGCGGGACATCATATTAGAGAAAAAAGCACAGTGCCTAGTAGAAGATATCCGTGATGGCCATTGCACATTTTGTATGACTCTGGCTACACACAAACCAAGCCATGCTTCTTTCAGAATGCTTGTTACAGTTCAATTAGAATTACATTGTTTCAATAATGTGTTCCTGCTGTTAATCTATTAACAATGTGGTTCTGTTCAGCTGTTAGCTTATAGATGTTATTGCGTAAAGCACATGTTTCTTCAGAAGGGCACCCTGCTAATCAAATCAGCAATAATGGTTTCCTCGCCTCCCAAACGGGATCTGTCATGTTGCTGCAGTCCTAATGGCACTGCATATCTGAAACACCAGGAAGGCTATATCATTGAACACAGGATCTGCAGCAGCTGCTATGACTTATGCCACTTCGTCATGCGGCATAAGTCATAGCAGCACCTTATCTCACAAACCTTTTAATTGTTCCGGATTGCTCAGAAACGGAGTCAGACTTAGGTCCATTGAGGTTTCATGCCCGAGGGTTTCAGGGATGCTATGTTTTACACGTCCGCGTTTCTCACTCATAGGCATCTCTAAAAACAAAAAGGTGTTGTGTTCCTGTCTAAATTGTATCACTGAGCATCTGGATACTTCCACCACATTACAAATTCACGAGCGAGTGAAAAATAGGATTGGAACAGTGAAAGTAAAATTAACAAAGAGTTGGCATTTAAGATGCAGCTGAAAAGCTAATTGCTTGTATTTTTTTTTTTTACCTTTAAAACTAACCTCCAGATGATTTCGGGTGCCATAAATCCATCCCAGAGTTCACAAAAGAGGTTTTCCGAAAAATGTAGCAAAACACATTCTAGAGCATTGCAACAGTGTGACGTGTAGAGATGTGCAGCCGTCTTTGGTGAGAAAGACGATTAATGTCACGAGGCGGAGTAAGACCAATGAGTATTATGCTATGAGGGAGTGAGCAAGCCAAGGTGGAGGAATAGGAACAATATGGAGTACTTTGCACAGTGAGTACGAGGAAGGGGAGATGAAGGGGAGATGGTAGATAGTCAAGACATGATGGTTGAGAGAAGAAGGGTATAGAGCAAGTGTGGATGGTGAAGGCAAGGGCTAAATAGTGGGGGGGGGTAGCGAAAACAAGGAACAGGTGTGAAAGATGTGGAAATGGTTGGCAATGTGAGATAAGAAGGGGCCATTTCGTATAGTGCCTGACTCGCAAGTGTTGCCATCGTCTAGCAGCTTACATAACTAAAGTCACTATTATCTGATGAAAGGGTGCTCAGTTTATTAGCCATTGCAAGAGAAAAAGCTTTTATGGGACATGCCAAGATTTGACAATAAGATGCGTAGGTTAAGCAGAGATCCCACCAGCAAAGTCTCATTAACTTAAATATCTGAACATCTATCCAAAAATTAAGAAACATTTTGAGTGAAATAAACAGGACAATATAAGAGAGGTGTAGAAAGAAGGAAGGCCGGAAATTAAAATAAACTGTACAGGTATGGATACAAAGGGAGAAAAGCATACATAACATGTAGAAAACCATTAAGAGAGAGAAGGGATGTGACTTGGTATCAGAGACGTGGTATTGCATTGATTGACCTTCATATCTAATCGACCTTCCCAGGTGCAACTGGGCCCTTTCCTCTCCTCCATATGACTCTCTACCTGTGGCATCCCTCAGGGCTCTATCCTATTGCTGTGACCCTTCAACATCTATCTTGCTGCTCTGGCCCACTTGATCTCCTCCTTCTCTCCTCATTTCCAGTGTTATGCTGATGACATACAGCTCTCCTTCAAGCCTCCCTCCACTACCTCCTCTTCTTCCTCTCTCATTCCTGACTGTCTGACTGCTATTCAGGCATGGTGCATGGCTAATGATTTTTGTCTTAATGCAAGTAAGACCGAGATCCTTATCATTGGGGCCCCTGCTCCCTGCTTCCCTCCCACTCTCTGGCTCCCCTTCTTGGGTCCCTTCCCCTCACCATCTTGTGAGGCTTAAAACCTTGGTGTCATCTTTGACTCCTTCTCCCCTCACATCATGGACATTGCCAAGAAGTCTAACTTTCAAATTCACCTTCTCAGAGGCATTATCCCCTTCCTTATCTTCCCCCAGAAACTCAATGTATCCAGAGCTCTGGTTCTCTATGGGCTGGATTAATGCAACAGTCTCATCCTCAATCTGCCTCTTTCCTCTATTCGCCGCTTCAAATAATCCATCAATTGGCATCAAGCCCAGGGACAGCATCTCTCAAGCCCTTAATTCTCTCCACTGGCTCCTGGTAGCTGCAGGTATCGATTTCAAGACCCTCTGCATCATCCACAAGGCTTTCTGAGGCCTGGGACCACACTACACCGAACTCTCTCTCCCTAAATACCTCCCTGCAAGAGCCCTTCAGTCCTTTAGCTCGAACTCTCTGCAGATCAGATGTTTTTCCAAGCAGAGAGTGAGGGGTAGATCTCTCTCTTCGACAGGTGCCACCCTCTGGAATGGCCTCCCTTCCCTTCCCAGACATGAGCTGGACTTCCTTAAGTTCCGGAAGCTTCTGAAGACCATGCTCTTATCTACCTCCTTCCATCTTGCCCTCCCTTGCTAATTCCCCCATCTGACGCCGTGAATGGCGGCCTAGTCCCTTATGAGTCATACAGAGCACCATGCCCTCCTTGACCAGTCTATACCAGCATGCCTCCAAACCAGCAGTGCCTTTCCTTGCCCCCTTCACTAACTAGCCTGGTGGTTAGGGAATGCTTCCAGAGTCTTGTCCAACCCCCATCCTTGAGTTTAGTCTGGCTCACTCTTTTTCCTTTACTGATATATCTAGGCCAGTAACAGTCAGGAACTAAAAATTCACTGTACTATAGTACAAAATACAGTATTTGTAGACTTATACTTCAAATATGTTCTTACAGTAATTCACTTAGGGTCCACTCAAAGCGTATGAAACATATACAAAGGGGAAAACACAGACTTGGGAGACAGTAATGCTTTCTATGTATGAAGATGATTAGTAAGGTTATCAACACTGTCTTATAGTTCTGTTGTTTTTTTATTACTGTACTTTCCCTGGATATGCTCATATGTGTACACATTGCACTTACTCTACTTTCCTTAGGGTCTAGTCGCCATATGTGATAGTTATACATAGGGAAGTAGTAGCTTTGAAGCAGAGAAATCATTTCTGTGCATGAAGATAATCAGTTAGGTTATGAAGGTTGTCGGGTAATACTGCTGTTTTTTTTGTTTACTTCACTTTCCCTGTATATGCTCTATTTTTATGTGTTGTTATGTGTTTGTGTTTTGTGTGCAGTAATGCAATAATGGAGTAAGTGGGTTTGATTAGGTACTTATTAAAAGTTTCACAGTATGCACGACTCTAATAAGAAAGCATTTATAATTTTAGTATTTAACATCGCAAGGTTATTAATATTGCATCTTCATCATGTCTGCTGCACACTATGCCTATGTTACTACATTTGTACCTTAGTATATTGGAAAAAACTTCATAATACACTGCTATTTGGATTAATGCATCACTTAATGCACTACGTACCTCATGATATTTAGTCCAATGATCCTTGACACTTTTTTATTAACATTACAATAAGAATCCATTGTGCAGACTTTTCATGAAAGGTAAATGCACATGTGATGTCATCAGTGATGTCATCAATGAGATTTGTGATGTCATCTTTGATGTCCTGGGTGTTAGTCTTAGCAGTGCACGGTGGTGCACCGAGTTATGGTTGGTTAGCTTACCATAACTGGCAAATTTCAGGGGGTTTTCGGTTTTACTGGGAACCATAACGTCCCTTTAACAAAGTTTTTTTACTGAATTTCATAGGTTTTTAGTAGCGCAACTTAACCATAACATCCCTTTAACAATGTTTTTTTACTGAATTTCATAGGTTTTTAATAGGGCAACTTAACCATAACGTCCCTTAAACAAAGTTTTTTAATTGAATATACATTTTCATAGTGTAAATTTGATAGATGTTTACTAGGATTCCCTTACTTTATGTACATGTAACATAGAACATACCGAACACCACGCTAATGATTTTGATGTCCGCGGACGGTCGTGGAAGACATCAACACTACCCAAACACTCAGGGGGTATCTGAAATTGTTCTATCATACCATATAAACACTGCACAAGTTCAAAAAGCAGCACATAAACACATTATATGTAATAATAAATAAGCAGTGGAACCTACATATGTAAAAAATCAACCATCCATTTAAATACCATATGTAATAAAATGGATTATACCATAACAAAAAAATATATGCCTCCAACATATTTACCTCACAGAAACTGCAGAGCTAGAAGCAACAGTAGACCTACACAACACTACGAATACAACTTACCAGAAACTAGTAAGTAAACTTCATTTTTCTTATATATTTCTAAAATGTTTGTATGAGGTACAGTACAATTAATATATTTTTGTTTTTCACACAGAAATGTGCAGTACTTTGGAGTGGCTTGAAGAACATTTTCCACGTGAGGAAATGTCTTAAGACAGTGATAATAATGGTAGACACTTCTCTATATAAGCAAATTAATAATCATTACTTTATGTGTACTTAACATATATATATTTATTTTTAGCAGATCATATAAACATTGAAAATATTACACCAAAAGACACATTGGAAAAGACTCTGCAACGCATGCAACAGAAAATAGACATGCTCAAGGATAATTTCAATGGTTTGAAACAGTAAGTGGAGGACCACATAAACGAAAAAATTAAATACCATTATCCCACCTGTACCTCTGCCCCCTCTCCATGTCCCAGTGAACTATCCCCAAACCCTCAACAGCAAGATAAACGTTTTGATGAGACTTCCATCCCTTGATCCCCTCCCATCCATCCTCTCCAAACCCCTAACTCCCCTGTATTTGTATCAGTTTCTGCTTCCCCCTCTCTTTCATAAATTGTGTATATGTATATAATAAAAAAAGTTATGTTTCTTTTAATGAAATTCTTTGTGTCTTATTTCTTTTTAAAAAGCAGTTAAAATGCCCACAGACAACGCGCCTGACCGGCCTGTCCGTAATTAACAAAATGTGGATGACCTAAGGACACTAAACCTGTCCGTACCATTCGCAAACAAGATGGAACTGATTTTAGAACACACCAGGTGTATGGGATGTCTGTATATGAACAAAATGGGGGTGTCCTAAGGACACTATACATGTCTGTACCGTTCGCAACCAAGATGGAACTGTTCATAGAACACACCTGCTGTCCGAGATATCCATAAGTGAACAAAATGGACGAATCCTAAGGACACTATACCTGTCCGTACTGTCCGCAGCCAAGTTGAAACTGTCCTAAGAACACGCGCTGTGTCCGGGATGTCCATAGTCAAACAAAATGGAGGTATCCTAAGGACACTATACCTGGCCGTACAGTCTGCAGAACATCTACGCACATGTGCACCACACCCATAAGTCCTGCGAACATCGCGCCTGTCCGTAACTGTCCGTCTCACTTGTGTTGCACTTTTAATTAGCTTCAGGGCCCAAAGGCTGTCCGTAGAACACACGCGCGCATGCGCATGACCGTTTCTGTGCATTTGTTGTCCTGCGGACACCCGTTCCCTTCGTGGACGTGTTCCCGACGTCATCATGTGACCGCACCCACGCTGAACGTGTGTCCTAATTTGCGGATGTTCCCCAACATTTTAAAAGAACTTATTCAGACAATCCAAATTATTTTACAGTAAACATTCACCATTTCACATGTCCCAGACAATGGCCCTCGCTTTTCACATACTTTTTGTAACTTTTTGAACCTTTTTGGGTGTTCGATATGTTCGCGAGGCGCACCCCTCCGCCCCTATAAAAGCCACACCCCAAAGCTGATCTTCATTGTACTTCTGGCTATTGCAGATAGACTTTTGCTGCCTTTGCTGCTCTTGCTAAGATTATCTCATCAACCCTAATGCATCCATGGCTGTTGTTGCTACATCTGCCTCAGTACCAACCCCAAACCCTCCACCACCACCACCTCCCCAAGGGCCTGCAGAGGGGAACAGGCGTGAGGATGTAGAGAACGAGGATGAAGAGGATGAAGAGAATGAGGTCGAGGAACTCCCTACTACCAGCACTCGCCGGGAGTCTTGGCTGTGGCGGTTGTTTACCGTTTATGGTAATGTACCAAAAGCACATGCGAACAAGGTCAACTGTAACCAGTGCAAATTGGTGCTGAGTCGTGGGAGACGTGGTTCGTACAGCTTTGGTACGACATCCATGAAGCGACACCTAACTTCATTCCACAGTGTGGACATTCGCAAGGTTGTACCTTGTGATAAACGTAGTAGGTTGAGTTCCTCTACAGCATCCTCCATTTCAGCTCCTCTCACCACAAGAGACACTCCTGAGGGAGAGCGCATCCCTCCAGCTGCTTCACAGACCATTTGCGATGCTGTTGACCCTTAGCTTTCGAGGGTCACAATATTGTGTATGTACTGCGACACAGTACTTTGCAGGGGGGAGAGTCTTCGAAGTGCTTTCGAGACTACGGTCAAGGACTACCAAAAGACCTGCTACCTACCTAAGTAAGGCCCACCCTACATCTTCCTCTCTCCACCTGCCCTTTCTTATCCCTGTGGTTGGTATCCCTTCCTTACCCTCCTTTCCCCTCCTCTCCTAGTGTGTCGTGTGTAAAAAAAACCAAAAAAAATATAAAACAACAAAAATCCAGAACAAAAGGCTCTTTTCAGAACCGCCTTTCACAGTTTAAAAATAGAAGTGTCAAATAAACAGTGCAGGGCCCTGCGTATTTTTTGAAAGTCTGCGGACAGTCCTAGGACATATCAAATTTTAGGGTGCTGCCCTAGCAAAACCAATGCACTTTTCTCTGGGAAGAAGTGGTGGCTTTGAAAAGAACCTTTTGATGGTGTTTTTGTGTGTTTGAAAAACTTGAAATCGTCAACATCTACTGCAAAATTTGTCACTCTAATTCCAAAAAGGTCGCAATGCATTTTGTACATTTCTCAGAAAAATCTGATTGCCAGCATAAGTAAGATGGACTCTATCTCTGCGAAAAATGTATGTGCTACGAAACATAATATTTTCATTGTGAAAAGAGGACATGCCAACATCTCTTAGAAAGGCACAAACAGCCTTATTAACATTGCACCTTGCTTTCTCCATTTGTGGACCAAATAAAGAAGAACGCAGCCACATTTGTATTTGCGCAATGCGAGAATAAATTACTTGGGAATTTGGAAACATATCCATGACCTTCTCAAGTCCTTCTTTCATTGCAAATTGCAAAGAAATTCCAGACACATGTCGTAAACTGTTCCCTCCACAATGAATTGTAATTATGTCCGGATGATGCTCTGTCTCTAAAGTAGCACAGAGAGGTACCAGGTCCACCGACCTCATTCCACGCACTCCATGCCAGTGCACTTCCACACGAGGGAATCCATAATCTGCAGCTACTCCACAACGTTCTGCATGCACCTCCAACCAATGTATCCATGAGTCTCCGAAAATCCATATAATCTGTTTTCGAAAAAACGCACAGGCATATCTATCTGTTCTTCCCTCAGGAAAAAGACGTTCTCACAAAATCTCTCCTTACACAACACACCCAATAAACTTTACTGACCAATCCCTAGCTCCGCTCATTCTAATTTGCATGCCTCTCCGCCCCAGAATCCCAGTTTGTAATACGTGCTGTCTGCAGACTACCGCCATGTCCGCGGACATATCGAATATCTGAGCGTGCTGAATGTACATTTAAATAGTGTGCTGCCCCATTTCCCCTTTGATGTGGGCTCTGAAAAGAGCCTTTTATTTTGTTTTTTTTGCAGATGCCTGACAGACACCTGTTATTTTGTATTTTTTGGGGGGGTTTCTTCTTACTTTACAACTAAAATCTTCACATAACCTTCTCCAAAGCAACCCTTACATTCCAAAACAACATGGCATTTCCTAAAAAAGATAAAAAAATACCATCTTCTTCAAAATAAACAGTATTACTCGAATCAATATTCTCATTATTACAGAAAAACATACCAGCTCTAAACATGAAAGCACACACGCCTCGATTGATTGCACACCTAGCAATGTTTTGCTGAGGACAAAAAACAGAACTATTGCCCCATATTACCCTAGGTAGTAATCCAGAAAAAATTACTTTCGCATTTGGAATGATGTTCGTTACTCCTTGAACCAACTGTTCCAAATCTGCCAACAAAGTATGGTCACTCACGTAGCCCAAATGGAAAGCACCATAGTGCAAAACTACCAAATGGGGACTGTTCATCCTAACCATGTCTTCACAAACTTGTAGAATTCCCTTTACATTACAATCAGGCACAGCGCTCCACACCACCTCCACTCCTTTAACATCAAAATTGTTTGCCACATGCCTGCATTGAGCATACTGCTGTAAACCATGGACAAACATATCTCCGAGCACCAACACCCTGACTTTCTCCACCTCTGCCATCTTCACTACACACACTCTCTTTCTAAACAAATCCACAGCATCAACATCTAATTAGCTGATTCCTACAGTCCCCTTTCCACACTGGATTTGCCGGAAAACCCCGGATGTGGCACGCCCTGCCCGCAGACAGCCGCGGTGTCTGCGTGGCACATAACTCTTAGCCAGCCCTTCTACCCTTCCCACATCACTGTCGGTGCCATTCCCTCATTGGATACAGCTAAGCAGTCACACAACCATCCACCAATCAAATCCAAGACCTCTACATCTAACCCCATCATCAGAGTTCTGCACTTCAAATGTACTGTTGATCACTCTGAGTACAAGTCTCATATCATTGGAAAGCACCTACTACAAAAACTACTGTACAAGTCTCCAAGTTTTCTACTTACAGCTCCATGCATATCAACATGCATGAATACAAACTACAGGTATGCATATTTTATTCAGAGTACATGTACAACTCTTATGAATGCATATAAACAGAGTAATGCCACTAAACCTGTATAGCCTATACATACATGCCAACCCTCCCGATTTAAGCGCGAGACTCATGATTTGTCATTGAAAAATAGCACTATTTTTTACTGTCTCCTGCATAACCGATACATACATGCAAACCCTCCCGATTTAGGTGCGAGACTCCTGATTTTTCAAAGAAAAATCACACTTTTTTTACTGTCTGCCGCCTTAATTAATGCTAATCCCAATGCAATCCTATGGTAAAATAAATGTTCCCGATTGCTGTGGTGAAATATCCCTTAGGGGCTCCCGATTGTTGTCATGTCTACCTATAAAATGAACTTATTGAAATGTTTCCCATCTACTATACTGAACTGTCACTTCCAAACCTGTCTGCTATCTACAACACACCTTTAAAAAACCAATTGAATTCCATACACTTAAAATTCTACTCATTTGCAAAGCATGTTGAACTAACATATTGTAAATAAAATATAAACGCTGCACATAGTCAAATGAAATGCATGCATACACTATGTTCAGATATAAAACAAGAATACTACCACAAAAACATAAAAATCAACATCTACATTAACATCTCTGCTATAAACACACAAAATTACTAACTTCTTTCTTTTACAATTGCAGTGAAGACCACTCTCCTGAAAATCAGCAGCATCTGAACTACAAACAACATATCCGAAGAAACCTGCTCATTCCACAAAAAAAGAGTAAGTACAATACTGCCTTAATATTCTTACTGTTCCACAAAGACACTGTGTGGTTCATTCATGTAATTTGCGCACCAAAAAAACAGCTTCTGAACCATTCTGCCCACAAATCCCCATTTATTAAACAGAGATTAGCAGGCAGAATGGCACACAAATCCCCTTTAAAATACTCAACCCTTAGAATGTTAGTACTACAAAACAAAGAACTGTTTTAATCTTATACCATTACGTTTACTATTAATGCTTCTCCTCACCACTAGCTCTCTTTCTACTGTCATCTGAACCGCAGTTTAGTAACACACAAATAGAAGAATAGACTTCTCAACTCATTGTAACTGCCTAATGCACAATCACACACCACCACATACATCTTTCCCATCATACTCAGACACTCATGCACACAGCACACATACATTGCAAAACGGCCCAACCCATACCTTCTTTTTTTTCAACAGACCTCATAGAATGCCTACCAAAAAGCAATTCCGCAGAAAGCAACACAGAAATAGAGCAAATGAAAATAAAAGTGTCCAAAATAAGCATCCATCTCTACCAGAGTTTGTACAAAACGTTCAAACAAAACAGCTAATACAATCATTTAGCGAAACAAAACAAGCTTCTAGTACAGAAACGTTGCCTCCTCTATCAAAATGTAAAACGAAACAAAAAATGTTTAACAAGAATTTGGCTACCACTACTGCTAAAACTGCTCCTATAAATCTTGATATACTAGCAAGTAACCATACCAAAAAAAGTATTTTAGCAAAAATGTTCTGCCACAGAGTCCTTCAGAATCTTATAAAAACAGGAGACAAATCATGCTCAACCCTTCAAACCTACCATAGAAGATTAATCTTAGAAGCTTTAATAGACAGTGCAATCCTTCTCAAAAGAAAGTTATTCATTTTAGTGTTAAACAGAATGAAAGCACTAACAAAACTAAGTACTAAATTACGAAAAAAACTTCTCAATAAACGGAATGTCAACAGAAATAACTTCTTAAATATCTGTGGAGGTGAATGGAGTCACTCCACGAGCACAGAACCATATTTTAATGAAGAAGCATACAAACAAAACCAAGCAAACACAATTGCCATCCATATCAGTGGACGAGGTTATGAAAAAATTAATAATACCATAATGGAACAAGAAATACTGCTTACAAAAATATCCCCAGAAAACTCAGAATTACCTCTCCATTTGACTGAACCAGAACATCCAGTATACAAATGGCCATGCACGTCACTGTGTAACATTCCCAAAAAATCTTTCAAATCTTTACGCCAGTTCCTCAATCAGTATGTGAAAGGTAAAGACAAAATCAAAATGAAAGTGCTGCAAAATATGGATACCTCTCCAGCACGCAAATACACAGGGCTACAAGGACATTCATTAGCCTGCATTTCAGGACCTATTTGCAAAAGATCCTCCCATCAAATCAACATGATATCAATACATCATTCAACTATAAGAAATCTAGTCTATAATCTGTACTATGGTAAAAGTCATGCTTTAGAACAAGCCAATTTAAATAACACTCTTCTACATGGTACACCCAAAGACCTACAAGAAGAAATCAACCGTATCCAGAGAAAATATTTTGGAATTGAAAGTATGTTAGGCGGAAACCTGTGCAGTTCCCTCTGGGACCACTGCAAAAGATTTAGGACTACAGGTGTTTAGCAGTAAACCCACTTGGTAGCAGTCTGTACCACACAGATTCACTTGGTAGCTGTGGCTGAGCAGTCAGATTTCCCTCAAGAAGAGTTAAGCAGTATGTGGAGTATACAATATAGGGCAATTCTTCACAGTAAGACAAGCAAACACGCAACGAGGCTTAGTGTAAAGATATTAAGGTATTTATTGATAACGGAACATCTATGGAAAATACTATGGCACTATCACGGCAAACACTTCAATCACAATTACTCTACGAAGAAGAAATGATCAATCCCCCTAACAATATTTCGACAAGTCTAGGTTCTACCAGCATCACTTATTTACAGACAGAGGTGTATGCCTCAACCTAGATGGCACTCTAATATTAGTTAGGACGGGAGAGAAAAATAAGCAGGTTACGAAATCAACACAGTTCAATACTTCACGGGAAAAATGCAAGGCAAGAAGGCAAGAACCACAATAGATCATAAAGTTCAGAGGCCAGGCCCACTCGGAGAGAGGCAAGGCGATATGTCCCAAAAAGTCTCTTAGTGGAAATGCGTTTGAGTCTTTATAGCAAATTGTTATCGGCAGATTGAACCAGTTCAGAACAATACGTGAGAAAGCTTGGAGGCGACTCAACGGAAAGGAGAGGATTAAGACACCTCACTCGAACCGATCGAAAGGGAAGCCAGGCGGACACGGTACCTTGTTTGTGGAGAGACAGCTCCGGCGGGGGCAGTTGTTCCTGGTGGTGGATGCACGTCGGGTCTTTGCCAAGAGTAGAGATGATCTCGTCGTCGAAGAAAAGTGAAGTCCGGTTCACAACCAGGGAAGAGACCAGCCGCGGAGTGCTCCGTCACAAGGAACCACCTTTTGGTCGCGGTACAGGGTTAGTGGCTATCCGGTTGCCAAGGTGCTCTGCACGGGCAATTCGACCACTGCGTCCTGAGGCGAAGAAAAAGGCAAAGGGGACTGGTTGTTCCCACCAGTCAGGGGAAGAGACTCTCCGGCAGGGAGATCTCCTCTGTCGTCGGGAAGTGGTGAGTCGGTTCCGCAGGGCTCCACCGGGAGTGTCGTCGTGCAGGTCGGCTCAGCGTTACCCTCGTCGGATTCTTAGGTCCTGTGGCCACTTCTGAAGATCCAGTCCCAAAAGCCCTGCTTTTATGCAGAAAACCCCCATTCATTCAGCCTGGCTGTCAATCAACACACGCTAAGTGGTGAGCGGGGAGGCTCACCACTTGGGCCAATCACACCAGAGTGCGACCGGAGTTGGCAAGGCAACTCGGTCCAGGGTGCCTAAACCCCCTCCCACACCCCTGTGGTAACCCAGACAGAATGGCACCACTTTGGAGGGTCTCTGTACAGAGGCCCGCCAAAAGTGGAACAAAGGGCTCAACCTTTGGTTTAGGAGTCACAGAGATGAACACAGACGCCATTTTAAAAACCGAGTTCCGGCAGAAAATACCATCTGATAAACTTATTTAAGATAAGTAGACTGGTGGTACGTTAGAGATTAACAAGGAAAAGTATCAATCTCTAACAATGGGACGAATCCCATAGGGTTATGTTCGGGGTCGAGCATAACAAGTAGTTTCCACTGCCACCAGCCAAAACCCGACGAGGGGGGACGGGACAGTGCCCCCTCGAGTAACAAATCTAGGAGTAATCGAAGTACCCCTACTAGCACGTCCACAATAAGATGGTTTGTACTAGTTCTGTTAGTAAATTTAGGTCTAGTAAAGCCAATGGTGACTTTACATGCCCGGGGAGACAGTAGTCAGTCCCCGGGTATGGAGTCTATGGTGGAGGTCCGCTAGGACGCCCCAGTGTTACGGCACGTAGGGTGCAGTGTAACACACATAGAAAAACATATGAGACCCTATGGAGTAAAAGACCCCATAGCCCATAGAACACAATGACATTCAAAGGAATTACACACATTCATGTCCAAGAGTGGGAGGAAAAGAGTCTCACTCTTAGCAGGATGGAAAAAAACAAACTCCAGAAATCCAGCAAAGCTGCTGGGGGACTCACTAGGTTAGGAAATTCAGCCTAAACAAAGAATTCTCCCTAACAAAGTAACATTCAAAATGCAATAGCTTTACAACAGACTAGCAACAATTCTGCACATGGCAACCTTCTACTATACAAAAAAGAAATACAGAAATTTAAAAGTACATCCGCTGAAGTACCAAACCATGTGTGTGTGTGTTGCTGCAGAACTTTTCATAAAAGTAACACAAAAACTATTGATGTAGCATACAAAATAGAAGACAAAGAAGATTCCAAATGGTTTGAATTAGCTCTCTACCTTGTAGCAGAAAACAAATATGAAATAACTGACCCCTTAATACTTTGCAGTTACTGCACTACAAAACTTGACAACAACCAAACTCATTCACGTGCTATCACAAATAACTTGGAATCATTCCCACTACCAAAATCCCGGCAACAACTCAATTTATATGAGAGCATCATAATTCAAACAGTGCACTCATTTCAAGCAATAATACGCCTTCAACCAAAAACAGCAAAATTAACTCCCTCTGAATTGGTGAAAGGCATTTGTGGCAAAGTAGTTTATTTACCATCAGATCTGAAAGAAAATGTGCACACTCTAGGAGTGCAGTCCAATAGAGCAATTTTTAATTGTCTTAGTAAATGGTGTACCAAAAAAAGAAAAAAGAATTTGGCAACAACTCGAGGACTTACATAAAGTTAGACAAGCCTTACAATATCTAAAAGACAATAATGAATACTACGAAGAAATAAATATTGAAGGAAACTTAAGGGAAACAACTGAAATAATTCAAGAGTCACCAGAAACTGGTCAATTTGTACTTCTAGATCCTGCTAAAGTATCCAATATTTTAGACCATTATACAATTCATCCTTTAGACTCTAATGACACCATAGATGATGCACTAGAAACGTACCAAATGCGACAAACCAAAGGATTACCAATGAGCATATGGGAAAAAAGTATAGAAGCACATGCTTTTCCTCTACTTTTTCCTACTGGCAAAGGGGAAAGGTACGATGATAGACCCACTCAGATTACAGCATCATAATACCGCTCATTACGAATGTATTCTGAAGATCCCAGATTTAGACAAAATGTGGAATACATATTCCACCTACTCTTTGAAAGGGAACTAGCAACTCTATGTTACGGAGTTGAACACATATTGAAATCAGGAACCCCCTTTCAAAATATGTCAGCTATGCAATTAATACAAAAAGTGCAAGAAAAAGATGAGGTTTTACAATCAAGCATTACAAATCTGTTTGAAAACATGCGTGGTATGAAAGAGTACTGGTTCCGACATTACGGAGATATACGTTGTATGATAAGAAACCTTGGCCCACCCACTTGGTTTGTTACATTAAGGGGGTAATTCATAGAATTCAGCGCACAAGTGGTGCACGCGGCTGGTGCACAGTGTGCGCGTGCGAATGTCTGCGCCAGCCGCGTGCGCTAAAATCGATTTCTGCACACAGCATATTCATGGATTTTAGCCTCCAAAACCAGCTGTGGTGCAGAGTGGCGCAGCGACCCTGCAGCAGTGCCAGTTACGCCCACAAGAACACCCCTAACGCAAGGAAAAGCCATCAAAATCCCCAATCCAGCGCAAAGGGCCGCGCTAACCCTGGACCAGTTTACAGGGCTACCAAACAGCAAAGCCAAGCGGGGAACGTGTATTACTGGGGTGCGTGGGAAGTTTCACACGCGATTTCAGCAGGGTACGTGTATTTCAGGGGTGTGCGGGAAGTTTTACACGCGATTGGCCTGGGTCCGTGTATTTCAGGGGTGCCCGGGAAGTTTTACATGCGATTGGCCTGGGTACGTGTATTTCAGGGGTGCGCGGGAAGTTTTACACGCGATTGGCCTGGGTACATGTATTTCAGGGGTGCGCGGGAAGTTTTACATGCGATTGGCCTGGGTACGTGTATTTCAGGGGTGCGCGGGAAGTTTCACACGCGATTGGCCTGGGTACGTGTATTTCAGGGGTGCGTGGGAAGTTTTAGACTAGATTGGCCTGGGTACGTGTATTTCAGGGGTGCGCGGGAAGTTTTACATGCGATTGGCCTGGGTACGTGTATTTCAGGGGTGCGCGGGAAGTTTCACACGCGATTGGCCTGGCTACGTGTATTTCAGGGGTGCGCGGGAAGTTTTACACGCAATTGGCCTGGGTACGTGTATTTCAGGGGTGCGTGGGAAGTTCTACACGCGATTGGAGCAGGGTACGTGTATTTCAGGGGTGCGCAGGAAGTTTTACACGCGATTGGAACAGGGTACGTGTATTACTGGGCAGCGCATGAAGTTCCACAGCGATTTTGCTGTCAGAGCGGGTAACGTATATTTCGTGAGTGCGCGGGGAGTCCTACACGTGAATTGGCAGTGTGGGTCCGCCCAGGTGTCCCCTCTAACCCCTCCATGGCCCCTGCAGGCAACCCACACCACAGGGGACTACCCTGCACACCTGGTCATGTCCCGCAGGCAGCCCATCCACCATGGGCATGCCCCCCAGCCAAGCCACATGTCACGTTGCAATATGATCACTAACTCATGTCTCCCAGCACCCCCACCCCCCAGCAGTGAGGGGCACCTGCCAGCAGGCCCCCTGTCAGATCCTCGCTCCTCTTGACAGGCGCAGAAGCAGCACAAACGCCTCCCTTCCCATTGGGTTTTGGCACCTGGGAAATAGACACCACAGGCCTCCGCAACCCTCTGGGGAAAGAGGGTTAGGGTCCGTGGAGTGGATAGGTAGAGGGAGTTCAGGATGACCGGAAAGAGGTTTAGGAACTAACAGTGGATGGGTTGGGGGGAAATAGGGGTAACGTACTCCTCGACTCCTGTGCCGATCTTGCAGGTATTCAGTTGAGATACACCGCCCTCTCATACGTGCACATCTAGCACCACATATTCAACTCAGAGATTATTTCTTGGAAGGCTTTTGTATTGGAGCCTCTAATCAATATTCAGCTTGTCCTCTGGTGTCACTTTTGTAATGCTTGCCCAAGATAGCATAACCGATGTGCAATCACAAGTACCCCACATTTACCCCATGTGTAGGCAACAAACAATAACATGCAAACAAGTACTAAACACTTGCGTGAGTTCGAGGTCCTTGGGCCTTTCTGTGTTGATGGGCTTTGAAACTTCTCATCAGATCCGATTCAACTACGGGCTGTGAACAGTAAAACAAAGTCAATGCACGTGCGTGCGAAAAGTCGTTCCTTTAGAACGTTCCCTGCGGGATTTCAAGATTGTTAATCAGTGCGGTTACTTCACCGCCTAGCCCACTCCAACTTAGGGTTAGTATTCATGCTCTGCATGCAACTAGTAATCAAGTTTCCTGTGCTTCGATTCAGCCTAGGAACTTAGATCCAGCCGCGCGTAGCGCGTCCCACTCCGACAGAAGTTAAACATGTACTTAGCTTTTCTTGTACGCGGGGCCGGGGATGTGGCAGGCGGGCGGTGCCCCACGTAGGCGTGCCTCCTGGAGCTCGGGAAGAACACGTCCTCTTTTGCCGGTGACCAGGATTGCGAGCGGAGCTCCTTGGGCGCGGCTCGCGCATGCGCAGTAGTGCGCGTGGGATCCGATTGCTCCCAGCAGGTCTGTGAAGCACACGGCCTGCTGGGAGATGTAGTTTCCGGGAGGTTCTCCATCCTTGGGCCTTCTTTCTGAAAAAAGGATGGAGAGTTCGCCTGGACAAGCTGCTGGCACAACCCCAAGCCTCCTTAACTCCTTCCAGGCCCCCCACAACTCTACTAATGACTCCAGCCCTGACACCCCCACTCATGTGCCCCAGCACCCAAACCCCCCATCATTGATAGGCACCTGCCAGCAGGCCCCGACACATGTCTGCCAGCACCCCCACCCCCCAGCAGTCAGGGCCACCTGCCAGCAGGCCCCCACTCATGTCCCCCAGCACCCCCACTCCCACAGCAGTGAGGGGCACCTGCCAGCAGCCCCCCACTCATGTCCCCCAGACCCTCACACACCCATCATTGACAGGCACCTGCCAGCAGGCCCCAACACATGTCCCCCAGCACCCCCACCCCCCAGCAGTCAGGGGCACCTGCCAGCAGGCCCCCACTTATGTCCCCCAGCACCCCCACCCCCCAGTAGTGAGGGGCACCTGCCAGCAGGCCCCGACACATGTCCTCCAGCACCCACACCCCCAGCAGACAGGGCCACCTGCCAGCAGGCCCCCACTCATGTCCCCCAGCACCCCCAACCCACCAGCAGTGAGGGGCACCTGCCAGCAGGCCCCACTCATGTCCCCCAGCCCTCCCACCCCCCCCATCATTGACAGGCACCTGCCAGCAGGCCCCCACTCATGTCACCCAGCCCCCCCACTCCCCCATCATTGACAGGTACCTGCCAGCAGGCCCCGACACATGTCCCCCAGGACCCCCACCCCCCAGCAGTGAGGGGCACCTGCCAGAAGGCCCCACTCATGTCCCCCAGCCCCCCACCCCCCATCATTGACAGGCACCTGCCAGCAAGCCCCGACACAAGTCCCCCAGCACCCCCACCCCCCAGCAGTCAGGGGCACCTGCCAGCAGGCCCCCACTCATGTCCCCCAGCCCCCCCAACCCCCATCATTGACAGGCACCTGCCAGCAGGCCCCGCCACATGTCCCCCAGGACCACCACCCCCCAGCAGTAAGGGGCACCTGCCAGCAGGCCCCCACTCATGTCCCCCAACACCCCCAGCCCCCAGCAGTGAGGGGCACCTGCCAGCAGGCCCCGACACATGTCCCCCAGCACCCCCAACCCCCAGCAGTGAGGGTCACCTGCCAGCAGGCCCCCACTCATGTCCCCCAGCCCACCCACCCCCCCATCATTGACAGGCACCTGCCAGCAGGCCCCGACACATGTCCCCCAGCACCCACACCCCCCAGCAGTCAGGGGCACCTGCCAGCAGGCCGCGACACATGTCCCCCAGCCAACACGTCTTCACAATCTAGATCCCTGGCTCTTATGGCCACCCAAATCCCACCCCACGCCACCCCAGTCCAAACACCCAACCAAGCTTTACATCCACTCCAAATTGAAATCCCCATTACATGATAGTTCACAAATAAGCAGTATGCGCATGAGTACAAGTCTGTCTTACCCACACAATGGCAACACATGACTGAGAAAACCCACATTGTGACATGCATGAAAACAATGAGAGAAGACCAGACATTCAAGTAAGAAACAAAAATGTATTCAAGTCAAAATGAAGGGAATGAAATCAAAACACACAATAATGCCAATAATAATCAAAATGCAGCATGTCCCAAAAATGATAAATAAATAAAATGAGAATCCAAATTAATCCAAATGAAAATGTGTCGGAAGTCACCGTCCAACAAAGCAAATCCAAAGGGAAAGAAAAGAGTAATATCCATTGCTCCATGGTGAAAAAAAAAAGATGAAGGAGAAAAATCCACTGTAAAACTATGTACAAATAGCAAATCCAGGGTCCATGAGCCCAACGACATAAATGAAACCTACAATGAAACCTACCTAATTACTAACCATATACAAAAATGTGGGGCATAGTCCATGCGCCCCAAATGAAAGACAAAAGAAATGAAACTTAACACTAATGAACTACATACAATGGCGGCGGGCAAGTCCAACGGCTCACTTGTTGATGTCATGGGCCAGGGCATCATCGAACTCCTGTTCAATGTCTTGGAGGTGGGCCTGTTCTCTGGCCCCGAGGTCTTGCAGGCATAACGCCATGTCCACCTCCAACTCCCTGCGAATTCCCTCGAGGCACTCAGCCCGCCTCAGCGCCCTGCGCATGGAGTTCTCCGTCCTGAGCATTGTGAGCCGTGCCTCCTCCGCCCGCCGCCGCTCCGCACCTATCTGCTGGCCCAACTACTGCCACACGGAAGACACTCCCATTCCAGTGTCCTCCTGCCCTCCGGCCGATGCCTGCCACTCTGATGTAGATGGCCCCGAGCCATGATGCCTCCCACGTTGAGCCTGCCGCTGCCTCTGACGCAACTGCCTCTGCCAGCACGACAGCATCCAGGCTGATGGAATCCACCAACGCCGTCGTGCATGTGCCCTTCCCGATGATGCCGGCACATCCTCCATCTGCTGGGGTCCAGTTGCTGGGGTGTCCACCCCTGCTGGACCTCCGACTCCCGACTGTGGCAGGGATGGGATCCCCACTGAGCTGGCTGCGTTGGTCAGGGCAGGTCCACAGGGGGCCCTGGTGGCATCTGGGCCGAAAGACGGCATGGAGAACGACTGGCACATAGTCTCCACAGAGGAGGAGAGGGCCGCCAGAGTGGCCGACACATGTACAAAACCCCTGACCATGGACACTCCCAACTGGGCCACGTTGGCACGCTGCTCTTCGTGATGACGTGCGTGCTCCCCCGGGAAGCACGCATGTCATCACGAATGTCACGCGTGCGCTATGCGACACCAATCAGGACCTTCTCCATACAGCCAGGAGTCCCCTCGTCCGCAGGTAGAGGAGTGTCAGATGACATGGACATCCCCCCTACCTGTGGACGGGCCTGGGATGGGGCATCCCTGCTGGTGCATGGTGGTGCAGTCACAGTGTAAGGGACAGTGACATGCACAGGCCCCTCCATGGTGACCTGTGCTGCCTCCTGCCCCTGCCCCTGGACTGCACCACTTGCACCAGTGGTACCACCCCCACCAGGCCCCATGTGTGGCTCAGTAGCGGCCTCCTCCTCCTCTGTGGAAACCACCAATCTGGATGGCTCCAGACCATCTTCTGCCATTGCAAGCCCCTGTGGGGGCTCACCCACCCCTTCCACTGCAGCTGTAGTGGCAGACTCAGCACCAGTCCCCTCACTCCCGGACAATGGTAATTTCTGGGAGGGTGACTGGGCCTTGCGTCGCCGGCCGGTGGGGGCATCCACGGAGCTTTGCTCCACAGCGCCGTCTCCGCCCTCTTCATCACTTGCCACTGTGTAGAGGGAGACATAGAACACAGGCATCAGGGTACTGTACAATGGTCCCCTAGACAGGAAGCAATAGCAGATGAGTGGCACTGTCAAACATCACTTCCATCATGTCCCTCCACAACACATGGGTCAGTGCAGGCAAAACACATGCAGTAACAGGCATGGCGAATGCTATGAACATTAGCATGCATGTCCAAGGGACTCTTGAAACATACAATGCTGGTTTGAAACTCCCATGCATCATGGGTCATGCCTATCACATGCACACACTTCACCGTAGTTTCATCCATCTGGCCTCGTACATCCCAGACATAGTGGATACAAGGATGAGTAGGCTCCATCAGTGAATCTGAACATTGTCACAGACATGTGTCATGCATCCATGGCATTTACAAGTCACAGACACGCAAGTCAGACACACAGACATGGACACCATACATGTCCATGACAGCAGCACCCATCTCTCACACCCCATCCATGTCCAATAAAAGAGACAGGCATGCATTAATGTGTGCATTCCTCATGCTGCTCCGCATGTTGCATTGTAACACATGCACCTACCATGTGGTTCACACATTACTGGTCTCACATGCATGACCATGATGTCCCTGCACACACACATACGTACATTGCCTATGTCACACATACAGTCAAGTATCAGACAACCAGTACCCTGCAACATGCCCTGTCTCACAAAGCAATGCTTGGCCACTTACCGCTCAACTCCAGACGGGTCTGCCTCTGAAGGATCTGGGCGTGGAGCGCTGGGCCTACGTGTTCCAGGACCCTCATCTGGATGGTACTCATGCTGCCCCGGCCCCCCTCCATGAGGCGCCGGCCCTTTGTCAGGGTCCTGGACCTCAAGTCCTCCCAGGGCTTCTTGACTTGCTTGATGTTGCGGGTTGCCACCCCCTCCGCGTTGATGGCAACCACAAAGTCGTCCCAGATCCTATCTTGTCCTTCCTTGTTGGCGCGTGATGTTCCGAAGAGGGCATCATAATGCCCCATGACATGCTCCACCAGGACACCAACTTCCTTCTGACTGAAGCTGGTCTCAGATGGTGTTTGCCCCGACATGGCGAACCCCGAGGCAGGCGTGGGTGGGCAACTGTGTCCTGGGGCTGGGCTGTGGAGCGATGGTATCCCAGTCGGGAGTCTTCTGTTCCAGCAGGGGTGGACACAGCAACTGGACCCCTGCAGATGGCTGATGTGCAGGCACCAAATAGCAGGGCACGTGGGCAGCAGGCAGTCAGGCAGCAGCAGATGGCAGGTGGGAGCATGCTCGGTGCTGTGGGGGGCAGGAAAATGGCCTTCAGGGCAGGAGCGTGGTCTTCCGTGTGTTTTTGCATGGCCAACTTGATACGGAGTGATTTGGCAACCGAAAAAATTGCACGTCAGCGTGTAATTCGAGGAAAGGCCCTTAGCGCGTAAGCGCGTCAGCGATTTCATTGGACCAAAGGCCCTTTGCGCGTAAGCACTTCTGTGACGTGACACGCACGGGCGTGCGTGGGCGTTTCCCACGTGACATGGGCATAGTGGATTAGCGCACGCACGAAAAAAATGCACGTCCCCGTGTGAATGCGTGTAATCCGAGGAAAGGGCCTACGCGTGTAAGTGACGTGACGCGCGCGGGCGTTTCCCTCAGCACGGGTTAAAGGTGAGCAGGGTGAGCAGTTCGCTGTACGTGCCTTTCGTGGAGACTGACGTGTGTTGCTGCTTCGTGTTGTTTCGCGCACCATCACAACTTCACAGCTATCAAGGACGTATCTCTTCTTTTGGCGGGGGTATTGGCTATGCATGTTTTTCTGCATTACACTAGTCAGACGGTGAGTCGCGCACGCTATTTTTCCCACTGCGGGTGCCCCTGTGTATCGCACCGTTTTTGGTGTCATAGTAGCCTGCGTGTCCCACGCGTACGTGTTTTTCGTGTTACTGGGTGCCACTGCGTACTGCGGGAGGTTGATTCCACGCACATAGGCTGCAGGGTTGCGTGCACGGTTTTCCAGCAGTTTTGGGGTGCCTGAGCATTGCGTGACCCATCAATACATCACCGGGGTCACATACAGCCTTGCAGGTGCAGGGTGGCTGTTAACATCTTGCTTCCCACCCCCTTAACCCCAATTGCCAAGGTCAATTGTGGTGTACACCTCCCGTTGGCACTACTCCATCTGTGCTGGCACTACTACATCTGTGCCATGGTTGGGAGGACACCAAAGGTGAGGGGTGCCTCAGCTGGGCGTACTCCTCATGGTGGCCGTGGTCAGGGACGTGGCCGGGCTGACCAGGGAGTAGGGGGACTCCAGGGCGTACAGGGCGGCCGCAGAGGGGGAAGAGGCAGGGGTGCGCCACTTGAGCATGATGTCGTGCCATGTGTCAGTGCAGTCATGCCACCACCCCCTATGGTTCCGGGAGATGCAGTTTCTGCATCTGGCACCGGCACCCGTGTGACCCGGCAGTCCGTTCCATCGACTGCCATGGGCCCAAGGGTAATGGTAGCTGCAGGTGCAGCTGTGGACACCGCCACCCAGGCTCAGGGTCTGCCAGCGCAGCCTGCGTTGGCACTTGAGGAGCCCTTGGAAGATTTCCAACAGGCCAGGAGGGAAACCGTAGGAGCACGCAGGGCTGCCCTGACCAAGACACGTGTCCCTGGGGCAGTTATGTCATCTGCTGCCCCGAACAGCCGGGTGTTGGCAAGTGCAGGGGGAGATGCACCCAACAACACCCCGGTTGTGAGCCTGCCAACCAGGACAGTTGCGGTCAATGACCCTGCCACAGCGGATGTTGCTGCACAGGGTCCATTAGAGGGCACCCAGCTTCCACTGACAGAAGTCAGGCCTTTGGTCATCCCTCCACCTGCCACTCCCTTGGCTCAATCCACCGAACCCACTGGCCATACTGGTCAGGGCGGCATTAGCCGGCCAGGGTCTGAGCTACAATCCAAGAGGAGGAAGGTTGCACCTGCAGCACAGGCTGGGACCCCACACACAGCCACGACCTCCTGCACGTTGAGGAAGAAGTCTTTCTGCAACCAGGAACTGGACTTCCTCATGGGATACGTGCGGGGCCACAGCCGTGACATGCTAGTGGGTGCCAATAGTCAGACTACGGCTGCCCAACGTGATACCCACTGGAAGCATGTTGCGGAACATGTCAGTGCATTCGGCCATGAGGTACGCACGGCGCAAGAGTGCAAAAAGCGTTGGAATGACATCAAACGCAGCGCTAAGGCTAAGCGTGCCTCAAATTACAACTTGACTCTGGTGACTGGCGGTTGGCCTGCACCAGAGGAGGAAGTCCTCACTCTGCATGAGTCACTCGTTGCAGAGTTCATACCATCTGAATCGGTCGAAGGAGTGGGCGAGATGCCGGACTTTGATGCCCAGTCCAGTGAGTGTTGATGCGTGTTTGTTGAGGATGTGTGTGTTTTACTTGTGGGATGTGTTGTGCATGATTGCCACTACATGTGACGTGTACATGGTTCTGATGTGCAAGTAATGCAATGCTTCCGTGATGCATGTCTGCTCTGCTGGATGGTGGACATGTGGAGCAGACGGGGACAGTCCGCATCAACACTATTGCACCCTACTCACATGCTGGTTACCAGTATGCCCCTCCGGTCCATGTTCCAGCTCACTGCCCCTTCTGCATGTAGCGTGGGGTGACCTTCCTCTCAGCCCAGGCACGATGTCATAGCATGACTGACGTGCATGTGTCCTCTGCCTGCATGCGTGTACTCCATGTAGGCATGCTCCCTTGCCCCTCCACCCCCCCGCACTGCACCCCAATTCCACCTTTGCACTGGTCTGCTTCAATATTGCCGTTGGGTACTTCCCTGTTCATGTGTCCTGTGTACATGCTAACTTCCCGCAACCAATCTGCCAGACATATGCTGTGTGGTACAGCCTTAGTACTTGATGCAGGGTATCTCACTTGTACTGTGCAGAGGTCAGATGCCCCGCAGGGACATGAGTTCCCATTCATGCTCCATGTGCATTGCATGCATGCCCCTATGTGTCCTTGACTGGATGATCACTGTAATACAAGTCCTGGGTGACATACATTGCATGGCATTTCATCAGTCTTCCCATGTCAACTGTGGCTCAGTACTGCGTTGCACACATGTTTAGGGTCTGACAATCTGGGTGGGTCACAGGCCTCAGCCTGTTTAATGGCCAATGACTCTGTCCAACTGGTGTAGTGTCTTCTTCACACTTGGGTGGCCTCCAGACATTTCATCATGTGTCCGGCTTACTGTCCCATCATCATTTGCAGTATTGTCACTTGACTCACATGAAGCTGTTGATGCTAGTCAACACTGCCTGTCAATACACAGGTCTATGGTAAGCCTTTTGATACCATGCTAGGCATCCATGCTTTTGCACTTGGGTGGAGGGGTGCTTTGCTTGTAGATATGCTACCCATTGAATGCACATTGCACGTGATGCCTGAAGTTGACCTTGCACTGCCTTCACATTTTCTGACACACAACATGAAGTACTTGTACATGTAGGTAGTGAGTAACATACACATTGGCTGCACTGCATAGACCCACTTCAATGCAAACTGCCACCTTTCAACAGGTCTGATCACAGAAGCAATTCCAAGTTGACCCAGCATGCATGCCAGGTTCTATTTTGTGTGTCACATGTCTGCCTGATGTGTTTGTTGTCGGTGTGTGTGTGTGTTGTGTGCTTCTGACATGTGTAGTGACCTTTTTTCTCTCTATTTTTCAGATGATGACGCAATGGAGCCGGAGGATGGTGTTGTCATGCCAGGCACAGGGTTGTTATCACTACATCAACCCGGCACAAGTGGGGGTCGTGGGGTGGCAGGCCACGAAAACCCCCAAGTGCTACAGGCCATCTTGTCTCTGGCTGCCTATGAGTCCAGCATTGATGACGACTCTGACGTCCATGTCGAGTTGGATGAGCATCAGGTCGATGTGTCAGGGGTGAGTGATTCTGATGTGGACATTCCTCTGTCCCCGACACCTGCACTGAGGGGTCAGACAGTCTTGGAACCTCCGCCCATGGTGAATCAGGACGCAGGGTCACCCTCCACACCCGTCACTGATGTGCCTGGGATATCACGTCGACGGGGGCATGTAGTCGTGCAGCCGCGGGCGGTGCCAACACGACGAGGACACCCGGTCCTTGGGTCCCGCAGGGGTGAAGCCCAGCAACGCGGTCGCCGCGTGCAACCGCAGTATACTGAGTGGGAGCAAGACATGACTGCCAATTCAGAACGGCAGGGGGCAGCAATGGAGAACATCGCTGAGAGCATGGAGCGTGTGGCCCGATCCGTGCTCCCCCCTGCTAGGCCGGTGCTTCTCCAGCAGCAGGCGGCACAGTCCACGGCCCGCTCGCTCAGGCTGGGCATGATGGTGGCCTCAGACAGGGCACGCCAGGCTGAAATGTCGTCTCTGTGTCAAGCAATTGCTGCTCACGCAGAGGCACACATGGAGGCCCTGAGGGAGGAGTATGCTTCCCTTGAAATCCACTTTGGGTGTCCTTCTGATGTCCCAGAGGGAGCGATCAGAGGAGAGGTTTGCACAGCTTGAGCTTACCATCTCGGCTGAGCTACAGGCTTGTCGGGAGGTGCAGCGGTTTTCCAGCCAGGCCTTGCAGGAGGAACTCCGTGTTACACGTGCTACCTTGCAAGAGGAAGCACATGTATCACGGGCGGTTCTGCATGCAGACCTACATGTCATCGCCACACAGAACCAGGCTCACCCGTCCGGCAGACTCGGGGCAAGCTGCGGCTAGGCGTGGCCAGGATACTGTGCCACGTCCTCCTTTCCAGGATGAGCCAGACTCGGGCGACAATCTATCTCCCACATAGGTCGGGCTGTGCAGGCGTTGAGCCCATGGAGGTTTTTTTTTTTGCTCAGCATCATCGCATGTGGGTGTTGAGCAGCACCCTGTACCTCCCCCCTCCTGGGTGGCCCCCCCCCCGGGTCGTATGTGGCCATTTTTGATTTTTCTTTTAGTTTAGTTAGTTAAGTTTCTGTTTGATAGTTAGTTTAATTAGGTAATGTAGGTTTTTCATAGATAGTGTAATTAGTTAATATAGTTTAAAATTGCTTGTCTATTGTGCTTTCATGTGACAGTGTGGTGCTTTGTGGCTTTTGAAAGAATCGACTGTCTGTTCCAGCTGGGCCCTTCAGGCTTGTCTTGTGTATGTGTTTGCTGCTTGGGGTCCTTGACTCACATATGCCACTCCTGCTGCCCTTATCCATGGGCTCGCAAGGATGGTTCGGTGTAACAGCCTATTACACAAGGGCTTTGGACTGTCATATCTGTAGCATGTCTGCTGCTGTGGAACTTGTGTTAACACCCCTAGTAGGGATGATTGGGGTGTTATTGACCACTGTTCTGCTTTTGCTAGATGGGGTGTTTCATGATTCATGTGTATATTCATTGCTAAGCATTGTGTAGTATGTTTCTTATCTTTACTGTACATGTGCTTGTTGCAATTCATGCCGTAGATAGTGTGTTCCACACTTTGGCTGTGAGATAAGGACTGATGGTATGATTTCTGATGTACGTCTCTGACATGGTCCAGTGATGTGATGCCTGAAGAGACACACACAGATGAATCTAATGCATTAATCATGTGTTTCATGCCCTTTCTGTTGGGTGATGAGCCTCCAGACCACCTTTGCCAGCAGACATGGGCCATTGGACGTCTGGAATCTGGACACGTTTGGTGGTGCCCACATGCACATGTGTGCTCAAGCAGAGGCACAGGGATTGCGCTCATACATCCTAAAACTGCTGACGTCTTTCAAGGGATTCCAGGCAAGGTGAGAAGCACAGGGGGGCCACAACACAGCAAACCTTCCACCAGGCCAGTTGCACATGCATGCTTAGTAGCAGCACTGAGGGTGAGCTTGGACGAATATTGGTGTTGAAGCGCACAATACAGCTCAGATGTGTTGGTGGACTCATGGCTAGTTGATTGTAAGGTTGTCTGGGGCACCTGCAGGGGCAGTGGCACATAACCTCCGGTCCACCATGGTCCATTGAGGCACTTGTATCACCCATGTAGCGTTCAGAGACATGGAAAGAAGCAGTTCACAGGGACAGACTCGGGTGCAGTGTATTTCATTTCCATGTAGAATTTGAAACATGCAATGCCTACTTTATTTCGGTCATGGTGGAACACGACTTGTTCTGAAGTCATACCTTGCTATATGCGTCTGTCTGCTTACCCAGGGAACACTGCATGTTGTGTGAATCGTGACACATTGGTGTTCCATTTGCCACGCACCCACCAGCGCCTGACTTACTGCATTGACTGTGTATGAACCATCACAGGGGTAATGTTACGTATGGGTACAAAGCATCCACACCAGATTGTCTGTTTGTAGAGTAGTTTGTTACTTTGGGGCATATTTGGTGGTGTGTTTGTGTGTTATGGGCACGCACAGATTTTTAACTGTGGCTCTCTTTGCAGCATTGAAGTGCTCCTGTTACCGGACCTGAGAGTGCGCAGGCAGGAGGCCAGCACTCACCCCAGAGATAAGTTTCTCTTTGACTTCCATTTCAGTGAATTGCTGCTATGTGCATGATGAACACGTTTGGTATGATTGTGTATGTGATAATGTGAGTACTACATTTTTGGGCATTCCCTACTTTCCCCTGTCAATCCTACTCCCCTCTCCTGCCCCTCATTCGGTTATCCAGTATGCCAACGCCTGTCCCGACTGCATATACCTGACCCTCCTTCCCCACCAGGGTCTCCGAGGCCTCTGTGAGTTTGACCTTGCAGCCACCCAGACCATGGTGGGGGTGGTTGGTTCGTGCCACTCCTGCGCCTGTACACGGGAGCAGTGACAGTACACATCCGTTTGTGGTGCAGTACCACACATGGTACACATCCTGTTGTCACATTGTTTTACTGTGCTACCTTGGTTGTTACGTCATTGTGGTAGTACTTGGCCTTTGTGAGCTAGTGCTACTTCAAGTCATCTACTGGAGGCTGTTCTGGTTAGTTTTTCTACCTGCAGGCTTTTTGCTTGGCTTCTGTGTTGGCCTGCTTTGAGTTCTCTTGGATGTAGTGTTTTTGCAAATCAAGGTGGGAGATGGTGACAAAGGGGAATGGTGATCCTGTGGCCAGGTGAAATTCAAGGATGAGGCTCCATAACCCCGGTGCAGTTGTTCAGTGGGTCATGGTGATTTGTGAGGGAGGTGGGGTGCTTTGTTGGTGATAATTGCCTTGCCCTGCAGTGTGATGGGCACCCTGAAATTGTAATGGTGGTATCCTATGTACATGATGTGTTCTGCTGATCAATGCCTGTTCATGTGTTGTGTTTACCTTTCAGGTGTGAGGGGATAGTTGTGGTTTGACATGCTGGGGTGTACACATGGTGAATGTTCACATGTGATGTGTAGAGGACACTGATGGTCACTTGATTGCACATGCATATGTTGAGTGCATGTCCCTACTGACCCACACACTCGCACTATAATGCACTACATGTACAACCCCCCTTCCATGTCCACGTGTACACTCTGTTTTCCTTCTGGTGCCCACTGTGTCCCTACAGAACATGTCCTATGACCAATTGTGGATCCTGTAGATGCCTAATTTGCTTTTTGATGTGGTTTGTCGCTTAGATGCGATTCTCAGGGTGTGCATCACACGCAATGGCTGTTAACTGTGCTGTGCACTGAGCAGTGTGTTGCAGGAGGTGGAAACGGCACAAAGAAGCTGCAGTGTTGATTTTGCAATGCACAATGTGCATGTATACAGGCATTCATTGTTATGTTACAACTACGACTTTTGGAATGCATTTGGGTATGACTTATTTTGGGTGGGAGGTTGTTGGTCAGGCATTTCATCTGATTCCATTTCAGGCATAATTGTCTGATGCCCATTTGCATTTTGCACATGGCAATGTGCACCTTATTGGTACTGTGTTGGTGTATGGCTATTGCTTGCCATGTCATGTTGTGGTTTGGGAGCGTTTGAATGACATACCAGAGATAGTCATGGCCTGTTTTGCAGGTGTGTGCGATTCACACCTTGCCTGTGTGCCTTTTGGTCACACAGGATTGCTTGTGTTTAAGTAGCTAGGGATGCACACAATGTGGCACTTCCATGGCAACAATCTCATGGTGGTAAGGTTGTGACAGTTAACTGTCTCTTTGTCATCATCGATTGTCACCTGGTATGTGCCAGGCCTGTGTGCACTCCGCAGGGGTGGGAGTTTAGGTGAAAAATGTGTCCACAAGCTGGGTCCGGGCTTCCTCGTCACGTGCCCTATTCCCACCCATGGGCAGCGCCTGTGCCTGTGGTTGGGGATGTGGGGGCACCACCATGTCCACCGGTATGCCCTGCCGTGTTGCAACATTGTGCAGGACACATGCTGCCACAATGATCCTGCACACTACTGGGGGTGCATAGAGTAGCTGCCCACCAGAGCAGTCAAGGGAGTGGAAGCGTGACTTGAGCACTCCGAATGTGCACTCCACTATGGCCCTGGTTGCAATATGGGCCGCGTTGTATCTTACCTGGGGTGGTGTGGTGGGGTTCCGGATTGGCGTCATCATGTGGTTGCTCAGAGGGTAGGCACTGTCCCCTGGAGAGGTGATAATGGTTGTGATTATTGGGGTTTGTGTATTTGTGTGTGTGACATGCATGCATGTGCAAGGGCATTTGTACTCACCTAGGAGCCATGTGTCGCCATGCTGCCCAGCTTCCAGGGCTCGGCTCAGGGCAGACATTCTGTATATGAAACTGTCATGGGTGGAGCCAGGGTAGTTTGCATAGACAGAGGTGATGATTCCCTTTGCATCGTATACCACCTGTACATTGATGGAATGCCAGTGCTTGCGGTGTCGGTTGATGTGCTCAGTGGCCCTAGGTGGACGTAGGGCCATATGGCTGTAATCTATGGCACCAAGCACTTTGGGGAAGTGTGCCACCCTGTAAAAGTCCAGGACAACGGCCTGCCTTTCTGCGGCTGTTCTGGGCATGTATATGCGCCTACAGACTGAGGGGCGCGCTGTCATGATTGCCAAGACCTGGTGTAGGCAGCGTGACTGCGTGGCCTGTGAGACCCCCCACTATGGCAGTAGTCTGCTGAAATGACCCAGTGGCCAGAAAATGGAGGACATTGAGCACCTCCTCCAAGGGGCTCAATGCTTGGGAGCAAAGGGTGGGGGATGTAAGGTCATCTTCCCACTCCCTGACCAGGTCTAGGATGATACGGGGTGGAAACCTATACCTGCCGTAGACCTGGTCGTCAGGCATCCCAAAAAGGCTTGTCCGTTGTGAATAAATGCGTGCCCTGGCTATTCTCCTCCTCCTGCGGTGTCCCACGATCAGTGCTGCAACAAATGGGGTATTCATCGTAGCTGTATATACGTGTTTGTTGTTTGCATGCACTTTTATACTGTGCGCGAGGACGCTTACGCCAGGCTTCGTGTGGCAGACACTTTCACGCCTGTGTGCGTCTTTTGCCGTGCACGGGTTTTCCGTATTCGAATCCATGAATATGGGTTGTTCGCATGCGTGTGGGCGTTCCGTGTAGTTCCCTGCAGTACTTCCCCAGTTACGCCTTCTTTTTCAGGCGTTATTTCCCATTCCGCGTGTTATGCCTACTGATCCGCCTACTTTTGTTGTGTGCGCTGTGCTATGTGCGCTTTTGCTGTGCGCGTAGCGCATTCCGTTTGATGGCGTGTGTGCCCGCGTGCGACATGCACCGATTTGGCGCACAACCAGTGGGAAACAAGTGCAGCGCCTTCCTTGAATCGCACGCGTGCGCGTGCGCTTGCTTTCTCACGGTTGCGCCACCTTGCACCTGCTTGCGCTGGGATTTTCGGCGCACGTTTGTTCCATGAATCGGCCCCTAGGTTGTGCAGAATATGCATGGGAAGATTTACATGGTTTCCTACGCATATCAAACAAAAACAAAACAAACATAGATATTCTAACACCTGGAGAACTTTGCTCTCTAGATCCTGTTAATGTTTCAAGATATTTCCACCGTTGTTTCATTGCTATGCTACACTTTATTTGAAATAAAACTGTTCCTCCTCTCGGAGAAGTGCAACACTTCTTTTGGAGAAAAGAATACCAAGCCAGAGGAGCACCACATAGCCGCATGCTTTTATGGATTAAAGTTGCTCAAAAAATTTGGTCAAGACAGTGATTCCACTGTTTTACAGTTTATCGAAAAATATGTCACTTGAGAAATTCCACCAAAAGCAACAAATAGTGATCTTCATGCACAAATTGTACAATTTCAAAGACACAAATGTGGCAAATATTGTCATCGCAAATACAAAAACAAAGGGAAATACTACACCAAATGCCCCTTTGGTTTCCCTAGACCAGTTACAGAAACAGGTGAAGTGAACAACTTCATGTCTTCAGTTAGACATAGTGTTAAAGGTTAATCACCTAAGAACACATATTACATAAAAAGAACAGAAGAATCAAAATATATCAATGATTTCAATGCAATCATTGCCCTCTTATGCAATGCAAACATACATGTGCAGTACAAGGCAGACAATTCCACTGCAGTTGCACAATATGTTACAGCCTACTTAACAAAAGCAGAAAAAAAGAACTTCAAGACCTCTGGAATGACCTATCATCAGACAAAACACTATCTCTGTGATTTTACAGCATAGGCATAAATATTTTCTCTCATAGAGAATGTGGCTCCTATGAAGCTGCAGATCGTTTAACCGGTACTGCTTTGTATGGAAAATCTGAAAATATAGTATGGCTAAGTCTTGGTCCTGCTAAATCTAGAAAAAGAGTTCTCAAATCATATGAAGACATAGAAACAATAACCAAAAATGATCCCAACAGCCAAGACATTTTGAAAAACAATTTACTAGACACCTACTACCCGAACAAGAGTACCACTTTGGAAACCATGTGTCTATACCACATAGCCCAAAACTTTGCATACAAAAATAATATAAAATCAGATGAAAGGTAGATATAGAGTGACAGATTGTGAAGACAGCTTAGTGAAACTTACCAAACCAAGCTTAATTAATCATATAAAATTGTCATTAAAAACTCCTCAACAGAAAGAACTATATTACATGTCCCTGCTACAATTTTTTAAACCATTGAGAAAAGAAGAAGAGATACTAGATAACTATGACTCCTATGAAGACACTTTCAAAGCAAATGAAAGCACTTTCACCGATGTAAACTTTACGCAGTACAAAACAATGTTGCACAATGAACAGTAACACGAAGAAGAACTCCAGGCCCAACTAGATAAGGACACTCCCGACAGTAGTCAACCTTCTGTAACAGGAAGCCAAGAACCACTGGGACAGCCACTAATAGCAAATGAGGCAGAATTAGCTATGACAGAAGTAGAAAACACCATGTGTCACTATGAAGAAGATACAGAAGACTTAACTATACTACTATCAAAACTGAACAAAGAGCAGCGCACCATTTTTGAAGAAGTAAGAAAAGAAATTGCACATCGTGTACAACATGAAAATACAAAATGTACCTGCCAAAATTACAAACCTATACTACTATACGTCTGTGGTGAAGCAGGTTCAGGCAAAACATTGTTAATCAAAATCATCCGCAATTTCATTCAACAATTGACAAACAACAAACTGCCAGCTGTTGTAACTGCCCCCACAGGTTTAGCTGCCTACAACATAGGCGGTGTCACTTTATGCCATTTAGTACTCCTTCCAGTAGAACACCAAAACAAATCAGACTATTACAAACTTTCTACAGAAGCTGCAATGGAACTACGCAGAGTGTTAAAACAAATAAAAATGTTACTAATAGATGAAGTGAGCATTGTCTCCAACATAATGTTGGCTTTGATTCACCTCAGATTGCAAGAAGTACTTAAAACAAAATACGAAGAGCTCTTTGGAGGAAAACACATTATTGTTTTCAGAGATCTTCTTGAATTGACACCAGTGAAAGGTGAACCTATTTTTAAAACCTTAGGACACAAACTCTGCCGTAAAACTGTTGCCAGCATAGGAAATGTCAACCTTTGGCAACATTTCCAATACAGAGAATTAACAGAAAACATGCACCATTCTGCAGATCTCACTTATGCCAACATTTTAAAAAGTATTAGTGTTGGTGTACTATCTCAAGAAGCACAAGCAATATTAAAAACCCAGCACATCCATGCACTTTATGGTGATAGCTCATGTGCTACTGATGTTATGGAACAATTAGCGCACACAAATGTCAATTGTATGTCCTTAATGCCAACTCTTGCAAGCTGTTCCAAATTCAATGAAACAATCTTGAAAATAGAAATGCAACCAATAATTGAAATTTGCTCCACAGACAAACTGGTAGTATATGGTATGATACTACCCATGTGTCAACAATCCACAACAAGACTAAATACCTCCAACACAGCTGGTTTGGAGAAAATATTAACATTATCCTTAAACTGTAGAGTAATGCTTAAACGTAACCTTGACGTGGAGCAAGGACTAGTTAATGGAGCACTGGGCACATTTGTTGGCTTCAGTTTGTCAATATTCTCTTTGACAAACTTTCAGAAGTAAAAAGGATAGGGCGCTCAACAGCTCGATTCCTTCTCTTCAAAGACATGTATGTACGCAGAGAACAATTTTCTCTGACTCTAGCATATGCAGTCAATATTCATAAATCACAAGGTCTTACCCTAGAAAAAGCATTGATAGATATTGCTAACACAGTCTTTAAAGAAGGCATGAGCTACGTAGCACTATCACGCTTACGTAATTTGACGGTCTATTTCTAATCAACTTTGATGCAAGTAAAGTAAACGCTCATATTCCTTGCATTATAGAATACAATAGACTATGTTCACTATACTCCCCCATCTAAAAACATATCCTGTTCCACAAAAAGGAAAACCTTGTAAAAGAAAACTAATTCAAACAGAAATGCAACAGGATCTCACTTCAAATCCTCCAAAGAGAGTAAAAGAAGCTAATATTCATGAATTACCACAACCAAAGAAGAACCTATTACTCAAAGTAACTCAGTACTTCTTCAAAGAAGCAACACACACTCCAAAAAAATGACTTGGTCACAGAACTATCTGGTCCATTCAAATTTTCAAATATAACTGGTGTAGGTTACTACGCAAATGTAGCAATGAATATTCTATTTCAATTACCACCAATTGTTGACAACATTTACTTACGCAGTACAGACCAATTGTGTTTGCAAATGTTAGTACTTCATAGAAATGCAACAAACAATCCTGACAACACGTATAGTGCTCATGGACTAAGACAACAATTGGACTACTGTGCTGGAATGGTGAAATTCACTATAAACTCACAAGAAGATCCACAACAATTTCTAATGTACTTACTACAAGTACTGGAAAACAAAAACATACCCATGAATGAAATCTTCCAGATTTCATACATGTGGAAACATACATGCACTCTCCGCAACAATGTAACACAGGAACACATCCCTAATGAGCACTTTGTGTATGTATCCATACCTAATTGTGAATCCGCTCCATTTCAGCAACTTGTACAAAATGCAAACCATGGTAGATTATGCACTACCTGCAATTCAGATAATCGTTCCACCTTACTAATACAAACACATAGTAAATACGTTATACTAATGCTTCTACTTTACAATGCAGATGGTACCAAAAACAACTGTTAGCTGACTGGATTCACACATGGTCAAGTATCACTTGGTAAGAAAACCTTCACAACAATAGGTATAATCAATACTACCACGCAGGAGCCACAACCAATGCAGGTTACTACACTGTATATATAAAAAAGAAATGTGGATGGTTCGAATGTAATGATACTTACCGTAAAGCAGAGATTACCAGCAAATCAAAATTTAATAACTAATCTGTACTTAAACATTAACAAAACTTCAAGTAAAAACCTATAACCAGTTAGAATACGCCAACAGGTATCTAACTGCCCCAAGATTTTGCAACAACCAAAAAGATAAATCAATAACACTAAATTATAACAAACAATAGACAGTTAGAATACGCCAACAGGTATCAGAAACAACAAGGGAACACTGAAAACAAACAAACAAATAGACTGTAGCATAACAAAAAAAGTTTTTTTTAATCCGAGATGGATTTTTTTTTCCTACAGACCCAATGATTTGAAAAACAAACACAGAAACTGAGCAAATTGAAAACTACTAAATATGAGGGTTGGAAAAAAGCTGTAATGTCTATTATGCAATGTAATAAGTCTTTATAAAATACATACACTAACATGCTCTTTTCTTTTATTACAGAAATTGAAAAAGAATATGTACTCCAGTTACCAAACTCATGAAAAAAATATATCCAATCTCAAAAAATCAGTAAGTATATTCTAATAGAACGCATAAATACTGCTGCATAACAGAACGATTGAAGCAAACATCTAACCATACACCACAATACAAAATGTTCACTTCCATGGATATGTTATACTACAGTGCTTGTTACCAAACTCTACAACCTTAATGACATGACGTAACCAAAACTTTGCATACAAACTATACAAATCAAACAGTACAGAAACTGTAGATTTCAAACATTTGATAGATATTCGATTCTATGGGTGTGATCAATGGGTGCGATATGCTGCGGTGGTTGTGGCCAGGGCCTAGAGTCTTGGGTGTATGGCCTACGGCCTACGGCCTGCGGCCATGCACACAAGAATCTAGGACCTGGCCACAACCACTGCTGCATATCACACCCATAGTGGCTTATAACTTCAATACTTATAACTTCAGTCTTGGGTGCATGGCCTGCAGCCATGCACCCAAGACTCTAGGCCCTGGCCACAACCACCGCAGCATATCACACCCACAGATCACACCCATAGAATCAAACATTTTAACTGTCTATATGGGCCCACCCATATCACACTTTCTGCAAAGTTTGGTGAGAATCCATCCAGGGAGAGCGAAGTTGTAAGCCATCACGGTGGCTTATAACTTCAGTGCATATAACTTCAGTCTTGGGTGCATGGCCTTTGCCCATGCACCCAAGACTCTAGGTCCTAGCCACAACCACTGCAGCATATCACACCCACAACCACCGCAACATATCACACTCATGCTGGTTTATAACTTCAGTGCTTATAACTTCTGTCTTGGCTGCATGGCCTTCGGCCATGCACCCAAGACTCTAGGTCCTGGCCACAACCACTGCAGCATATCACACCCATGGTGGCTTATAACTTCAGTACTTATAACTTCGGTGTTGGGTGCATGGCCTGTGGCCATGCACCCAAGACTCTAGGCCCTGCCCACAACCACCTGATAGATATTCGATTCCATGGGTGTGATGTATGGGTGTGTTATGCTGCGGTGGTTGTGGCCAGGGCCTAGAGTCTTGGGTGTATGGCCTATGGCCTATAGCCTTCAGCCATGCACCCATGACTCTAGGCCCTGGCCACAACCACCGCAGCATATCACACCCATAGAATCAAACATTTTAACTGCAGCATATGGTCACTTTTTATGTCAGCTGACACCGCGCGTGTCCTTAGAACAGTTTCAACTTGCCTGCGCACAGCACGGACGGGAATACTATCCTTAGGACGCCCCTCATTTTCTCTAATTACAAACATCCTGGACAGCACGGCCATGGCAAATACATCAGTAGCACCTGCCACCTAAATAAATACAGTATTTCACCCATCTCTTACTCCCCAAACCTCCCCAAGCACTCTTGCACACCAAAACACTCCCCAAAACTGCATTTCGCCTCTGTTCGCCACCGCGCTGTCGGCCGCTGTCGGCCGATCCAAGATGGTGGGAGCATCGGAACAATCTGACGCACATCACGCCTCACTCCAGCCAATCGTGTCCGTGTGTGTTGTGTGTGTGTTGCGTGTCTGCAGACATGACGCGAGCCAATTAGCCAATTGGTGTCCTGCCCCGGAGCGGACATAGATATCAATAATTTCTTGAAACCTACTTTTTGATCATTTTTAAAAAAAACTACTGGACGGATTTTCACGAAATGTACTCCAGCCACACATTTGGTGAAAATCCGTCCAGCGGTTTGGGCTGTAGGCATGTGCAAAGTTTTTCCCCTATTAAGTCTACTGGAAAAAAACACATTTTGGGACCCCCCTGTAACTTTTCCCCCCTGGACCAAACCTCACCTAACTTTGCAAAAAAATTCAGAGTGGGCCATATACTTTTTTTGCAAAGTTTGGTGTGGATTCGTCCAGGGGGAGCAAAGTTATAAGCCACCCAAAAAGTGCTCTTCCTATGGGATTAGCAACTTAACCATAACTAAACAGCCATTACCGTGGCATTTACTTACGAAAAACCTTGTTAAAGGGACGTTATGGTTAAGTTGCACTACTAAAAAACCTATGAAATTCAATGGAAAAACGTTGCTAAAGGGACATTATGGTTACAGGTAAAACCGAACCCCCCCCTGAAATTTGCCAGTTATGTTAAGGTACGCAACCATAACTCACCCCACCAGTGTGCACTGCAAGGACTAACACCCATGACATCAAAGATGCCATCACAAATCTCATTTCTTAGTAGGGCACTTTAACCATAACATTGCTTTAGTCTAGTTTTTTCAATAAAGGGGAAAGGTATTTTGTAGCGCAACTTAACCACAACGTCCCTTTAACAATGTTTTTTGTTAGTGACTTTCATAGGTTTTTAGTAGGGTGCTTTAACCATAATGTTGTTGTATCATAGTTTTTTCAAGAAAGGTGATAGGGTTTTAGTAGCACAACAGAACCATAGCGTCCCTTTAATAATGTTTCTTTCACTAAAATCCATTACTATTTAATAAGATAAGCTTAGTTTGTGTACATGTACTGTACAGCATACTGAAGCCGGTGGCTCTATACTAATAGGCACAGTGGTTGGGAACTCTGCATCTGTTTGCGGACATTGGGTGGAGTCCAACGTGCCAAGAAAGGGAGGTCATAAAAAGGTGTAACATGCAGCAAATACAAAAAACATATAGAAACAGCAGCAAGTGCATGAATGAGAAGGGAAAATGCAGTAGCTGTACAAAGTCTGTACTTTCGCGACAAAGAGCGCAAAGGCATAGGGTATGTAGCATAATGGAAAGCACCAACCACAGAAGTGACGTTTGCCATCATCAATGTTACCGCACACCTGATTCACAATCAAACAAAGGATGAAGAGGCAGAGGTTGAGACGTCTGCTACCGAGAGCAGAAACTCACTGCAACGTGGTGAGTACACGAAGGTTTATCTTGTAATTGCACAGGCCCGGCAGTGTACAATAGTAGGAAACCATGATGTTTTCTGTTTGTGCGCAGAAATGGCTACCACCCTAGAATGGCTATAGGAGTATTTTCTGCATGAAGAAATAAGTGATGAGGCTAGCCCCATTACTACCCGCCGCACTGTGAAAAGGGAAAGAGTTTCTGCAATGGCAAGCACACTAGAATGGCTGGAGGAAAATTTCCCGCATGACCAAATAAGTGAGTATAGTAACCTCATAGGTAAGGGATGCGGTGGCAGCAGTAACACAATTACAATGTAGTGCTTCATGTAAATTAACCAGATTTGTTGTCCTTTAACAGAACATATGGGAATGCAAAAGAGTACACCAGAAGCGGCACGTTTTGCACAGCAACATACGGCCACCGAAACTGAAGTAAACGCTGGACATATAAAAGAACACCGCCTGGACGCCAAAATTCATGAATTGCTCCTCCAATTTGCCACTTGAACATCTTTGTAGAAGAACATATTATGGGGAAAATAAGATATCACTCCCCGACTTGCACATGTCGCCTTCCCCATTTCCCAGCCCCTAACCCTGCCAATTGCGTGTCATGACAGACGCTTAGATGAGACCTCAATCCCATCTTCCCCTCACCAGCAGCTTGTTGAAATGGCAAAATCCCCAGTATATATATATCTGTTTCCGGTCCCCCTTCCCTTTCCGAATAGTGGCTACGAATGTCTGCTAATAAACATTGATATGTGAATATGTACTGATTAAATATGTGCCTTTTCCTTTGTTTTAAGAAGGCCACTGTAAGTGTAAAGGGCGCAACACTAGTGGGGATGATTGCAAGTGAGGAAAATGGAGGAGTCGTATGACTGCCGCACATGGCTGCCCTATGTGCGATCACAATGAAAGCAGCCATAGGACGTCAGTATGGGCTCCATGTGTGCATGCACAGAACCGTCTGTAAGTAGTTGCACAATTGTACGTTTCTCCATCACACAACTGTGCACATGCGTATCTCGTCCAGTGACGCCTGGTAACACTGTTCCTGGTCATGATATGCAGAGAAACGTGTGATGTAGTTGTAGTAGGTGGAAGCACGCACCCACATCCTACAAGAACCTTTGCACATAAACATTCCACCTACTGTATCATGCTCACACCAAGCTTATGTAGAAATGTTCAATGCATGTGTGCCGTACATTTAAGTAGTCCGGTGATGGGAAGAGTATCAGTAGGAGAGGTATGCACATAACCACACAGTACTATGGCCAATATACATCACGCAGTCAGTTGTCCAAATGAAGAACAATGGCAACATCACCATGGTAACGGAACAACGCTGTGCGTGGTCCCTTAGTTAATGAACACGAACCAGATCCGTGCACATAGAAAGAGGACAATCTTCTGCAATGTATGGAGTGTTATATTGAGAGTGCACCATTACAGAGATCCTACACTCTTACTTCTACATGTAGGTATTGCAGGGAAACACGTAGGCCCACTTTGTGGTGGCACGTGCACCACAACACTCCTATAAAAGGGCACACCCCACAAGTGTGCTGCAATCCCTGTTTGGCTTTCCGGAGAAGACCAGCGGTCCACATTGGTTCGTGCAGAAATTGCTTTTTCACCAATTGTGTTCCTGCAAAGTACCTCTCAAAGTAATGGCCACCAGAGCTTGTGCTACTACCTCTGACTCAGGAGCACCCACACCCTCAACACCAACACCTCCTTCTGAAGGTCCTGAGCAAGGGAACATGCATCATAATGTGGAGGGCCATCGAAACGGAAACCAGAATAAAGTAGAAGGAATCCCCATTGCCTGCAGCCATTTTGAGTCGTGGGTGTGGAAACTATTTAGTACCATTGGATATGTGCCAAAAACTTTGCAAACCAGTTACAATACACTGAGTGCAACATACTATTCAGTTGCGGTAAACCTGGCTTGTACAGCTACGGCACCACCTCCATGCAGCGACACCTGGAAGCGAACCACCAGGCAGCTGTTTGGAGGGTTGTCCCCTTCCAAGCAGGCAGTAGGGGATTTTCCTCAACAGTATCCTCTGCATCTGCTCATACCACCACTAGGCACACTCCAGTGGGCCACAGTATCCCGCAAGAAACCTTGGAAGACATACGCACTGCAACAGACCCAGACCTTTCCTAGGTCACTGTATTGTGCATATATTGTGACGCAGTACTGTGTAGGGGGGAACATTTTCAAAGCACTTTTGAGGCTTCGGTCCGGGAGCATGACAAAGAGTGCCCCCTCCCCAAGTGAGGTGCACCACACATCTTCTACTCTCCACGTACGATTTCTTACCCCTGTCATTGGTACCCTTTGCCAAATCTCCCTTCCATTGCTGGCTTTTGTGGCATGTTTTATAACAACAGGAAAAATGCTGCAGATCCAGAAGGGGGGCGACAAAGGGGCTCTTATCAGAGCCACCTTCCACTGTTGCAAAATAGAAGTTGAAAGAAAACATTCAGGCAGTTGCACAGCATATGAGCGCTGTGTACAGAGATGGCAACATTGGGCAGCGGGACTCCGGCAAAAGCTTTGTACACATTTGCAAAACGAAGTGGTGGCTCTGAAAAGAGCCTTTTTGTGTTGTTTGTGTTTGCAACGTTGGAAGTGGTGAACAACCACAGGGAAAATGCTTGCTAAACTTGCAGGAAGCGCTGCATTTTGGATATTACGCAGAAACAGCTCATTGCCAGCATCAGTTGATGAACTCCATCGTAACGAAAACAATGGTGGTACTACGAAACATAATGTTTTCATTGTGGAAAGAGAACATGGCAACATCACACAAAAAAGCGCAAACAGCATTGTTGTGATAAAAAATTATTTGTGAATTTGGAACCATTTCCATGAGTTGCCGAAATGTCTACTTCATTGCAAACTGCAGTGAAATGCTGCTAACATGCCCTAAACTATTCCCTCCACAATGAACAATAATAATGTGTCGTATTGAATTCAGAACAAACGACATGATCTTAACAGCTTGAAGGAAAGTTTCTATCATCAGTTATCAACGTACCAAAAACAGTGCCAGTAGAGGCATTACTCCGGGAGTACGGTGTAACATCTTTACGTACGTTGTGGAGTGTTCAAAGAACTTTATTCTATGCTAAATTTATAAGTAGCATTCAGGAATCTAACTTTTTGCTCCTTTTAATTGGAAAAAATGTAGGAGTCTGGTATGATGTGGCATTTGTAACTCAAACAGAAACAAATTTATGGCCGAATTGAAAAGGTCAGCCTTAACTTTCATTGAACAGTAAAGCCTATATATGGACATATTAGAGCAAGACCCCAACTACAAGATTAAAATAAACAATAAAGCTAGATCTTGGGACTTATGCAGAAACATAGATAATCTACACGAGAAACCTCGATATTACAAGTTTGCTAGGCAAGGATGGTATATACATCGGTTACCTATTTGACAAAGCAAAGCGGTATAGACCTTAAGTGTTTTGTTTTATGTATGCGTTTGAATGTACTGTCTACGATGGAATTTATTGGCTCTTGCTCCAAAATTCCTTAAATAGAAAGAATATGTAGTATGTGCCACAAAGAGATAGAAACTTGTCGACACGTATTAACAAGTTGTAAGATCGTGGGATACCTGTTAAGGATTTAAATCAGGTGACACACACCTTAGTCTCGGCCCAGTATGCAGCGAGCGATTGAAAAGCTTATGTTAGATTAGATTCAATATTGAGATGATACACTACTCATATCACACCCCCTTTTCAAATACCCTTGGTCACAATGGACCATGAACCAGGCTGGTGGATAAAATGTAATATGTATTTATTTATTTATTTTATAATTAAAAGAAATCATACCATTTTTAATATGGGGCAGCAATCACCAATGGGGTGATAAGAACAAAAGGAATGTAAGCAATGCATGCACTTAGTTTAAACTTCTATTGTCACATCTACAAAACACCAGAGAATAGGAGCACCACTTTTTGATTTTAGGTAAGATAGTACTTGAGTTAGAATTTCCCCATGCAGTGTTCCCTCAACCAACAAATAATCAATTTTAAGTGGATTATCAGAATCAGCAGGTAATCAGGAATGATAAATGGAAAACAGAATTAAAAGCCGACTTTCCTTCCCCAAACAAAGGAGAAAAACAGATTTTAAACCCTGGCAATGCTAAAAATGACGCTCAGAAATGGATGAATAAATGAATGAATGTGTATAAAACCCTTGAAACAAAACCAATTCTTTACTGGAGCAACACTGGAAAGATACACGCAATGGATGAGCAAAAGCATACAATTCAAAATTGAATGGAAGATTTAAAACAGTTTATAATCAGAATGACGCGTTGTAAAATTAGCAAACATTTGCAATTCCTGCCTGAATTTAACAAAACGTTTTATAATAAAAACGGGTGAGATGTTGTAAATCGTGATGTGGTTCTTGTGTTTGGATGTGGCTACGGATCATAGGTACAATATGGAAGTGAAATTATGTCTCTAGGTGGTAAATTGAGTGAGTTATTCAAGATCTAGTGAGGTGCGTTTTTGAGAAAATGAAGGTGTGAAAAAGGAAAAGAAATCAGTTTTTGAAAGAACAGTCTTACTGTAAACTAGGGCATACAGGCTAGGCTACCAGATTAAGACAGGGTAAGCTCCAGGGTTGACTTGCAAGTTCAACCTTAGCACCTCCGTGCCCACCCTGGCGGGACCCAATCCGATCACTCAAAACAGGATTAATAGCTTAGAATATTACATGAAAAAATTATTAAAGATGTTGGCGCTAGCACAAGGAATCAAGGCAGGGTTTCAGGAATGATTTTGACAATATTACACGTTATCAAGATAAGGATAGGATGACTTAGAGAGTGGAACTAAGGACAAGGCAATGCAAGATATACTATGGTTTCTATGGTTCCTATTGATACTCACAGTCCACTTTAGTTAGGATTTTGAATTTTGGACAGTCAGTGGTTCTGGTCGCCACACGGATCTGGTCTAACAAAGGACAGACAGACAAAATCAACGGGACAGGTCAGCTGGGCATGGACTGGTTACCGGGTAGCACTTCTGGTTACTGGATAGGATAGGGCATTAGGAGAGCAGGATGGCAGCAACATGCGGTGAGTGGAAAGCCAGGTTAATTCAGGAAGTTTCCCAAAACACCACAGCGTTTCCCTTGGTTATTGGGATTATTTTAGAATTGAGGCATAGCTGAAGCAGGATCAGCAATACTTGGCATTGTGGTTGGGATCTGGAGTTTAGATGGATAAATGCAAGATGAAGACATGAACAGACAGGAACAGGACACCAGCGTAGGAAATCAGGAATCAGCGTGTGTCCAGGGTCTTGTCAGAGACCCTTATTTATAATACAAAATGACATCATCAAGGTAGAGGTTGGGCAGGGTTAACTATGCCCGCCCCTAAACTACTTGGATTGGGCAGGGGAGCTAATCTCCGCCTTGGTTGGATTTCTAAGGTGATGATGTCAGGTTTAAGAGATGCGGTTTACAATGTCCTAACACTCCCACATTTACTTTACTTATAATCTGATTTAGCCAAAAACCTATATTTCTTCACTTGCAATCTCTTGGCAAATTATACACACAGTTCACGTATTATGTGCATCACATTTCAGTCCAATCCTCAGGTCTGTGTGACATTGTTTCGCATTTCTGATACATTTTGGTAGTTTTACACATTAAAGATTTGGCCTACAATTCCACAATTTTATACACAAAGGCGAATTGTCCCTAGGGATGTATGTACAAAATCTTATGTTTGCCACATTAACACTTTCCTTAGAATCTGTCATATTTCATAACTTCTGTTCCCCATGCGGCAATGTGTTCTGCCAAGTTTTAAAAGATAGCCCACAAAATTAGATTTAACAATGCAAAGTTTTAAAATGTTTGTTAATTCTTGCTACAGAAATAAAAGTCTTTAAAGTTTATCTATAACATAGTCTCTGGCACCAAAAGGCAGCCCCTTTGTTACTTGATCCTGTTTTTTTTTTCTTCCTCCAACTGCAAGCAGCTGTCATTTCCATGCAGGCAAGGGGGTTTCCAGTCTTAATTTAAAGGTTTTATTGCACCTCCACACTTGACAGGTGAGTGTCCCAGGACTGCTATCGTTCCAGGCTGGAGCACAGACAAATGTATGATGAGCATGTGAACTTTCATTGTCCTTTTCCATTCAAAGTCTTTCAAGCTGGCACTTCACACCTACGTTTCCTGGATTTAGGGTGTATCTCACTTCCTTTGTGAAGTTTCATTGCTGGCAACTGGAATAACAGGTTTTTCTGAGAGCTTGGAAATCCAGCCTATGTTTTAAACTGTTTAATTTCTTACTTTGGGTCTTGAATTAAACAAACCTATGACAGAGCATATCCTATGTGTATATTATCACCACTAACATAATTCCTTTACATTGCTAAGTAAGCAGGCTTTCTTTAACAATTGAGTTTTAAACAGGTAATTTTTTTCTCTAAAGTCTGCACAGCCCATTTTTCCACATGTGTTAAAAATTCGGTTTGCAGCTCCTCAGATTGCCACTGTCTTTGCTGCTGTAGTCATTTTCCTTGCAGCAGAACTCTTATCTAAAGTATAGATACATGTATCGTCCATCTGGCTCAGTGAGTAAAAAGTCTCTTTAAACTGCTGCGCCTGGATCCATTTTGGCAAGAAATAAATGCGTGTTCCCATGCGAGTCAAAAGAAAGTTGCTTGTTGATTTCTTTCAAATCTGCTTTGACAGGACCTGTCAGTCAGGAATTATGCCCGACTTTTCTGAGGGACAATGAATTATCCTGGGCCGGGCAGGGCCTTTTCCATCACAATGGTTTCAGAATGTAGAGATGGAAATAGCATAACACAGCATTTTGAAAGGGTAGAAAACGGTTTCATTCTGAAGGGGAATGTTTGGCTTTTGCAGCAATGCAGTGTTGCCGGTTCACTGGATTCCATATATTTGTCTCAGAACACACTGGTATACCTTTTCAGTGTGTCCCCTTGTTCCATTTTGCCAGAAGTGTACTAGGCAGGATGGTGCAGCCATCTTTTGTTGCTACCAAAATGCAGTTTTGAAGTACTGGTGCGCACAGGAGCTAGCACAGCCAGGTTGCTGTTTCTTGCGCAACTGCAGCTTAGTGATGTGATGCAATGCTGTTGAGTGGGTCAATATATCCCACATACCTATATGCAAAGGGATACGGAAATGTGTTACTAATATTGAGAACTGTTTAGGAGATCAAATTTGGTCAAGTGTATATGGTGGAACATCAGCAGCTGTTTGTTCAGCGGCATTTGACATATGGAAGAAAGTGTTGAAGAATATCAATTGCAATCAGGTGGAACTTCAGCATTAAATGATGGACGAAACGTGTCTAAACATATATAAAATGCTGTTCCTTATTTTTCTACTTAAGTGTAATAGAATATTCAAGAGGGGCAAAGGGAATTAATTTTGGGTATACGGCTATGAGATTGTTCTTCTAAACGTGTTGTGGAAATATTTTCTTTTTTTGTGTGTTTAAGATGTGGTTTTAGACAGGTTGTTTCCTTTTTTCTTGAAATGTACTTATTTTTGTAATTAAGTGTGTTTAAAGTTTTGATTACTATGGAATTAAATGCACAATAAAACATTTTTGTTTTAAAAGATGGAGGAGTTGCTGTGATTCGCTTTGCAGCACCAGCCCACATATAGCCACTGCCCGCCTGGAGTGGTGTGTGAATGGTTAACTGTGGGAGAGTCTACCTTCCAGTTTATTTGCAGAAGGAGTGGCTGTGATCCATTTTGCAGCACCAGCCCACATGAATCCAATGCCCGTGCGAAGCGCAGATTGGTGTGTGAGTGGTTAACTGTGGTTGCCTGGGGCTGCAGAGGCTCCTGGGCAACTTTGCTGAAACAACTCACCGGGACTGATTTATACCTGATTGGGTGAGTGGAACTTTTCTCTTTAACTTTAATGATTACTGGTGGGGGACGGAAGATGGGACTCTGTAGTGTTATGGCAGGAATGAAATCCCCGGAGTGCCCGAACAATGAGGGCTACTCGAATGCTTCTAGTATGCCTGAGCAATCGAAGGGTAACCCTCGAGAAACAGTATTGCGGCCCAAAACAATTAATGGCTACTTTTGAACTGTACAGAGGAAGCAGAAGGTGGAAGCCACAAATGGTGCTGAGGAAAGGCTGCGAACAGAGCAACCAAAGGCGTCACCAGAAAGACTGGTGGAAATTGGTGGACATTTTATAGGGATCCCGGGGCAGCCAGGCTCCGCAAAACAGATGATAGAAATGGCTGACAAAGTTTTGACAAAGGGGAGCACGCTGGAGGTTACTTCACCTCAATTGTTATCCCCCTTATTGTTCACATCCTTTGAAAATAATGCTCATTAATGAAACATTGTAATAGACTTAGTAGGAATTCATTGGACATTGTGGAGAAGAATTTAAATTCATCACTGACTCATGGTTCTGAATTTGATATCCAGTTGTCAGCTTTGCCAGATTTAAATAGGCTTATTTCAACTATTCTTCCAGTAGCTCTAACAGTAACAATGAATACATAAGTGAGTCAGACGCTGAAATAGGGGTAGCAAAAAAAAAGTGGGTTTGCCAACCTTAAACATCTTGCGACAGACGGCTGTATGTCAGGGGCAGCCTACGCTAAATGCTGGTGTGGCAGCGAATGACTCACTATTGATATTATGCACCACCTTGGCTGTGGAACAGCATGAAACAAAGGACATTTTGGCTAAGGTGGTGGACATTGTTTTGACTGCCAATGAACAGATACATTGTGAGGATCTGGCCGTATTAGTGGATAATTCCTTGTGGCTGTTAAATGAAACTATGAATGGGGGAGAAAGAAAGGAAATGGACCTTGAAGGCTGAGACAAAAGTAGTGGACGTCCTACTACTGCCGTGATGTCTCAGACACCTGAGATTGACGAGAGTGTATCGAACTCCAGGATTTATCTCTACTAATACAGGAGATAACAAATACATTGAATATTTTCCAAAATAAGACTAAGCCCAGAAAGGAGTAAGAATAAAAAGATGAAAAATGTCCCCCTGCATCGTGCAGTAAGGGAACATTTATTGGGAGAGCTGCAGGGGACACACTTGGATGATGGAAATGCCATTCCACTAAAGGAGGGGAGTGGTGATGCATTGGAACGAGAGTCTGTGGTGACACATCAGTGTTCGATGAATAAAAAGCTCACTGTTGTCTCCTACACTTTGACAGCTGTCACTAAGCTCCAAGTAGAACTGTGCAGACCGCAAGACAGCGGAAACAACTCTCTAAACCTGTAGTTATGTTTTTTTTCACAAGAAGGGAATGCCCCATTACAGGACGGACCCAACGATCAGGGGTCAGTGCAAAACCAAGAGTACATGGGGATTTCCCGCAAGGCGTTTGCTTATGTGCAAAGTGTGACTGAATATTTAAATATGTCTCAGCAAAAGCCACAGGATGAACAGTGTGATGAATATGGGTCTGTTCAGTTAAACAATTGTGCATTGATCTTGGGCTTGGGGATACAATTAGAAGACATTTGGTTCCGTTGTGCTAGTCCATTTTTAAACAGAAGTGCATTAATGAAGTTATTTCACTGTATACCTGCACTTCGAAATATTGATCGAAAGGACATAATGCAACTTACCCTTCCAGATATATATAGTTCCACCAATTGGGTCATAGTGGAATTTACTACATCCATTTTTGCAAGATTGCTGAGTTTACATCAGAGCAATTTAATGCAGCTGGGTGTCCAGTTAACGCTGTGCTGGAAACAGGAAACGTTCCCCCAGGGGATAGTTTATAAATTGGATGGGGGAATTCTCCAGACAGGTAGAGCACGTTGCTCTGATGGTAGCTATGCGGATCATTTGGACAGGGCTTTAAATTCCACTAAATCCAAATGTAGGCACACGTTTGTAAGTAGAAGCAACGTGCCATGGCCAATGGAGTTGTTTAAACCAGGTGAGAATAGCCAGGCATGAAAAATTCAAAACTTAGCTCGATTTAGGTAGGCCTCCTGGATCTCCGGTGGGTTCAATTCCTTTTTGATTAATCCAATTGGTTTGCAAGTATTAACTGCATGTGATGTATTTCTAATACAAGAGACTTGGTGTATCAATGATTTTTATATCAATGGTTTTAATATAATTTGCTGTCCAGCCATACAGAACGCTTGTGGCCATCCGATGGGGGGTTTGGCCATGGGAGCCAAAGTATCCTTAAGCTCGGAAGTACTGATAATAGGTAAACCCTTGTTGTATATATTGTCTGTTGTTTTAAAAGATGGAATGTACCTCCAATCAACCTTCCTACTTATAAATGTATACAAACCTCATGGGGTGAATTACAATAGTATAATACTGAAGAAAGGGATTGAAATATTAGATTATTGGTATTATCGTCATCCCGAGGTTGAGTAATTGTTGCAGGGGGTTTTAATGAAAGCACTTATAGGAATGATGGTATGCCTAGTGAAAGTTATAGTATGGAGTCAGTGTTTGGAGGTGTATAACTTGGAGTGCCTTCATTTGAAAGGGAAAGCTAATAGTACTGTTGAAAACACATGGACCAATGGGATATTTGCTATTTGCACTGATTATGTGTTTGTTAGCCAGGAAGTTTGGTCTAATCCTAGTCCCCTAAATTTGGTGCAGCCAAATCTTAGTGACCATTTAGTGCTGAGTTGGGAATACACTGTAGAAAGGGAGAAAAAACATCTAGAAAGTACAGTCCGGGGATTGGAGTTAACAATCAGGGAACCATATTTACTGGATTGATACTAATATAGGGATATTAAATTCCCATTTTCAAAAAATCTCTTTCTTGAATAAACTGAATGAGAGTGATTGGGACGTGAACAGCGTATTGCCACAACTCTTTTATGATTTAAAACTGTATGGTATGAGTAAGGGGGCCAATAGGGAAAAGCATAACCCCTTTGATATAGTAATATTTGAAAAAAAGAGGGAATTACAAAATAATCGGACAAATCTCAAGAAACGAGATGGACTCTCAAAATCAATATGTTTAGTGTACCTAAAAGCATTAACTTTAAAGTACAAGAATTGTGTTAAGCAGCATTGGAGTTCATTTTTAGCACACATTGGAAAAGAATTGGATTTGTTGAGTACCATTGATTCTAAAAAAATTGGTTCTTTTTTAGAACTTTCCTGTTATGTTATGTTATGTTAAGTCACTTGTAAGGCGCCAAAGCATGAAGGCATCCAGGCGCTATAGAGATAGGATGATGCACTGCCTATCTTGTTACACAAACAGAATGGTCTTTAACCGTTTTCTAAAGACCACATGATTTTCAATATTACGTAGGTGTCCAGGTAAGGGCATTCCAAGCCTGTGCAGCTTGTACATGAAAGGCGTGACCATTTCCTATAGCTCTCTTAACACAGTCTACTTCAAGTGGATCAAAGGTTTCTTTCTGGTTGATAGCATCTCAGCCTATTCTTGAGGTAGGCCAGGGCATCACCAAAAACACATTTATGGCAGATGGTCAACAACTTAAATTGAACTCTGGCTGAGACTGGCAGCCAGTGGAGTGTCTTTCTGGCCGCTGATGTGGGCTAAGTACGGCTCATTTCATATACAATACGCACTACAGCGTTCTGGATCTTCTTCAATTTTTGAATATCTGTCTTTCTGGCTCCCCCTAATAGAGCATTACAATAATCTTCTCTCGAGAGGATCACGGCTCTAACCAATTTTTTGCGATTTTCTTCAGAGACCAGTGGAGTCACTTGCTGTAGTACCTTAAGATGGTAATTGGTACCTTTCACAATTGCATCCACATGGGCGCCACTGTCTAGAAAGGCTTCCAGATAAGTGCCCGAGATCTTCACCTTAGGTACTACTGTGATCTGACTGCCATCAATCAGGAAGTTCATATAGACAAAACTCATCTTCTCTCTGGCTTGTCTACGGCCGTATAGCATTAGCTCGGTCTTAGTCGCATTAAGGCATAGTGTCTGTTGGTCTTTTTCGTAGTCCCCAGAGATCCCCATTACCAAATGGAAGTCATCTGTGTAATTGCGGAAGTAGAAACCCAGATTTTCAATGTCCAAGCATAGTGGAATGATACAAATGTAAAAGAATAGGGGGGAGAGACATGACCCCTGGGGGACTGCGCAGGTGGTCATTTTGGCATCTGATGCACTGTCACCCCCATAAACTCGGGAACCACGTCTAACAGCATCAGCAGCCCCATTTTTATAATCTTCCTCTGTTTAAATATTCTCCCAACATTGGAGATTGGAGTACACGGGTAGTTGGATAGATGTCCCATATGAGGATAGAAGATGCAGATTGTGCCAAAGTTTTGTTGAAACTAATCGGCACATATTGACACAATGCCCAATGCTGAGGCCTCATTATGAGAGGGTGTATGCCTCCCTTGTCACTGAGAATGGCAATATAGAAGAAAATCAATTCTGGGCACCCTTTATGTCGCAACCTGCTTGGTTATAACAGGCGCTAGATTCTATGTATGGAAAGAGGCTGTAGATCTTATTTTGCACTAAATAAACCCTCTAAAGTTGTTTGGTGTGCTTGGCAAATTAGAAATGTAAATTACTGAATTGGGCTGGACAGATTTTCATCTAGGTTATTAAATGAATTTAGTTAAATGTTAGCCCTCATTACAACCCCGACGCTAAACCATGGTGCTATTAGCACCATGGTTGGTGCCGGTGTTGTAAAGAGTCCGCCATGGTGGAATGGGGAAATACTGCACCGCCGACCTTGGAATGGGGCGGTATTTCCCCATTTCACCATGGCCCTTCCCCATTCCCATTTTCGCCCCATAGGGCTCAATGGAACTGGGGAAGGCGCTAAGTATGGTACCGCAAATTGCGGTACCGTAATTAGCACCGAGGTCCCTTTGCGGCACCCTACTTTAACGGCTGGTAAAACCAGCCATTAAGGTCCGGTCCCGCTAAGGGACCTCGTAATCAGGCGTTAAGGGTTTAACGGCGCCGACACCTTTTACGGCGCTGTTAAACCCTTAACGCCAGGGTTGTAATGACCCCGTTGTCTCTGAATGGAGGACAAAATTTGTATTCATCACTTGCTTTTTAAGAAAAAATGTGTGTATTTGATATCTAAATATTAATGGAAATGTTTGATATTAATGATGAATTTCAGATGAAATGTGAAACAATTGGTTGTGTTGTGATCTAGAGATAGGTAAATTAGAGAAGTTGACATATTAAATCATGCTATTGTTGATTAGGACCGCAATGTTTTGTGATTTTTATTGTAATATGGGTGCTTAAGGTTTTATTCTCTTACAAAACATTTTAAAAAGAATATACATCTAATTCCCATTTAGCAAACACCTGGGGTGATTTTTGTTAACATTCGAATATAACAAATCTTATTTCCAGAGTACGCTGAAAACTACAGCCTGTATTGTAATTGGGTAATCCTATTTGTCCTGTTGACCCCGACTTCTTTAAGGAAGAGGAGTGTCCTGTCCCTAAACTAAAAGTCCCTACACTGTTTACTGCCCCAACACAGGCATTAAAGTGGAGGGAGTCTAAAAATCCAAAATTCCCAAATCATCCCCATTTTACTGCACAGCTTCCCCAACATCAGCCTTTAAATGGAGGCGGTCTGAAAATCCAGAATTCCCAAATCATCGCCATTTTACTGTCCAGTTTCCCATACACAGGCCTTTAAATGGAAGGGGTCTGAAAATCCCAAAATTCCCAAACATCCCAATTTTTTTCGGTCAAACTTCCCCAACACCCACCTTAAGTTAGGGGCTTTAAAAACAAACAAACTTCTTAAACTGTCCCCACTCCACAGACCTGGCCTTTGAATAGAAGGGTGCTGCATGTATTTTGATGATTGGGGTTTTGGGGCTGGGTGAGAAGTGCTTGCAAAAGTGAGACCTTATGTATCCAACATTGTAAACCAAACTGCTAGCCTTTTTAAGCTCACAGAAAAATCAAAATTGCACAGCACTGCATATGTAAATTGATTTTGTGAATTGCTTTGTTGATTATTCCTTGAATTTAAATCGGTATTAAGTAAAGTATTGAGATTTGAGTTTTACCAGCAAATGTGCATGATTTATTTATGTAAAAAGAAGTTTAATTGCGAGCCATAGAGACGTCAGCGTGTGTAGGTTTAGCGTGATCTCAATTACCTATAATTTAAATGAATATAAATATACTTTCTGTACACCGGCCTGGTTCTTGGCTCATTTGTGGCACAGGAGGAGGGACCCAAGGGGAATGATATGTATCTGAAATAGGGCTGAAAATATAATCCATTGAACAGTTTGTTTTGTGACACCTTGGTTGGGGAGGGAAGGAACTGGCCGTATTAAGGGTGGCCTCTCAATAAACTGTTACAAATTGGGGTCTTGTGCCAGTATTTGGCTGGCTATTTTTAACTCATGACAAGGATGTTGTGACAGATTATTCATTTTGATGTAATTGCATTAAGGTGAAGGGAACGTCATCTTTGCCTTGTTAAAGTGTCACAAGGACTTGACCCTTGAAATCCAGGGGGGTATATAGGTGATAAATTAAGATTGAGTAAGAAGATGTTTGCCCCTGCGCAAAGGCTGTCCTACAGAAATTGCAAAAAGGCATTTTAAAATGACTAACATAGATGTGGGTTATGCCAGGAAACATCTCCTCAGCAAGCTGTTCTTTCATTGAGAGAGGACTGAGGCGGATGAGGGGAGCTGGCAAGCTAAAATGATGTAAGGGATTACAAAAGAAGGAATTGACATTTGGCTTGAAGGTGGGAGGTTACCAAAAGCATACATGGCCCAAAACTACACATGAGGAACAGACTCAAATGGCTCAACTCACCGCTCATTTCTATTTCTATTTGCAGTGAGCTGAAGAGTGGTTCCAAATAAAAGAGACCAGTGTCTCGAGTCAAACTGAGGCCCTAGAAAGGGCTCAGCACTCATGGGAGCAAATGAAGAAGAAATGGCAACAGAGACACATTTTGGAGGTGAAACATGAACGTCTCATAGAACAACTCCAAAATGAGTTAAACAGCCATTTGCAAGCCAGTGCAGAATGAGAAACAGAGTTTGCTACACGCCAAGACACCTATAGGGAGTGTGCAGAAACTGTAAACCACATTGAAGGTAAATTGAATGATTGAATGATCAGACTGTTCATAGTAGTGCATTGCTGGATGAAATAGTGGATTCCAAGCAAATCACCAAGGGACCGAAATGTGAAAATAACCAGTTAACTATAAAAGGTGTTCAATCCCAGAGGGAATTTGACCAGTTGCATCAAGATTTAAAGGCTTTAAAACAACAGAAAATGCAACTGGTGAAAGAAAAAGAAAGCTTACAGCAGGCCAATTGTCTCCTGTTACAAAAAGTAAACCACTTGACGATGGATACAGAAAAGGGTGAGCCTGGGTTCCAGGGACTCACCACAGTGAGGGAGAAAATACAGAGCTTCTAGAGCATTTGAGGTATGTAGAAACTGACCTATCGCAGGCAGCCCATGACAGAGATGCTCAGGAGAAAGAAGTAGTCAGACTCACAGAAAAGCGCAGAGAGCAGGCACGCATTTCACAACAAGCTCAGAGGGAAAATTAAGCCCACCAGGAAGATGTTCAGGCAGTGAGGAATAGATTGTTGGGTCAAATCAGAGCACTTGAAGTAGCCAAGCATCAGTATCAGGGCTAAAGGTTCAGTTATCGGGGTACCAGAAGGAAATCTAGACAGAGAAAGGCCAGAATGAAAAATTAAATGAGGAAATATATATAACAGGCATTGAGACACCCCGATCAGTTAGGGTATGAGGTAGGGCCTTCAAGGCCACACTCCCATCAGGGACCTCAGGCCCGGTATCCACAATTTCCTATACACAAAGGGCAACTGACATCACCCATACCTCTTATAGAGGACAGGGGGACATGAGGCAGTTGTGCTTGCCCATGTTCAGCCCAACTGATCCAGAAAGCCAGTCCTTGTCTGATAGGGCCAGACCAACAAGTCCTGGGAGATTAAAGGGATATTGTAAGTACTTCAGTCCATGAAAACCTGCACAACAAGAAAGTGAGGGAGAAGGGGGAGTGGCTAACTAGCCATGGTGTAGGACGTGCCTTACTAAAGCTGCTCCTGGTGATCAGACGATGATCCGAAGATTCAGGCAAAAAAATGACCTATGTACTCTACAAATGATTGCAAATATGTTGGAAGATGTGCCCCACAACAACTGAAGGAGACAAATCAATTGGGTGAAGCATCATAGAGATTCAGAACTTTTAAGTTTGTGGCTCTGTGGAAACCTAGACACACAAAATGGTGGACAATAAAGGGACCAAAGCCCCGACCACAAAAACAACTGAGCCGGGCTGTGGAGATTAAGAAAAGGGCTGGCTTGTGGCATTCGCGGAGCACCGTGAAATGGTGCCCGATCGATTCTATGTCCGGAGCAACGCTTGCTTATAAAATACACCGCCAAGTCTCATTTCAGTCAGCTGCAAGACCGGGTGTGGAGGATCGAGCTGTGCGGCGGATACTGTAGCCATGCGCTGAGGACTTTTCGAACATTCCGGCGGAAAGGATACAATGCTATTTTATATGAATAACAATGATGGAGCCGCGAGGTGTGTGAAGAACCAGCACGGCTAACTGGATACATTCTCGCCCGTAAATCATATACGGAGGTGGAGGCAAGATATTGGACGTGACGACTCCCTGCCATCGTGTTAGGACGCAAATGTAACTTCTGGATTAAACTGTGTAGCAAAGGCAGCAGCCGCGCCGCGAGAACTTGTTGCTACAATAAGTAGCAGACTTTCAGACACAGACAGCGCTCTCCGGACAGCCTCAGAGCTGAGGAAAACATACAGCAGTGCAGGAGCCGCGGCAGGGGAGAGGAGCCAGCATGGCTAACTGGATGCTGAAGGTGATGGCTGCTAGCCACTCTGTCCGGCAAATAAGTATCCTGCAAGAATGAAACCCTACACCAGTGCCCACAGAACACGGACATTGGATGCCAGGGAGGGAGGAAGAACCTTCCCTGGAGACCTATGCCTAGGTCACTAATTTGGTACTGATGCCTTAGATAAAGGGGCGCATGGGGTACCATATGAACCTTGAGGCGCAATGGTGGTAAAAACAGGAATACATCTAATGGCCCTGAGGATCGAATGAGCTGGCCATTGATTGTCACGGCTAGGAAGCATGGCATGCAGGGTTGAGCCAGATTACTGATGGTACTGGTGGGACCTGTGCGAACGTCTACACGAGCGTGCAGAGTATAGTGCGCCCAGGATACAAATGGCGTTGCCGGAAGTCAGAAGAGGCCTATAGGAAGCAGTAATGACGGTTGTAGATGTGAGAGTACACAACCCACCCGAAAACATAGCTTAACGCATATGAACACATACAGTGGCTCTTTGAGGATAACGACCCCAGGCCTTGACTGGCTTAGTGGTGTCACGGAAGAACAAAGAGGAAGAACTGCCACACTACGAACAAACTAAAACTAGACATACAGCCAAGATTGTAGGATAATTGGGAGAGGAACCAAGGCCAAGAGTAAACAACCCACAATGGAAGCCTTTGCCAAGACACAGCAGACTCCTACTGCATCGGCACATAGTGTCACAACTGCATCCGTGAAGAGTACCCCGGCGAAAGAAAACCACCTGATACTAATGGCTATAACGGAGTTGAAAGACTCATGGGGGATAGCAATGGCGGACCAACGAACTTCCTTGGAGGCCAAAATAGACGCAGAAGGAATAGAGGTCACTCTGCTGCGACAAGATGGCAGGGCGCTGGCAGACAGAATGAGTAGTCTGGAGAGTGTGGTGAAAACCAACACAGACACCAGCACCAGTAACACATAGGAGGTTCACATACTAAAGCAGCAGGTGGCTAACCTTGAGAACCATGCGGAGGAAGCTGAAGGAAGGGCGAGATGGAACAACATCTGCGTGGTTGGCCTGCCAGAGGGGGAAGAGGGGCCGACAAACTTTCACAAGGATTTACAGTGGAGTGAGCACATAGGGCCCTTATGAGGAAACCGCGGCCTGCCCCCCCCCCGAGCAATAATTGCAAAGATCCTGAACTATAAAGAAAGAGAGAAGATCTTGGAGTACTTTCGTAAAGGTGGAACGATAGAGAGAGCTTCGGCAACCGTCACGGCGTATCCTGACTATACAATGCTAGTGCAAAGACAGCGGTACAACTATGTGGCAATCAAGAGGAGACTACGCATGGCTGGAATCAAATATATGCTTTTTATTCCGCAAAGCTAAAAGTATTGCATAAGAGCAGAGTATTCTTCTTTGATACCCCAGAGGAAGCGACGGCATGGCTGGACTTACAGGGCTGCCCGGAACGAGAGGAGGAGCAGGTCCATGAGAAGCATGATAAGTGTTTGGGATATTCCATGCATACTGAAATGATACATAGGGGGGTATCCCAGTAAAGACTATGGTAGAGATAATGGTGGAGGGGTACGGACGTATAACGCTGAAACCATGTTATGATATCCTTGAATTTGTTGGACTTGTTAGACTGGAATATAGAGTGCAAAGCACATAAGTAAATTGAGTAGCAATGTGTGGTCGATTTGAAGCAAATAGGAGCGGCAGGATGAAGGCACCCTGCCCCCCCGAGAAGTAGTAGTAAGACAGCCATTAGGGAGACTTTACCCTGCTGAGCTGTGAGTACAGGCTATTGCCAGAAAGAGCTAGATGCAGGGGTGCCTGAGATCCAGGGATGGAGCTGGGCAACAGTTGGGGAGGGTATTGTTGGGGCAGGGAAGGGAGGTGGGAGGGGGGCTGGGGTGTTTGATGTGTTTTTGGGTAAGGGGAGTTTAAAGGAATGGTTTGGGCAGAAAATATTATTGTCCCTATGGGTCGGCCATGTGGTTTTAACCATAAATCGATCGATCGTGCAAACATTTCCTATGCACCTTGCCCGAGTTTTCATCTCTTGAACACAAGCAAAATCAAGGAGCAAGGCGCAGTCATTTTGTGATAATCTAATCACTTTCTGCATCGCCCTGGGTGACCTGCGTTTGCGGCACTAAATCATATCCCCCGCCCCTGATCCTGACATGACTAGACACGTACCACCCATTTCACAATGCCAAAGCACGTCTCGTGTCAACATTCTCTGCACCTCAGCTACTGACGTGTTGCCATGGAAACGGCAGGAAGCCTCTTTCCTGGACAAGTATAAACGGAGCGTTTCACAACACACAACAGCTCTGTTCAGCTACCTTCATTGCTTGTAGCCCGTGTGAACAGATACCAGTAGCATCACTATAATTTATTTTCGTTTCTTTGCCACACAATGGCAACAATAATGCCCTACCTGCGAGGAGGAATTACTGGAAAGAGCAAGCTCTGTAGACGATGGGGATTTGGACAACAGTTGGGCGGACGTTTCAACAGATGAAGAGTCTGGGCCTAGTCGCATAACGGTGTTTCCACCTGGTGCACCTGCAATCGGTGTGCACTAATGCCAACCGAGGTGGAGAACTGCTGCTGCCGAGAAAACTCTGGATGCTTGTCCTACATATCGCAAGGCGATCCACAGCCGCAATGCGTTACCAAGCTGCCAGACTTCACGGCAGTCTGTCTCACACGGTCCGTGTTGAGGATTTTGATGGTGCTTATGCACGAACTTCGTGCAACAGTTCGCCCTCGTAATCCAAGCAACAAGTAAGTGTAGTCTGGTTGTGATGTCAGTTAAGCCACTACTACTTCACGGTTGTCCCCTATATTCTCGTAACTTCAAGGTATCATTGTCATATCCGTTTAGTCTTGCAATTCTCTAGTAATACTCGCATAAAAGCCATTCAATAATGTGCAGTGTCTAGTTAGCATTTGTCCTGGCAAAAATGCCATTGTATATAAGAATTGTCATTGACAACTAAGGTTTAAAACACTTATCTTGGTCATTTAAAAACAGATTGTATCTTTTTCTTTCATAGGTGGTACCGGCTGGTGGCCTATCGTTCATACACATGGTGGCTTCATGGGAGGCTTGGACACCGCGTTCGACGAGTAATACCCGCCTGTGTCGTTGGCGCCATTAGACAAACTTTCCCCAGCGACAGTGGTCAGTACAGGGGAGTTTCCCTCGCCGAGCTGCAACCGGACCTTTACAATGTGTAGTATTTTTGGGCCATCAAAATAAAAAAACAAATAAAACACAACATATTTTTTATCTATGGTTGTTTCATTTTTTTAGTGAATCAGGTGTGTCTCAATTCAGCAGTGTTCCGGTGCCTTGTCTGCACGCTCCCGGCCCATCCATCCCACCCCCCTCTATCAAAGGCAGTTCGCACCAGTAGATGTGTGCTGCCATGGGGGCCTGTCAGGATCGCAAACGTCCAAGGTGCCAAACAGCATGTACACATCAAAAGGTATCCTACGCCCAGGGGCCATTGCTCACATGGCCTCCTCAGTCCCCATGTATCCAGCCAGGCCTCCCCTGAAGCAGGCCGCGCCCCTACAATGTACATAATACCACGACATATACACGTCATTCATTTACAAACACACCCATTTTTGTTATTCTTTATAGGCCACTGGATGTTTACCATGAGAACATCTTTGAGCACTGCAAGTCAACTCGTGAACGTGCTACTCTGTGACCGCTTCAAGTGAACTCATCAGTGTGCTACCTGTGAACAACACCCTGTTTTCCTTCCACTAATTACTCTGTTTGCTGAATCCAACTGTCTGTTGGTCAAGGTAAGGACATGTATCCTAATCGAATTGCATCCTTCGCGGGCCGTGCCTATACTATAAGCAAGTTTCATTTTCGTGCATGATAGAACATTCAAGGGACGAGTAACATGTTCTGATTTTCAACACATCAATGATTTGTTTGGGAAATGTATCCTATTATACAGCCGCACACGCTGCACTGGTTTTGCTGTGTTGCCCAAAAGAAAGCGTGCATCGAAAATGTATGGTCCAATTCATTCTTTCTCACATGCTCATGCAAAATAATTTTCTAATAATGTTGACCTTTATTTTGCAGAATTTACAACAATGCCTGCATGTGCTATTTTCGGTTGCCCTTCAAAGACCCATGACAAACCCGAAGGCATTACAATGCATGTATTCCCTAAGACTGTTGATTGAATAAGAAAATGGGTCAGACGTTGCGGATATCCACTGGAAGAACTTGAAAGTAGAGTCATCCAAGTCTTGGCAGGACAAGAGGGGTCATCGATACCGCATCTACAGCCTGCACTTCTCACCGGATATGTACGACACATCCTTGTACACAAAGAGGAATCAACCGAGAGCAACTCGAAAATTGCTCCCAAACATTATTCCGACTTTACTCGTGAAAAGTCACGCTGCATGACTTGGCTTTACGCCTGTATTTTTGGTGTAAATGCCACTTATAGTACTTTCCATATTTATGTGATTGAATAGCTGCTGAAATAATCAGTTTTTTGCTAAACATCAGTACTTGTTTTGTAGAACCCACATAGAAAAATTATTTATGGGACGGATAACTATGCTATATTATGCGTTTCAATAAGTGAAATTTTCTAGTATTCAGTCTCCTTACATGCCATTTTGTAATGTTTGAATTTCTAAATCGAATAATGCTTTCCCTTTACCACTCCATTACTATCCACCGAATATGAAGGAACAAGATTCAACATCCACGTGTTGCCTGGAGTTATCAACTACTTCAAGCGCGTATCAGGTAATCTTACCTAGCTATTCTGTTCCAGACTGCTTTTATGTACGGAATTCTAGATAATGTGATCATATTTTTGCAACGTATCATTGCATTACACAATGTTTCTTTACCACTTTACTGTTGATAAGTACCTTTGTCGTCTTTCCAAATTGTGTGTACCGTTTCCAATCTTTTCAACCTCACTAATGAAAGTACTGTGTTTCAGGGAGATACTGAAGCGTCCGCTACAATGCGAACACCACTCCTAGTAGATCCGTTGTCAGAGGTATGGATCTTCATAGTTCAATAGGATGAGATAATCAGATCATATTTTCGCAACCTATGATTGCATTGCACAATGTTTCTTTACCACTTTACTGTTGATATGTACCTTTGTGGTCTTTCAAAATTGTGTGTATCGTTTCCAATCTTTTCAACCTCACTAATGAAAGTACTGTGTTTCAGGGAGATGCTGAAGCGTCCACTACAATGTGAACACCACTCATAGTAGAAACGGTGTCAGCGGTATTGGTCAACATAGCTCAATAGGACGAGATAATCTGTTCATATTTTTGCAACGTATCATTGCAGTGCACAATGTTTCTTTACCACTTTACTGTTGATATGTACCTTTGTAGTATTTGTCCCATTTCCAATCTTTTCAACCTTACTAATGCAAGTACTGTGTTTCAGGGAGATGCTGCAATGTCCGATACAATTACATTATCCATTGCGGTTGTTCCGGAAACAGACCATACAGTTGCTCCAGAGCCAGAGGTATGCGCATTGACAGTACCATCGAATAAAAGAAAGTTGGTCTAATTAGTTGTGTAATGCAAATGACTTATTTTAAATGGATACTATTTTTTGTAGGGATGTATACAAGATCTGTGTATTGAACCGGAGGAACGTGTATCAGAGTCGGCCCACCAGTTTGCTGATGTTAGAGTAAAGAAGGTTTCAAAGAAAAGAAATACAAATAAGGTTAGTTATAAACACTTTCTATTGTTGGCAAAAGTTTTGTGCTAATGCCTTCATTATATGCTTTTTTATGACAATTGTACAACACTGTATGTTGGATTTAGATGAACATCCCTTTTCCTATCTGTTCTGTAGTTGCCCAATCGAGTACGGACTATGCATACACAGACAGCGATACAAATGACAGATGCTGCTTGCCAAACTTTTTTCACCATGGAGGAACTATTCATTGAGGCGCGTCGTGTTCACACTCGAGATGCCTATGTCCAATGGCCAGAAAATGAATTTAATAAGACTGGCGATTCCAGCAAAGTGTTCTTGGACCATTTCTACAATGCACTTGCTCCGCCAGAGGAAGACGCAATTGAATTTATAGAAGATAGTTTTACATTACTCGATGACCACTTGACACAATCGACACCCGCCAAAAAAATGCCAACTAAAAAACAGTCCACATTGATGTTTTTTCCTATCCATCGTCAAGTAACAGATGTTGAAACGAAAGAAACTGAAGCATCCACACTATTGACCAACGAAACAGACAAACATATCGACTGTAGTGTGTCCAGTTTGGTTGATATGTCCACAACGGTCAGTCTGAAACAACAGTGTTGCCAGATGACAGTATAATAAAAGAGGCCAAATACATAGTATTTGACAGCAGCTTGATGGAGATTATAAAGATGCTGAACTGTGTGCATTCAGTGGGAGGGGAAGTATGTGGAAAGCCATTGTTGAGCGTGACTCGTCTAACACAAGGCAGTAACCTCAAAATACATGCCACCTGTGAAAAGTTCCATAAAACATTTTCATCATCCGCTCAACCGATGCTGGGGAAACTGCCAGCAGGCAATCTACTAAGTGAAGCAGCTTTACTTTTCAGTGGCTCTAGTTTCACAAAGTTATCAAGTTTCTTTCAGTTTGTGGGACTACATTTCATTTCTAAAACGCAATACTACAAATACCAACGTGATTATCTATTCCCTCCCATTAGTGAAGCTTGGAAAATTGAACAATTGGCTATTGAAACTACATTCCCCGACAAACGGTTCAGGCTAGCCGGCGATGGACAATGTGACAGCCCCGGATTTTCTGCTAAGTACTGCACCTACCATCTTCAGGACATGGAACGTAAGAAAATTGTGAGTTCGGTGGTCGTGCAGGTGTCCCAATGTAAATCCTCGGTGGCCATGGCGAAACTTGGTTTTATGAAATCACTGGAAGATCTACAGTCGAGGGGAATGCAAATCGACCTCATAGCCACGGACAGACATGTTTCAATAGCCAAGACAATGAGAGAGCAGTATCCAAATATAAAATATCAATTTGATGTATGGCATGTTGCCAAATCAATCAATAAAATAATCTCGGCTGCAGGGGAATAAAAAGGTTTGGAAAGTATTTCACAATGGTCCCAGTCTTTCAGCAACCATCTTTGGTGGAGCTCCAAAATATGTGATGGGTCTGTGGAAATTCTACTGGAAAAAATGGCGGTCACTAATGCACCACTGTTCCAACGTTCACCACTGGACAGAAAACCAACATTTCCACCAATGTGAACATGGCCCTTTGCCCCCAGAGCAGGCACGGAAGAAGAAGTGGTTGATACCATCTTCACCTACACACACAGCCCTTCAGAAGATTGTGTTTGATAAAACTCTATCAGGAGATCTGAATTATTGCCCCAGTTTACGCATTACGTTTATAGGTCAACATTCTCATTTGCACTATCCGCTGAAGCAAATAGCAGAGTACTTTGATATTCCACGTTGTATTCTCTCGGTTCACATTGTGTCACCTCTGCCGTAAATAAAGAAAATGAATAATTGAAATAAAGATCGGCTACTGAGACACTTTTCGATTTTTATCTTTTGCAAACAGTTACATCGTGCCGTTCTGCGATTGTCATCGATTCCAGACCCCGACCGATGGCTTCTTCAACCGCCAGCTGCAGCTACATGTCAAACGCTGGATCTACTTGACCCTATTTTGGGACGACAGACAAGGTCCAATCTGTCCGTACACGGTACCGGCAATTAGGAGCAACATAACAACCTTTACGGTGGTCTAGTGCCAAGTTGAAGCACCAGCCTTGCAACTCACCGTGCGACCGAAGTGCTTTGATTACCCAAAACGAACATCCTGTGTACGCAAAAAGAACAGCACGTGGCTCACGATAAACATTTGCGGATTTATTAGCCAAAACTAACACCCTGTGTACCCAAAAGGAACAGCGGTGGCTCACGATAAACATTTGCTGATTTATTACCCAAAACGAACACCCTGTGTACCCATAAAGGAACAGCGCATGACTCACGATAAACATTTGCGGATTTATTCCATTCTGTCCGTACGTGGTACCAGCAAAGAAAAAAAGTTCTATTTTAATTGATTCGGTCACATGCCGATTGTTATCGAAACATTTAATGTGAAATAAATGTACTTTACCAATTGTACAGTCTTGTTGTTTCCTTTTAAAATACAGTTTCATATTCCTAATTGTGATGCACCGCGCTGTTTTCCGGGTTCCGAGTCTAGTCGCATAGGTGACGAATGGCCGCGTTTGGCCACGCTGCCCAGCAACGTCACGGAGAGAGTCAGAGAATACAAATGATTTGGTGATGTCAGGCTCAGGGGCGGGGGATATGATTTAGTGCCGCAAACGCAGGTCACGCAGGGCGATGCAGCAATTGATAAGATTATCACAAAATGACCGCGCCCTGCTCTCTGAGTTTGCTTGTGTTCATGAGACGAAAACTCGGGTAAGGTGCATATGAAATGTTTGTACGATCGATCGAGTTAAGATTAAAAGCACATGGCCGAACCATAGGGACAACAATATTTCTGACCAAACCATTCCTTTAAGTTTGGAAACGAGCCTATACAGAAGGGGAATAAACTTGGATATGGACTGCACTGGTGTGGGGAGGGGTGGGATTCTAATACACCATGGGGGACCTTAAAATAATTACTTGGAATGTTAGGGGGCTCAATAGTTACTTAAAAAGGAACAAGGTTATGTTATACCTGCGTAGACAAAAGATATTGACATAGCCCTGCTGCAGGAGACTCACCTGACGCAGGATAAGATGGAGATGATTGGGAAGAAATGGAAGGGAGTTGTGGTGGGTTCATCATATTCGGCCTATGCTAGGGGAGTACTTATCTGGGTGGCGCCACATGTCCCGTTTCAGCTGTTATAGACGATAGTTGAGATGAACGGGAGGATGGTCATAATGAGGGGATTGGTGGAAAATAGGGAGATAAGCATTGTAAATACGTATGCCCCAGATCAAAATACAGCGGCATATTTTAGAACACTGTGCAACAACCTTAGCATGTGTGTGGGGAGCGTGGTGATTTAGGGAGGAGACTTTAATTGCGTACTAAACCCTAAGGTTGATAGATCGGATGGGAAAATGGATAGACCTGCCCGAGCCGCTAAAGCGTTGCAGACACTGCTGAATGACTTTGGGTTCGGAGATGTGTGGAGGACACAACACCCCTGAGAGAGGCAATACTCACATTATTCTGCCCCGCAGGAGTTACATACAAGGTTGGACTATGTCTTTGCCACACTAGAGGTAATGACAGGGATCACGCAAGCAGAATATAAAGCGAGGGTCCTTTCGGACCACTCGCCTTTGAACCTCGGATGGCAATACCGACCCCCGACAGCGAGAATTCCGACATGGCGCCTCAGAGCTGAGGTGCTGAGAGAACCCTTTTTTAGGGAGGAGATGAGGGAGGAGATTGTTAACTACTTTGAGACAAATACTGGCAGTGTGGACTCGGCCAGCACGTTGTGGGAAGCCTTTAAAGTTGTCATGAGAGGGGTAGCTATAGCAAAATCGAAAGGATTGCAAGGAGGGATCCTGGCTGACCTATGGGAAACAGAGGGAGAATTGGAAAGGGCATTGAGGGGAGAAAATAATACCAAGGAAGACACTGAACTGATACTCAGGCTGCAGCAGAAATGTGCTGGGCACTGGGAAAGACTGTGTAACCTCAACTACAAAAAATATATAGAGAGACAGCATGCGGGGGAGGATAAACCAGGAAGGATCTTGGCATGGCTATATAAGAGTGAAACCCCCAGATCCACGATTAGAACAATAACAAGGGAAGACGGTAGTGTAGTTGATACCCAAGAAGGAGTTAACCAGGAGTTTTCAGACTATCACAGGCTACTATATGGAGATGATGGGGAGAGTAATCGCACGATGATAATAGAAACATTGTAGGATATAGGATTGCCGAAGATAAGTGCTGAGGAAAGAGAGGAGCTGAATGCACCGATTACTTTAGAAGAGCTAGAAGAGGTGGTGAGACAGTTGCCCACCAGTAATACTCCGGGGGCTGTTGGACTCCCAAGTGAATTCTATAAAGTATGTAAAGGAGAGGTGCTCCCCCCACTGTTAAAAATGCTGAATGAGGCATATGAGCTGGGCAGACCGCCAGAGTCACTTAGAGAAGCGATTATAATACCGCTTCCCAAACCTAACAAGCCTGGGCATAGCTGCAGTTCATATAGACCCCTGTCAATGTTAAATGAAGACAGCAAAATACTGATGGCCGTTTTGGCAAACAGACTGAGGAGGGTTATTGGCAAACTAATACATCCTGAGCAGACGGGCTATGTTCCGAATAGGAACATATCCAATAATCATAGACGACTCCATCGAGTTATTGAGTATGGGAATGAGAACAAAGGTGAATTGGCAATTGTGTCACTGGACACAATAAAGGCCTTCGACTCAAATCAAATGGCCATGGCTGTTGGCGGCCCTGGCTGGCTATGGGATGGGGCCTGGATATCTACAGTGGGCGAAAATGTTATATAGTGAACCGCTGGCCAGAGTTAAAACAGGAGCAGTGATATCGGAAAGATGGCAAGTCCGCAGGGGTACCAGACAAGGATGTCCATGGTCTCCTATGCTCTATATATTGGCCCTGGAAACCCTAGCGATATACTTGAGGCAACAATATGATACGATAGGCATTGCCGTGGGAGGGGAACGACATCTGATCTCCCTATATGCAGATGACATGTTGTAGTACTTCCGACACCCGGAGGAAAACCTCCAATACATTTTGGAAGTGATGGAAAGATATGCGGGGCTGTCTGGTATAGCGGTGAACCCTCAGAAATCTAGCATGTTCCCATTGGGTGGATATAAAGGGATCCCATTGAAACAGCTACCAGTGTTACAGATACCATGGGAGTTTAGCATATTTCCCTATTTAGGGATAGATATATACCACACGGTGGAAGAGGAGCATAAGTGCAACACAGAGGTAGCCATTAAGAAAATCAAAAATTGCATGAGGTTCTGGGTGAATCTGCCTTTAGCAATGATGGGACGTGGGGCAATGCTGAAGATGGTGCTCCTACCTAGGCTCCTGCACTATTTTGGGAACATACCGCATACCCAAAAAGTTCTTCACTAGATTGGACAGTATGTGCAGGGATTTCCTGTGGCATGGCACACGGAACCGAGTGGCCCTCTGGAAGCTACAGAATTTCTATGAGAAAGGGGGTATAAAACTGCCTAATTATGAAGTCTATTATATAGCAAGCCAACTGCAATATGTTGCTAAATGCCTCTCAGGTGAGGTGACCTCTGAATCCAGGTTGTCTGGACAAGATTGTGCCCCATTTTATTTAAAAGAGATTATGAGGCTCTCCACGACAGAAATGGAAGGGCGTCCAAAGATGATGGTACTTGGATGGATGATGTGGCGCAAGGCATGCCAGATGATGGAGAACCCATCCCTGTGTTCCCCGCAAATACCACTAGTTGCACTGCCGGGTGGAGAAAAGCAACTAAGGATGATAATCAGAAACCACTGGGAACCGGTTGGGATAGCAACAATGGGTGATATTTGGCAAGAGAGGACTATCACAGGTTTTGAGGTGTTGGGGAGGAAACGGGTTACATAAAGGCCAGTATATCATGTACCACAGAATGGTGCAGAGAATTAAGAGAACATGGCCCGAAGTGGTACTGGAGGAAGAACCAGATGCTACCATAGATATAATATATGACATAGCAGAGGGGGGACATGAGATATCTAGAATATACGAGATGATGATGTCTAAAGTAGGAAAGGAGGTAGTACAATTGAGGCAAGACTGGGAAGCGGAAGTGATAGCCCCGATGGATGATGGGATGTGGGAACGAGCCCAAGGGTATCATAAGAAGGTGTCAAGGAATGCAAGACTAAAACAGACACAACTGTATATTAAGCATAGGGTGTATATGACACCCCAGAGGATATCTAGGTTTAAAAATGCAGGACGGCAAGCATGCCCTAAATGTGATGAAGAGAATGCGGGTATGGTGCATATGTTTTGGTCATGCCCGGTTATTGAGCGCTTCTGGAGCGAAGTGGCACAAACTAGCAGAAAGAGGGGTTAAGATTGTGGTTGATAAAGTGTGGGCCTGCTTGTTGGGGGGGTTCTCTAGACCACGTAAATACAAGCATGTGAGCAAACTAAAGGACCTGGCATATGCGCTTGCAAAGAGGAGAATTGCTATGGGGTGGAAGACATGCCACAGACCACTATTAGAGGTGTGGTGGAAAGATTTGCAGAAATGAAACCATGGTATGGCAAGAAGCGAGCAGTGCTGGGGGGGAGGAGGAGACAGAGACCCTGATGACCTGGAAATTATTACTAGCAGAGTTATTTGGGTCAATACGAGGCCCAACGAACCCATAGAAAGGGATACCCTACCACAAGATGCAGGAACAGAACGTGAGAAGTAATAGGCTCGAAACGGGGGTGGGATAAGGGAAGCAGTGAACACAATTAAGCGATGTATAATCGAAATGTTATCATATGCACTGCAAGTTTGGTTTGTATTGTTTGTTTGAATAAACTAATACAAATGTTTTTTAAAAAAAAGAAAGTCAGGGATTTAGATTGGCTAAAGATGTGAATACAAAGGGTGCACCTATTTCCATGCGCTCCCCAAATGCAGAATCACTCTACCGATGCTTGATTTCCGTGAACACAGGACCCTGAATTGAGCAATTGAACAAGCCACCAGGATCTTTGAAGTCCAGAAGCCCACATAGAATAAGAACACCCCCAAAGCCCCTAAGCCATTAAACTCACCTGCTGCTGCGAATGTGGCAGAGGTGAGAACTACCCCTCCCTTGGACCTGTAAACAGGGGGGGCTTAAAAGTAACCCTCCTGACAACAAGCAAAATGGAAGGCAGAAGGGACCGCTGGCGCCGGCACAAAGGAATGATAGTCAGGCAGGGGCCCAGAACAATTCCCTCTGACCCTGCCACCTAAGTAAGTCCTAGGTACAACGATAGCAAGTCAATCCTGGGGTGTGTATATACCCCTCCAACCTGGGGGGGGGGCAATCAGGTAAATTCTGCCCTGGGAAACTTCTGCAGAGGCCCCAGGCAGAAAGGTTCCTGAGCAGGGGGCCTGTGTGGAGGGGAGATACAAGCCTTAGAGGAAGCTGCATTTATCACCCAGACAGAACCCCTAGAAACCTCTCAGCCTGAAAGTGAAATTTCTAACCCCAGAAAGTTAGAACCCATAGAGCAACCTCTTTGGAGGAGCTCAAGATTATCCCCTTTTGAAAGAGAGTGCCCGGAGGATTCAGGTAAGCAGACCTTCTCTTTTAGAAATGGAAGGATCCCTCCCAAAGAAAAATGCACCCCAAAAGACCCTGAGTGGGACAGGATAATTATGGAGACCGACCCAGAACACAAAACTATTCAACCCCAGTAATGTGAGATAGACAAGGCAGAAACTGAGGTGTCCTTCCCCAAACAGGTTCTGAAAACTTCATCCAGGTAATGGGGGACAGCAAAGAATCTGAGAGAGAGGATTCACCAAATCTGCACATTGTTAGTTGCAACATTTTCTTTACAGATTACCAAAGATCACACACTGCCGGAGTTCAACATTAAGAAAATGAACACAGGACTGTCAAATAATTCACACTTTCTTTGCACCCTGGAGGAGAAATAAGGCTGATTCTATGAGCTGGTCAAGGTCAAGTGTGGACTGGCCTATAGGGAACTCTGGAGATTTCCCGGTAGGCCTCTGCACCCTGGGCCTATTTTGTGTGGCAGTGCCACATTTTCTCATAGAAAAAGGGTTGGGCTTGCTGAAAAGGTGTAATTTGGGGCCACTTTTAAAATAATTTCCAGGGCCTCTTTTGGTATCCAGTCCACCTCTGGTCAAGGTGTAGGGTCAGTGTGAATTATCAGCTTGTGTGAACACTGGATCCCAAGCTACCCTCCTGTCCGCAAAAGGCATTAGACCAACTAAACTGAGGACAGGGTGGGACACCAAATTCACCTCACACCACTTCCCGGACAACTCCAAAATTTCAACGGGAATTATATTTCCCTTGAATGGACTGTGGATCCGGAAATAAAAATTGGGTGACATCGATTAAAACATCCAGTGATAGTCGAGACTCGAGAGGGCACATGGGGAACAATCTCCTGACAAGGTTATCACCTCTGAACGACTGTGTAAACAAGGTCCTCTGGACCCAGACTAACCGGCCTACAAAATTAAAAATGAGTACCAATTATGTAAGCAAGAATGGTACCGGCCATTTAATTGATTGACAGTCTGAGTAAGTAGAATTCCATTTCAATAAGTCCCAGACATCACTGTCATCTCTGAAGGAAAACAAACCGGTGATGGGAACCCTTCTCCATTCTTGAAAATGAATCTTCCTCTCAGTTCTAAGTGGTAATCCTCACTGGAAGGGAACACCCTAAAATTGGACAGCAGTCCAAAATCATAAGAAACCTTGAGTTCCTGTGAAACTGGACAAGGAAAAACCTGCTCAAAGTCTGCCAGACATTCAGAAAAAGGGCGAACAGTTGTTTTTCCCCATTCAGTAAAATAAGAGGGAGGAGCCTGTGCTCGCCAGAGTATGCCTGAATAATGGAAGGATCTTCATTTATCAGAGGATTATTCAAGAAACTCCCAAAAGATCAGACCATTCCTGCATTTAAATTGATTGATAAATGGGAAGTAGATCTGAAAATCCAAAATTCCAAACATCTCCTGCCTAGCAGGTGATGCTAAAAATGTCCATTGGCAACAAAAGCATAGAGCTTAATTGTTGGGTCGTGAGAAATGTCCATTATGGACCCCAAGATGGCTCCACTATTTGTGAAACAGTTCTGGTTGCCTCTCGTGTCCATGGAGTCAATTACAGAGATTATTAAGAACTTCGAATCCTTTGGGATAATTTGTCCGAACCACAGTACCTTCAATTATCCGGTAATGGGGATACTCAAACCAAACGGCCATTGGAGACTATTTGCAGACCTGAGGGAGTTGAACAGATGGGTTAACATGTCAAGGTGGCCACTTCCCTACACTGATGAAGGGCTGGCACATATCCAAGGATCAAATGTGTTTACTTCCATTGACCTGCCAATGGCTACTTGACAGCACCACTTACTAGGGAAGACCAGTACAAGCTTGCCTTTACCTTCATAGGCAGTAATATACGTGGATATGAATCCCCTTTGAATGCATAAACTCCGGCAATGAGTTCAAAATCATTCTACATAAGACCATGCCTGACTTGGGCAAAAGGGGAAACCTGGCCTATGCAGATGATGTTCTGATCAAGAGCTGAACTGTGGAGGAACAAATAGCAGAAATCTGCTATGTTATAACCCAATTGCAGAAAGCCAGAGCAAAACTGTCCCTTAAAACGGCCCAGTGGTGTAAGACACAAGTGACCTTCTTAAGGTATGAGATAATTCCTGAGGGTGTTAGTCCCTAGTTAAAGAAGTTGGAAACCTTAATGAAATTGAAAGACACTACTACTCTGCGAGAATTCATAAATTAATAAACTAATTATAGTTGAAAGTTCATTGAAGATTACGCACTGGTCACGCGACCCTTGGTCCATTTCTTAAAGGCCGGAGTCAAGTGGAAGTGGGGTCCGGAACAAGTTGAGGCAGTTAAACAACTGAAAAGAAGCCTTTCTCAGGATCCTTTTTTGGCTTACCGCATAATGAACAAGGATTTTTTCTTGGAGATGGTGTTCTCAGATACTTGCCTAACAGCGGTAGTAATCTTGTATTCGAGCAAGACTTTATCCTCTGTGGAGGAAAAATTCAATGACTGTGACAAGGAACTCCTGGCAACGGTGTCGGCATTTAAATATTACTGCCCATTCATCCAGGGGGTGTACATCATTGTTGAGACTCCTCACCTTCCCTTGCAATATCTCCAAAGTGACAGAATCTGGACCGGGAATGCCAGTAATTTCAGAATTACTTCCTGGATTATGTCCATGCAAGGCTTTCCTATGGAGGCCCTATATGGCCAAAACAAAAAGAGCCCCCTAGCGCAAGGTTTAGCAGACTTGCATGATTGTGTTCAAGAAAACTGTCTCGAGGATGAAAGTCTAATGACCAATAACAGCATGGAGGCGTACTTTACTTCCCCACACAAGGTCTATGAAGAAGACATGTGTCAGGGAATACCCACAGTTTATGTGGATGGGTGATCCAAGTGGTAATTGCTGGATGTATGATACCCCAGAACCCTCTGCTGGTGTCATGATCTCTAGCATGACCCCTACCAGAACACTGACACCTAGTGTAGGCAGAGCTTGGACACTAAGGGTTGCTGGCTGGCACAGATTGCAGTTCATAGATGCAGGTAACTGCTACCACCAAAACGCCCCCAGAGCAGGATGTCCTACAGGAACCAGATGGCCCCTGGCAATCCTTATCAGAAGTTTCCTTGGTGGTCTAGTGGAGCTGGGTGCAGCCCAGGGCTATATAAGCCCCACCCTTGGCCACATCCAGCGCTTAGCATTTTCTCCAGCTGACAGAGCAAGCAGCGTAACGATTGCCGCTCCATTTCACATGCTACAATCACTGCAGCTCTGCACACAGCCTTCCTTCTGCTACCGGCATTGGAATCCTGCAAGTATCCGGAGCCGCTGTATGAATCCTGCAATCATCTTGAGCTAGCTGACTGCTATCCACATACTCACCTCATGATGGCCGCTGCAACTTCCTGATACATTCTCCAGCATCTAGGAAAGAAGAAACACAGTAAGTGTTATTACAGCAGACATCCTGCATTCCTAAAACCCTGTGCTAAGACCCACTTACCATCATTAGATGTTCCACGGGTCTGGTGTCTCTTCACTCTTGGGACCAGCATTATCCCTCACAACAGTGCTCAGCTGGCTTCACCTCATTGGAAATATCCCTCACAACAGCGCTCAGCTGACTTCACATTGCTGGACCTGCAAAGAGTAAAGGAGGCATTATCCCAAAAACAAACTGTGCGTCCTGCACAGAACAAACTCAAACAATTGTAGTTTATTATTAGTGCTGCAAAGGACATTTATGGGATACACAAAGGACACATATAGAGTGAACAGGATACTTTAAGGACAGTTTACAACGTGCAAGCAGGAAACTTACCTTCCATAGCCTCACGTGTGCCAATGCTGATCTGGGCCACAGCACCAGTGAAGAAACTGGAACCTGATGTCTGTCTGAAGGCCTGAGCATGATTTCAATAACAAGGTGAGCCATCCCTCAGTCCGGCAGGTCTGCACATCCAGGGGAAAGCGAAGGGAGGTGGGGAGAGAACTGAGTAGCAGTTACTTAGGTTCTCTCATTCCATTGGAGGTCCATTCAGATGTCAACCCTGAAGAACTCTATCATCAAAACCAAACCACTCTCAACCTTACTACCCACTGGGCCTATACCCCTTCAGCACAACATAGGGCAGAGAGTGGTTTGGGCTAGCATCTTATCACTTCAGACTCCACTTCCCACAGTCTGGACCAGGCACTCCTGCAGGGCACCAGAAGTAAGCGTCACAGCGGGTTACAAAATAGGACCCTGAAATCGTCAGGTTGCAAGGTGGATGGCCATTCATTAAGCCATCCTCACTACAGTATACCACCAACTCAAGGAGAGCTAAAATGTGTATACAAATGGAGATTTCTCATGAGTTTAAATGAACTATCATAACTGATGCATTTTCTCAGCAACCATAAGTCGCACTGCATCCATTTATATGTCATTTTTAGGATCATTTCAAGGCAATTTTCTTGAAATCCAATGTGTCCACATACAACTTAGGTAATTGTAATGGAAAGCTAAAATGTGTTTCTGACTGCTCTGAAAATGTCCATAATTTAACTATTGGGGTGCTGGTGGAGTGTAAAATTAGGTATTGGAGAGTAAATTGCATATCCATAACTCTGATGCTTTTTGTATAAACAGCAAAACATTGCCACATGCCTGTGAAACATGGTGCGTAGCTATCTTTTTATTCAATCCCCCATAATTAGCTGAAGCAGAATGTATTTATTTATTTATTTGGCATTTGTAGAGCGCTCCAAGCCCAGAGGCATCTGTGTGCTAGGTACATTCAGGTTGAAAACACAAGCAATGACGTACAGAACATAAGCAATGAATCTGGTTGCTGGTTACAGAGGTCCGCAGACCTATAGCGTAAGCCTTGGTGAAGGGGAGCATTGGTCCTATTTAGTAGGTAATGTATTCTACAGGTGATTGGGTTCATGCAAAAATAGCCAGGTTTCGAGGCTTTTGCAGAAGGCCCAAAGGGAAGGTTCAGTTGTAAGCGCAGATGGAAGAGCATTCCAGTGTTTGGCGGCTATGACTGGGAAGCTACAGCCCTCTGCCTTAGACTGCTTAAATTTAGGGATGGTGTGCAGGTAGGGATGGTGAGTAGGTGTTAGTGGGCGGCGCGGGTGGGTCTGTTGGATTTAGATTTGTTAATTTTTCTGGAGACGTGTAGAGGAGCAGTGTTGGATAGGCATTTGTGTGTGAATGATAGTATTTTTAACAGAATGCGGTCTTGGACCGTTAGCCAATGGGTGTACCGTTTGGCAGAAGACATGTGCTCTCTTTTGGGGATGTTCAGCTCTGCTCCTAAAGTGTTGTTTTGTATCAGATTTTTAATATTGCCAAAGCAGGTCCCTGCAAAGAAAGCGTTGCAATAGTCGATCCTAGGTAGAATCGGCTCTCAGGCAATTGTGATACAGCTCTCTGGAGTTAGGAAGGGTCAGCAGGCATTGATAAGTTTGGTCGTGTATGAACAGCAGAGGCAATACCATTCACCTGTCAAGTGATTGAAAGCAAGGAGTCTAGGTATACCCCTAGTGATTTTACTGCTTTTGAGACTAGGATAGGGTTTCTGTCTATGATGAAGTTTTAGTTTGTTGAGGTGTGTTGGGTTCCAACAAAGAGTATCTCTGTCTTTTCATCGTTGAGACATAGACCATGTTGAGCCATCCACATTGGGATGGTTTGTTATATTTGGTATAATGCAATGGAATCAGTGTTATGGTTACCTGTGATAGGGACAAGGATTTGGGTGTTGTCTGCATAGTTTGTGCAGGAGATGCTCCATTTGTCTAGTAGGTTGAAGAGTGGCATAGTGAATATATTATACAGAGTTGGTGAGATGCAGGAACCTTGGGGGGGGCATAGTTGACAAGGGCAGGGGGGGCTGCAGCAGTGTTTGAGAAGACCCTCATAGTGCAATTTGAGAGGAAGGACTATATCCAGGTAATGGCTTTGGGGGAGAAGTGGATGGCTGAAGAGAAGTGTTGGCATAGGATTTTGTGATCAACTAAATTGAATGCCACAGAATGATCTAGTAAGAGGAGGATTGGCAGCTTCCCACTATCTATGATTTCATCCATTTGGATTTCTAGGTCCAGGGGTGCTGTTTCAGTACCATGACCAGGGCCAAAGGCAGATTGGTGTAGGCCTAACAGGTTGTGCATTACAAGGTATTTCTGGATTTTCAGATATGCTGCTCTGTCCAGTAGTTTGAGTGGGAAGGGTACTGTCATGATAGGGAGGTAGTTTGTTGGGATGTTCGGGTCTAGTGTGTTTTTTTTTAGTAGTGGAAGTACCCAGGAATTTTGGCATTTACTAGTGAATTCAAAAGTTTTGCAATATACCTCCTTTCTGGCTAAAGTTGGCATAAGAAAAAAAGGGGAATTTCAAATGGGAGCTGCAATATTTGTAGACTCCTGAACTAATCATTAGACAGGGGATGAGCTTGGGGGTTGGAGAGAAATGTGAAGGAACAATCAAAGGTGCAAGAATTCTTGAAGGGCACTGTCCATATTGAAATCTTGATGGTGTCATCACTGGTATATAAAGTAGATGCACTATGAGGGGAAGAGCTGCTAAATTTTACCAACAGAAAGAGCTGCAAAAAGATTACCGAAGGAGACAGCTGCCAAAATTACCAAAGAAGATTTGCTGAAGTTTCATCTGGGTGGAAATATTGCCGGGAAGACAAGAAAAGCAGAGACCGTGATTCTTCACTGGAACCAGGGAGAGAGATGTGCTGTGGGATGCAAATCACTGAAGTGCTGGCTAGAATCCTGCTTTTCCCCTACAAACAAAGCTGCTTAGTAACTGAGAGCACAGCACATAGATTTCCAAAAGTAAGTAGATTGTCCAACAAAAGGTCAGCAGGGGGGATCTATTTAATTAACCCATTCCCTTTCATTGGTAGGTTCCTTTCCATTAGTGTGTGGGGGGGTAACTGTGGAGATCCTTAGCCTATTTGATTGAAAATATATGTAATGAATTCCCATTTAGAAAAACACCCCAGGGTAGTTTTTGTTAACATTCAAAATTAACAAAGCTCATTTCCATTGTACGCTGAAAACTGTAGCCTGTAATGTAATTGGGTAATCCTATTTGTACTGTTGACACTGGGCCTCATTACGACCCAGGCGGTAAGTTACCGCCCGGGCCGTGACTTTACCACCATGGCGTAAACTACGTTTACGCCATGGTGGTTGGCGAATTTACCGCCCCATTCCAACCTTGGCGGGGCGGTAAATCCCCATTTTCCCATTTTCCCTTCCCCATTCCCATTTTGCCCCATAGGGCATAATGGGAGTGGGGAAGGCGTTAATTACGCCACCGTAAATTACGGTGGCGTAATTAACATCAAGGTCCCTTAGCGCCATGGATTTTAACACCTGCTAAAAGCAGGTGTTAAAACCTCCATGGCGCTAAGGGACCTCGGAATCAGGCGGTAAGGGTCGGCGCTGTTTACGCCGCCGTAAAACCCTTACCGCCTGAGTCGTAATGAGGCCCACTGACTTCTTTAAGGAAGAGGGGTGTCCTTGTCTCAAAACTAAAAATCCTTAACCTGTCCACTTCCCCAGCACGGGCCTTTAAGTGAAGGGGGTTCTAAAAGTCCTACATTCTCAGATCATCCCCATTTTACTCTCCAGCTTCCCCAACACAGGCCTTTACATGGATGGGCATCTGAAAATCCAAACATTACTAATCATCCCCATTTTAATGTCCAACTTCCCCAACGCCGACCTTTAAGTGAGGAGGGTCTGAAAACAAACTTAAAACTGTCCCCTCTCCCTAGACGTGGCCTTTGATTAGAAGGGTGCTGCATGTAATTGATGCTTGTGTTTTTGGGGCTGGGGAAGAAGTGATTGCAAAAGTGAGACCTTGTGTATCCAACATTGTAAACCAAACTGCTAGCCTTTCTGAGTGTGTAGGAAAATCGAAATTGCACTGCACCGAATATGTAAATTGATGTTGTTCATTGACCAGTGTTGATTATGATTATTCCTTAAATTGTAATCAGTATAAAGAAAGGTATTGTGATTTGAGTTTTTCTGACAAATTTGTGTGATTTATTCATGTAAAAAAGAAGTTTAATTGTGAGCCACAGAGAAGGTGTCATGTCTAATTTTAGTGTGATCTCCATTACCTGTAATTTAAATAAATATAAATATACTTTCTGTACTCCGTCCTGGTTCTTGACTCATTGGTGGCACAGGGGGAGATATCCAAGGGGCATGATATGAATCTGAAATAGGGCTGAACAAAGAATCCATTAAACAGTTTGTTGTGTGACATTTTGGGGAGGGAAGGAACTCCTCGTGTTGAGGGTGGCCTCTCAATAGACCGTTACAATGTTAATAAAAAGCAATTAGTACTAAAAACACATAATCAACGGTGTCATACATAATCTCAGTTTACAAAACCTATGGGGAACATGGATAAGTCAGTGGGTTTGGCTACATATATATTCTATAGCAATTACACATTTCATTGGGTTATATGTATCTGATGGCTCCACCTAAAACAACCCCTATCTTGCTTAGAAAAAAAAAAATACATCATCTCCATGACAAGTGGTTGGTTGGCATACTACTTGATGGGCGTCATGACAATTGGAATTTTGATAGGAGGGCTCTCTGTTACTGCTAAACATCCTTGGACACTTGACAGGTCATCGTGATATGAGCCAGACATGGAATAGATATAGAGAAGCCCATGGACTGCTCTTTGTTAAAATAAAAGTTGCCATCCCTCATTCCTAGGCCATGAGACTGGGCAATCTCTGTATACCTTGCCTTGTGTGGCAGCTTGCATCTCTATGTGGTTTTAAAGAGTACAGGCGGTGTCCTAATGAATAGTCAGTTGGCTTCTAATGAATAGTCAGTGGTCTCCAAATATGAAATTGAATTGCCTTCTATTTATTGAGGTTTTAGCTAATATTAATGGGTGTGTCATGTGGTCAACAGGGACATTCTTGAGTTATTCATCATGGAGTCTTTTGGCTTACTGTTTTACTGCACCTGGCTAACAAAGACTTGTTGTATTCTTATAAACCTTTAATTAAGCTGGGTGTATAATGCATGCGTCTTGGGAATTGTTATTTTGTACCTTCTTTCCACAATCCCAGTCCTCCCTTTTTTCACTGTAATCTTGCCACTGGTTGCCAGCTAATGTCTGAGTTCTGCACAGATATGTATTTCTTTGGATTCAGCTCTTTGAGTTGTCCCGAGGTCATGAGGTCTTTGCTCATTTACAAGCATGCTGTGGATTCCATTTTTAAGAAGATAGCTGCCCAATTATACTTGTGTTTCTGTGTTAGTGAACTATGTTCACATGTTGTTCATGTTGCATTCACCTTATACATTGATCATGTTAGTGTTCTTTATATCTATGGAGGCCATGTTAATATTCTTTATATATAAATGCATATATTACTATTGTACATGTTCTTCATGTGGAGTGCTTGTCTGATTTGTGTCCAATTACAATTACATCATTAGCTTGAATGCTTTTGCCATCTTCAGCTCACAGTGTCTCCACGTCCTGCTGTACCTTCATGGGATGAGGGCAAAACAGTTGTCTCCGTGAGTAACGCCTCTCAGCTTTGCGGTATTGCTGAAGGGGACGGGCAAATGCTATAGATGATGTACTCATCTGCCTCCCAACATAAGGATATTCTCTGATGTAGGATTCCCCAAAGAAATGATTTCTGACAGGGGGTTCTGCTTCATATCTGTATATATGAAGGCTAAGTGGGATGAATGTGGGTTTACTTATAAATTCTTCACAGCCTTTCACCCACAGACCAATGGGCTTGTTGACTGGTTCAAGATCCTGAACGGTATTATAGATGGCTTGGAAGAGAACCTGATGAGAAAAAGGGATATTCTCCTTCAATGCCTTCTGTTTGCCTACTCAGAGGTGCCACAGAGCGATGAAGGCTTCATTCCCTTAAGGCATTTCTCTTTGGTTATCCTGTTAGGGGTACACTGACTGAGGGTGGTGCAGAAAGGATGGGAACAATCCCTGGACTCCTTTCCACATGGTTTATGTTTCTCTGTCATAAGACTGCCAACATAGGGGAAAGTGGATGTGGGGCCCTCAGGCCCATTTAAACAGACAAAATTGAAAGTATTGACCTTCTTTTGCATTTTGTAGTAATATGGGCTGAGAGCCAGCTATACTCTTAAGTGGGGTGTGAATGTGATGACATTAGCCACCCAAACACCAATAGTACAACAGTCCAAACTAAGGGTCTGAGCTATCAAGGTTCTATAAAAAAAACTAAATTAAACATACCATATGCAATAATATATATATTACAAAAAACACTACAAAACCCACCTCTGTGAAGAAAATACAGAATATGTAGAATGTATACGATGCACGCACTCTGGATAATATAGCAGGGGAAAAAAGAATAGATTGCAATAATGTCACTTAAAATAATATGTTTTGGGAGAAAAAGGTGTAACCATTGGCTAACTAGTGTTCAGGGTCCCAATTGGGGACCACGGTAAAGTGTGTCTTAAAAGTATCTTATTCTGTTCTTTGGCTGTTTTCCAGTATTGAACCAGGCTTTGGCGTACTGTTGTTGCAGGTTGAACTGGTTTGAAGGTTGCAAGCAGCGGTTTGAAGATGAGAAGAGAGTACCAAAGCAGACATGGGGTTCTGAATCAGTTCAAAGGGTGTGAACTGTCATTCAAGGTTGATACAAATCTGTCCAAACAGGAGTCCTGGGCTGTTTCAAGAGGCATCGAACAAGTTCCAAATTCACTATGAATCTGTGTAAACAGGGGTTCTGTATTGGTTTAAAGGGCACGGAACGTAATTATAACTCGGGTAAAACCTTTGTGAACAGGGGTCCTTTATTGGTTTATAAGGCCTCAAACACAAGATTGGTCGTTTCCCTCTTCACTCCCACATGGGGAGGCCCGCTGCCATCTGAAGGAGTCCTTCACCTCTAGTGTGGAGCCTGGGTACCAGTTTAGCTGGCAAGGAGCAGGTCTTGTTCCAACAGCAGTTCAGTCCACTGTTCCCTTGGGGTGGATAGGAAGCAGAGCTGGCCCCTGCTTTCATCTCAGACAGAGGGCTTTGGAGAGGACTCCTTTCCCCAATAGGGTCCACACAAATTCTTGCTGATGTCTCTAAAGTGTGTAAGTAACTCATGGTGGCAACAGTAAAGACAGACTCAAGTGATCACAGTTCAAGGTTGTTTATTAAACTGCATAGGTAGGTTGGTAAAATGCCCAATCTAAACCTAAATCTAAGATGTGAGTAAGCTTTGACCATCCAACAATGGTAAGGCAGTCTAAGAGGCATCTTGTCAAAATAAAAGGCCTATACTAAAAAGCCTATTGCCAATCCTTATGCTAAATACAAAAAGAAGTATGGGATAATGTTCTTAAGAAAGCAGGTAGTATTCACAAATAATAAGTCAGGATGCAGTAGTCGGGGTCTCCCTTCCCTCCTTTTTCAGAATGGGACAAGGTGGGAATCAGGAGAACAGCATGCGCTCGAGCTTTCCCAGCACATGCCAATAGTTCTGCTCTCAGCAATCAGCGCCTTCAGTGGTTAAGTCTCTTTTGTACAAAAGTCTCTTTCGTCCGAGGACTTGATGGGTTTTAAAATAAACAAAAGTTCATTTCTGTTTGTGCTTTAGGTGTTGCCTTTTCACCCCTTGGTCCCCTTCTACCGGGCCCAGGTCCACAAAACATTCTTAATGATATTAGGACTTTCGGTAGTTAAGTTTTGTTTCTTCCGAGGGCCTGACAGGTTCAAAGAATACAATAAAAGTTCAACAAAAAAATCTAGAGTTCTTCTCTGGGTGTATTTGGGTGGTTGCTCTTCGCCCCTCGGTCCCCCTCTTCTGGGCTCAGACCCCTTTCGAATATTAGCTTCTATCTGTTGGGTTCACTCTGGCATGGCATGCATTCAAACGCTTTCCCTGTTGTACTTTTCTTTGGTGCATTCACAGGTCGGTGGGTGTTGGAGTCTCAACGCTGGATCCCTCTTCCGGGCTCAAATCCTACTCGACTATTCACCTCCCTCCGTCGAGTTCACTATGGCTTTCAATGCAGTTTTCATCTGTGATATTCACAAATCTTAATGTCCTTTTAAACTTTTCACTGAGGACATCCCTCTGCCATGTTCACTTTTGTCAGCACACTGTATCTCAGGACTTTAGACTTCGCCTCTGTCTTTCGGCATCCCTCCTTCAGGTTCACTCTTGCCAACTTTGTCAATCAGTTCTTATGATGCGGATATCAGTTCCCTTTGTTTCACAATCTTCTGTCGGTCAAAGACTTTCGACTGTACAGAGGATTTTACTGTACTCATGTATGACCACTTTGACCCCCTGTATGCCTTTCCCAAGGCCTTCTGGTAACAGTCGTTTCAACAATCATGTAATTGCCCAGTGTTTCCTGAGTGAGCACCCACGTGGTGCCGGACTCCTCTGTTGATGACTTTCCCCCTTTTAGTATCAATAGTTCTTAATGCTTTTTCACAATTCAATTAGCAGTTTGCTATGTTCGTTCAACACAGTTTGGTTTCTTATTGGCTCTCCCCTCGGCTCACTGGCTGTGATAAACCGCTTGGCTTTTCTTATCTCTGGAGTCAAAGTTGGTACTACGGAGACAAGTGTCTCTCCCCGACTTTGTTATCAGCGGAGGAGGGTCCTGTGTACCGCAGAATTCTGCTGCAACACACGCTGGCTATTGTTCGCAGTCTTACGATTCCTTCTGCTGAGGTTTCACGGAATTTGGTCGGAAAGGGCGAGGTCTCTTCTCTTCTTGTCACCCTCTTTGTTTGTGCCGTCTTTCTCCTCCTCTCTCTCCGGTCTGCCTTGCTCGTCTAGTGCTCTTGTGCTCCACCTTTTATCCTGGTGGCAAGTGAAAGGGCCATCGGGTGTGTTTGGTTTCGGTCAATTGCTTGACTTTGCCTGACCCTTGTGTTGGCACATGTCAGGTACATGGCTTGGGTGGTATTGCATCATTCTTTGTAATATGCAAATGTGTTCACATTGGAAAAGGGGAGGGGTAGAGTGTTTGAGACTATCCTACGTGGTAGTTTGGGTCCCACTTTCACTCCTCGAGGGCCACCAATCCAGGTGATTTTCCCTCGCTCGTCCACCCCCAGGAACTGGATCCAATAGCAATGGCAATGTCCTGGCCACCTGGATGGCAGATCCCCGGGAACCAGTCAGGGAGACACCTTCGGGTTCTCACAAGTGCCAAAAGTGAATCAAAGAAGGAGGGGGAGAACCTTTCCTTATAAAGCCTGAAATGCAGATGTAATGTGGAAAAGCAAGTCTGCTTTGAGGAGCCCAATTCGTTTTTAAAGTACAAGTTGTCATTGTCTTCTTGCATAGTACCCAAATTGTTTTGTGCTGCTGAAAGTTTAGGAGACAGGAAGGAAAGAGAAGTCCAGAGAAAAGCAATATGTATAAACCCTTCCCAAAATCTGCTGACCTCCCTATGACTACACTAACTCCACCCACCCTCCTAAGCCCTTATCTTCAAAGGCCCTTTAGTATGAAAAACACTGGTGTGAGGATGGTCCTCTCATTTAGGTTGTGCCTAAATTATGCAAACTACCAGTCAACATACCAAAGCTAAGGTATGTCTTTATATTTCAAAATCACCCTGTCACCAGATGGCAATTAATCAATTAAATTAATCATCAGCACTGCAGTGACTTTGTTGTTACAGCAGTTGTCAACAGGGCACAATGGGCCCTCTGAACCTTCTCTGTGCCACTGTAAAGTGGGTGCTGCAAATTAGCAGACTGATGCTGCAGGGCATATGCGTCCCTTGGCTTTTGGCAAGGAAGTTTATGAAAGCAGGAGTCTGAAATGCTGGCCAACATTTCTGGGATGGAATCACCCGCATAATTGTATTATTACAAAAATGTCATGGGCCCTCATTACAACCTTGGCGGAGGACCATGGTGCTGTTAGCACCATGGTCCATGCCGCTAAGGTTACGATTCCGCCATGGTGGATGGCGGAATTACCGCCCCATTCCAAGGTGAGTGGGGCGGTAATTCCCCATTCACCATTTGCCCTTCCCCATTCCCATTTTTGCCCCCATAGGACATAATGGGAATGGGGAAGGCGCTAATTACGGCACCGTAAATTACGGTGCCGTAATTAGCTCCAAAGTCCCTTTGCGGGTTGGATTTTTAACGCCTGCTAAAAGCAGGCATTAAACACCAACCCACAAAGGGACACTTGTAATCAGGCGTTAAGGGTTAACGGCGCTGACGGCGCCGTTAAACCCTTAACGCCTGAGTTGTAATGAGGGCCATGGGCTTCCACACCCTTAACGCATGACATGTCCTCCCACTAGGGTAAGCCCGTTTTGACCTTTGATCTGGGAATGCCATGCCACCTCTTATCAAATATCACAGGCACAACACAGACTCTGGGACCAGAGTGTCAGACCTTGCAGTATATATTTTAAAAAACTTGTCTCCACATCACACAGTTCTATACCTATGCTTTAACTTTTAAGATTGCAGAATTAACATGCATGTTCAAATATTACAAACATGTGTAAGGCTAAACACCCTTTGTTTAGATTTACGAAGGTCGTTTAGCTTTAGCTTTTAGCGTTTAGAAGCCATTCATTCTCCTAAGGCTGGGCAGAAGCATTGTGGGAAACAAAATGTCCTTCCCACCGTCAAATGCTGCAAGTCCAGGGCAAGACTGAAGGTAAGCCCCGCTGGGCTATTATTGTTTTCCATAAAAAACGGATTTTAAAAATGAAGAAATTCGAAAAACCCAAAATAGTGTGGTAGGTGCGCCTTTATTTCTGGGGACCTTATCAATCACCTTACTTGATGTGCACATGATTGGCCTGTGTGGTTGAAGGAGCACAGCTGAGTTCAAGGCCACTTGGCTATTACATTGGGGTTCCTCACTCCAAAATGTCTGATGCAGCCTCGTGTAGCGGAGCCACCATCAGGCCAGCCAGCTACCCCTCTGTGATTGGGCACACCTGCTGTGAATTGCCAATCCTCTTCACCCAAGATTCCTTGAGTAAGGCTCCTCTCTGTGCCTGTCCAAGGCCTGGTGTGGTTCGGGAGGGCCCCTTGCTTCATGCCCTCCACAAACAATGCTGCCGCCTCCTGTGAACATCTTGCTCCTGCAGGAACCTGGTCCACAGCACCGCGAGATGCCCTTGCAGCTCAATTGTGAGTGATGGCTGAACTGTCCTATTTCCTCCTCCACCTATCTCCTTAACCATATTATTTGCTTATCCTTTTCTTCTTTTGCTCCCTCGACCGCCTATTTTCTTAACTGCACTCTGTGTTACAAAGGTTCATTCATTTCAAGTTGTGCTTCCTACTTTTTCCATCCTGCATCCATTGTATGCACTTTATTCATTTGTGATCCATTTTTTTTTATTGTATCTAGATGGGTGTGCTTTACATCCTGGATTGATTTTGTGCACTGCATTTAGTTGTGATTCATTTTTAAAAGTCGTATTTAGGTGGTGTGTGTTGCATCCTGCATCCATGTTGTGTTCTGCATTCATTTAGGGTCTATTTTTTAAAATCTTATCTAGGTGAGGGTGCTTTACATTCCTGCATCCATTTTGTGCACTGCATTCATTTGTGATCCATTTTTAAAAGTCATATCTCGGTGGGTGTGGTTTACATCCTGCAACAATTTTGTGATCCATTTTTTAAAATCGTATCTAGGTGGGTGTGCTTTACATCCTGCATCCATTTTGTGCACTGTCTTCACTGTATCCTGGTTTTCTTGTGGATTAAATTCAAATCCATCTGTATCATCCACAAAGCTGTCTGGGGCCAGGGACCAAACAATCTGCAACTCTCTCTTACTAAATATTCTTCCTCTAGACCTCTGCGTTCCTCCAGCACCAACCCTTTGTGTGTAAAGCGTTTCACTAAACAGAGGGCAGGAGGGCCATCGCTTTCCTCAGGTGGCTCCCTTCTATGGAACAGCCTCCCCCTCCCTACATGTTTTGAGCAGGATTTTCCTGAATTCCGGAAGCTCCTCTTTAGCTCCTCCTTCTCCCTTCTCTCCTCTGCTAATGTCACAGTTGCTTTGATTGGTGTCCAGGGCCCTTATGCATCCTTGGGCCCTGACCTCCCACACCGAATCTCCCCCAGCTTTTAGGTAGGTGCGCCTTACAGCCTGCATCTATTTTGTGCACTGCATTCATTTGTGATACATTTTAAAAAAATGTATCTAGGTGGGTGTGCTTTTCATCTATTTTGTACACTGCATTGTGATCCCATTGTGATCCCTTTCAAACTGAATACGGCACCCCACCTATTACTCTGCATTTGTACTTGTGCTCTCTTTAACTGCCAGGTCACCTTCGAGTAAGTGTCAGGACTGTGTAGTGCAGCCTCCACTCCCCCTTCTGTCCTTCTCTATCTATCCACTCCCTCTGAGATGGCGCTAACCATCTCTCCTATCTTCTCTAACTGCTACACTATCACCTTTCCTCCCTCTCTCGCGAAGTCTGGTTCAAAAAAGCATAAAAAAAGACAGACTGGTTGCAAATCCTGGCCTTCCCATTGCAGGCACCTATGTCAGTGCATCTCCAGAGAGATCTTTACCAATATCCTTTTCTCAGTCCCCTCTCCAGACCTTTCGACTTCTTATCTAATCTCTCTCCCCTTTCACATCATCTCCCATTAATGGTGGCACCAAGTGGGAAGTCCTTTTGGCGGGCTTCTTCTCATCACGCTGCAGCATTAATGTCTACCACACTAGCATTATCCTGGTTTAGGGTCCTCAAGCCAACCTCCTTCTCTTTAACCAGTTCCTGCTGTCCCTCATTAACTTTTTTCCTTTTCCTGCCTCTCCCCCTACCACCCTCTCTGCCCCCCTTTGACTGGAGTACCACGCCCCTGTACTCCACCTCAGAAAACCTTTAAAGGCAGACACCGTCTCCACCTGGTGACTCTTAACACCCACTCAGCCAACAAACACTCTGCTGACATCTGCCTCCTTCTCGAAGACCCTGACCTCGACATGATCACTCTTACCAAGACATAGATCAATGCCAGCTCTGTCAATGCTTTTGGCTCCCTTGTACCTGACAACTTCAAGATAATTTCCAAGCCTTGACCTCAACGTTTTATGATATGATGTGATATGATATGATATGTTATGGCATTTATAACATGCCTATACAAAAGTGTTTCAAGGCGCAGCGAGGCAAGGGAGTGGGAACAGAGGGAAGATAGACAACGATCCTACTAGAGCAGGTGTCAGTCAGATCGCGCAAGTGCATGGGAAGGGGAAGGAGGAGAAGTGCAGGGGGAAGGGGGAGAGGACAGTGCAGTGCATGGGATAAGAAAATAAATAACAATAAGTAAAAGTATGGCCAGCAGGGGGCAAGTGCAAGGGTAACTGCAGACATCAGGTGTCAAGTGCTGGTGGTGGGACTGTAGGGATACAGAAGACAGTCACCAAGTTTGGGGGTTGCCAGGAAGGCAGTGCAGGAGTGTGACTGGTTGGTGAAGGGACCTGGGCCTGAGATCAGAGGGTGGCCAGGTAACCAGTGCAGTTTCAGTGTCAGCCAGGAAGTCAGCAAGGGAGAGAAGGAGAAAAAGCAGAAGCAAAGAGAAAGGTATTGAGGTGCTTCCGGAACCAAAGATGATTCTTCTCAAGTTTCAAGGAGGCAGGGAGGCAGAGAGTCTGTTCCAGAGGGAGCCTCCAGCCAAAGAAAGAGATCTACCAACAACTTGTTGCTTGGAGAAGCGACTGACCCTGGGGGAGTTTGAGGCAGATGAGCGAAGAGCTGGAGAAGGAAGGTATTTGGGAAGAGAGAGTTGAAGGTATTGAGGCCCCAGTCCCCAGAAGGCCTTGTGGACAATGCAGAGGTTTTTGAACTTAATCCTCCCAGCCACTGGGAGCCAGTTCAGAGATTTTAGTCCTGGAGAGATACGATCCCTGGGCTTGAGACCAAGGACAAGTCTCGCAGTCCTGTTCTGGATAAGTTGCAGAGGGCAGAGAGTAGAAGCAGGCAGATTTAGAAAGAGCCTGTTGCAATAGTCCACCCTAGAGAGAACCAGAGCTCTGGAGACAGTGAGCTTCTGGGGGAAGGAGAGGAAAGGAAGAATACCCCTGAGGAGGTGCAGCTGGTAGTGTGACTTCTTAGAGACGTCAGAGATGTGAGGAGAGAAGGAGAGTGTAGAGTTGAAGATGACCCTGAGGTTTTTTGCCTTGCAGGTGGGATCAGGAAGAGGGCCAAGAGAAGCCGGCCAGAGAGCTGCAGGAAAGGAGGGAGCGGGTGTGCCGATGAGGAGAATCTCAGTCTTACTGGCATTAAGGCAGAGGTCATTGGCGGCACACCTCTCCTGGAGAGCAGACAGACAGTCAGAGATGAGGGAAGTAGAGGAGGGGGCTGAGATTAGCCTGAAGATGAGCTGGATGTCATCCGCATAGCACTGAAAGTTGGAGCAAAGAGCAGCGATGCGATGGGCCAGGAGTGCCAAGTATTGGGGGGAACAGCCATGGAGAGAGGTTAGACCCCTGGGGGACACAACAGGTAGAGAAAAAGATAGCGGAGTGGAAAGACCCAAGTTGGACCTGGGAGTGGCGGTTGGAGGGGAAAGAAGTCAGCCACGCCAGAGCCTGACCAGTGATATCCAGGTTATTGCAGAGACAGTTGAGCAGGATGGCATGGTTGACAGTGTGAAAGGCAGAAGAGAGATCAAGCAGGATGAGGACCCAAGTGGTGTTAGAGTCAAGGTTGGAGAGCAGGTCTTCACGGATGTTCAGGAGAGCAGTTTCCGTGCTTCTGGCAGCTCTGAAGCCAGACTGATGGTCATGAAGACAACCAACAGATTCAGCGTGGAGATAAAGCTGGGAGATGGACAGTTTCTCCAGGAGCTTGCCCAGGAAGGGAGTGATGGAGATTGGGCGATAGTTAGCTGGGCCGGAGGGGTCGGCAGAGGGTTTCTTAAGAAGGGGGTGCACAAGGGAGTGCTTCAGGGGGGATGCGAAAACTCCAGTGGCGAAGGAGTAATTGCAGAACTCAGCCAGGGCAGGAGCCAGGGAGTCAATGTGGTCCTTGATAGTTTTGGAGGAACAGGGGTGAACCTGTTTCGATGAGGCTTTCATGGATCGGACTTGTCTAGAAAGCTTGTCTGTGGAGAACAGGGGAAAGGCAGAGAAGGAGGGAGGAGAGGTGGCTACAGAAAGGTCAGAGGATGAGCAGGGAGTGGGGGAGGGAGGGGATAGGAGGAGAGAGAGGACAGGATGTCCTGAGTTTTAGAGATGTAGTGAGAAGCCAGTGCTGTACAGAGGGCCTGGGAGGGGACAGGAGAGGTAGAGACTGCGACATGACTGGCCAGTTCCTTGCAGATTTGAAAGAGGTCATCCGAGTTGTTTTATGCCACAGACACGCAGGCTTGGATATGTGCTCTCTTCTTGGTTAGGACAGGGAGCCAGTATTGCCTTTGCAGCAGGCGGCAGGCCAGTTTGTCAGAGGATGTACATGAAGCATGCCATTTTCTCTCAGCCACCCTACACTTGCGTTTTAGGGTGAAGAGGTCTGAGTCGTACCAGGAGTTGCACTTGGCTTTGGGCTTCAGGCGGATTCTCATGACAGGGGCAAGGATATCAAGAGTATCAGATATAGCAGAGTGGAGCGTGGAGAGGGCTGTGTCAGCCAAAGGGGGGTGTGTGGAGAGAAGGTGGCGGCGAAAGCCTCAGCTGACACGCGCTTCATGGGTCGGATGACCGAGAAGGTGGGTGGCAGTGATGAAAGTGGCTTGGCCTGAGGGGTAGGGAGGGGGAGGTGGGAGGAGAGGAGAAATTGATCACTCTCCGAGAGAGGAGTGGTGAGAGGGACAGAGAGGGGACGGTTAGAAGAGATCAGAACATCAGGGGTGTGCCCTGCAGAATGAGTCGGGCCAGAGGGGAGAATAGTTAGTGAGAGAGAGTCGCAGAGGTCACGAAAGAGTCCAGAGGGAGGACAGGAGGCATCCAGGTGGATGTTGAAGTCTTCAAGAAGGAGGAGTTGAGTAGTTGAGGCCAGGAGTGAGAAGGAGAGGTCCACCCACTCAGAGAGGAAGGATGAGATCTGACCCGGTGGCCGATTGATAGTAGTCACAGTAAGGGAATGGCCAGGAGAGAGAGAGAGAGCCTACAGGCGAGACATTCAAAAGAGGAGTTGGCCTGCTGAGGAGTGACAGAGGCAGGAATTCACTCAGTGAAGATCAGGGCTACACCCCCACCAGAGCGGTTGGCACTAGGTGGGGAGAGGATTTTGTAGCCCTCAGGTAGGAGCATATCAAAGCTTGTGACAGAGGTGGCTGTGAACCATGTCTCGGTGAGACCAAGGATATCAAAGTTAAGCTCTTCCAGAAGGCGGCAGATATCAGAGGAGTGTTTGACAGCAGAGCGAGAGTTTAGAGTGGCAATATGGAGAAGGTTGCCATCTTTGAAGGACTTCCAGTGAGGAGTACAGATCAGAGGTACACCCTGTCGAGGAGTAGAAGGAGCCAGAGAGGGGGCAGAGAGGGAAGGGGAAGGCAAGGAAGCCAAGGAAAGGGGAGAGGGGACAGCAAGAGAAGAAAGGAAGTTGATGAGGCATGGTAAGCGTCTATCAATGAGGTGAAGGTTGGCCTGAGGGCCTTGGACCAGGACAGTCCCACTAGAGCAAACATTAATGATGACCTTAGAGGAATGGAAATATGCCAGGAGGGCGTCCCAGCGAGTGCCACCATAAATGGGAGAAGAGGAGAAACGGGAGAGCACAGAGACCATATGAAGTTTCCATAGGTCTGGTGAAGGCACGACAAAGAGGATGTTGGTGAGAGTTTCCTTGGAGGAGGCACTGGTGTAGGTGTTGACGATAGGGAGGCCTGGGTTGGAGACCAGGATGTCCTTTTTAAACTTCTTCCTACCAGATTTAGTGAGGAGAGCAGGATATTCAATAGAGAAGCAGTTCGAAAAGATAGGAGAGACAGAGGGCACCATAGAGTAGGCGGGAGTGGAGGGGTGGAAGGGAGAGGGGAAGACACTAGCGAAGGTCACTGGAGTAGACAGACAAGACAGCAAGAGGCAAGCAAGTTGTGCAATAGGACAGACGACAACACTCAGGATAAGAGTTTTCAAAATGCACCGGTTTGAGACAGGTAGGAGGGCACACCTAAGTTTGAGAAAACTAAATAGGGGAGAAAAGGCCTGGGTTTTTTTACAAAGCAATTTGTAAATACTGATACAGTGCATATTATAAAAACACGGGGAAAATACACCTAAGTTTGAGAATCCTAAATAGGGGAGAAAAGGCCTGATTTTCACAAAGCAATTTTTAAATACTGATACAGTGCATATTATAACAACACGGGGAAAAAACATCTAAGTTTGAGAATCCTAAATAGGGGTCTCACCTGCGGTGTCAGAGGCGGCCTCTGTGGGAAGTCTGTTGCAGTGAGAGGTGCGGCTTGATACGCTAATCCACACCCGTGGGTCCTTTCTTCAGATTCTTAGATTCAGAATCTGACTTTCGATCCGAGCGAGCGAGTGAGGGAATTCTCGCGGGCGAAGGCGAAGACCAAGGCGAAGGCGAAGGCTAACATTGGAGTGCTCAGGTGAGAGCCAAGGAGGCACGGAAGAACGAGGAAGCTTAGCCGCGCCGCGCTGAGCCGCGGAATTTCTTTTGCTGCTTTAACATTGTGCGGCACTGCGGCTCCTTATGGCTGCCTGCGGCTCCCTGCTGCCTACCCGGTCTCAGTACGTGGCTAGTTGCTGTGGTACCGGGTGACTGGCGCCTTGGTTGAAAGGAGCCCCCCTGAAAGAGGTGGGCACGGTCTGGATAGGTGTCTTCAGCAGTGCCCATTTTAAGAGCAAGCCTGAGAGTGAGTACTCACTGGGTCCCTCTATCCCGGTGGGCTTCTCCCCTTAATAGGAGGAGGGGGGCAGGGAGTAGAAGGGGGGGTGAGTCCCTCAGAAGTGTGGCCGTGGCGCTGGGAATAAGTACATCCTTCGTTGGCCTGGCCATTTGATCTGGCGGGGGTTCTGCTAAGCTAGCACGATTTATTGCCTCAGAAGTAAGTTGGAGTGGACACTGAGAAGAAGGGGAACCTGTGAGCATCTCCCGGAGACTGTGGGCTGCGGCCTTTGATCCGGGCTTGCAAGCTCCCTGGTTCACTATACTGGTAAGGGGGGGGTCCCAGAAAAAGGTGGGAAATCTATTCATCTCACCAGTGCAGAACAAGGGGAAATGTATTTCTGCACATCAACACCAGCATTTATTACCACACCTGCCTGGACTGACCTGCACTTTCTGGACAACATTTTTTTTTACTTGAAGTGAGACATAACGCAGATATGCAGCGGGGAAGAAGAGCTCCCCACTCGATATATAATCTACGTAAAAATAAGTCTCAACCCATAAAGGAACTTAAGGAGTCCCATAAGAAAGGGGGTAAACCTAAAAAGAATGCCAGATATGCTCTGTCGGTGGCACAAGGGGCCATAACTGAGTTTTTTCTTGTGAATCCTCCCCGGCCACTAATTCCACTGTAATTGAGGAAACGGCTGCACCAATACATAGCGGCGGCATCTCCTTAAACACCTCCAATTTCTCCGACATAGACAATAATTCCCTCTTAGACCTCTGTCTGACTATACAGAGAGGGATGCAGGCTCAAACTCCCCAGAGGACATCTAGTGGTATAACACCTTTAAAAGAAAACAGCATGAATAGTTTCTCGGGGGAGCATAATGCTGTGGGAAGCAGCGGACGCTTATCTGCTTCTCCAAATCTGGTAATGGCGTCGATGGAGGTTGAACCGGACAATGAGATGGAAGATAATATCGAACCACACCCAAGCTCATTACAGATAATTGAGCTGCAATCATCGGTGGCTGCTCTGCAATTTGCCCTTAAGATACTTCTACAGATGTCGGGACGTATCCTGGCCAACACTGATTCCATCACTATGGCATTAGGTCCTAAGGATCTCCCTCGAGAAGAGGCAGAACTGAATCTATCTGATGCTTTACATATATCTGATGAGATTGACGAGCAGGAAGCAGTGATGGAGGAGGGCGAGGTGCAACATGTATCTAACAGCAATAGCATAATTGAGGTAACCCCCATGGAGGCAGATGATCGAGAGCGGGAGCATAGCCCTTGGCCCCCTTCCACACGGAAACAACGCAGATTGGTCAAAAAAGGCACTGAAAAATAAGTCAACTGCAATATGTGCCCAACCGCCTATAGCAGGACCTAAACCGGCACCAGAGACCCGTTCAAAAAAGGCCAGGAAAAGACTGATGAGAGCAGCCCAACGGGCGGCAATGGCAAAAGGCCCTTTAACAGACTGGCTGATACCCGAAGAGAAGCCCACTGGAGTGGACTTAAGTCTTTGTGATTTTTTCTGAGTCTGATCTGGAATCCAGTATGCATACACAGCTGGAGCACCTCCCTGAGATACAGGTGTTAGATGAACCTGCCAAGCCCTTATCATCGGACCAGAGGAGGACAGTGAAGGACATAAATACGAATCGTATCTGCTTCATCAAGAACTTGTACCCCAGTGACAAAAATCCCTGGTTAGCACGCTCAGAGTTGCTAGCAAGACTATATCATATACCTCAACTTCGGGTCTTAAAATCTGAGGAGTTTCTATTCATTGAACCCCTGGTGGGCCCTAACCCCGATGTCTCTGCCATACATTGCATTTTTCTGACTACGGCGCAACTGATCAGAAAATACAAAGAAGATCTGATAGCAGTGGACATTGATATTGATGTGGACCCGCTGGAGAAGGTCCCTTGGCCGAGTCAGAGGACACTATGACAACAGCTCCTGTGGCTATTGTGCTTAAATCTGGGGGAGGGGAAAATCCTGCTCTGGTCAAAATACAGCAAGTTCTGAAGTCTCTCCTAGAATCCATTCCGCAACTGCTACAGAACCATTGATGTTTGTCTTTACTTTCTTGGAACTGCAGAGGCTTTTCCCATCTCTTGAGGTCGGAGGGCTCTGTAGATTTACTGTCTCAACATAGCTGCATCTGCCTACAAGAGACATGGTCTCTCGACCCATTATTACTAGATGGTTTTGTTATACATCAATCAGTTGCTAAATGGGGCAGTAAGGGTCGTCCATATGGTGGCTTACTTACTGGGGTAGTGAATATGATTATGTCCCGAAAGATTCAGTGTAAAGCTAAGGAGCAGCTTTTGGCAGTAGAAGCCGAATACCATGACGAAAATGGTACGGGAAGGTTTCTTCTAATCAATCTTTATAACCCCCCCAGGAGAGCTGGTTCGTGACTCAATACAAGAGGCAATACAGGACTTACTGTCCTCTTGGCTGCGAAGAACGGGCAATGTCGCTGTGGTGGTCATGGGGGATTTTAATTGCCACATGATAGACGAGATACTCATATTCTCCAATCCTGTTCTCAGTGCAAGGTGTTTGATGACCCATGGAAAGAGGGAGGTTGAAGGATTAGGCTGGCTGCAATTGTTTGGAGCTTGGGATATGGCTATGATTAATGGCCGTACCTTTGGAGACCAGCCGGGGAAACACACTTGGTCTAATGGATCATCATCTAGCACATTAGATTACATATTCATGTGCCCCGAGATGCAGGCTAGAGTAGTGGACATGTCCGTTAAGCCTAACGAATGGAGCGACCATGCGTCGCTGCAGTGCACACTCTGCATTCCTATTTCAACCTCCCCACCTCTGAACATGGGTAGCATCCAAGCCAACTGCGCAAGATCTAGAATAGTGCGGTCTGAGAAGAACATAAGATTGGCTACTGAAGCTCTTGAACCTATTTTAGTTCAAGGCTTCTGTGACTTCAAACTTATGACAGTAAATGAAATTGAAGATTGGATATCCGGATTCTCAGGTCAGCATGCCACGGCCAACAAGGGACATATGCTAAAAACTGGGGGTGTTATACTTCCATTTAACAGGGAAATTAGGAATGCCAAGAGAGGGTTAACAATGGAGATCCGAGGTCTGAAATCTATGAACTTACCTGGAGCCCTGTACCGTGAGAAATCTAGAAAAATCAAAAACCGATATAGAGCTGATATTAAGAACATTAAGATCACAGAGAAAAACATCAGATATCAGCGGCTGGTACAAACTATTTGCTCTAGAAATTCCCGCGGCATATGATCACTCCTAAATGAGAACAGAGAGAAGGTCAAAGGCCCCTTAATTAATCCAATAAGTGAGGAGACATGGGAAAAATGTTTACTCAGCCGAAACTCAGGAGGAGTTGAAACCATGAGCAGATTTTCTGAGAAGGCCCCTACCCATCTGCCTTTCGATGTCTCAGCAGAGGCAATACTGAATAAAATAGTTGCCCTCAAGTCCTCCAGAGCCCCTGGCCCTAACGGGCTAGCTAACGTAGTGATCAAGAGCCATACTCTATTTTGGGCTGATCTGTTCTCCCTACTCTTCAATAAGGTTCTAGCGCAGGGGATAATTCCACGGTCCTGGCAAACAGCCATTCTCATTCCTGTATTTAAAAAAGGAAGCTGTACTGACCCTAATAATTATAGGCTTCTATCCATGCTTGATATTTCAGGCAAACTTTTTGCCTCACTATTGCTTAGTGAGATGCAGAAATGGGTAGAAAATTTGAAAATACTCAGCAGATTTCAATGCGGTTTCAGGCAGGACTTTTCCACCTCACATAACCTTTTGGTCATGGACACACTCCGTACACGGGCGCTTAATAGGGGGCAGCCCCCGTTGTACGCCCTTTACATCGATTTTAAGGCCGCATTTGACTCAATCTCTCGAGCGAGGCTATGGACCAAGCTAGAGAAATTGGGATGTCCGTCAGGTCTATTATACTATCTTAGATTACTCCATCAAAACACTACGGCGCGCCTTAGCTTAAATCAGGAAGGAAACATGACCCGAATTGTGATCCAAGATAGGGGGGTAAAGCAGGGCTGCGTCACAGCACCCCTCATTTATAATCTCTATGTGTACGACATTCCTGAAGTGTAAGCCGAGGTTGATAATTGCCCTCCTAAAATAGGTGAGGTTTTGTGCGCTGTATTAGCATACGCGGAGGATCTGGTTGTCTTTGACAATACCATAGGTGGTCTGAAGCGTTCTGCTTCTACCCTATGGGACTATGCCAGGATAAATGGCTTGACCATTAATTTGGACAAGGCAAAGGTGTTTAGATTCACTAGAAGAAGTGTATCGCGAGTGAATTTGACAGTGCATAAAAATCTTATATCCTATGCTCCATCATATCGTTATTTAGGAGTCGAAATTGAGCCCCTTGACGATTATTCACTTTGTAGACAGGGTCGAATTACTAGGGCCATGCAAGTCACCTCATTAATTTCCTCTTTCACAAATAAGCAGGGTGGTTTTACCCTCTGGGGGACGCGCCACCTTTACATTCAAGTGTTCGCCCCCATGATCATCTATGGCCTTGAGTCACTGCACACATTAGACCTTGCGTGGCTGCAAGTGCTGGAGGGCAGGTTCTGGCGACGGATATTGGGGTTACCGCCGGGGGTACCGATGGCCCTGATTAGACTTGAGTTGGGCCTCCCCTTTCTGAAAGCAATGGTATTGAGGAAAAGAGCAGGGTTCTATCTCAAGATGATAGGTGGCTCTACTAACCCCTTATTAACTGTGATTCATCAGGAGGTGACCAAAAAATACACCACTTCGCCTCGACATAAATATATGACTACATTTTTCATAGATATTGGATGGACACATAGAGGGGCAACTGTCACCACGTAAATCTTAAACGCATTAGGAAAAAAAGTGGACCTCTGGGATTGGCTTGAAAATTTTGCACATATAAGTAGCCTTAAGATCTATCATTTTGTGAAATATAGACTGTATAATTTCATGAAACCTCAAGCCTACCTATACCTCTGCCCCTCTAGAAGACTTAGACGCTTCATCATCCTGTTTCGATTGGAGCAATTGCCTACTTTGCATACTAGAGGAGCATGGGAGAACATGCCGTCTTTGTAAATCCTCAGAATGCCTAGAGACATCCAGATATCTTCTCACTGAATGCCAGATACTGAAGGACACAATTTTACGTTATTTGGGTGAATTCGTGCATGATCCTGCAACCATATGCGAAATGTCATTCTGGATCTATTGCACTAACACCTGCAATATGCACTTATTCATTGCACTTTATAATATCTGGCAACAGGTCGAACTTGGCCTGGCCCGTGGACTGGAACTACTTTAATAGTGAGGAGATCAAGGAACTCATAGAGCACTTTATTTGAGACAGAAATTGGCTATGTTTTAAATATACTCATTTCAATTCCAACTTAGACACAAGTTGGCATGTGTAATATACTCATGTATGATCCTGTGTAAATAGTATAAGGAAAGCTGTTTAACTGTTCCTTTTTAGTTGTTTTTATATTTGGTATTGACTCATGTTTTTGTATATTTCTGTATATTTATGACTTGAGTATAATGTTTTGTAAACTGCAATATGTGTAAAGTTTGAATTTATTTTCAATCTATACCACATTAAAGAATTATTATTATTATAAATAGGGGAGAAAAGGCCTGGTTAACACAACAACGGGGAGAATCACACAACCAAGAAAGGGTCTGAGGTGGCAAGGAAGCTAGTGGGGCTAACCTGAAAGACTGTCTGGCATCTGGCATCCCCTGCGGACACCTGCAGACATAACAGGAAGAGCTGCTACAGTGGGAGCCGCCCTTTGCCTTAGGGACCCTTAGCTGTGGGGCTGCTGGGCAGGGGCTGCCCTGGTAGTACCAGTAATGAGTTGGGCGTGCCAATCACAGAACAGTGGGAGGGGTTGGGAGGAGGGAGGAACGGAGGCAACACAATGAAAGATCACAGAAGGGGAGACGGGGCAGGGGGAGCACAACAGAGGGGGCAAACAAAGGTGGTCTAACAAAATTCAGCTCAGGATGCAAATGGCGAGCGCTGTGATTGCAAGGCAACCAAGCTGGGCCCGGAAGATCAGGCGGCCAATCACGGTGCAGTGGGAGGGTTGGGAGGTGGGAGGGAGGGGTTCAACGCATCGAAAGAACACAGAAGGGGCGAGGGGACAGGGGGAGCACAACAGAGGGGGCAAACAAAGGTGGTCTAACAAAATTGGAAATACAGGCCCACGGAGGGTCTGTATACCTGTGGCAGCAGCCTGCAGTCACCCGCTCAGCTCAGGATGCAAATGGTGAGCGCTGTGACTGCAAGGCAACAAAGCTGGGCCCAGAAGATCAGGCAGCCAATCACGGTGCAGTGGGAGGGTTAGGAGGCGGGAGGGAGGGAGGCAACACAACAAAAGATCACGGAAGGGTCGAGGGGGCAGTTGGGTTGCCTTGATCTTCCCTGAGTGGGTTCCTTCTACCATCTTACCCACTCAGCTCTAATCGTCCCTTGAGAGTCTGGTTTGAAAGTTGGTCATCTCTCCCTCCTCCACATTGAGCATTTCTACCATTTGCCCACCTACAGGCACTACCTCCCTGTTCCTCTCTGAATGGGCTGATTTCTGCTGTTCCTTAATTTGAACCTCCTCCAATCTGCTCCTTTTGGGTGATTTTAACATCCAATTGGACTATCCTGGCACAGCATCCTCTCTTTTTTATTAACCTCTGCACCTCTCTATCACTCTCCATTCTCCCTTCGGGTCCAACCCACTCCACTGGACACACGCTGGACGCTCTCACCCACTCTGACCTCACTCATCTCCTCTGGTCACCCCTCTCTCTTGGTCAGACCACTCTCTTCTCTCCTCTCACCTGGGTCCCTTTGGGCCACTGACCGCATCCCCTCAAGCACTGCCAACCTCATTCACGAACATCCATCCAATGAAACGAGTGTCAGCTGCTATCTTCAATTACAGCTTTATCCCCCCTTGCCCACCTAACTCAGACTCTACCATTGACACTGGTTCCAGCAACGCCCACCTGCCCTTTACCAACACTCTTGACATTCTTGCCCCAGTCATGAGGATCAGCCTGAAACCCAACTCTAAGCGTAACATCTGGTATGACTCTGATCTTGCAGTCCTGAAACAAAAGTGCAGAGCGGCAGAATGGAAGTGGCAAACTTCAGGCTCACCCTCTGACATACTGGCCTGCAGTCTGATTCAAAGACAATACAGATTCTCCATCCGTGCCAAGAAAAGGACCCACATTCAGGCACAGGTATCTGGTGCATCCAACAAAACGGCTGAACTTTTCAAAATCTGCAGGGAACCAGCAAACCCTTCCGCAGTCTCCTCCTCCCCTCTTCCTTCCGAGGCCATCTGCTATTGGAAAGTAATATTGAATTAAAAGCAAAACACATTTCAGGTACAAGCAATGAAGTAGCTGACGCTTTATCTCGCTTTCAGTAGGAGACTTTTCGCCAGCTCAGACCAGACACCAACCCAAAGATGACAAAAATACCAGAGAAATGATGGGACATTTTTGAGGAAGAATAAACAAAAACACTAGGCCAATGCCGGTCGGTGGTGCCTGGAGCAGTGCAGCGGAAATGACATGCACCTCAAGAACGGGTACCAACACAAGCACTCTCCTTAACAAGAAATAAGAACCTGCATCAGTGGTTCCGATGGAACTCGCCAGTAAAGCCCTGGCATGGAGCACAACAAGGCATTAGAGTAAATGTGTGTCAACTGTATTAGAAGTTACAAAAGTAGCACACATAGAACAGATAACCACTAAAGAGGTTAACACATTTATAGAATGAACCTATACACAGAAAAAGAAGAAAGACTGGGCGAGAGGCCACTTATCAGCAATAGCCTACTTTGCAAAATTACAAGGTGGGTGGATCCCACACATAGGGCCTCATTACACGGATGGCGGTGAACCATGGCGCTATTAGCGCCATGGTTCATGCCGGTAAAATACCGGCACCGCCTTGGTGGAAAGGGAAATTACCGCCCTATTCCAAGGTTGGTGGGGCGGTAATTCCCCCTTCCCCCATTGCCCTTCCCCATTCCCATTTTTGCCCTATAGGGCTCTATGGGAATGGGGAAGGCGCTAATTACGGTACCGCAAATTGTGGTACCGTAATTAGCTCCCTGGTCCCTTTGCGGGTTGGTTTTTTAACGCCTGCAAATAGCAGGTGTTAAATTCCCCAACCCACAAAGGGACCTCGTAGTAAGCCAGTAAGGATATACCGGTACCGGTAAAATACCGGTACCGGTAAACCCTTACCGCCATCCGTGTAATGAGGCCCATAGTGTACTAATCCGTTATGCGCTCAAAGGCTGAGGGAAAATTGAAGGCCCTCAGAAGGACAAGAGACGACCACCTAATTTTGAGAAACTCACAATACTGCTTTAAATCTTGGAGGAAACATGCTCACACAATTATGAGACACAACTCTTTAAGGCAGCTTTTGCATTAGCATACTTTGGAGCCTTGAGAGTAAGTGAGCTAATAGCATCTAGCACAAAGGCAAACAATGGGCTGGGCATGTTGGAGGCAAGAGTGAGGGAAAATTGCATGTCCATAGAAATTATAAAATCAAAACAGAGAAAATGAGAATGATAAACCTATATTGCATAGAGGATAAGACAAATTCCCCAGTATGTATTTCAAAGAAATATCTTACTTCACGCCCCCTCCTCGGCAGACAATTCTTGATACATGAGGATGGCAAGGCACGCAGCCGCTTTCAGATCCAAGCGGTACTCAAAAGAACCATACCAAAAGCAGGGTGGGACAGCACAGAATTTGGGACTCACTCTTTTAGGATAGGAGCAGCAACCTCACATGGGGAAGGGGGCCTGGGAGCCCGAAAAGTCAACAGATTGGAAGTTGGGTATCAGACTGCTATAAAAGACACATCAGGCAAGAGCTAATATAAAACATTTCTTTAAACAGATCAAAAACACCCCCTTCAAGTCGGCATCGATTGTGGGGGACTTGTATATTTTCAGAACAGGGAGATGGTCGGCAGAAACAAGGGTAAAGCCACCATTTAGAAACACCATCACATTCTGGTGGGGCACAAAGGGCATGAAGTTGGACGAAATCCATGAAAACATTTGCAGATTTAGTAGCATTCACTGACCCGCTGGAGTTCCTAATCATTCACCTGGAGGGCAACGATTTGGTAGAAAGAGCGAGAAGACAATTACTCACGGATACATGCACATCATTAGCAGATATAGTACACAATTGGAGGGACACCGAAATATTTTACTCAGATGCTGCCCAGAAAAAACATGGTCGGGGTGGCATCATACAAGCCATAGATATAGCCAGAAAGAAACTAAACAAAAGGGGTAAAAACATTCTGCTTCAGCATAGGCATCTGTTTCATTAGGCACACCCAATCTCAATGGCAGACTTAGACCGGTTTCACAAGGATGGGATCCACTTGTCAACCAAAGGGATGGCAAGTTTCCATTCTGAAATCTTAGCTACAATGGCCACAAGAGGATGCAGGTAAAAACAAATCTTTTGTGGGGGACTGCTAGGGAGAATTATCATAAATGTGCTAATTCCCTTCACCTTAGAGACCCCCAGCAACTTTGCTGGATTTTTTACCTGGAGAGAGTGTGAGCCTTTTTTCCCACTGTCCCATGCATTTTGATGTGTGTTTTACTCTTGTGTTCTTTGATTGTGGAGTTTTAGACTTAGGCATCCATAGGCATCATCGTTTCATATGTATCACACAGCACCCTCAGTACAGTAACACAGGGAAGCCTTTCGCGATGTCCCAAGGTTTAAATACCTTCTCTGGGATAAACTACTGTTTCCCAGAGAAACTAAAGTGAAATTGACTTTACTAGTCTTTTCAAATTCCTAGACCAAGCAAACACTATCATACAATAGAGTGGTGGAGGGGTTACTTAGTATCACCTATGTCTAAAAACTCATGTAGCAGTCAAATGCTAACCTTTCCTCTCGAAATGTCTGGTGGCAGTGGTTTTAAAATAAACTACCATGATTTTTCCCGACAATGAACACCGGAAGTGTTAAATCGCGGTAGCCATGTTTTTCTAGATAGCGTCTGAGCCTCTTTTGTTTAAACAGATCCCAGTCTTCTTTTTTCGCCATTTCTTTTTGGAAAGGTCCTTCTAGAGTTTGTCTCTGTGTGTCAAACCAGGTTTGGTCCCTTTGTTCCTACGCCTTTGGCGGGCTTCAGGACTGAAGACCGCCTCTGGCGCCCGAGTGTCTGGGGTAGGCAGGAAGTTAGGGAGGTGCCTGAAACTCCCGGTGCTTAGTCTCCTAGGAGACCCAAATGCACTCGGGCATGATTGGCCGGCTGACTGTCCAGCAAGGACAGCCACCCTGCTGGATGAGTGGCAGGTAGGTTGGAATGAATGGGAGAAAAGTATTTAAAAGATGAGTCTCTTGGCTTGGAAGGCAGAGTCGACCACTGGAACAAAAGAACTGAAGACAAGCTGGAAGGGGATGGCTGCTGCAACTCCTGGGCCGTTGGTTTGCCCGGTGAAGCCCTGCTGCAGGCCCAAATCACCAAGTTCATCTCGACAGAGAAGCCTTTTAAGGACGACTTTTCCCTTTGAGTTGGTGGGATCAATCAACTCATAAGCCACCAGGATACCATTCTCGGATCTGGTTGTATTTTCCTCTGAGTGCTGCAGAAAACCGAATAGCCAGGGAGAAGGATACCAGTTTGTGAGCTTGACTGCAGCTACCGGAATCGGAGATCTGCTTTTGCCAGATTTTTGACCAGTCCCTGTGCAGTGCAGGAGTCCCTCGACATCCTCCCTCTTGTCCCCACGACTGAGGCTCCAGAACTGTGAGATCTGCAGGAACTGCCAGGAACAGATGTCTTCAGCTGCATCTTTTTCTTCAACATAAGGTACTGTGAAAATCCGACCTAGAGAACTTACCTCTCACTGTGAAAGTGCATGGAACTTTGGCAACTTGCAGGCCTAGTCAGCTTGTTACCTGACATATGAATCTTTCTTCCATGAACTACTTCTGAGAAGTGTGGCAAAGACTTTTCCATTTAAGTATCAGAACCATTTTTACCTGTACAAGACTCTAGCCCATTGTCTTTGGACTACCTATTGCATTGAATCAACTCCTCTGTTGAACTCAAACTATTTGCACTTTTTAAGATTAACTGAAATATTCGTTTTTATTAACTTATGCCTTTTTGCTCCTACTTCAAATGCTCTGAATGCCATTTTGCTCCTCCTTCAAAGTAGTTTAAAAGTCACAAAATCAGATAGTGTGAAGTACTGTGGTATATGTTTGTGTGATATTGATTGCCTTCTTTTAGTGAATGTTTTCTAACTGACTGTGTAATAAATTAATAAGTGTTTTACCAAGAAAACTTGAGGATAAGTGTCTATCTGAATATTTGTGATTTTAGACCTCTGTGTAACACCCTTACAGCTCACATTCCCTCTTGAGATAAGCCTGGATGCTCAGCTCGCTACCAAAAACTGTGTGGTACAGACTTATACCAAAGTTTGGTTTTGCTTACACCTATAGTCATAGTTGTGTGTAGTGGTCCCAGAGGGTACTGCATACAAACTTTGCCTAACACTGGTGGCAGGTGGTGAGGATCAATTGTATAGTTGTAAAATTGAGAGTTCTGCATTACTTTTGTTCAGATAATAAACTACACAAGGATAAGCATCACTAAAAAAGCAATTTTATCATGCCTGATGTGGATAACTACAGACAGGAGGCCCTGATCATTTTAACTGTAGATCAACTGGAGGAAATGTATAAGGTCAGGAACCTCCCTGTTAAAGGAAGAAAAATGAATTGATAGAAAGAATGTTGAAATTTCAAAGTCTGAAAAGTAGGTCTGTTAAACCTACTGCTTCAGCAAATGTGGAAAATGTGGATGAGGATGATAATGATTCGGAGTCTAACTCTAATGTTATTGAGAAGCAAGAAGAGTTGGGGGAGTCTCCGGATGAGAGCCCCTCTGCACCTCAACAAGCTCTTAGGCTTCAACCTTTAGCCACAGGGACCCTACCAGGTCCAGTACTGAGTCCAGACTGTGTCTCTCTTGAAAGAATGAGACTTGAGTTAGAGTTCAAAAGGCTCCAAATGCAAACTGAAAGTAAACATCAAGAAATCAAACTCAGAGAAATGGAAATGCATCATGCTCTTGAAATTAAGAAATTGTCTCTTGAAAATGGTTCTCTCCCAGAGTCTTCTAGGTCTTCCAGTCCCAAGAGACCTTGCATGCCTACGGAAGCTATGAGTATGTATGAGGTGAGGATTGATATTTTGGATTGGTTGGCTGTTTTTGAGTATAACTATGGGATTCAGGGTTTTGTCTAGGCTCCCTCATGTTGCACCTGATGCTGTAATGGTGGTGGGGGAACTTGATAGATTGGAGTATGAAAATGTGAAGCTAGCTTTGATAGCTAGATTTGGGAAAACTTCTTCCCAGTACCTTAAGAGGTTTAGGACCCTCAAAAAGCATGATGATCTTGGGCTACCTGTGTGTGTGAATGTTTGAAGAGCTTAGATGGTTGGGTAAAGGGTTACAGAGTTAACACTTTGAAGGAATGAGAAATCTATTTTTGTTAGAATCTATTGTTGATGCCTGCTCTCCTGAGCTGAGACAGCACTTGGCTGACTCTAAGGAAATTGATCCAAAGATGTTAGCAAAGGCTGCTGACTTTTGGGTTGCCAACAGGGCTACCCATAAGGATTCTGGGGCAACTCAGAAAAAGGATGATGGGAAGCAGCAAAAGAAAGATGGTAAAGAGAATTCTAATACCTCCAATCCAAACAAGGGCCCCAAACAGAGGTCAGCAGAAACCCCCATGTGTCACAATATTTGGAAAATGTTATGCTTTTGTGTCTACTGCCCATGTGAAAGGAGATCCCAGATGCAAGGGTAAACCTTCAGGGGTCCGCACTGCCTCCTTAGCCTTTTCCCCAGAGGGAGAAGTACAAACGTTAAGTGGAAACTTTCAACTACTGGCTGAAGACCCCTTTGGAGTCTCTGCCAGTGTTTCTTTAGTGTCCCTGGGTCTGTGGGAACAGCAGAATTTATATGTCTATAATTCGATTCCAGATAACACAAAAGAATATTACAAAGACAGCGTACTTATAAATGGTCAGGAGACCCCTGCCATTAGAACACTGGGGCCAGCAATATAGTGGTGGTGGAATCTTTTTTTCAAACCTGAGGATGTTGCTAAGGCACCCAAAGGCCTCACTAAGCTTGCTGGAGGCCCTGTTCAAATGCTTCCACGATTACCAGCTCTCATCTAGTGCAACAACATGACTGTCAAGATATATGTTAGTGTGCAGAGTGAGGTGCCTGTGAGAGTCCTGTTGGGGAATGACTTAAACAATCTTGGAGTTGTATCAAGCACCCCCAGGCCTTCCAATAAGAGGAAACAAGAGCAGACCAGGAAGGCCAGAGAGAGTACCTTAACAGGTTCTCCAGAGGATGTTACAGAACAAACTATAACACCCAGCCCACAGGAACTACTAACTGCTATTTCTAAGAAGAAAGAGATGAATGGGAAACCCACGATCTCAAAGAAAAAGCAAGCAAGCACTCCTGTGCTTCCAACATGGACATCCCTGAGAGGACTGTCCAAAGGCACACCTGTGACTGCTCCACCAGCTGAGGCTTAGTGTGAGGAACAACCAGGTAAGGTTGAATCAGCTGCTGAAGATTCAGATCTGGAAGAAGACCTTCCCCCTGTTGAAGATCTGGATCCTACAGACCATCTTGAGCTGCAGTCTTTACTGGCAGAAGGTGGCCCCTGTAGGGAAGACTTCAGCAAAGATCAAAGAGAGTGTCGTATTCTTGAAGGACTTTGCCAACAGGCAGCTTCCCAGCTGGACGGGCAAGAGCCACGGAAGCACAGGTTGTACTGGGAAGATGGCCTCTTCTACAGTGAACCAACTGAGTCTAACCCAGTGGACTACAGAAGGCTTGTAGTGCCTCTAGTGATGAGACAACAGTTCCTACAGTTAGCCCATGAGATTCCTTTGGCTGGTCACTTAAGTTTTAAGAAGACCAAGGAAAGGCTTTCTCTGTATTTCTACTGGCCTAAGTTGGGGTCTGATGTAGATAAATTCTGTGGGAGCTGTCACACTTGTCAGACATCTGGCAAGAGTGGAGCCAAGAATGTGGCATCTTTGCTTCCTCTCCCAGTGGTGGGAGCCCCTTTTGAGAGGCTAGGAATCGACATCGTTGGTCCCTTAGACTCTACAACCTCTTCAGGCAATCGATTTATATTGGTTTTAGTAGACCATGCTACTAGGTATCCTAAAGCCATAGCTATGAGGACTGTTATAGCTCAGGCTGTTGCTAAGGCACTACTTGGTATCTTTACCAGGGTAGGTTTCCTAAGGAAGTCATCTCTGACAGTGGATAACATTTTATGGCCCACTATATGCAGGCCATATGGAAAACTGTGGAGTGACTTACAAGTTCTCAACTGCCTACCATCCCCAGACGAATGGATTGGTAGAGAGGTTTAATAGAACTATGAAGAGCATGATAGGTGCCTTAGAGGAACCCCTTAGAGGAAAGTGAGACATTCTACTGCCATGCCTTCTATTTGCTTATAGAGAAGTCTCTCAGGAGGGAGTTGGATGTATTGCCTTTGCGCTTCTCTATGGTCATCCAGTTAGAGGGTCCTTTGGCACTAATTAAGGAGGGGTTGGAGAGCGATCCTTCTCCCAAGCCAGTGAGAGTCACTGACTATGTGCTTGGACCCAGGAGGAGAATGACACACATGATGACAGAAGCATCTGATAACTTGAAAGCAGTTCAGGCTCTATTGAAGCAGTGGCATGACCAGAAGGTCAACATGGTTGGGTTTACTCAAGACCAGCAAGTTCTAGTTATGATACCCACAAGGCAGAGGGCCTTACGGGAGAAATGGATTGGACCCTTCAAGGTTGTGGGAAAACTTGGAGAGGTCAATTGTTTGGTGGACTTAGGCAACCATAAGGAAGCCTGCAGGGTTTTTCACACCAATTGTCTAAAAGCCTATGTCTCAAGAACAGAAGTGGGAGCTTTGCTTCTAGCTTCTGCTCAGGAGGAGGAGAGTGAACCTCTACCTGATCTCCTCAGGGGACAACCTTTAGATGGCAAGATAGAAGGAGTTAATCTCTCTTCTAATCTGACACTGTAACAACAGGAGGAGTGCAAGTTTCTGTTAAATCAGTTTGCCTCTCTGTTTTCACTATCACCAGGCTTGACCCCTTGGGCCAGCATGATATTCTCACTGGTGACTATTTACCTGTTAAAAGCAGAGGTTACAGGATGTCAGACCATGTAAGAGCCCACATAAAGGAAGATGTCAACAAGATGCTTGATCTCGGGGTAATAGAGCCATCTACAAGTCCATGGTCTAGTCCAGTTGTACTAGTACCAAAGGCAGGATCCAAGGAGTTGAGATTCTGTGTGGTCTATAGAGCTCTAAATGTAGTCACAAAGACGGATGCACATCCTTTACCTAGGACAGATAAACTGGTGGGCAAACTTTGTTCAGCCAAGTACCTCAGTACATTTGACCTAAGGTCAGGCTATTGGCAAATAGCCCTGACAGACCATGCCAAGGGGAAAACCGATTTTCGACCCCAGCAGGCCTCTACCAGTTTAAAGGTATGCATTTAGGATAAGAAAAAAATGCACCTGCAACATTCCAAAGGATGGTTAATCAAGTTCTGAATGGGATGGAGGACTTCTGCATGGCATACTTGGATGACATTGCAGTGTTCAACCCTACTTGGAAAGAACATGTTGACCACTTAGGAGATGTTTTGTGGGCTCTTGAGCAGGCCCATCTGACCATAAAGGCAAGTAAATGTCAAATTGGTCAGAGCAAAGTGGTCTACCTTGGACATGAAGTAGGAGGAGGTGAAATAAGGCCATTGCCTAGCAAAGTACAAGCTGTACAGGAAAGGGCCACCCTTACTACTCAAACCCAAGTGAGAGACTTTTTAGGTCTCACTGGTTATTATAGAGACTTCATAGAGAACTATGGATCCATAGCTTCTCCCTTGAATGTGGTCTCCTCACCTAAATTCCCTAAAAGGTTCAGGTGGAATGTGGAGTGCACCAAGGCATTTGAAGGACTTAAGAAAGCTGTTTGTCAAGCTCCAGTCTTAAGAGCTCCTGTCTACAGCCAAACCTTCATTGTGCAAACAGATGCATCTAATACAGGTATAGGTGCAGTTCTGAGTCAGCTGGATGAGAAAGGTAGGGAATATCAATCTGCTTCATCAGTAGGAAACTGAAGGAGCCTGATACAAGGTGGGCAACTATAGAACGAGGGTGTTTTGCCATTGTGTGGTCTCTGAAGAAGTTTAGTCCATAGTTGTATGGATCTACTTTTGTGATTCAGACAGGCCACAAACCCTGAGATGGTTAATGCAGATGAAAGGGGAAAATCCTAAATTGTTAAGATGGTCAATCGTCCTACAGGGTTTTGATTTTACCATTGAACACAGATCAGGGAGTAATCACCAAAATGCTGATGGTCTCTACAGAATGTATGACCGACTGGAGTAAGGAGATTCATCTAGGGGTGTATTAAATCCTCCTGTCCCTTGGTCTGTGGGGGACGAGTGTTTGGGAGTATTCTCATAAATGTGCTAATTCCTTTAATTTTAGAGACCCCCAGCAACTTTGCTGGATTTTGAGGACTTGATTTTTTTTTTACATGGAGAGAATGTAAGCCTTTTTTCCCACTCTCTCATGTATTTTGATGTGTGTTTTACTCTTGTGTTATTTGATTGTGGAGTTTTAGACAACTCGATAGGCATCATTGTTACGCTCACCTGGCTCCCACAGGGGCTTCGATCTGAACTGGACAGCTGCGGTCTCCACCAATGTGACGCGTAGTGCCGAGATGACGGACTGGACTGGCCCACCTTACTTCGTTTGCTTGGCCCGTAGGAATATTCTTCTGCAAATGGAGAAAGGGAATTAACCACCCGTGGAGTTGAGCGTTAACCCCCCACACTCCCGCTGTTCTCCCCAGTGATCCCCTTTGATGTCACCTCGTATAGTCTCACCTGATGGTTTGGAAAGATGACCTCTGCATCCAGCATTGAGCGTAGGGGGGGCGCGTAGATAACCAGTTGCTTCACTGGCTCGAAGGAATTGGAGTTCCAGAACAATATTGACTCTGAGATTCCCGGCAAGACGCCGTAAGTGTGTAGTTCGTAAGAGTTCAAATGTCTGAATTTCACTCTTGTCCGATTCCTTGCAGGTTGCAGCTTGACCCTAGCGAAGAGTTCGTCGTGGCAACCGGTAATATGCAGGTAAGGTTTTGTATTATACAACACAGTTCGATAAAATAATGTCAATATGTAACCTGTTGCTTTCTCCCTTTTTCAGGCGCTGAGAGAAAGTATGAAGTCTCGGGGAATAATGCCTCTGGTGGTAAAATCAGGTAAGTCTATTGTGGTGAGGAGGTCTCCCCTTGTTTTTCCCTTTGTTTCACCTTGCTGTCCTTTTGTTTCCCCTTAGGGGCCAGGGTTTGGCGGGGATGCAGTGGAAGCTGCGCCGACCCGTGTAGAGGAATAGTACCCCCGGTGGTAAAATCAGATAAGTCTATGGGGGGTAACTAATATTGCCTCTGTGTATTCCCTTGGCTCACCTTGCTGTTCTTGTCTTCCCCTTAGGTGCCGGAGTGCGGAGGGAACATGCAGAAGGATGCGGTGGAATGTGAAGATTGCTGCAAAGGCGGTGAGTTCAGCGCGGCGCTGCAGCAGGCAAGGCGACGCGCATAAAATTACTTATTTCTTCCAGCTCGAAGGCGCGATGGATCGGGAATTCAGGTAAGGATCAAAGATATTGCTCTTGTTCTAACCTTTTCTCCTTCTTTCTCCCTTTTTCTAGGAGCTCCAGACTCGGGGCGGTTGTGGCAGAAGACTGGATGCAGACTTGCAGGCACGGTGAGCGTTACGCTGCTGGATGCAGAATAACGCAAAGCGTGTGCTGCTCTTCGGGCGTGGTTTAAATAGCCTCCAAAGTAGTCCCAGGTAAGTATTCCTCCCCAGCCCCACTCGAGTAAAAAATTGTCCCTAGGTAAAGTAGTCCCTTCCAAGCCTCTTTTGGCTTGGAGCTCTTGCAGCATGGTCTGCATCAGGTAAGTTTGCAGCATGGTCTGCATCAGGTAAGTTTTAATCTATGAGCCTGGCGCCTATGGCACCAGGACTGACTCTCCATATGAGCCTGGCGCCATAGAGGCCAGGACTGCACCCAAATAGCCCCTATCAGGGGTTATTGGGCTTGCTTGGAATAACTTGATGCCTGCTTCTGGGGTTGCTGGACTTGGTCTGGGTCCGCGGGGGTAGGCATCATGACAATCATCTTTTCATGTGTGCCACTAAGTACCTCAGTTCAGTGACGCAGGGAAGCCTTTCTGGAGTTGTCCCAAGGTTTAAATACCTTCTGTGAGATAAACTACTTTTTTCCAGAGAAAGTAAAGTAAAATTGACTTTACTAGTCTTTTCAAATTCCAAGACCCAGCACACACTTTTTTGCAATAGAGTGCTGGAGGGGCTATTTATTATCCCCTATGTATAGAAACGCATGTAGCAGTAACGTGCTACACTTTCCTCTTGAAATGGCTGGTGGCAGTGGTTTTACATCAAACTCCCATGATTTTTCCTGACCGCGAACACTGGTAGCGTTAAATCGCAAGAGTCATGTTTTTCAAGATGGTGTCTGAGCCTCCTTTGTTTAAACAGGTCTCAGTCTCCTTTTTTCACCATTTCTTTTTGGAAAGGTCCTTCTAGAGTTTGCCTCTGAGCGCCAAACCAGGTTTGGTCCCTTTGTTGCTACGCCATTGGCGGACTTCAGGACTGAAGACTGCCTCTGGCGCCCGAGTGTTTGGGGTGGGCATGAAGTGAGGGAGGTGCCCGAAACTCCCTGTGCTTAGTCTCCTAGGAGACCCAAATGCACTCTGGCATGATTGGCTGGGTGACTGTCCGGCAAGGACAGCCACCCTGCTGGGTGAGTGGCAGCTAGGCTGGAATGAATGTGAGAAAACTGTTTAAAAGGAAAGTCTCTGGGCTTGGAAGGCAGAGTCGACCACTGGAACGAAAGAACCGAAGACGAGCTGGAAGAGGACGGCTGCTGCAACTCCTGGACCATTGGTTTGCACGGTGAAGCCCCGCTGCAGGTCCGAATCGCCAAGTTAATCTCCACAGAGAAGCCCTTCAAGGACGACTTCTCCCTTTGAGTTGGTGGGACCAATCAACTCGTAAGCCACCTGGATACCATTCTCGGATCTGGTTGTATTTTCCTCAGAGTGCTGCAGGAAACTGACTAGCCATGGAGAAGGACACCAGTTTGTGTGTGTCAGGAAACACAGTTCTTTCATTGTAAAGAGACGCCTTCCAGAAGCATGGAGACAATGGCAGGTGCCATGGTGTTTGTCCCAGAGACACTTATTTCCATGCACTACATCTCCAAGCAAGCTTATCAGCAGGCAACGTCATCACGTCTTGCTTGCGAGAAGGAAGCATTAGCTTATAGCTTTCCTGATGTTGCCGGGCGACGCTCTTTAATCGTCGCGTTCACCCGGCAAGGTTGCTGTGTTCATTTGCGCCCATTGATTTCCTGGATTCCTCAACCCTGTTTTTCGTTCCTTGGACTTGCGAACTGCTTACTTCCCTGTTGGCCTCAATGCCTGGATTCCCTCCCCCCATTCTGATTGACCTCCCAGTTCCTGACATTCTGCTCTGCATTACGGACTATCATTTGTTCAAAATGTTTTGTATTTAGTTTCTTGCTTCTGTACTCGGATAATACGGAATCACCTGCATTAGTGGAATCTCATGGGACAAAGGGAGTCACCACCATTAGCATACCTGGAGCTCTCTGTGTCTCCTGTCTCTGAACTTTTTCACAACGCCAAATCAGTTGACATTTCATTCATTTCACACACGTCAATCTTCACATTTTTTTTCCTTTTTTGCTTCACCAGTTGGTAAGAAACGAGCTGGGGGTAGATCTCTGCCTTCGGCTGGGGCCTCCCTCTGGAACAGCCTCCCTACCACTCTAAAACTTGAGGAGAACCATCTCCGGTTCCGGAAGCACCTCAAGACCTTCCACTTTTCTTCTGCCTTCGCTCTTCTCTCCCCTGCTGATCTGTTCTCTCTTGGCACCGTTCACCTGGCCACCCTCTGTCTTTTGGGCCCAGGTACCTGCTCATCCTGCCACCCTCCCGCACTGCCTCCGGGCCACCCCTTGCACTGGGGTCTGTATCTGTACCCATACAGCCCCCCCTTTTTCTTCCTGCACTTATCAGACCTACCCTGTCTGCTGCCTTAAACCTAGCACTTGCAAATTGCTGGCTGCATTACTACTGTTGGTTGCCTTTATTATTTATTTATTGTTATTTATCTGTTTCTCCTCTGCTTCGCACTTTCCACCTCTCCCCCCTTCCATGCACTTTTCCCCTTCCCCTCTCCCATGCACTTGCGCATTCTCAATTTCACTGGGCCTAGTAAGATCGCTGTTTTGTTCTCCCCTGTTCCCCTCCCTTGCCTTGTCGCGCTCTGAAACACTTGTGTACGAGTGCGATAAAAATAAAATATCAATCAAAACCAGTTCACCCCTGCTTTCAACAAAGGCACATCTTAATCGGCGCACTGGATAATTCTGCACAGAATGCTCATCATTTAGGAATTCTTTGTGGTTTCTTCACCTTGGACTCATTGGATTGTGTGACTGTTTACTATTCTTATGGAATGGATTGTGAACTTTCTATGTTTCACCTAGGATTGCTGTAAATTGAGATTGACTTTGGTCCTTACTAGTTTGCGCCCTCGTTCCGCCCGGGTCAGGTCATCATCAGCAGCTCACATCTCTCCAGTTGGATTCTGCACTACTCCTGGCGTGTCTTTTACACCATCCAAAGGCCCTATACAGCATACATAGGTTTCTGATCAGCCTTTCACGGACCAAGTAAGCGTTGGGGGGTGTATTGAGGGTGAAGTGTTATTGTTCGTTATTTCATAACATGACCTGTGTACCTATGTGTTTTCTCTTTTTGTAGCTCTGTTGCTGCCTGGCCTTTTCACCTGAGCCCCTGGTGAGACGAGTTGTTTCTATCCTGCTGACCGCGCTCTTGGGGGGAAAGTCTCTCCCTGAAGGAGCCCCTTGACGTTTTCAGACATCAGGGGATACTTTGAGGGATCTAGGTCCCGACAGTGTGCTTGACTACAGCTACCTGAATCAAAGATTTGCTTTTGCCAGCTTTTTGACCAGTCCCTGTGCAGTGCAGGTGTCCCCACGACTGAGGCTCAGGAACAGTGAGATCTGCAGGAACTGCCAGGAACAGAGGTTTTCAGCTGCATCTTTTTCTTCAACATAAGGTACTGTGAAAACCCGACCGAGAGAACTTACCTCTCACTGCGAAAGTGCGTGAAACTTTGGAAACTTGCAGGCCTAGTCAGCTTGTGACCCAACATATGAATCTTTCTTCTATGAGCTACTTCTGAGAACCGTGGCAAAGACTTTTCCATTTAACTATCAGAACCGTTTTACCTATACAAGACTCTAGCCCATTGACTTTGGCCTACTTATTGCATTGAATCAACTCCTCTGGTGAACTCAAACTATTTGCACTGTTTATGAGTAACTGTAATATTAGTTTTATTAACTTATGCCTGTTTGCTCCTACTTCAAATGCTCTGAAAGCCATTTTGCTCCTCCTTCACAGTAGTTTAAATGTCACAGAACGGGATAGTGTGAAGTACTGTGGTACATTTTTGTGTGATATTGATTGCCTCCTTTTAGTGAATGTTTTCTAACTGACTGTGTAATAAATTAATACGTGTTTTACCAAGAAACCTTGAGTATAAATGTCTATCTGAATACCTGTGATTGTAGACCTCTGTGTAACACCCTTATAGCTCACATTTCTTCTTGAGATAAGCCTGGCTGCTAAGCTTGATACTAATAACAGTGTGGTACAGACTTATACCAAAGGTTGGTTTTGCTTACACCTGTAGTCATAGTTGTGTGCAGTGTCCCAGAGGTTACTGCATGAAATCTTTGCCTAACACTGGTGGCAGGTGGTGAGGATCAATTGTATAGTTGTTACATTGAGAGTTCTGCATTACTTTTGTTCAGATACTAAACTTCACAAGGCATTACTAGAAAAGCAATTTTATCATGCTTGATATGGATAACTACAGACAGGAGGCCCTGATCATTTTAACAGTAGATCAACTGAAGGAAATGTGTACAGTCAGAAATCACCCTGTTAGAGGAAAGAACAATTAATTGATAGAAATATTTTTGGAATTTCAAAGTCTGAGAAGTAGGTCTGTTACACCTACTCCTTCAGAAAATGTGGAAAATGTTGTTGAGGATGTAATGATTCAGAGGAGCAACTATAATGTCATTGAGGAGCAAGAAGAGTTGGAGGAGTCTCGGGATGTGAGCCCCTCTGCACCTCAACAAGCTCTTAGGCCTCAACCTTTAGCCACAGGGACTCTACCAGGTCCAGTACTGAGTGCAGAATTTGTCTCTCTTGAAAAAATGAGATTTGAGTTAGAGCTCAAAAGACTCCAAATGTAAACTGAAATTAAACATCAAGAAATCATATTCAGAGGAATGGAAATGCATCATGCTCTTGAAATGGTTCTTCATGGTCTTCCAGTCCTAAGAGACCTTGCATGCCTAAGGAAGCTGTGAGTATATATGAGGTGAAGCTTGATATTTTGGATTGGTTGGCTGCTTTTGGGTATAACTATGGGATTCTGGGTTTCACAGGGAATCTGTTGATTCCTTGGCTTTTGTCTAGGCTCCCTCATGTTGCAACTGGTGCTGTAATGGAGGTGGGGGAACTTGATAGATTGGAGTATAGAAATGTGAAGCTAGCTTTGATAGCTAGATTTGGGAAAACTCCTTCCCAGTACCTTAAGAGGTTTAGGACCCTCAAAAAGCATGATGGTACCCTTGGGGCTACCTGGGTGTGTGAATGTTTGAAGAATTTAGATGGTTGGGCAAAGGGTTACAGAGTTAACACCTTTGAAGGAATGAGAAATCTATTTTTGTTAGAATCTATTGTTGATGCCTGCTCTCCTGAGCTGAGACAGCACTTGGCTGACTCTAAGGAAATTGATCCAAAGAGGTTAGCAAAGGCTGGTGATTTGCAGGTTGCCAACAGGGCTACTCACAAGGATTCTGGGGCAACTCAGAAAAAGGATGATGGGAAGCAGCAACAGAAAGATGGTAAAGAGAATTCTAATACCTCCAATCCAAAAGAGGGCCCCAAACAGAAAAAGGGTAAGCCACAAGGGAAACCGAATCAGGCTAGTGAAACCTCTGGTGCCAAACCAGAGTGAGTTCAGCAGAAACCCCCATTTGTCAACCATTTGGATAATGTTATGCTTGTGGGTCTACTGACCATGTGAAAGGGGATCCCAGATGCAAGGGTAAACCTTCAGGGGTCCACACTGCCCCCTTAGTCGCTTCCCCAGAGGGAGGAGTACAGTTAGTGTGCAGAGTGATGTGCCTGGGAGAGTCCTGTTGGGGAATGACTTAAAAACTCTTGGAGATGTATCAAGCACCCCCAAGCCTCCTAGTAAGAGGAAACAAGAGCAGACAAGGAAGGGCAGAGAAAGTACCTTAACAGACTCTCCGGAGGATGTAACAGTGGAAACTACAGCACCCAGCCCACAGGAACTACTAACTGTTATTTCTAAGAAGAAAAAGACAAAGGGGAAACCCAAGGTCTCAAAGAAAAAGCAAGAGAGCACGCATGTGCTTCCAACAAGGACATCCCCGAGAGGACTGTCCAAAGACACACCTGTGACTGCTCCACCAGCTGAGGCTGAGTGTGAGGAACAACCAGGAAAGGTTGAATCAGCTGCTGAAGATTCAGAGCTGGAAGAAGACCTTACCCTTGTTGAAGATCTGAATCCTAAAGACCATCTTGAGCTGCAGTCTTTACTGGCAGAAGGTGGCCCCTGTGGGGCAGACTTCAGCAGAGGTAAATGAGAGTGTCCTACTCTTGAAGGACTTTGCCAACAGGCAGCTTCCCAGCTGGACGGTCAAGAGCCAGGGAAGCACAGGTTGTACTGGGAAGATGGCCTCTTCTACAGTGAGCCAACTGAGTCTATCCCAGGGGACTACACAAGACTTGTAGTGCCTCTAAAGATAGACAACAGTTCCTACAGTTAGCCCATGAGATTCCTTTGGCTGTTCACTTACGTTTTAAGAAGACCAAGGAAAGGCTTTCTCTGTATTTATACTGGCCTAACTTGGGCTCTGATATAGATACATTCTGTGGGAGCTGTCACACTTGGCAGACATCTGGCAAGAGTGGAGCCAAGAATGTGGCACCTTTGGTGCCTCTCCCAGTGGAGGGAGTCCCTGTTGAGAGGGTAGGAATCGACATTGTTGGTCCCTTAGACTCTACAACCTCTTCAGGCAATAGATTTATATTGGTTTTAGTAGACCATGCTACTAGGTATCCTGAAGCCATACCTATGAGGACTGTTACAGCTCAGGCTGTTGCTAAGGCCCTACTTGGTATCTTTACCAGGGTAGGTTTTCAAAAGGAAGTCATCTCTGACAGGGGATCACATTGTATCTCCAACTACATGCAGGCATTGTGGAAAAAAAGTGGAGTGACTTAAAAGTTATCAACTGCCTACCATCCCCAGATGAATGGATTGGTAGAGAGGTTTAATAGAACTATGAAGAGCATGATAGGTGTCTTAGAGGAACCACTTAGAATAAAGTGGGACCTTCTACTGCCTTGCCTTCTATTTGCTTGTAGAGAAGCCCCTCGGGAGGGAGCTGGATTTAGTCCTTTTGAGCTTCTCTATGGTCATCCAGTTAGAGATACATTGGCCCTAATTAAGAAGGGGTTGGGGAGTGCTCCTTCTCCCAAGCCAGTGAGAGTCACTGACTATGTGCTAGGTCTCCGGAGGAGAATGACACACAGGATGACAGAAGCATCTGATAACTTGAATGCAGGTCAGGATCTGGTGAAGCATTGGCATGACCAGAAAGCCAACATGGTTGAGTTTACTCAAGACCAGCAACTTCTAGTTATGGTACCTACAAGGGAGAGGGCCTTACAGGACAAATGGATTGGACCATTCAAGGTTGTGGGAAAACTTGGAGAGGTCAATTATTTGGTGGACTTAGGCAACCCTAAGTAGGCCCCAAGGGTCTTTCACACCAACCGTCTAAAAGCCTATATCTCAAGACCAGAAGTGGGAGCTTTGCTTCTGCTCAGGAGGAGGAAAAGAGTGAACATCTACCTGATCTCCTCAGGGGACAACCTTTAAATGGGAAGATGGAAGGAGTTAATCTCTCTTCTAATCTGACACTGGAACAACAGGGAGAGTGCAAGTTCTGTTAAATCAGTTTTCCTCCCTGTTTTCACTATCACCAGGCTTGCCCCTTGGGGCCATCATGATATTTTTACTGGTGACTGTTTACTTGTTCAAAGCAAAGGTTACAGGATGTCAGACCATGTGAGAGCAAATATAAAGGAAGAGGTCAACAAGAAACTTGATCTCGGGGTAATAGAGTCATCTACAAGTCCATGGTCTATTCCAGTTGTCCTAGTATCAAAGGCAGGATCTAAGGAGTTGAGATTCTGTGTGAACTATAGAACTGTAAATGCACTCACAAAGACTGATGCCCATCCTTTACCTAGGACAGATGCACTGGTAGACAAACTTGGTTCTGCCAAGTACCTCAGTACATTTGACCTAACGTCAGACTATTGGCAAATAGCCCTGACAGACCATGCCAAGGAGAAAACTGATTTTTCGACCACAGCAGGCCTCTACCAGTTTAAGGTTATGCCTTTTGGATTAAAATATGGCACCTGAGACATTCCAAAGGATGGTTAATCAAGTTCTGAAGGGGGTGGAGGATTTCTGCATGGCATACTTGGATGACATTGCAGTGTTCAGCCCTACTTGGAAAGAACATGTTGACCACTTTGGATATGTTTTGCAGGCTCTTGAGCAGGCCCATCTGACCATAAAGGCAAGTAAATGTCAAATTGGTCAGAGCAAAGTGGTCTACCTTGGGCATGAGTTAGGAGGATGTAAAAATAAGGCCATTGCCTAGCAAAGTACAAACTGTACAAGAATGGGACACCCCTACTTCTCAAACCCAAGTGAGAGCCTTTTTAGGTCTCATTGGTTATTATTCGAACTTCATAGAGAACTACGGATCCATAGCTTCTCCTTGAATGTGTTCTCCTCACCCAAATTCCCTAAAAAAGTCAGATGGAATGAGGAGTGCACCAAGGCATTTGAAGGATTTAAGAAAGCCCTTTCCCAAGCTCCAGTCTTAAGAGCTCCTGACTACAGCCAAACCATCATTGTGCAAACAGGTGCATCTAATACAGGTACAGGTGAAGTTCTGAGTCAGCTGGATGAGAAAGGTAGGGTACAACCAATCTGCTTCATCAGTAGGAAACTGAAGGAACCTGAGACAAGGTGGGCAACCAAAGAACCAGAGTGTTTTGTCATTGTGTGGTCTCTGAAGAAGTTTAGTCCATACTTGTATGGATCTACTTTTGTGATTCAGAGAGACCACCAACCCCTGAGATGGTTAATGCAGATGAAAGGGGGAAATCCTAAATTGTTAAGATGGTCAATCAGCCTACAGGGGTTTGATGTTACCATTGAACACAGGTCAGGATGTAATCACCAAAATACTGATGGTCTCTCCAGAATGTATGACCGACTGGAGTAAGGAGATTCATCCAGGGGTGGATTAAATCCTCCTGTCTCTTAGTCTTGGGGGGGGGGGCAAGTGTTAGGGAGAATTCTCATAAATGTGCTAATTCCCTTCACCTTAGAGACCCCCAGCAACTTTGCAGGATTTTGAGGACTTGATTGTTTTACCCGGAGAGAATGTGAGCCTTTTTTCCCACTCTCTCATGTATTTTGATGTGTGTTTTACTCTTGTGATATTTGATTGTGGAGTTTTAGACAACTCCATAGGCATAATCTTTTCATATGTGTCACACAGCACCCTCAGTGCAGTGACACAAGGAAACCTTTAGGGATGTCCAAAGGTTTAAATACCTTCTCTGGGATAAACTACTGTTTCCCAGAGAAAGTAAAGGAAATTTACTTTACTAGTCTTTTCAAATTCCTAGACCCAGCACACACTACCTTACAATAGAAAGCTGGAGGGTTTACTTAGTATCCCCTATGTCTAGAAACTCATGTAGCAGTCAAATGCTACCCTTTCCTCTCGAAATGGCTGGTGGCTGTGTTTTTACATTGAACTACCATGGGTTAAATCTCAGGAGCCATGTTTTTCAAGATGGCGTATGAGCCTCCTTTGTTTAAACAAGTCCTGGTCTTCTTTTTTTGCCATTTCTTTTTGGAAAGGTCCTTCTAGAGTTTGTTTCTGCATGCCAAACCAGGTTTGGTCCCTTTGTTCCTACGCCTTTGGCGGGCTTCAGGACTGAAGACCGCCTCTGGCGCCCGAGTGTCTGTGGTGGCCAGGAAGTGAGGGAGGTGCCCGAAACTCCTTGTGCTTAGTCTTCTAGGAGACCCAAATGCACTCTGGCATAATTGGCTGTCTGAATTTCCGGTAAGGACAGCCACCCTGCTGGGTGAGTGGCAGCTAGGCTGGAATTAATGGGAGAAAAATGTTTAAAAGGCGAGTCTCTTGGCTTGGAAGGCAGAGTCGACCACTGGAATGAAAGAACCGAAGGCGAGCTGGAAGAGGACGGCTGCTGCAACTCCTGGACCGTTGGTTTGCCCGGTGAAGCCCTGTTGCAGGTCCAAATCGTGAAGTACATATCGACAGAGAAGCCCTTCAAGGACGACTTATCCTTTTTTGTTGGTGGGACCAATCATCTAGGAGGCGACCTGGATACCATTCTCGGAGCTGGTTGTATTTTCCTCTGAGTGCTGCAGGAAACCGAATGACCAGGGAGAAGGACACCAGTTTGTCTGCTTGACTACAGCTACCGGAATCAAAGATTTGCTTTTGCCAGCTTTTTGTCCAGTCCCTGTGCATTGCAGGAGTCCCCCGACATCCTCCCTCCTGTCCCGAGTGAGGCTCAGGAACAGCAAGATCTGCAAGAACTGCCATGAACAGAAGTCTTCAGCTGTATCTTTTTCTTCAACATAAGGTATTGTGAAAACCCGACCGAGAGAACTAACCTCTCACTGTGAAAGTGCGTAAAACTTTGTCAACTTGCAGGCCTAGTCAGCTTGTGACTCGACATATGATATGTTATTTTTCATGATATATATTATATTTTATTTATATAGTGCCTATACACAATGTGTTTCAAAGCGCTTCAAGGCAAGGGAGGGAACAAGGGAAAATAAAACAACATTCTTACAGGCCATGAACAGTAAGTATGTGAAATTAACTATCGTAGTCGGCCTGATGACATTTCAGATAGTGCAAGAGCTAAGACATAGATAAGGAAGGGAGGGGCAGAGTGGGAAGGAAATGGAAACAGACAGGCGACTACCGTACTAGGCCTGATGACATTTCTGGTTGAGCCGGAGAAAAACAAAAGGTGAGGGAGAGGGGTGCAGAAAGGGAGGGGAGGAACAAAACAAGCGACTATCGTACTAGGCCTGACAAGGTTTCAGATAGTGCTGGAGGGAGGGGGGACACTAAGGGGAAGGGGAGCGACAGACGAGGTTGCTATCATACTGGGTCCAGGGACAATTTTGATAGAGTAAGTGCATCGAAGAAAGTAAGGGGAGGAGGGGAGGAGGAGAGGAGATAGGAAAAGACAGAGGGGGGAGAGAACTGGGAGTAAGCAGTCAAAAAGAGTGAAGCAAGAGCGAATACAATTGCAGAAGTCAGAAGTAACACATAATATTGCAAGCCAGGATAAAAGATGAAGATGGGAACAGCACGATTCAGGACCACCATGACTACAAGATGCAAAGGAAGTCCAGCATGAGAGTTCAGAAAGGGTGACGCACCAAGAATCAATGAAGTCCATAAAAGTAAAATCCAGCACTGGCCATAAGACAGTGATGGTGAAACCAGAAGGTATCAGTACAGACTCCTGTGTTCAGGAAGAGGGGCGGGGGGCACAAGGGAACAACACAGGGGGACCAGAGAGGGTGGGGATGGCCTGTGGGGACAGAGGGTGTAACACATGTTGGTGCATGCTTACCTGCTGTTTTAGCAGGGGGTCGGACCCTAGATCCTCCTGGTCCTGACAGGTCCAAACAGGAATTGCCCTTTTCTTTGACTGCCCTTCACTTTGGATGCCCGGGCGAAAGACTCTGAATCTTTCTTCTATGAACTACTTCTGAGAACCGTGGCAAAGACTTTTCCATTTAACTACCAGAACTGTTTTTACCTATATAAGACTCTAGCCCATTGACTTTGGCATACCTATTGCATTGAATCGACTCCACTGGTGAACTCAAACTATTTGCACTGTTTAAGTAATGTTTGAGTAACTGTAATATTTGTTTTATTAACTTTATGCCTTTTTGCTCCTATTTCAAATACTCTGAATGCCATTTTGCTCCTCCTTCAAAGTAGTTTAAATGTCACAGAACCGGATAGTGTGAAGTACTGTAGTATATTTTTCTATGATATTGATTGGTTCCTTTTAGTGAATGTTTTCTAACTGACTGTGTAATAAATTAATAAGTGTTTTACCAAGAAACCTTGAGAATAAGTGTCTATCTGAATACTTGTGATTGTAGACCTCTGTGTAACACCCTTACAGCTCACATTCCCTCTTGAGATAAGCCTGGCAGCTCAGCTCGCTACCAAAAACTGTGTGGTACAGACTTATACCAAAGGTTGGTTTTGCTTACACCTGTAGTCATAGTTGTGTGTAGTGGTCCCACAGGGTACTGAATGCAAACTTTGCTTAACAGGGACCTGTTTGGCCAGGAACCCAAATAGGTGTAGCGGCACGGGCCGGGAGGTCACACCCTGGACCATGTGCCCAAAAGTATATCCAGAGATTGAACTGTTTTTTATTCATGATGTCATTGTATAAATACAATGACATGAATGGCGTTTGATTACTTATGTATTGTGCAATAAAATACACAGGGCCTCATCACGAGTTGGGCTGTAGCCCATAAATGCGGTGGTAATGGTATTACAGCTGCATTTAAGGGCTGGCCCTATCACAAGTTGGGCGCTAAATCAGCTGTTTTTCCTCCAGCTTTATTCTGGAGGTGAAAATCCCTGTTTTCGGCAGTATTACAGCCGGCTGTATTAGCCCGCAGTGTTAGCACCAAAAATTCCCCATTGGATCCAATGGACCAAATCAGGAATGGAGATTTACCTTTAAGGCCCAACCCATGATCCAGTGGTAATACCAACGGGCCTAACGGTTCTAGGGCTATTACAGCCAGGAATACAGCCAACTCGTGATGAGGCCCACAGTCTTTTATTGCCAACAACAAACACTACGCCTCAGTCATGGTGTAAAGTGGGATTGGGGGGAGTAACGCATTTTGTGTTTATGAGGGTAGACACTGCCACAGTGGCCATCTCTGCTCCACAACCTATGACCAGTGCTGCGGAATAGGGAACCTATGTAGCTAGGGGGCACTGGCATGTAAGCGGGGGGCAGAGGGGCACACGCAGGCATAACAATAATCTATAAGCAAAACAGAGGGATGGGAGCACCCCCCTTTCTGGTTTTCTGCCATTGGTCTTCCCGCCACACTTCCCGATTCCTGACCTGGCTTCCCCCTCCCTATTAGCAAACATAAAAGGCAGAAGCTCAGGTAAGGGCAGCAACTCCCCCAGGACAGGAGGTGAGGGTAACAACAAGGTGCCAAAAGGTTTTGGCTGGCAGAGGACAACAGCAGCAGCAAGGGAAATTAGGAAGGAAGGGACAAACAAAAGAAGAAATAGAAACCACACACAAGAGTGGATGTTCCTCGGCGCCGCTGGCCAGCGTGGACCGCAAGCTCACAGCCAAAAGTATGGCCTCGGGGCATATAGCAGGAATAAAAAGAAGGGGCAGATGGAGCCGACTCCATGCCTTCCCCAGCACTCTGAACAGTGACGCAAAGGGTATCCTGGGAACGCAGGAGACAGATCTTTTTTCTTCACCCAAAACCCATGCACCCCAAAGAAGAAGAGCAAAAGGGGCAAGGGAGAATAAACAAGACAGCGAACGTTGTCTACACAGCCATGCAACGAAGAGGGCGGCACGGGACAGGAGGTCAAACCCTGGACCATTTTCCCAAAAGTATATCCAGAGATGAGACTGTTTTTAAAATTACTTATACGGCGTTTTTGTAAATGTTAAAGGTGTCTTTGCTCTTGACTATGAAACCAATAAAACATTTTAATTAAAAATAATATATATATATATATATATATATATATATAGTGTTTTAAGATTGTGCAATAAAATCCACTGCTTTTTATTGCCAAAAACAAACACTACGCCTCAGTCAGATGGGTGGGGGGGTGGGCTTAACCCATGTGGTGCTTTCTGTGGGCAGACGCTGCCACCGTGTCCATCTCTTCTCCACAGCTTACAGGTGCACTGAGCGATCGTTCACTTCAGACTTGCGTTCCTTCCCGCTACCCTCAGCCCCATCCTGGGCCTGCATTCGCGCCAATCCAGAACCTGCGAAGAACGCGCGCGGCCTGTGAATAATTGCCGTGCCGTGTTCCGACTTCTCCTGTTCCCACGGTGCTGCTCCTGTTCCCCTGTGACTCGCTCTGACGATGCTGCCCAGTGAACCAACCTGCCTGCACCTGGCGGTTCTATAACTCGTTTGACGACTTCGAGGTTGAGTTGCTGAACATACCTTTCAGCCCCCATTGTCCCCCCCTGCCATGGCCGGCCTTAGATGTGTGAACCTGCGATGCCGCAGAGCTGCCTTTACTCCGTAGGCTGCATTCAATGAAAATGACGAAGGCAGACACAAACGTTGCCGTCTACTGTTCTTTTACTGAAATTAAACCGCAGTGAATGACTCTTGTACCCGGCTCCTTTCACACCTGGAAATGCAAATGTCCCTTTTTATTAAGTTACAGTTAATGGAGCTGGATCCCGTCTTGCCAACTTCAGCGAAGGCATCGTATAAATAGGGGAATGGGCGCGCATCCGGAACTGCATGGGAAGTGCGGCTGTTGGGCTGTTTGGCTGGCGGCTGGGGGCAGGGTAAGGTGGTACCTTTGGAATTGGAAATAATCTTTTGTGTGTTGTATTCCTGGAGACTGCAGCGCAATTGTGAACATTAGTAAGGTAGTGACTGGGTGTGCTGTATAGTTAGAGACAGCAAAAGAAACTCGGTATATTGACATTATTGGTACCTGGTTTGAGGCATATGCTGAAATTGTATTAAAAGTTTAGATAAATCCATATTACTGTTCCCATGAATAGCGAGCAATTGGAAAAGGAATTGGTTGTGGGAGAATCGGTGAGGTAGTAACTTGGTATCCGGAAGGGCTGAAACTGTATTGAAATAGTGAAAATGGGCAGTGTTGTGAACGTGTGACGTACAAACTGCAACGGCAATTATAGTGAAAAAGTGGTATTACTGTAACTGGGCCTCATTACGACTCAGGCGGTAAGGGGTTTACGCCAGCATAAACAGCGCCGACCCTTACCGCCTGAGTACGAGGTCCCTTAGCGCCATGGAGCTTTTAACACCTGCTTTTAGCAGGTGTTAAAATCCATGGCGCTAAGGGACCATGGAGTTAATTAAGCCACCGTAATTTACGGTGGCGTAATTAACGCCTTCCCCACTCCCATTATGCCCTATGGGGCAAAAATGGGAATGGGGAAGGGTAAATGGGGATTGGGGACTTACCGCCCCGCCAACCTCGGAATGGGGCGGTAAGTCCGCCAACCACCATGACGTAAACGTAGTTTACGCCATGGTGGTAAAGTCACGGCCCAGGCGGTAACTTACCGCCTGGGTCGTAATGAGGCCCACTGTGTTTATATAGTGGTTGATCTACTACAGAAATTCGGGAAAGTGATACCGCTATTACTTAGTGCATCGGGTAGGCGGGGAAATATAACCTTTGAAAGTGGGAGAAATTTAGTAGCATAGACACTGGGAATGTGGACCTGCTGAATAGTGAGACGGGGCGGGATATCAACTGAGATTGGTAAAAAATAGTTCCCTGGTAAAAATGGGAAAGACTAAAGTGCCGCTTTTTCGTAAAGATGCGAGGGCGGACTTTTTCATAGCAGTTAGCACAAGAAGAGCGAGTCTCGCCCGTGCTGCAGCTTTACCGCTGCCAGAGGCCAATGAGGAGGAAGCCGAACTCCTTCAATGTGCACAAGATTGTTCCTTAATTGACAAACAGTCGGAGTCCAATAAGGACTATGCCATTGAGGTTAAAGAAGCCGGGGGTGTAGATGAAAGATCTTTGCTGGAAAAACAGAATGAGGAGTTTATCGATCCTTCGCAACTATTGTTTGGGGAGGACGATATACAAAGCAATATTGCTTTGAAGGCCCCCAACTTAAACACAAATCTTTCTGATAATGACAAGGATAAAACGAGCAATGTTAATTATGATGCGCTATTGGATTTCTCTAATGGTACATCTTTTGGAAGGGAAAATGCAGCTATGCGGAGCTCGGGCCCCCCAAATTCTGATTTCAATGTAATGATGACAATCTTTAACCGTCTAATTATATTTGAATTACGCAAGCAAACTGAGGCGGTAATCAATCTGGCCTCAGAAGTTACACTATTACCAAACAAATTGTCGGACTTACTGTGTACTTCATTAAGGGAAATAGTGGTGGAGAATCTTGAATCCAAAAATCTTGGTCATGAAGTAGGAATCAAAAATGCTCCCCTTCAGTCCATTACGGACGAGGTAATAACTATAGAAGCCACCCAGGATACGGGCAGTGAACCAAAGGGGAGCGATAATAGTAACCAACAGAATAAAAATGGACAAGAGGAAACCGGGCGACATATAGACTCAACAGAATCTGGTAACACTGAAGTTAAACTGTCTAAAAGACAGGAAAAGAAAATGGCCAAACAAAGGAAGAAAAATAATAACAATAAAAATGGAGGTTTAGCTAAATCATCCAGAACATTTTTGAGAGACTCTATCCACGTGATAGGGGACAAGGAGTTCCCCGCCCTGGATAAACATCATCAATACAGTAATAGCAGTAGAGACGGTGAGCCCAGGAGGTCCTATAGGGATATTGATCAATCCACTCAGAGTGTGTATGTTGAAGGCGACAGACAACTGTGTGAAGTAATGAAGAAAAAAAAGCATAACGAAGATCTTTATGAAATCTTCAATGCTCCTCCACAGCAGGATTTAAGGGTTAGGGAGCCTAATCAACCAACATTAAAGACTATTGATAAGAAGGAAAATAAACTTAATGGGAGGAAGGAAACTATAGGACAAAGGGGGGGTGGAAGGGAACCCAGTAGGTATGACATCGACCGGGGGTTAATGTATTACGGATTGGACTTCAGTTTCGGAGCTAAAATCTAATACAAATGGATTTCCTCCTTTTGAGATTACTAATAGGGACGAGATTGGGAGATCTTTAGGACCTGTCGGGAGCCACGCTGATATGATGGATAATAATAAACCCACGGATAAGCTTAGATATACACTGTCCCAAGTGGACAGGCTATCGATGACAGGTATATGTAACAATAGAGGGCAAAACACAAGGGGGGAGTCGTCCAAGGAGGAGGCATCTGAAGTTATGACTAATGGGAATAATGGAAAGGTGAGGGGAGTGGAGCCCGAATACCATCATAAAGATACAAAAGGGAAACCCAAGGTAGATATGAATGATGATGCCCTACACAAATCCATTATTATGGTCCTTAGAGATAAGCATCCGCAGGAAGTGGCCAAACTGTTCTCCGAGACGAGGCAGTTAGGCCTCGAGGTAAGCACGAATGAAGATTCTGGCACTGAAATGGGCGATATTGGAAAGGCAAATGAGATCAACTCTGTAAAATGGAAGGAACAGCTACAGGTACATCAGACATGTGATATGAAAAAACCAGTGCGACCTGATTTGCCGGGGTTGGTTTTGACAACCCTGTTTGAGGACCTGGACAACTCCCCGTTAAACAGACCATTTGTAATGTCACTATTGGGACAGATCCCTAACTTGGGTTTGATTGAATCAGCGGACATTTATCTAGTAGACTATGTACATAGGCAGCGTTTAGATTATGTCCGTTTAGTGATACCGTCACCTTTAGTTAGAAATCTCATGATGAAAGGGGCAGAACAATTCCATCGCAGAGGCTATGACATCTTTGCATATGTAGATGCTCAATCGAAATTAATATATCCCCCAGGGAACAACTATAATGCATCTATCGAAGAACAAAAGACCGGGGCAGTTAGGACGAAAGAGGAAGCTCCAGGGGAGAAACAAGACTGGAGATGGCTTGCTATGACACTGCGAGAATCCATTGATACGCTCAAGAAGTTAGGTAAGCCCCTCTAGCGAGTAGTAATCGGATTTTCAAATTAGTGAGTTGGAATTCTAGGGGATCCTCTAACCTGCTACATAACTCGACCCTAATTGAGGAGCTTGCACATTATGACATAGTATGTATCCAAGAAACTTGGTCAAGGGTCCTCTCATGTTGGGAGGGCTTTACGATCTGCTCATTATGTGCCCAAGGGGGTCTAAGGAGACGCCCGAAAGGAGGACTCATGATTGCTATTAAAAATGACTTGAATCCTACAATTAAGGGTGAATGGGCCTTTTCTTTTCATTTTTTAGTGGTGGGGTTAACATTCCTGTTTAAGGCTAGGGAAACCCCTTTTTTGCTGGTAAATATATACTGGAATCCGGCTGAAAACTCAGATCGTCAATTGTGGAAGGAATTGTATAGCTTGGGAACCCTTTTTGAGAACTGGTTGGCTGAGAATAAAAGAGGTCAAATTGTAATTGCCGGGGATTTGAATGCTGACATAAATGTTGATTCATTATTGGGGGATACCCTGATGAGTAATTTGGATGAGGATGATCAAACTGGTGTTAACCTGAAATGTAGGGGAAGAATTTGGACTCATTTTTGTGAGGTTTGGGATATGGAAATATTGGCCAATCATTTACCTACTTGGAGGGCTAGAGGGCAAACATCCACAATTGATTACATTATTTGTTCAGTGGATGTATTTAATGGTACAGGAAATTTCGAGATCATTGAAACCAATCACAGTGACCATTGTATGTTGGTCCTTTAATTGAATATTATGGTACCAAATAAAGAGAAAATAAACTATAATCACAGTTTGAGTGTTAACTGTCCGGGGAATAGAATTAAATAGTCTGGTATAAAAAGAAGTTGCTTTTTTGCCACCTTGACTGAAGACCATGACTTTTTTTCAGAACCACAGAGGGTGGATACATACTCGGCTCTTAAATTTACTGATTATATAGGTAGATCATTGATTAAATTAGGCGATTAGAAAACTATTCATGAATCTGACGCTAATCGGAAATGCCAAAATTTTGATGTAGAAGTAAGGGATAAAAAACACCTAATGCGAAAAGAAATCAGACAAGTAAGGAAAGCGGGGTACACTTTTATAGAGACATTGGATAAACTTAAGAAAATCAAACAGAGGTAAGAAAACTGGACCATGCAACATCGTGCTATTAGAAGTCAGAAAGAGGGTGAAAGCATGCTGGAAGCTTTACGGGGAGCTAATTCAGCAAACTTCTGGCATTTGATTAACAATTGTGATAAATCACATAAAATGTCACTCCTGAATCCTATAAATGAGTCAAAATGGTTGGCTCATTTTTCTAATTTGTATCAGACTAAAAATGTACAGATTGAGGCTACAGAAACTCGGTTATCGGTATGGCTGTTGGACTTTAACAAGTGGGACATTAAAACGCTAATAATAAAATCTAAAAACTCTGGAGCACCAGGGCCAAATAATTTGCCTAATAAAATCTTTAAGCGGGACCCGGAAATATGGTCAAAAATTCTTACCCTGTTGTTTAATAACATCTTAGTAACAAAAACTATCCCTTTATCTTGGAGGGTATCAATTATAATTCCCATTTTTAAAAAGGGATCTCGATTATGCCCTACGAGTGGCCAATAGACATTGTGGACCCAGAATCTAAATTGTTTTCATCACTGGTTTTAAGAGATATACAAAGGTGGATGACAGAAAAACAAATTTTGGATATGAGGCAATTCGGATTCAGGAAAAATATGGGTACTGAGTGTGGGGGTCTGATTTTGAGTTGTCTTAGAGCTGAAGCATTGAAGAAGGGTGGAGTACCGGTATATGTGGCATCAATGGACTTAAGCACTGCGTTTGATTTGGTGGATCGGACCATTCTATGGCAGAGATTGAGTGCACTGAATATGCCTGCAATACTGCTAGACATACTTAGAGAACCCTATTCACAGACAGGTGTGAGGGTGAGATTGGACTCAGAGGGTCTGTTATCAGACAAACTCATTATACATAATGGCCTGCGACAAGGATGTAGATTGGCACCAACAATTTTTAACTTGTACGTGAGTGGTGTGAATTTGGCATTGTTGAATAAGGGACTTGTATCCCCTAGACTTTTGAATACGCGTCTAGCATGGTTAGCATATGCCGATGATTTTCTCCTTATGGATAGCACAAAGGTGGGTCTACAGAAACTACTTAGGGCCTTTGAGGGTTTCATTTCCTCGATTGCGTTAAGGATTAATCCAGCTAAAATGGTGATTCTCTGTTTAGGTAGAAAAAATAAGAAATTGAACTTATTAACTTGGTCATGTGGCAGTACCAGATTTAAAGCGCAATCAGAGTTGAAATATTTGGGCTTTGTTGTATCGGGCTCAAATTCGAGACCCTTGTTTAGGACTCAACTGAAACTTAAGACAGATATTGCTATTTCACAGATGCGGGCTCTGGATGCTAAATTTGGGCAATTTACAATGTCTCCATTGAGAGAATACTATATAAAGAAAGTTATTCCACATCTTCTTTACGGAGCAGAGTTGGAATCTGCAAAATGGAAGGGGAATTGGGACTTCATTCAGAGCTATATTTGGAGATCTGTATTGTTTTGGCTACCAAAATGCATTCCTTTAAATTTAATTAAATATGAATTGGGGGTGAATTCTCTTCAGTCCATGGCGAGTTGGAAAAGACTGACGCTATGGAGGAAATGTAATTGTGTAGAGGAGAGTTCACTATACTACAATGCGGGAAGGGACAGGAAAAATCCGTTCATTGAGACATTGAATGAACAAACTTTAAGAAGTCTTAAATGCCTAGGCATGTCAGTCACTTCCCTGAAGAATAAACTGTCAAGGGTTAAAGAAAGTGTGTTAGGTTTTGACTGGTTGAACACAAAAATTGGTATATTAAATACAAAATTATACAATCAAGTGTGTGCTCTTAATAAATGGTTCCCGGAAATGGAAAGTTATCTACTCAAGTACCTGAACCAAAGTATTAGAAATTATTACATGCGTTTTAGATGTAATGTATTACCTACTAATCAAATCAATTCTATTAGACAGGTTGTACAGGGGCATTTGCCATGGTGTAGATATTGTCAAATGGAAGGAATGGTTGAGTCTCTGAAGCACATTCTGTTGGTCCGTCCAGCTCTCAGGGAAAAAAGACTGTCATATTTTGGTCAATATGTACATAATACGGCAGATGTCGATAGAGAATTTATTTGGTACAAAATGCTGCATAATAGTTAAGTTAATCTAAATATTAGGGTTGCAACTTTTCTGAGAAATGTTTGTGGCCCGTTTTACGATCTTGATAAGGAAATTTAAATTTAAATTTATGGATATGATAAATGGTGTGTTATTTTGTTTTAACTGTGTTTAGATTGCAACAAATGTAATGTTTTTGTAATCTCGTTTACTAAATCGGACTTAAGTGTTGAAAATTTGGAAATATGGAAAGGAGAAAGAATTTGGAAATTGTATTTTTGTATGGATATATTTTTGTAAAGGTTTTATAAACCAAAACAAATAAATAAATAATAATAATAAATAGGGGAATAACAGCCCCAGCCGCCAGTGATTTTCCACACATTATTTGTATGAAGAGTCACAAATGCAAGATAACTCCTATTTATTGAAAAAAAATTAAAGTTGCGACAGGTGCACCCTCCAGCCTCTAGTCTGTCTGCCACCAAAAAGTTGAAGCAATGTCGATGTGAGAAAATCCCAAAGCTCTTCGAAGCCACAAGAACGACATCTGTGCACTACACACAACGACATTAGCCTTGAACGGGGAATCGTTCCGTTGCAGCCAGGATACATGCATCCGCCGGTGCAAGAGCTGCCATGAACAGAAGTCTTCAGCTGTATCTTTTTCTTCAACATAAGGTATTGTGAAAACCTGACCGAGAGAACTTACCTCTCACTGTGAAAGTGCGTAAAACTTTGTCAACTTGCAGGCCTAGTCAGCTTGTGACTCGACATATGATATGATATGTTTCAGCGGGAGAGTGGGAAGGAAATGGAACAGACAGGCGCTACCGTACTGGGTCTGACGACATTTCTGGTAGAGCCGGAGAAAAACAAAAGGTGAGGGAGAGGGGTGCAGAAAGGGAGGGGAGGAACAAAACAAACGACTATCGTACTAGGCCTGACAAGGTTTCAGATAGTGCTGGAGGGAGGGGGGGCACGAAGGGGAAGGGGAGCGACAGACAAGGTTGCTATCATACTAGGTCCTGGGACAATTTTGATAGAGTAAGTGCATCAAAGAAAGTAAGGGGAGGAAGGGAGGAGGAGAGGAGATAGGAAAAGACAGAGGGAGGAGAGAACTGGGAGTAAGCAGTCAAAAAGAGTGAAGCAAGAGCGAATACAATTGCAGAAGTCAGAAGTAACACATAATGTTGCAAGCCAGGATACAAGATGAAGATGGGAATAGCACGATTCAGGACCACCGTGAGTACAAGATGCAAAGCAAGTCCAGCAAGAGAGTTCAGAAAGGGTGACGCACCAAGAATCAATGAAGTCCATAAAAGTAAAATCCAGCACTGGCCATAAGACAGTGATGGTGAAACCAGAAGGTATCAGTACAGACTCCTATGTTCGGGAAGAGGGGTGGGGGGCACAAGGGAACAACACAGGGGGGCAGAGAGGGTGGGGATGGCCTGTGGGGATAGAGGGTGTAACACATGTTGGTGCATGCTTACCTGCTGTTTTAGCAGGGGGTCGGACCCTAGATCCTCCTGGTCCGAACAGGTCCAAACAGGAATTGCCCTTTTCTTTGACCACCCTTCACTTTGGAAGCCCGGGCGAAAGACTCTGAATCTTTCTTCTATGAACTACTTCTAACAACCGTGGCAAAGACTTTTCCATTTAACTACCAGAACTGTTTTTACCTATATAAGACTCTAGCCCATTGGCTTTAGCCTACCTATTGCATTGAATCAACTCCACTGGTGAACTCAAACGATTTGCACTGTTTAAGAGTGACTAATATTTGTTTTATTAACTTTATGCCTTTTTGCTCCTACTTGAAATACTCTGAATGCCATTTTGCTCCTCCTTCAAAGTAGTTTAAATGTCACAGAACCGGATAGTGTGAAGTACTGTAGTATATTTTTATATGATATTGATTGCCTCCTTTTAGTGAATGTTTTCTAACTGACTGTGTAATAAATTAATAAGTGTTTTACCAAGAAACCTTGAGAATAAGTGTCTATCTGAATACTTGTGATTGTAGACCTCTGTGTAACACCCTTACAGCTCACATTCCCTCTTGAGATAAGCCTGGCAGCTCAGCTCGCTACCAAAAACTGTGTGGTACAGACTTATACCAAAGGTTGGTTTTGCTTACACCTGTAGTCATAGTTGTGTGTAGTGGTCCCACAGGGTACTGCATGCAAACTTTGCTAAACATGGACCTGTTTGGCCAGGAACCCAAATAGGTGTAGCGGCACGGGCCGGGAGGTCACACCCTGGACCATGTGCCCAAAAGTATATCCAGAGACTGAACTGTTTTTTATTCATGATGTCATTGTATAAATACAATGACATGAATGGCGTTTGATTACTTATGTATTGTGCAATAAAATACACAGGGCCTCATCACGAGTTGGGCTGTAGCCCTCAAATGCGGTGGTAATGGTATTGCAGCCGCATTTAAGGGCTGGCCCTATCACGAGTTGGTCACTAAATCGGCTGTTTTACCTCCAGCTTTATTCCGGAGGTTAAAATCCCTGTTTTCGGTGGTATTACAGCCGGCTGTATTAGCCCGCAGTGTTAGCACCGAAAGTTCCCCATTGGATTCAATGGACCAAATCCGGAATGGAGTTTTACCTTTAAGGCCTAACCCATGATCCAGTGGTAATACCACTGGGCCTAACGGTTCTAGGGCTATTACAGCCGGGAATACAGCCCAACTCGTGATGAGGCCCACAGTCTTTTATTGCCAACAACAAACACTATGCCTCAGTCATGGTGTAAAGTAGGATTGGGGGGAGTAACGCATTTTGTGTTTTATGTGGGTAGACACTGCCACAGTGGCCATCTCTGCTCCACAATTTATGACCAGTGCTGCGGAATAGGGAACCTATGTTGCTAGGGGGCACTGGCATGTAAGCGGGGGGCAGAGGGGCACCCGCAGGCATAACTATAATCTATAAGCAAAACAGAGGGGGGAGGGAGCACCCCCCTTTCAGGTTTTCTGCCATTGGTCTTCCCGCCACACTTCCCGATACCTGACCTGGCTTCCCCCTCCCTATTAGCAAACACATAAGGCAGAAGCTCAGGTAAGGGCAGCAACTCCCCCAGGACAGGAAGTGAGGGTAACAACAAGGTGCCAAAAGGTTTTGGCTGGCAGAGGACAACAGCAGCAGCAAGGGAAATTAGGAAGGAAGGGACAAACAAAAGAAGAAATAGAAACCACACACAAGAGTGGATGTTCCTCGGTGCCGCTGGCCAGCGTGGACAGCAAGCTCACAGCCAAAAGTATGGCCTCGGGGCATATAGCAGGAATAAAAAGAAGGGGCAGATGGAGCCGACTCCATGCCTTCCCCAGCACTCTGAACAGTGACGCAAAGGGTATCCTGGGAACGCAGGAGACAGATCTTTTTTCTTCACCCAAAACCCATGCACCCCAAAGAAGAGCAAAAGGGGCAAGGAAGAATAAACAAGACAACAAACGTTGTCTACACAGCCATGCAACGAAGAGGGCGGCACGGGACAGGAGGTCAAACCCTGGACCATTTTCCCAAAAGTATATCCAGAGATGACACTGTTTTTAGAGATGAGACTGTTTTGAATATTACGTATACAGCGTTTTTGTAAATGTTAAAGGTTTAATTGTGTCTTGCTGACAATGTTTTCTTTGCTCTTGACTATGAAACCAATAAAACATTTTAAGAAAAAAAAAAAATATATATATATATATATATATATTCAATGAAAAAACTTTGTTAAAGGGACGTTATGGTTAAGTTGCGCTACTAAAAACCTATGAAATTCAGTGAAAAAACTTTGTGATGTCATCTTTGATGTCCTGGGTGTTAGTCTTAGCAGTGCACGGTGGTGGCGCGAGTTATGGTTGCTTAGCTTACCATAACTGGCGAATTTCAAGGGTTTTTCGGTTTTACTTGGAACCATAACGTTCCTTTGACAAAGTTTTTTCACTGAATTTCATAGGTTTTTAGTAGCGCAACTTTACCATAACGTCCCTTTAACAAAGTTTTTTCACTGAATTTCATAGGTTTTTAGTAGCGCAACTTAACCATAACGTCCCTTTAACAAAGTTTTTTCATTGAATTTCATAGGTTTTTATTAGTGCAACTTAACCATAACGTCCCTGTAACATTTTTTTTTACTATATTTTAAAGGTTTTTATTAGTACAACGTGACCATAACATCCTTTTCAATAGATGAAGACCACTAACATCTTATGTCCTCAAAGTGGGAATGCCGGGTGGTAAAAAAAACAAAAAGATTTTCCTTCCTACGCTGGGACGCCTGCGGCGTCTCGGTGTAGGAAGGAAAATCTTTTACCAAGATGGCCACCATGGAAAGGGAAGGCGGGGTATAAAAAGAACACAACGGCGCATGAGCGGGGTTGGGGGAGCACAGGGGAGACACATGGGCATGAGCGGGGGGTGAGAGGGAACAGGGTACAAACGGGGCATGAGCAAGGGTGGGGGGAAAAGGAAGGAAACACAGGGCATGAGCGGTGGTGGGGGGAACACGAGAGAGACACGGGGCATGAGCAGCGGGTGGGGAGGAACATGAGGGAGACACGGGGTATGAGCTGGGGGTGGGGAGGAACACGAGGGAGACACAGGGCATGAGCGGGGGGGTACAGGGCACATACGGGACATGAGCGGGGTGGGGAGGAAAGGAGAGAGACAAGGGGCATGAGCAGGGGGTGGGGGGAACATGAGGGAGACACGGAGCATGAGCGGGGGTGGGGGGTAACACAAGGGAAACACGGGGCATGAGCGGGGGTGGGGGGAACACGAGGGAGACACGGGGCATGAGTGGGGGGTGGGGGGCAACAAGAGACAGACACAGGGCATGAGCAGGGGGTGGGGGGCAACAGGAGACAGACACGGGGCATGGGTGGGAGCAAGAGGAGACAGACACAGGGCATGAGCGGGGGGTGGGGGGAACAGGAGACAGACACGGGGCATGAGCGGGGGGTGGGGGGTACAGAAGACAGACACGGGGCATGAGAGAGGGAGTGGGGGGCAACAGGAGAGAGACATGGGGCATGAGCGGGGGGTGGGGGGTACAGGAGACAGACACGGGGCATGCGCGGGGTAGTGGGGGGCAACAGGAGAGAGACACGGGGCATGAGCGGGGAGTGGGGGGAACAGGAGACAGACACAGGGCATGAGCGGGGGTGGGGGGAACAGAAGAGACAGACACGGGACATGAGCAGGGGGTGGGGGGTAACAGGAGAGAGACACAGGGCAGGAGCGGGGGGTAAGGGGCAACAGGAGACAGACACGGGGCATGAGCAGGGGGTGGGGGCAACAGGAGACAGACACGGGGCATGAGCGGGGAGTGGGGGGCAACAGGAGACAGACACGGGGCATGAGCGGGGGGTGGGGGGCAACAAGAGAGAGACACAGGGCAGGAGCGGGGGGTGAGGGCAACAGGAGACAGACACTGGGCATGAGCGGGGGGCAACAGGAGACAGACATGGGGCATGAGCGGGGGGTGGGGGGCAACAGGAGACAGACACGGGGCATGAGCGGGGGGTTGGGGGCAACAGGAGAGACACGGGGCATGAGCGAGGGTGAGGGGCAACAGGAGACAGACACGGGGCATGAGCGTGGGGTGGGGGGCAACAGGAGACAGACACAGGGCATGAGTGAGGTGTGGGGGGAACAGGAGACAGACACGGGGCATGAGCGGGGGGTGGGAGGAACAGGAAAAAGACACGGGGCATGAGCAGGGGGTGGTGAGAACAGGAGACAAACACGGGGCATGAGCAGGGGGGTGGGGGGCAACAAGAGAGAGACCACGGGGCATGAGCGTGTGGGGGGAACAGGAGACAGACACAGGGCATGAGCGGGTGGGGGGAACAGGAGACAGACACGGGGCATGAGCGGGAGGGGTGGGGGCAACAGGAGATAGACACGGGGCATGAGCGGGGGGTGGGGGAGAACAGGACACAGACATGGGGCATGTGCGGGGTGTGGAGAGAACAGGAGACAGACACGGGGCATGAGCGGGGGTGGGGGGAGGGAGAGAGACACACGGCGCATGTGCGGGGTGTGGGCGGGAGGGAGAGAGACACACGGGGCATGAGTGGGGGGTGGGCGGGAGGGAGAGAGACACACGGGGCATGAGCGGGGGGTGGGCGGGAGGGAGAGAGACACACAGGGCATGAGCGGGAGGGTGAAAGACACAAGGGGCAAGAGCGGGGGTGGGCGGGAGGGTGAAAGACACAAGCGGCAAGAGCGGGAGTGGGCGGGAGGGTGAAAGACACGGGGCAAGAGCGGGGGTGGGCGGGAGGGAGAAAGACACGGGGCAAGAGCGGGGGTGGGCGGGAGGGAGAAAGACACGGGGCAAGAGCGGGGGTGGGCGGGAGGGAGAAAGACACGGGGCAAGAGCGGGGGAGGGCGGGAGGGTGAAAGACACGGGGCAAGAGCGGGGGTGGGCGGGAGGGTGAAAGACACGGGGCAAGAGCAGGGGTGGGCGGGAGGGTGAAAGACACGGGGCAAGAGCGGGGGTGGGCGGGAGGGAGAAAGACACGGGGCAAGAGCGGGGGTGGGCGGGAGCGGGAAAGAGACACGGGGCAAGAGCGGGGGTGGGCGGGAGGGGAAAGGGGAAAGAGACACGGGGCAAGAGCGGGGGTGGGCGGGAGGGGGAAAGAGACACGGGGCATGAGCGGGGGTGGGAGGTAGGGGGAAAGAGACATGGGGCATGAGCGGGGGGTGGGCGGGAGGGGGAAAGACACGTGGGGCATGAGCGGGGGGTGGGCGGGAGAGGGAAAGACACACGGGGCAAGAGCGGGGGTGGGCGGGAGGGGGAAAGACACGTGGGGCAAGAGCGGGGGTGGGCGGGAGGAGGAAAGACACACGGGGCAAGAGCGGGGGTGGGCGGGAGGGGGAAAGACACACGGGGCAAGAGCGGGGGTGGGGGGAGGGAGACAGACACACGGGGCAAGAGCGGGGGTGGGGGGGAGGGAGACAGACACACGGGGCAAGAGCGGGGGTGGGGGGTAGGGAGACAGACACACGAGGCATGAGCGGGGGGTGGGGGAAGGGGAGAGACACACGGGGCATGCGCGGGGGGTGGGCGGGAGGGGGAGAGACACACGGGGCATGAGCGGGGGTGGGCGGGAGGGGGAGAGACACACGGGGCATGGGTGGAGGGGAGGGAGAGAGACACATGGAGCATGAGTGGGGGTGGGGGGAAGGAGAGAGAGACACACAGGGCATGAGCGGGGGGTGGGCGGGAGGGAGAGAGACACACGGGGCATGAGCGGGGGGTGGGCGGGAGGACGAGAGACACATGGGGCATGAGCGGGGGTGGGCGGGAGGGGGAGAGACACACGGACATGAGCGGGGGTGGGGAGAGACACACGGACATGAGCAGGGGGTGGGCGGCAGGTGGTGAGAGACATACGGACATGAGCGGGGGGTGGGCGGCGGGTGGGGAGAGACACACGGACATGAGCGGGGGGTGGGCGGCAGGTGGGGAGAGACATACGGACATGAGCGGGCGGCGGGTGGGGAGAGACACATGGACATGAGCGGGCGGCGGGTGGGGAGAGACACACGGGGCAAGAGCGGGGGGTGGGCGGTTGGGAGAGACGAGCGGGGCACGAGCGAGGCATGTGCGGGGGGTGGGCGTAAGGGAGAAAGACACATGGACATGAGCGGTTGGTGGGAGGAACAGGAGACAGACACGGGCATGAGCGGGGGTGGGAGGAACAGGAGACAGACACGGGCATGAGCGGGGGTGGGGGACTTACTGTGCAGGCGGGATACAAAGCCTGTCATGCGAGGAACAAAGATGGCGGGCGTCTCTGAAGCCAGACGCACTGCACGCTTCCACGCATCCAATGAGAGAGCACATCAGATGTCCGCGGACATCATGCAAGCTGCTGGCCCAATCACCGTCCTGTCCGCGGAGCGAACAGGGAAGTGTGTCCGCGAAGCGAACACAGATATCACTAATTTTTTTCACTTACATTTTTGTCATTTTTTTAAAAACTACTGGACGGATTTACACCAAATAAAGCAAAGCACGCTTTCGGGACCAAGCCGCCGCTCATGCCGCTAATTTGGTGTAAATCCATCCAGCGGTTTGGGCTGTAGGCGTGAGCAAAGTTTTTTCCCATTATGTCTATGGTTTTGGGACCCCCCTATAACTTTGCCCCCCCTGGACGAATCCTCACCAAACGTTGCAAAAAACTTCAGAGTGACCCAACTACTTTTTTTGCAAAGTTTGGTGAGGATCCGTCCAGGGAGAGCGAAGTTATAAGCCACCCAAAAAGTGCTCTTCCTATGGAAACAGCAACTTAACCATAACTACATGGCCACTAGCGTGGCCACGTAATTAATATATATATATATAATATATATATATATATATGTGTAGCACTACGCCTCAGTCAGATGGGTGGGGGGGGCTTAAACCATGTGGTGCTTTGTGTGGGCAGACGCTGCCACCGTGTCCATCTCTTCTCCACAGCTTACAGGTGCACTGAGCGATCATTCACTTCAGACTTGCGTTCCTTCCCGCTACCCTCAGCCCCATCCTGGGCCTGCATTCGCGCCAATCCAGAACCTGCGAAGAACACGCGCGGCCTGTGAATAATTGCCGTGCCGTGTTCTGACGACTTCTGTTCCCACGGTGCTGCCCCTGTTCCCCTGTGACTCGCTCTGACGATGCTTCCCAGTGAACCAACCTGCCTGCACCTGGCAGTTCAATGACGACTTCGAGGTTGAGTTGCTGAACATACCTTTCACCCCCTCCCCCCCATTCTCCACCCGCCATGGTCGCCCTTAGATGGGTGCGTCTGCAATGCCGCAGAGCTGCCTTTACTCCGTAGGGTGCATTCAATGAAAATGACGAAGGCAGATACAAACGTTGCCGTCTACTGTTCTTTCACTTAAATTAAACCGCAGTGAATGACTCTTGTACCCGGCTCCTTTCACACCTGGAAATGCAAATGTCCCTTTTTATTAAGTTACAGTTAATGGAGCTGGATCCCGTCTTGCCAACTTCAGGGAAGGCATCGTATAAATAGGGGAATGGGCGCGCATCCGGAACTGCATGGGAAGTGCGGCTGTTGGGCTGTTTGGCTGGCGGCTGGGGGCAGGGTAAGGTGGTACCTTTGGAATTGTAAATAATCTTTTGTGTGTTGTATTCCTGGAGACTGCAGCCCAATTGTGAACATTAGTAAGGTAGTGACTGTGTGTGCTGCATAGTTAGAGACAGCAAAAGAAACTCGGTATATTGACATTATTGGTACCTGGTTTGAGGCATATGCTGAAATTGTATTAAAAGTTTAGATAAATCCATATTACTGTTCCCATGAATAGCGAGCAATTGGAAAAGGAATTGGTTGTGGGAGAATCGGTGAGGTAGTAACTTGGTATCCGGAAGGGCTGAAACTGTATTGAAATAGTGAAAATGGGCAGTGTTGTGAACGTGTGACGTACAAACTGCAACGGCAATTATAGTGAAAAAGTGGTATTACTGTAACTGGGCCTCATTACGACTCAGGCGGTAAGGGGTTCACGCCAGCGTAAACAGCGCCGACCCTTACCGCCTGAGTACGAGGTCCCTTAGCGCCATGGAGCTTTTAACACCTGCTTTTAGCAGGTGTTAAAATCCATGGCGCTAAGGGACCATGGAGTTAATTAAGCCACCGTAATTTACGGTGGCGTAATTAACGCCTTCCCCACTCCCATTATGCCCTATGGGGCAAAAATGGGAATGGGGAAGGGTAAATGGGGATTGGGGACTTACCGCCCCGCCAACCTCGGAATGGGGCGGTAAGTCCGCCAACCACCATGACGTAAATGTAGTTTACGCCATGGTGGTAAAGTCACGGCCCAGGCGGTAACTTACCGCCTGGGTCGTAATGAGGCCCACTGTGTTTATATAGTGGTTGATCTACTACAGAAATTCGGGAAAGTGATACCGCTATTACTTAGTGCATCGGGTAGGCGGGGAAATATAACCTTTGAAAGTGGGAGAAATTTAGTAGCATAGACACTGGGAATGTGGACCTGCTGAATAGTGAGACGGGGCGGGATATCAACTGAGATTGGTAAAAAATAGTTCCCTGGTAAAAATGGGAAAGACTAAAGTGCCGCTTTTTCGTAAAGATGCGAGGGCGGACTTTTTCATAGCAGTTAGCACAAGAAGAGCGAGTCTCGCCCGTGCTGCAGCTTTACCGCTGCCAGAGGCCAATGAGGAGGAAGCCGAACTCCTTCAATGTGCACAAGATTGTTCCTTAATTGACAAACAGTCGGAGTCCAATAAGGACTATGCCATTGAGGTTAAAGAAGCCGGGGGTGTAGATGAAAGATCTTTGCTGGAAAAACAGAATGAGGAGTTTATCGATCCTTCGCAACTATTGTTTGGGGAGGACGATATACAAAGCAATATTGCTTTGAAGGCCCCCAACTTAAACACAAATCTTTCTGATAATGACAAGGATAAAACGAGCAATGTTAATTATGATGCGCTATTGGATTTCTCTAATGGTACATCTTTTGGAAGGGAAAATGCAGCTATGCGGAGCTCGGGCCCCCCAAATTCTGATTTCAATGTAATGATGACAATCTTTAACCGTCTAATTATATTTGAATTACGCAAGCAAACTGAGGCGGTAATCAATCTGGCCTCAGAAGTTACACTATTACCAAACAAATTGTCGGACTTACTGTGTACTTCATTAAGGGAAATAGTGGTGGAGAATCTTGAATCCAAAAATCTTGGTCATGAAGTAGGAATCAAAAATGCTCCCCTTCAGTCCATTACGGACGAGGTAATAACTATAGAAGCCACCCAGGATACGGGCAGTGAACCAAAGGGGAGCGATAATAGTAACCAACAGAATAAAAATGGACAAGAGGAAACCGGGCGACATATAGACTCAACAGAATCTGGTAACACTGAAGTTAAACTGTCTAAAAGACAGGAAAAGAAAATGGCCAAACAAAGGAAGAAAAATAATAACAATAAAAATGGAGGTTTAGCTAAATCATCCAGAACATTTTTGAGAGACTCTATCCACGTGATAGGGGACAAGGAGTTCCCCGCCCTGGATAAACATCATCAATACAGTAATAGCAGTAGAGACGGTGAGCCCAGGAGGTCCTATAGGGATATTGATCAATCCACTCAGAGTGTGTATGTTGAAGGCGACAGACAACTGTGTGAAGTAATGAAGAAAAAAAAGGATAACGAAGATCTTTATGAAATCTTCAATGCTCCTCCACAGCAGGACTTAAGGGTTAGGGAGCCTAATCAACCAACAATAAAGACTATTGATAAGAAGGAAAATAAACTTAATGGGAGGAAGGAAACTATAGGACAAAGGGGGGTGGAAGGGAACCCAGTAGGTATGACATCGACCGGGGGTTAATGTATTACGGATTGGACTTCAGTTTCGGAGCTAAAATCTAATACAAATGGATTTCCTCCTTTTGAGATTACTAATAGGGACGAGATTGGGAGATCTTTAGGACCTGTCGGGAGCCACGCTGATATGATGGATAATAATAAACCCACGGATAAGCTTAGATATACACTGTCCCAAGTGGACAGGCTATCGATGACAGGTATATGTAACAATAGAGGGCAAAACACAAGGGGGGAGTCGTCCAAGGAGGAGGCATCTGAAGTTATGACTAATGGGAATAATGGAAAGGTGAGGGGAGTGGAGCCCGAATACCATCATAAAGATACAAAAGGGAAACCCAAGGTAGATATGAATGATGATGCCCTACACAAATCCATTATTATGGTCCTTAGAGATAAGCATCCGCAGGAAGTGGCCAAACTGTTCTCCGAGTCGAGGCAGTTAGGCCTCGAGGTAAGCACGAATGAAGATTCTGGCACTGAAATGGGCGATATTGGAAAGGCAAATGAGATCAACTCTGTAAAATGGAAGGAACAGCTACAGGTACATCAGACATGTGATATGAAAAAACCAGTGCGACCTGATTTGCCGGGGTTGGTTTTGACAACCCTGTTTGAGGACCTGGACAACTCCCCGTTAAACAGACCATTTGTAATGTCACTATTGGGACAGATCCCTAACTTGGGTTTGATTGAATCAGCAGACATTTATCTAGTAGACTATGTACATAGGCAGCGTTTAGATTATGTCCGTTTAGTGATACCGTCACCTTTAGTTAGAAATCTCATGATGAAAGGGGCAGAACAATTCCATCGCAGAGGCTATGACATCTTTGAATATGTAGATGCTCAATCGAAATTAATATATCCCCCAGGGAACAACTATAATGCATCTATCGAAGAACAAAAGACTGGGGCAGTTAGGACGAAAGAGGAAGCTCCAGGGGAGAAACAAGACTGGAGATGGCTTGCTATGACACTGCGAGAATCTATTGATACGCTCAAGAAGTTAGGTAAGCCCCTCTAGCGAGTAGTAATCGGATTTTCAAATTAGTGAGTTGGAATTCTAGGGGATCCTCTAACCTGCTACATAACTCGACCCTAATTGAGGAGCTTGCACATTATGACATAGTATGTATCCAAGAAACTTGGTCAAGGGTCCTCTCATGTTGGGAGGGCTTTACGATCTGCTCATTATGTGCCCAAGGGGGTCTAAGGAGACGCCCGAAAGGAGGACTCATGATTGCTATTAAAAATGACTTGAATCCTACAATTAAGGGTGAATGGGCCTTTTCTTTTCATTTTTTAGTGGTGGGGTTAACATTCCTGTTTAAGGCTAGGGAAACCCCTTTTTTGCTGGTAAATATATACTGGAATCCGGCTGAAAACTCAGATCGTCAATTGTGGAAGGAATTGTATAGCTTGGGAACCCTTTTTGAGAACTGGTTGGCTGAGAATAAAAGAGGTCAAATTGTAATTGCCGGGGATTTGAATGCTGACATAAATGTTGATTCATTATTGGGGGATACCCTGATGAGTAATTTGGATGAGGATGATCAAACTGGTGTTAACCTGAAATGTAGGGGAAGAATTTGGACTCATTTTTGTGAGGTTTGGGATATGGAAATATTGGCCAATCATTTACCTACTTGGAGGGCTAGAGGGCAAACATCCACAATTGATTACATTATTTGTTCAGTGGATGTATTTAATGGTACAGGAAATTTCGAGATCATTGAAACCAATCACAGTGACCATTGTATGTTGGTCCTTTAATTGAATATTATGGTACCAAATAAAGAGAAAATAAACTATAATCACAGTTTGAGTGTTAACTGTCCGGGGAATAGAATTAAATAGTCTGGTATAAAAAGAAGTTGCTTTTTTGCCACCTTGACTGAAGACCATGACTTTTTTTCAGAACCACAGAGGGTGGATACATACTCGGCTCTTAAATTTACTGATTATATAGGTAGATCATTGATTAAATTAGGCGATTAGAAAACTATTCATAAATCTGACGCTAATCGTAAATGCCAAAATTTTGATGTAGAAGTAAGGGATAAAAAACACCTAATGCGAAAAGAAATCAGACAAGTAAGGAAAGCGGGGTACACTTTTATAGAGACATTGGATAAGCTTAAGAAAATCAAACAGAGGTAAGAAAACTGGACCATGCAACATCGTGCTATTAGAAGTCAGAAAGAGGGTGAAAGCATGCTGGAAGCTTTACGGGGAGCTAATTCAGCAAACTTCTGGCATTTGATTAACAATTGTGATAAATCACATAAAATGTCACTCCTGAATCCTATAAATGAGTCAAAATGGTTGGCTCATTTTTCTAATTTGTATCAGACTAAAAATGTACAGATTGAGGCTACAGAAACTCGGTTATCGGTATGGCTGTTGGACTTTAACAAGTGGGACATTAAAACGCTAATAATAAAATCTAAAAACTCTGGAGCACCAGGGCCAAATAATTTGCCTAATAAAATCTTTAAGCGGGACCCGGAAATATGGTCAAAAATTCTTACCCTGTTGTTTAATAACATCTTAGTAACGAAAACTATCCCTTTATCTTGGAGGGTATCAATTATAATTCCCATTTTTAAAAAGGGATCTCGATTATGCCCTACGAGTGGCCAATAGACATTGTGGACCCAGAATCTAAATTGTTTTCATCACTGGTTTTAAGAGATATACAAAGGTGGATGACAGAAAAACAAATTTTGGATATGAGGCAATTCGGATTCAGGAAAAATATGGGTACTGAGTGTGGGGGTCTGATTTTGAGTTGTCTTAGAGCTGAAGCATTGAAGAAGGGTGGAGTACCGGTATATGTGGCATCAATGGACTTAAGCACTGCGTTTGATTTGGTGGATCGGACCATTCTATGGCAGAGATTGAGTGCACTGAATATGCCTGCAATACTGCTAGACATACTGTTAGGGAGAATTCTCTGTTTAGGCTGAATTTCCCTCCCTAGTGAGTCCCCCAGCAGCTTTGCTGGATTTCTGGGGTTTAATTTTTTCTCCTGCCAAGAGTGGGACTCTTTTACCCTCACTCTTGGACATGTTGAACTGTGTTATCTTGGACAAACCTTGTGTTGAATGGGCTATGGGGTCTTTTACTCCATAGGGCCTCATATATTTTTGTGATGTGGGTTACACAGCACCCTCTGTGCCGTGACCCAGGGGTGTCCTAGGGACTCCCCAGCATAGACTCCATACCCTGGGACTGACTACTGTCTCCCAGGGCATGTAAAGTCACCAAAGACTTTGCTAGTCTTGAATCCTGAACAGAACCAGTACAAACCATCATATTGTGGACGTACTGGCTGGGGCAATTCGATTGCCCCAGGGTCTGTTAGTCGAGGGGGCACGTCTCCGTCCCCCCTGATCGAGTTTTGGCTGGTGGCAGTGGAAACTACGTTTTATATTCGACCGCGAATATTTTCCTATGGGATTTCCCATTGTTTTAGGCTAACACATTTAATTATTTATTTACGGTAGCCTTAAACATACCACCGGTTTATATATTTATTTTTATAACTCCGGTTGGGACTTTTTGCCAAAACTTGATTCTAAAATGGCGTTGGTGTTCGCCTCTGTAACTCTGACCCAAAGTGGAGCCCTTTGTTCCACTTTTGGCGGGCTTCTCCACAGAAGCCCTCCAAAGTGGTGCCACTCTGTCTGGGGTACTTAGGAGGGGTGGAGGGGGGTTTAGGCACCCTGGACTGAGTTACCTAGGTAACTCAAGTCGCACTCCGTCCTGATTGGCCCAAGTGGTGAGCCGGCCGGCTCACCACTTAGCATGTTTGAGTGACAGCTAGGCTGGGTGAATGGGGGTTTGCTGCATAAAAGCAGGGCTTTGGGGACTGGAACTTCAGAAGTCGCCACAGGACCAAGAATCCGACGAGGGAAGAGCTGAGCCGACCTGCTTCGACGACACCACCCGGTGGAGCCCTGCTGAACCGTCTCACCACTTTTCCCGACGACCGAGGAGAACTCTTAACGGAGTGGCTCCTTCCCTTGACTGGTGGGGACAACCAGTTTTCGCCTTCTTTTCGCTTCCCGAGGTATCTCGTGGCCGCCTTGCCAGTGCCAAGCACCCCGGCAACCGGAACCCCACCACTTTTACCTCAAACCACGAAAGTCGGTACAACCCTTTACCCGGAGGACTCCGCGGCTGGTTTCTTCCCGGGCAGTGCAACGACCTTCTTCTTCTGCTCTTCAGCGAGAACTTCTTCTCCCCTGACCGACGTCGAGCCTTGCTGCCACTGCCTGGAACAACTGCCACCGCTGGAGGATCCTTTCCACTTAAGGTACCGTGTTCCGCCTGGCTTCCCTTGCCACCGACTGTACGGGGTAGATTTAGCCCCCGGCTTTCGAACCTGGGAGTGCCTGGGACACCCTGGCTAAACTTTCTAAGCCACTCTAAACTCTTTCTAACTCTTTGCAAGACTTTGAATCCTTAACAACAGTGTGATCTTGGGCACATTTTCGCTCCGGCTACTCTAAGAGTGGGCCCTGCCTAGTGACTTTTGTTCACCTGTGACTTTGTGCTTCTGTGAGTCTATTGCCAGTGTTCTGGACCTTAGAGTGGTGTGTTTAACCCATTCCTGTTCCTTTTTACCCCTTTCTTGAACCTACTAGAGTGTCATCTAACCTTAAGCGCTCACCTCTGTTTTAATTATGTGGTGTTAACTTAGAGTTGTCTAGATAGGAGTAAGGGTTGGAACTGCTTGCATTATAACTATGTTTTGAAGTGTTTTTACTATATTTTGCTAGAGTGTTTTTATCTTATGTGTATTTTAAATAAATAACTATATACTTTTGAAACCAAGCTCTGGTCAGTGTTTGCTTGTGCTATTGTGTCTGAGTACATATTGTGTATACTTTGCATACTGCCTAACTCTTCTTGAGAGAAGTCTGACTGCTCAGCCACAGCTACCAGGTAAATCTGGGTGGTACAGACTGCTACCAAAGGGGTTTACTGCTCTACCTGTAGTCTTAAATCTTTTGCAGTGTTCCCCAAGGGAACTGCACAGGTTTCTGCCTAACACATACTTAGAGAACCCTATTCACAGACAGGTGTGAGGGTGAGATTGGACTCAGAGGGTCTGTTAACAGACAAACTCATTATACATAATGGCCTGCGACAAGGATGTAGATTGGCACCAACAATTTTTAACTTGTACGTGAGTGATGTGAATTTAGCATTGTTGAATAAGGGACTTGTATCCCCTAGACTTTTGAATACGCGTCTAGCATGGTTAGCATATGCCGATGATTTTCTCCTTATGGATAGCACAAAGGTGGGTCTACAGAAACTACTTAGGGCCTTTGAGGGTTTCATTTCCTCGATTGCGTTAAGGATTAATCCAGCTAAAACGGTGATTCTCTGTTTAGGTAGAAAAAATAAGAAATTGAACTTATTAACTTGGTCATGTGGCAGTACCAGATTTAAAGCGCAATCAGAGTTGAAATATTTGGGCTTTGTTGTATCGGGCTCAAATTCGAGACCCTTGTTTAGGACTCAACTGAAACTTAAGACAGATATTGCTATTTCACAGATGCGGGCTCTGGATGCTAAATTTGGGCAATTTACAATGTCTCCATTGAGAGAATACTATATAAAGAAAGTTATTCCACATCTTCTTTACGGAGCAGAGTTGGAATCTGCAAAATGGAAGGGGAATTGGGACTTCATTGAGAGCTATATTTGGAGATCTGTATTGTTTTGGCTACCAAAATGCATTCCTTTCAATTTAATTAAATATGAATTGGGGGTGAATTCTCTTCAGTCCATGGCGAGTTGGAAAAGACTGACGCTATGGAGGAAATGTAATTGTGTAGAGGAGAGTTCACTATACTACAGTGCGGGAAGGGACAGGAAAAATCCGTTCATTGAGACATTGAATGAACAAACTTTAAGAAGTCTTAAACGCCTAGGCATGTCAGTCACTTCCCTGAAGAATAAACTGTCAAGGGTTAAAGAAAGTGTGTTAGGTTTTGACTGGTTGAACACAAAAATTGGTATATTAAATACAAAATTATACAATCAAGTGTGTGCTCTTAATAAATGGTTCCCGGAAATGGAAAGTTATCTACTCAAGTACCTGAACCAAATTATTAGAAATTATTACATGCGTTTTAGATGTAATGTATTACCTACTAATCAAATCAATTCTATTAGACAGGTTGTACAGGGGCATTTGCCATGGTGTAGATATTGTCAAATGGAAGGAATGGTTGAGTCTCTGAAGCACATTCTGTTGGTCCGTCCAGCTCTCAGGGAAAAAAGACTGTCATATTTTGGTCAATATGTACATAATACGGCAGATGTCGATAGAGAATTCATTTGGTACAAAATGCTGCATAATAGTTAAGTTAATCTAAATATTAGGGTTGCAACTTTTCTGAGAAATGTTTGTGGCCCGTTTTACGATCTTGATAAGGAAATTTAAATTTAAATTTATGGATATGATAATTGGTGTGTTATTTTGTTTTAACTGTGTTTAGATTGCAACAAATGTAATGTTTTTGTAATCTCGTTTACTAAATTGGACTTAAGTGTTGAAAATTTGGAAATATGGAAAGGAGAAAGAATTTGGAAATTGTATTTTTGTATGGATATATTTTTGTAAAGGTTTTATAAACCAAAACAAATAAATAAATAATAATAATAAATAGGGGAATAACAGCCCCAGCCGCCAGTGATTTTCCACACATTATTTGTATGAAGAGTCACAAATGCAAGATAACTCCTATTTATTGAAAAAAAATTAAAGTTGCGACAGGTGCACCCTCCAGCCTCTAGTCTGTCTGCACCAAAAAGTTGAAGCAATGTCGATGTGAGAAAATCGCAAAGCTCTTCGAAGCCACAAGAACGACATCTGTGCACTACACACAACGACATTAGCCTTGAACGGGGAATCGTTCCGTTGCAGCCAGGATACATGCATCCGCCGGTGCAAGAGCTGCCATGAACAGAAGTCTTCAGCTGTATCTTTTTCTTCAACATAAGGTATTGTGAAAACCTGACCGAGAGAACTTACCTCTCACTGTGAAAGTGCGTAAAACTTTGTCAACTTGCAGGCCTAGTCAGCTTGTGACTCGACATATGATATGATATGTTTCATGATATATATTTTATTTATATAGCGCCTATACACAATGTGTTTCAAAGCGCTTCAAGGCAAGGGAGGGAACAAGGGAAAATACAACAACATTCTTACAGGCCATGAACAGTAAGTATGTGAAATTAGCTATCGTACTCGGCCTGACGACATTTCAGATAGTGCAAGAGCTAAGACATAGATAAGGAAGGGAGCGGGAGAGTGGGAAGGAAATGGAACAGACAGGCGCTACCGTACTGGGTCTGACGACATTTCTGGTAGAGCCGGAGAAAAACAAAAGGTGAGGGAGAGGGGTGCAGAAAGGGAGGGGAGGAACAAAACAAGCGACTATCGTACTAGGCCTGACAAGGTTTCAGATAGTGCTGGAGGGAGGGGGGGCACGAAGGGGAAGGGGAGCGACAGACAAGGTTGCTATCATACTAGGTCCTGGGACAATTTTGATAGAGTAAGTGCATCGAAGAAAGTAAGGGGAGGAAGGGAGGAGGAGAGGAGATAGGAAAAGACAGAGGGAGGAGAGAACTGGGAGTAAGCAGTCAAAAAGAGTGAAGCAAGAGCGAATACAATTGCAGAAGTCAGAAGTAACACATAATGTTGCAAGCCAGGATACAAGATGAAGATGGGAATAGCACGATTCAGGACCACCGTGAGTACAAGATGCAAAGCAAGTCCAGCAAGAGAGTTCAGAAAGGGTGACGCACCAAGAATCAATGAAGTCCATAAAAGTAAAATCCAGCACTGGCCATAAGACAGTGATGGTGAAACCAGAAGGTATCAGTACAGACTCCTATGTTCGGGAAGAGGGGTGGGGGGCACAAGGGAACAACACAGGGGGGCAGAGAGGGTGGGGATGGCCTGTGGGGATAGAGGGTGTAACACATGTTGGTGCATGCTTACCTGCTGTTTTAGCAGGGGGTCGGACCCTAGATCCTCCTGGTCCGAACAGGTCCAAACAGGAATTGCCCTTTTCTTTGACCACCCTTCACTTTGGACGCCCGGGCGAAAGACTCTGAATCTTTCTTCTATGAACTACTTCTGACAACCGTGGCAAAGACTTTTCCATTTAACTACCAGAACTGTTTTTACCTATATAAGACTCTAGCCCATTGGCTTTAGCCTACCTATTGCATTGAATCAACTCCACTGGTGAACTCAAACGATTTGCACTGTTTAAGAGTAACTAATATTTGTTTTATTAACTTTATGCCTTTTTGCTCCTACTTGAAATACTCTGAATGCCATTTTGCTCCTCCTTCAAAGTAGTTTAAATGTCACAGAACCGGATAGTGTGAAGTACTGTAGTATATTTTTATATGATATTGATTGCCTCCTTTTAGTGAATGTTTTCTAACTGACTGTGTAATAAATTAATAAGTGTTTTACCAAGAAACCTTGAGAATAAGTGTCTATCTGAATACTTGTGATTGTAGACCTCTGTGTAACACCCTTACAGCTCACATTCCCTCTTGAGATAAGCCTGGCAGCTCAGCTCGCTACCAAAAACTGTGTGGTACAGACTTATACCAAAGGTTGGTTTTGCTTACACCTGTAGTCATAGTTGTGTGTAGTGGTCCCACAGGGTACTGCATGCAAACTTTGCTAAACATGGACCTGTTTGGCCAGGAACCCAAATAGGTGTAGCGGCACGGGCCGGGAGGTCACACCCTGGACCATGTGCCCAAAAGTATATCCAGAGATTGAACTGTTTTTTATTCATGATGTCATTGTATGAATACAATGACATGAATGGCGTTTGATTACTTATGTATTGTGCAATAAAATACACAGGGCCTCATCACGAGTTGGGCTGTAGCCCTCAAATGCGGTGGTAATGGTATTGCAGCCGCATTTAAGGGCTGGCCCTATCACGAGTTGGTCACTAAATCGGCTGTTTTACCTCCAGCTTTATTCCGGAGGTTAAAATCCCTGTTTTCGGTGGTATTACAGCCGGCTGTATTAGCCCGCAGTGTTAGCACCGAAAGTTCCCCATTGGATTCAATGGACCAAATCCGGAATGGAGTTTTACCTTTAAGGCCTAACCCATGATCCAGTGGTAATACCACTGGGCCTAACGGTTCTAGGGCTATTACAGCCGGGAATACAGCCCAACTCGTGATGAGGCCCACAGTCTTTTATTGCCAACAACAAACACTATGCCTCAGTCATGGTGTAAAGTAGGATTGGGGGGAGTAACGCATTTTGTGTTTTATGTGGGTAGACACTGCCACAGTGGCCATCTCTGCTCCACAATTTATGACCAGTGCTGCGGAATAGGGAACCTATGTTGCTAGGGGGCACTGGCATGTAAGCCGGGGGCAGAGGGGCACCCGCAGGCATAACTATAATCTATAAGCAAAACAGAGGGGGGAGGGAGCACCCCCCTTTCAGGTTTTCTGCCATTGGTCTTCCCGCCACACTTCCCGATACCTGACCTGGCTTCCCCCTCCCTATTAGCAAACACATAAGGCAGAAGCTCAGGTAAGGGCAGCAACTCCCCCAGGACAGGAGGTGAGGGTAACAACAAGGTGCCAAAAGGTTTTGGCTGGCAGAGGACAACAGCAGCAGCAAGGGAAATTAGGAAGGAAGGGACAAACAAAAGAAGAAATAGAAACCACACACAAGAGTGGATGTTCCTCGGCGCCGCTGGCCAGCGTGGACAGCAAGCTCACAGCCAAAAGTATGGCCTCGGGGCATATAGCAGGAATAAAAAGAAGGGGCAGATGGAGCCGACTCCATGCCTTCCCCAGCACTCTGAACAGTGACGCAAAGGGTATCCTGGGAACGCAGGAGACAGATCTTTTTTCTTCACCCAAAACCCATGCACCCCAAAGAAGAGCAAAAGGGGCAAGGAAGAATAAACAAGACAACAAACGTTGTCTACACAGCCATGCAACGAAGAGGGCGGCACGGGACAGGAGGTCAAACCCTGGACCATTTTCCCAAAAGTATATCCAGAGATGACACTGTTTTTAGAGATGAGACTGTTTTGAATATTACGTATACAGCGTTTTTGTAAATGTTAAAGGTTTAATTGTGTCTTGCTGACAATGTTTTCTTTGCTCTTGACTATGAAACCAATAAAACATTTTAAGAAAAAAAAATATATATATATATATATATTCAATGAAAAAACTTTGTTAAAGGGACGTTATGGTTAAGTTGCGCTACTAAAAACCTATGAAATTCAGTGAAAAAACTTTGTGATGTCATCTTTGATGTCCTGGGTGTTAGTCTTAGCAGTGCACGGTGGTGGTGCGAGTTATGGTTGCTTAGCTTACCATAACTGGCGAATTTCAAGGGTTTTTCGGTTTTACTTGGAACCATAACGTTCCTTTGACAAAGTTTTTTCACTGAATTTCATAGGTTTTTAGTAGCGCAACTTTACCATAACGTCCCTTTAACAAAGTTTTTTCACTGAATTTCATAGGTTTTTAGTAGCGCAACTTAACCATAACGTCCCTTTAACAAAGTTTTTTCATTGAATTTCATAGGTTTTTATTAGTGCAACTTAACCATAACGTCCCTGTAACATTTTTTTTTACTAAATTTTAAAGGTTTTTATTAGTACAACGTGACCATAACATCCTTTTCAATAGATGAAGACCACTAACATCTTATGTCCTCAAAGTGGGAATGCCGGGTGGTAAAAAAAACAAAAAGATTTTCCTTCCTACGCCGGGACGCCTGCGGCGTCTCGGTGTAGGAAGGAAAATCTTTTACCAAGATGGCCACCATGGAAAGGGAAGGCGGGGTGTAAAAAGAACACAACGGCGCATGAGCGGGGTTGGGGGAGCACAGGGGAGACACATGGGCATGAGCGGGGGGTGAGAGGGAACAGGGTACAAACGGGGCATGAGCAAGGGTGGGGGGAAAAGGAAGGAAACACAGGGCATGAGCGGTGGTGGGGGGAACACGAGAGAGACACGGGGCATGAGCAGCGGGTGGGGAGGAACATGAGGGAGACACGGGGTATGAGCTGGGGGTGGGGAGGAACACGAGGGAGACACAGGGCATGAGCGGGGGGGTACAGGGCACATACGGGACATGAGCGGGGTGGGGAGGAAAGGAGAGAGACAAGGGGCATGAGCAGGGGGTGGGGGGAACACGAGGGAGACATGGAGCATGAGCGGGGGGTGGGGGGTAACACAAGGGAAACACGGGGCATGAGCGGGGGTGGGGGGAACACGAGGGAGACACGGGGCATGAGTGGGGGGTGGGGGGCAACAGGAGACAGACACGGGGCATGAGCAGGGGGTGGGGGGCAACAGGAGACAGACACGGGGCATGGGTGGGAGCAAGAGGAGACAGACACGGGGCATGAGCGGGGGGTGGGGGGAACAGGAGACAGACACGGGGCATGAGCGGGGGGTGGGGGGTACAGAAGACAGACACGGGGCATGAGAGGGGGAGTGGGGGGCAACAGGAGAGAGACATGGGGCATGAGCAGGGGGTGGGGGGTACAGGAGACAGACACGGGGCATGCGCGGGGTAGTGGGGAGCAACAGGAGAGAGACACGGGGCATGAGCGGGGAGTGGGGGGAACAGGAGACAGACACAGGGCATGAGCGGGGGGTGGGGGGAACAGAAGAGACAGACACGGGACATGAGCAGGGGGTGGGGGGTAACAGGAGAGAGACACAGGGCAGGAGCGGGGGGTGGGGGGAACAAAAGAGACAGACACGGGGCATGAGCAGGGGGTGGGGGGCAACAAGAGAGAGACACAGGGCAGGAGCGTGGGGTGGGGGGCAACAGGAGACAGACACGGGGCATGAGCGGGGGGTGAGGGCAACAGGAGACAGACACGGGGCATGAGCAGGGGGTGGGGGGAACAGGAGACAGACACGGAGCATGAGAGGGGGTGGGGGGCAACAGGAGACAGACACGGGGCATGAGCGTGGGGTAAGGGGCAACAGGAGACAGACACGGGGCATGAGCAGGGGGTGGGGGCAACAGGAGACAGACACGGGGCATGAGCGGGGGGTGGGGTGCAACAGGAGACAGACACGGGGCATGAGCGGGGGTGGGGGGCAACAGGAGAGACACGGGGCATGAGCGGGGGGTGAGGGGCAACAGGAGACAGACACGGGGCATGAGCGGGGGGTGGGGGGCAACAGGAGACAGACACGGGTCATGAGTGAGGGGTGGGGGAACAGGAGACAGACACGGGGCGTGAGCGGGGGGTGGGGAGAACAACACACGGGCATGAGCGGGGGGTGGGGAGAACAGACACGGGGCATGAGCGGGGCGGTGGGGGGCAACAGGAGACAGACACGGGGCATGAGCGGGGGTGGGAGGAACAGGAAAAAGACACGGGGCATGAGCAGGGGGTGGGGAGAACAGGAGACAAACACGGGGCATGAGCGGTGGTGTGGGGGGCAACAAGAGAGAGACACGGGGCATGAGCGTGTGGGGGGAACAGGAGACAGACACGGGGCATGAGCGGGTGGGGGGAACAGGAGACAGACACGGTGCATGAGCGGGAGGGGTGGGGGGCAACAGGAGATAGACACCGGGCATGAGCGGGGAGTGGGGGAGAACAGGACACAGACATGGGGCATGAGCGGGGTGTGGAGAGAACAGGAGACAGACACGGGGCATGAGCGGGGGTGGGGGGAGGGAGAGAGACACACGGGGCATGTGCGGGGGGTGGGCGGGAGGGAGAGAGACACACGGGGCATGAGCGGGGGGTGGGCAGGAGGGAGAGAGACACACGGGGCATGTGCGGGAGGGTGAAAGACACAAGGGGCAAGAGCGGGGGTGGGCGGGAGGGAGAGAGACACACGGGGCATGAGCGGGGGGTGGGCGAAGGGAGAGAGACACACGGGGCATGAGCGGGAGGGTGAAAGACACAAGGGGCAAGAGCGGGGGTGGGCGGGAGGGTGAAAGACACAAGGGCAAGAGCGGGGGTGGGTGGGAGGGTGAAAGACACAAGGGCAAGAGCGGGGGTGGGTGGGAGGGTGAAAGACACAGGGCAAGAGCGAGGTGGGCGGGAGGGTTAGAAGACACGGGGCAAGAGCGGGGGTGGGCGGGAGGGTGAAAGACACGGGGCAAGAGCGGGGGTAGGCGGGAGGGTTAAAGACACGGGGCAAGAGCGGGGGTGGGAGGGAGGGTGAAAGACATGGGGCAAGAGCGGGGGTGGGCGGGAGGGAGAAAGACACGGGGCAAGAGCGGGGGTGGGCGGGAGGGGGAAAGAGACATGGGGCATGTGCGGGGGGTGGGCGGGAGGGAGAGAGACACGGGGCATGAGCGGGACGGTGAAAGACACAAGGGGCAAGAGCGGGGGTGGGCGGGAGGGAGAAAGACACACGGACATGAGCGGGGGGTGGGAGGAACAGGAGACAGACACGGGCATGAGCGGGGGTGGGAGGAACAGGAGACAGACACGGGCATGAGCGGGGGTGGGGGACTTACTGTGCAGGCGGGATACAAAGCCTCTCATGCGAGGAACAAAGATGGCGGGCGTCTCTGAAGCCAGACGCACTGCACGCTTCCAAGCATCCAATGAGAGAGCACGTCAGATGTCCGCGGACATCACGCAAGCTGCTGGCCCAATCACCGTCCTGTCCGCGGAGCGAACAGGGAAGTGTGTCCGCGAAGCGAACACAGATATCACTAATTTTTTTCACTTACATTTTTGTCATTTTTTTAAAAACTACTGGACGGATTTACACCAAATAAAGCAAAGCACGCTTTCGGGACCAAGCCGCCGCTCATGCCGCTAATTTGGTGTAAATCCGTCCAGCGGTTTGGGCTGTAGGTGTGAGCAAAGTTTTTTCCCATTATGTCTATGGGAAAAAAAAAAGTTTTGGGACCCCCCCTATAACTTTGCCCTCCTGGACGAATCCTCAACAAACTTTGCAAAAAATTCAGAGTGACCCAACTACTTTTTTTGCAAAGTTTGGTGAGGATCCGTCCAGGGAGAGCGAAGTTATAAGCCACCCAAAAAGTGCTCTTCCTATGGAAACAGCAACTTAACCATAACTACATGGCCACTACCGTGGCCATGTAATATATATGTGTAGCGTTTTAAGGTTGTGCAATAAAATCCACTGCAATGTATTGCCAAAAACAAACACTACGCCTCAGTCAGATGGGTGGGGGGGTGAGGGGGCTTAACCCATGTGGTGCTTTGTGTGGGCAGACGCTGCCACCGTGTCCATCTCTTCTCCACAGCTTACAGGTGCACTGAGCGATCGTTCACTTCAGACTGCGTTCCTTCCCGCTACCCTCAGCCCCATCCTGGGCCTGCATTCGTGCCAATCCAGAACCTGCGAAGAACGCGCGCGGCCTGTGAATAATTGCCGTGCCGTGTTCCGACTTCTCCTGTTCCCACGGTGCTGCCCCTGTTCCCCTGTGACTCGCTCTGACGATGCTTCCCAGTGAACCAACCTGCCTGCATCTGGCAGTTCAATAACTCGTTTGACGACTTCGAGGTTGAGTTGCTGAACATACCTTTCAGCCCCCCCCCCCATTCTCCCCCCGCCATGGTCGCCCTTAGATGGGTGCCCCTGCAATGCCGCAGAGCTGCCTTTACTCCGTAGGGTGCATTCAATGAAAATGACGAAGGCAGATACAAACGTTGCCGTCTACTGTTCTTTCACTTAAATTAAACCGCAGTGAATGACTCTTGTACCCGGCTCCTTTCACACCTGGAAATGCAAATGTCCCTTTTTATTAAGTTACAGTTAATGGAGCTGGATCCCGTCTTGCCAACTTCAGCGAAGGCATCGTATAAATAGGGGAATAACGGCCCCAGCCGCCGGTGATTTTCCACACGTTATTTGTATGAAGAGTCACAAATGCAAGATAACTCCCATTTATTGAAAAACAAATGAAAGTTGCGACAGGTGCACCCTCCAGCCTCTAGTCTGTCTGCAACCAGAAAGTTGAAGCAACGTCGATGTGAGAAAATCGCAAAGCTCTTCGAAGCCACAAGAACGACATTTGTGCACGACACACAACGACATTAGCCTTGAACGGGGAGTCGTTCCGTTGTAGCCAGGATACATGCATTCGCCGGTGCCCTGTCAAGTGTGATCTCGTGGCTGCCAATGCAGCGGGGTTAAGTGTGATAGTGCAGGGGTCTTCCGGAGCAGTGGCCTTGCCAGTCGCCCTTACCCCCACCCCGTCTACAGACGCAACACGCCGGCGCTTATCACCCGCCGGCGGCGTCCTCGGCTTTCCAGCACTGGAAGGCGGCATCGGAGCGCGCTGATAGCAGGGCTGTGCCAGGGGCAGAGCGGCAGCAGGGCCAGCCCCGGGGGTTGGGGAGGGGGGTGGAGGGGAGGGGGGGCGTGCCGGCCGCTGGTGACGTAGGCGGAGGAGAGCCTGATATCCCTCGGCAGCCCGCGAGCGGCGCAGGATACACACGGCACCGGGGCAGTAGCGTGTGAGTGTTCTGCCGGCAGGAACGTGCAGGGCTGCCGTGCAGACTGGGAACCCTTTCCACAGAACCACTGGCGCGGCACTGTCCACCCCGGCTGCCGCTCAGATGGGGCGGACTCCGAAGGCTCCAGGCAGCGCCGTCCAGACCCAGGTGAGTGTAAGGCGAGGAGGGAAGAGCAAGCGGAGGGTGGCATCTGCTATCAGTACACTGCATCATTGGGGGCGCGGGGCAGCTGGCACAGAGAAGAGAGGCACTGCGGTGCTACACCAGGTGAAAGGTGTTGAGGTTCCGCACCTGTACACCGTCTCTTGCATGTATAGTATAGTGCGGTGAGTTATTCCTATTGGTAACTATATGTCGCTTATAACCTTGTCCTTCGAGTTATATGGCGAGTTTCCGAAACGGGTTAGCATCCAAGCGTTCATCATGTTTCTGGAATGAAGGTCACTGGGATAAAGACGTGTTGAGTGCAGGCTTGGACTGGCCTTTTGGACAATAGGGCAGTGCCCGAACACAACATGCGAGTGTTGACCAGTTTCTTGGGTCATAGTGGGTTACTTTTTTGGCCAATGTGGGCCATGTTGATGAGTTACTTCACCATGGGATAGTAGTTTTGACCAGTGTTACTGAATACACTTTAAAAAAGCACCATTTGCACACGTTTGATCAAAAAACACCCCCTTGGGTACTACTTAAATAGTCTTCCACAAAAGGAGCGAATTGCCATTTGCAGCCGTGGGATACTTTTTAATTGGTGCCAGAGACAAGTGTATGCACCGGTCCGTCCCTGGTTATGTGTTTACGTTTACCACATATCCTTTTCATCCGTCACTTTTGCAACGTGACAACGTGAGGCCTGGGCACATTGGCGCCGTAGCTATGTTTTATTTTAGTGCCCGTGCAGTCCCAGTAACCATGTGCACTCTAATTGCTACGGGTACATCCGGGCGGCGTGACACAGGCTGCTTGCTTACCTGTAGGGAGGGTGGCGCTCGGAGTGACTCAGGCGCTTGCGCAATCGCGTGTGTGAAGGCATTGTACGGCTGTCACAGGTCACCATCTGCAAGTCATGCACAGGTCCTCATAGCTCTCAACTCACACGCTTTTGACGGGTGTCACCCACCTTGTAAACAGCTGACTCACCCGCCAATCCCCCTGCACTCCCATTCATTTCAATGGGCCTCTCACCCGCCAAAAATAAAATCGGGTGTTTTCACCCGCCTTTGCGACACAAATGGTTGAGAGCTATGGGTCCTGTGGCATGGTATTCCTGGGGCTGAGCGGCTTAATCGTTCCTGCGCTCTTTGCCTTACGCGCCTTGCCTCATGCGTGCACCCAGCGTGTGGTAACCGCGCCGCCGTCACGCTGCTGATGCTGTGTTTGCCTGGCGCCGCGTGCCCCAAAGGCGTGCCCGCATTTCACACCGTGGTGCGATCCAGGGATGTGACAGGTACATGAAATTAACGTTATCAAAATAGTATTTCCGAAGGCGTGGCCACGTGTGTCACGGCGTCATCAGCTTTAGGTATACGGCCCAAGTTGCGAAATGAACTTCCTGTGGTTCAGGATGCGGTTTCCTAAGTTTTATCGAGGGCACGGCCCTCGTGCTTGGTGGTCTGCAGCAGCCCCTCCGGAAGGCAGCTCGTCCTTGTTTGCTTTAAATAGAACGGCCCGTGGGTTGAACGCACACTGATTGCCGCTCGCTTTCTCTGGCGCAGTTCACATTCCAAGAGGCGCCATGGTTTGCGGTGCTCTTGACGTGGCGGACTTTCCTTTAAAGCAACATTGCTTGCCTTGCTTTCACCGGAGAAGTGCAATTGCTTTGAACTTGACTCACATTTACAAAGGAGTGCGGATTTCACTGTACTGGTAACACATCGAGACCCAGATCGCCTCTTGCGTGCCCTAGCAGGTAAACTCGTGATTGATTTACCCCTAATGCATTTTGCAAATCTTGGCATTTGTATTTATTCAGGCTGTCCATCAATGGGATTTAGGTATTAAACATGTGCTTCCTTTTGGAGGAAGCCACGAATGTACTTGGCCGTTTTCATGATAAGTATGCCTCTGCCTTTTGGAAACCACTTATTATTTTATTATTATTGGGGGGGTATCTTGAGTGCAGACCTAGCTTCTGGAAGCGACGGAGCGGGAGGATAGCGCAGGAGCAACACGCTCGCGTTGGAAGCACGATGACACAACACAGGTTCGGTCCCTGGGGCCGCGTTTAGAAACCTCCGAGTATTAAAGGGATGGTCTAGTAAAAATGTTTATTTCAAAAATAGGTAGGCCACATTAAAAAAAAATACTAGCATCCTCCGTTTTAAAACTTCCTATGTAAAATTTTGAGCTATTCAAGCTCAAAATTCGAAAAAGCAAGCACAGGGGCGCCGCCATTTTGTGAAATGGAGGCCCTCCTGTGCTGGCTTTTGCTTTTGCGGCACTAATGAAGGAAAAGCCAGCCAGCTGTAGTAAACAAAGTCTACCGCTGGGTGGCTTTCCCTTCATTAGTGCCGGGACTCGGAGGACGCGGACCGGAGACCAGAGCAGGAAAGCTGCAGCTGAATCTCGGTAAGTGTTATTTATTTTTTTTACAAAAAATAAGCACTAGCTGCGGTTTTTTTACTAAGTTTTCCGGGCTGGAGGAGCCCGGAAAACTTAGAAATAAAACCGCAGCTTTAAAAACGTTGTATTTATGTTTGCGGTCGCTTTTGAAGCGACCGCAAACATAAATACAACGTTATTGTGTTGGAAAACGCTGCGGTTTTTCGTTCCAAGTTTCTCAGGCTCCTCCGGCTCGGAGGAGCCTGAGAAACTTGGAAAGAAAAACCGCAGCGTTTTCCAACACAACCGCGTGTGTTTCTGCCTGCTGTGGCTATCACTTTGGGTCTCCGGTGCTCCCAGGGGAGCACCGGAGACCCAAAGTGAAAGCCACAGCAGGCAGAAACACACGCGGTTATGTTTACATGGCGCGTAGTGTTTCTACCTGCAGCAGATTTCCCATTTGGGGCTCTCGGGCTCCCCGTGGGGAGCCCGAGAGCCCCAAATCGGAAATGCTACGTTGTCTGCCTGAATCTTCTTTTCCATTTGGGGCTCTCGGGCTCCCTGTGGAGCCCGAGAGCCCCAAATGGAAAAGCAGATTCAGGCAGACACAACGCGGTTGTTTTCCGCAACGCCGCGTTGTGTCTGCCTGAATCTGCTTTTCCATTTGGGGCTCTCGGGCTCCCTGTGGGGAGCCCGAGAGCCCCAAATCGGAAATGCTACGTTGTCTGCCTGAATCTTCTTTTCCATTTGGGGCTCTCGGGCTCCCCGTGGGGAGCCCGAGAGCCCCAAATGGAAAAGCAGATTCAGGCAGACACAACGCGGTTGTTTTCCGCAACGCCGCGTTGTGTCTGCCTGAATCTGCTTTTCCATTTGGGGCTCTCGGGCTCCGGGGAGCCCGAGAGCCCCAAATGGTAAAGCAGATTCAGGCAGACACAACACGGTTGTGTTGGAAAACGCTGCGGTTTTAAAACCGCAGCGTTTTCCAACACAATAACGTTGTATTTATGTTTGCGGTCGCTTCAAAAGCGACCGCAAACATAAATACAACGTTTTTAAAGCTGCGGTTTTATTTCTAAGTTTTCCGGGCTCCTCCAGCCCGGAAAACTTAGAAAAAAAACCGCAGCTAGTGCTTAATAAATAAATAGCACTTACCGAGATTCAGCTGCAGCTTTCCTGCTCTGGTCTCCGGTCCGCGTCCTCCGAGTCCCGGCACTAATGAAGGGAAAGCCACCCAGCGGTAGACTTTATTTACTACAGCTGGCTGGCTTTTCCTTCATTAGTGCCGCAAAAGCCAGCACAGGAGGGCCTCCATTTCACAAAATGGCGGCGCCCTTGTGCTTGCTTTTGAGCTTAAATATCTCAAAATTTTACATAGGAAGTTTTAAAACGGAGGATGCTAGTATTTTTTTTTTAATGTGGGCTATCTATTTTTGAAATAAAAATTTTTACTAGACCATGCCTTTAAGTGTGTTATAAATAACCAGTTATATGTATATTTACAATCCTAGAGGGAAGAACATGGTGAAGGAAGCATAGAAACAAGGGAGTGTGGAGCTAACAGAGGAGGGTGGGCAATTAGTCAGCAACACATCTGGAATTAAGAAGCGATGGGGGATCAGATCATCTAGTCTCATTTGGGATGGGGAGTGGCGGCTTTATGAACCTAGGCAAATTATTATTGAATTTTCCAAAGGCAGTATCGCCTCTGTCCAGACCTGCTACCAATCACGTGTTCTGGCATGCAGTAGAGAAGTCCCTTGATAGCTCTACAAGGAGCAGGCCACCAGTCCCTCAACCGTGCAAGGCAAGCTGGTGCTCTTTGTCCCTTCTATCCCCTTTCAGGAAGTAGGTTTGTAAAATCCAGAATGGCCCAGCTTTTGCGTTGGATCCCTTCGAATGAGACATCATTCTGTACTGCCGCCTTGCGGATTGTGCTAATCGTGGGGACAATATTTTTGATTTTTTTTTTGTTATACACTATCAATGGTGATTCTAGTTGTATTCTTCATATACACACTTTTGTAGTATTTGGGTCTCATTATTTTATCTTTAATAAAAGAATAGTAATTTTATTGGGCACAAACCAAACCATCTCTAAGTGCAGTGTTAAGCCAATCAATGACTTGAGCTCCATTATTTCTTTTTAGGTATATTTTTGTTTTAAACAATCCTTCTTTCAATGTATTCACTTGGCGATCATTTGTAACCGCCCAATGCCTGCCATTTTCGTGGCCTCTTGGTACCTGGGTCTGGAAAAGGTGGGCCAAGTCACTGGAAGGAGCGGCATTGGTGGGTGCGAACACTGAGATGTTGAAGGGTGCCAACTGGTACCGGACGCTTCTTGCGTGCCGTTATGTTTCCAGGTGGTTACTGCTGGTGACACTAGGGGGGCCTACATAGCCAGTCTTGGTACCGGCTTGATTAATTGTCAGTAGAAATATACTGGGAGAGAAGCCTGTCAGGGAAACTAAAGCCTGCAGTACCGTTCAGGCCTAGTTCAAAGGGCACTGGAGTCCATTTAGTGTGGCAAGAGCATCCTGAACATGAGATGTTCATGAGCCTGTATTGTGTGTCTGATGTCCGTATGACCAGAAACAGGCTATGATGTGGAGCAGGATCATGCAACTGACCACATAAGAGGGCCTGCTGGACAGCTGCTCATTGCAGCTTTACATTACACGTATATTTGCAATTGGAGACAGTGAGAAAAAGTAATAGTAATTGCTTTATTCGGGAAATTTGCCTTTAGCACACACATTACAAATACATCATTGTTAAATAAATGTCTCGGGAGGATATCTCAGGGGCAACGTGCTCGCCTTGGAAACGAGACGACAGGAGCAACACAGGTTCGATCCCTGGGTCCGCGCTTAGAAACTTCTGGGTATTAATTGCGTTATAAATAACCTATCATATCATACATAGATGTCATACAACAAGGGATTTCACATTTACATATGAAAAAATACAATTCATAGATTAGCACCGATGAAAACCTACTAGAACATATACAAAGGTATACGGATTTATTCAAGTAACCAGTGGAGGCGTCGTGCGAACGCAGGCACGATGTATACATTAGGCAACAAAGTATACCTCATTCACTACTTTAGTGGCTGGGGATACGTTGACTGCTTCTATAATGTGTGTAACACGTGATTTCCTAAATAAAGGAACCAGGTACATTTTTCTCAAATCACTCTAGCACTCGCAGAAAAGCAAAAAGTGTATAACAGGCTGAGAACCCGGGCCACACTTGGGGGAGGGGCCAGAGGGGAGGTTTCAGACTTGCCACCCCTCCAGCTACGAATAAAAGTCGCAACCTGAAGTGTTCCAGCCCTAAATACCAAAAACAAAGTGCGCGCATAGGCTTGAGTTATTAAGTCCAGATGGCTCCCCCCACCTTGAACAGGTTTCAAGCATAGATGGAGCCACCCCCTTCAGATTAATACATGAGCTTATAAGAGCTTCTTAAATATAACGTTTAGCAAACAGCTAACATCTCTTGTTACACTACAGAGCAGCGGAGAGAAAGTTTTCTGCACAGAGCACACCACTTTGTGGTGAAACGTGTAATCCAGGATTAACCGCCCCCCCCACCAATGCCTTCGCCTTCTTCAGTTGGACGCAGAAGGATCATGATTGTGTGGGATGCAAGTTGTTCTTTTGTCTTACAAAACGGCTAGGCATTTGCTTTATGAGATCATAAACGGTATAACACATAAGATGGTACTCATTATATGGCCACTTGCAGCCCTTTAGACCATTAGCTGCGACTCGCCCCCTCTGGGGCATCACGTGTGCTCGGGTGCAGCAGCAATTGAACTGATAAGATGCCTGCTTACTAGGTTGGGAGCTTCTCTACTGAACCTTTGACGTGTGTGCTTTAATTTCGACCCCAGGATCACGGCATGTCACGCTGAACCATTCACAGATGGTCCTTGGGAGCAGTTAGAAACCATAAACAAAGGCAGTTATGTTACACATGCATGATTTAATCACTGATTGCAATGTGAACGCGCGCATGTCTGGTTGTCATCCAATTGCATGCATCGCCTCACATATCAGAGTAATATCAGTGAAGGTCTTACGCATGATATGGGTATCAAATGATAAGTGATACCATCATACACACAGTGCGGCCTCAAATGCCTCAGTAATATCCAAGTCCAGTCGTATGCATGGTATGGCTACCCTCAGGAGGCACGGAGAACTCACAAGATCATGCGTTGCTATCATTTAAACAACAGAAATAATGTCACCCAATGGCTGTTAATTGCTCAAATGCTTTCCGCCTGTTCAATGTGCCTTAAAATTAATATCCAAACAATCCTTTTCTAAAAATGTCTTAGTAAGTTGTCTAAACCCTTCAAAAATTGTTTGTTTAAATAATCTCATCGTAATTTATTCGGTGTTTCTGCCTTAATGTGCTTTATATTTTGTCACTGTTTTTTTTCACAGTGTTTACTTGTGGAAGAACTCCCCAAAACTCTACACATTGCAATTGCATAATTTGACATATTCTGTTTTTGCCAGTTTGTTTAGGCAATCAAATCCTTGGGTGGGACTGCCAAACGCCTCATGATGTTGTATTCCAATCGTCTAAAGTTTTATTTAATATTATTTGTTCAATGTGCTTTTAATAACACATCATTTTTCAGCACTTGAAAGCTCCCCTCTTACTAAAATGGAGGCATTTGTGCTTTGGTGGATTTGAGATTTGGGCAGTGGCCAGCAATCAATGTGGCATTGCAGGTGGTGAGAGGCGAAGGCACGATGGGACTGTATAAAACAAAAAATACATCATCACAAAGCAACCAGAAAATTGACTCCAGAAAATTAGCTACCCAGTAGATTAAATGGCACACTCCCTGCTATGATGTCATGGCCATAGATTATGAATGTTTGAAACATGTCTGGGGTTGCTTGTGGTGTCGTGCAGAAACGATGTGACCTAGCTGTTTCGGGCTGGACTGCCCCTTTTGGGGTGAGACGGAGCCTGATTTGCATATGGTCTTTCCCCTTTCTGTATGGCATGGCAAAGAACGATGGTCTGTAGAGTTTGCCAGAGATGAAGATTAATTCTAAACCTTCCAGCCATCACCTTTGTTTTGCATCGATTATGAATTCCATGATCCTCTGCCATGGCACCACAGTAGGATAGATACCACACTGAGAAATGGGAGTAGTGGGTACATGCTTTTTATGGAATCCATACACCACGCTTGAATTTGCATAAAGTTCATCTGTCTTTATGTGTAACCGGAGCATTTAGGGGTTGCCTAGAGTGTGCGTTTCTGAAATAATCTTCATTGACTTCTGGGAACTGAAAGCCCACGTCCCAAACCCAGAACGCGTGCATTTGAGCGGATAGCACCCACGCAAGTGGTCTTCTGCTGCCTCAATAGTGTAGTTACACCATGGTGCTAAGTAAAACAGCATATGTCCTGCACTTGGCAGCTGGAATGTGTTGCAATGTTTTAACCAATACTGAGGGGAAACATGTTTTCTGGGTTGAACAGCGTGAAGAAATAAAATGACTGAGTCAGAGTTGACCGGGAGAGGTTGTGGATGAGCGACAGCTCCCTGCAAATTATGACTGAAGCACGCACACTTCTAGGCATATCTCACATTGTGGCTAATTTAAGGTGCATTATTTAAGTTGTCCCAACAGAGGGCGCTTGTGAACAGATATCGGTCATCCACCTCTGATGCAAATTCAGTAGTACTTCAGTTTTCATGGTTTTTTTGGTTGTAAATATTACATTTTGAAAATGTACTTTTTAGTTTGTTCTTAATACAGTCTTTTCATAGCGAGGTTTCAGTTCTATTATTTGCAATAAAAAAATCTAGCATTGCATCAATCAACAATTTAGTATGAGAGCTAGGTTGTTTTTTGCATGTGACATCTCTGCACTTATAAAGAATGAAGAGGTCGATCTATGATAGCTAGCGTTACTACTAGGTCAATGCATTATTGGCTCCCGGGTTTTGGCAATACTGGTTATTCAGTGTTCCAAAGCCATTTTAGCAAGTAACACACGTGTGTTTTTATTATGATGAAGGAGCCGTGGATACCGCTCATTCTGTGGCCCTAACACAACAAAGGAGCATTTGTTGCACCATAGAAGCGAGGAGGCTCAGCGGTCTTCCACCACGTCGCTATAGACCTCATGAAGGAGATCCTATTGGGTTGCTGCGACGCAAACTCCACAACGCCTCAAAGTCTCCTGAAAAGGCAATGGTTTGATTCGTGCTTCTCTCTGATACCTTCCTTTTGGTCTCTACAGACACAGAGGAAGCAGAGTATTGGTGGCTTTGTGTCTGTTTGGCCAAACCAATTCTGAGTTGGACAGTAGGAGTAAATGCAGTACTCCAATGTGCATAGGTGGAATCTGAAAAGGGAGCTCTGTGGGAGATGCTATTGGTTTCTAGTACACCCCCCCTCGCCCTCCTCTTTGTCTATATTTGAAAGTTGAGGATATGAAGTGACTGATTGAAGGCGGATTAAGGCTGTCGGGAACCTTTGTTTTTGTACTTAACAAGGGTTATTGGGGACTCTGATGGACATTGACAATGCACCATGCAAAATGTATGCTCACTTGGAGAAAACTTCAACTAGTCTCCACCCATTGCTGCTTCTTCTTTTGGGTGGTCCTCAGGAGAGCATGGTAGCGGGGTATACAACCTAATAATAAAAAGCCATTTGTTTTCCACCTTTTGGCTTAAAGCATCCCTGAGATGACATCAGCTTTGATCTTACTCCTGGACCCCTGTGCAAACACAAGAGGGAGACTACACCCTTAATGTATGTCAAGCAAACGGCACACCATTTTCTTTTTGTTTATAGTCTTAAACATAAGGCATAGAACAGTCCTGACCAGGAAAGACACCCTAGTGTTTTGGGTAGATCACCCTGTGTGAAATGACCTACAATGTGGTGGCAAAGAGCCTGCGGATCACCGACCCTTGCCCTTTCTCACAACAATGATATGGAGCCACACATGTGTTCAACCTCCATCTCCTAGCTTACAACCTAACCTCATCTTCTCCCTTTCCCCTCCTCTCCCTCCCTATTGCCACAGGCCCCTTTCTTCCTCTTAAGGTCGTCCTTCTCTTAAGGACGTACAGCATCATTGTCTGTTCACACCACAAAGCAGTGTTCAAGTTCTTTCTGTAGCAAGTGACGTTTAACTCTAGAGAGTGAGTAAGGTGCCAAAGAAAACAAAGAAGGAAGGTGGCCATTCACTGTGGATAATGTGGACATATGACGGGTAGCATGGCCATGGTCCTCTGGAAGTGTGCAGTGGGTTGAGACCACATTTAAAGCCATTTGAGAAGTAGAGCAGGGTGATGGTGGATATTTAGTGTGAATGGTGAAAGTATTGTGAATGTTCAGAAGTTGGCTTTACGATTGGAATTTTGAAACGTATTGTTTGCCACACCCTCTGTGAGATGAATTACCTCAGAGAAAAGCACATTGAATGCAGGAATTGAATGGTGGAGGATATGAAGTAAAATAAAACGGGGCTATAATACGGTATTATTTAAGAGTTGTGCTTTGATTTCTCTCCTCTGCCTTTTTTGGGGGAGGGGTTCTACATTTAATAATAATAATATGTTAATTATTAAGTTAACCGCTTCCAAGTTGCTCCTACAAGGAAAAAATGCATGGTCTGAATTAATGAAGAGATCTCTGCATTAATTAATGATTCCCACCATAGGAGAGATGTGCAAGGCACGCCACTGGCAAAGAGTGGTATTTTATAAACTTTACAGGAATGCTAACATACAATTAAACCATAAATAATGGACTACACAATATATATATATATATATATATATATATATATATATATATATATATATATATATATATATATATATATATACATATATAATTGCCCCAGATAAATCGAAAGTTTGATAGAGAGAAATGCACTACTGTGAAAGGACTTTTCGGAAGACAACTTTTCTTTCCCAATTAATTGATACTCAGTTTATCAAAATCAGAAAGATGGAGATCATGGTTCAAATTTGATAAGTGCCTGTTTACCTCATGTCAGAGGTGAGTGCATAACCAGTGAGATACCGACAATACAGCAAAAATGTCAATACATGCTTTGAACATAGTTTGTAACTTTTAATGGTGTTAATGTTTTGTATTTCAAATAATTATGAACAGGTGCAGTGTTATTTAGTTCTGCCTCTGGGCAGCTAAAATGAGGGCACACGCCAGCTTACTACGGAATGATCAGTGTGCACGTGATCTACTTTTTAAGCTGTCTACCTTATTTGTTTTCGTGAGGAATTGCCTTTTGGCAAGGCTGTAGCCCAGGCTTTTTTATTTGTATTAACTAATAAAATGGAGTGGGTGATTCCATCTCAGAAATGGTGTCCTGCTAATGATGCCCCCCTTTCATAAGCTCCATGCCAAAAGCATAACGTACACCTATGCCCTGCTGCATACAGGGCCAGCTGTTCAGTGGCATGGAACACGTTCAGAGGTCACAGGTGCCCTGCTGACAACTGCTGTGAAAGACAAGACACTTCATTCCCGAGGCTGCATGCATCTCTTTTCCAAGACCACAGTCATGAGGAATTACTATTCTGGTGGCAGTTTAATCTTTGAACATAAAGCCATATCTGTGAGTAATGTCTTGTGAAAAGTAATTCACTTTTAAAGTGTCTCGGTTCCAATTTAACTTTTCACACAACATCATCTAATCTAACAATGTAATAAAAGGGCAGATGTATGTTTGTCCCTGTATTTTTGCCTGATGCAGTAGCTCCGCCTGTTGTCACCGCTAGAGGGAGGTGTTGCCTTAAGATATATAGTGGGCCTACTACGTTATTCTAAACCTGCACTTTGGCCGGTCTACACAGGATTCTACACGTATCACATAAAAAGAATTCCATATCACATTTGATTCCAGAGCACATATATTACACTCTAAAATCTTTCAATATAGAATTATTTCTATATGGTGAAACAAACCTACCTAAAATTCATGTTCAATTAATATCTACAATTCACAGAACTCTCAAGTGATCTTTGCCCATGAAATTATGAAGAAGTCTGGATGGCTGTTTTCTATACTTATCCACACATTGGAAGTGGCCAGCATTAAAAGAAGACTACTGCCATCCAGGCATCTACCCCAAAAAACATCCCTGCGTATGTCAACAGGAGTGTCTATGAATGTAAACACATATAGGTTTGCCAATTTGTGACATTGGGTAAGAATGTCTTTCTTGCTCTTGAGAGCTCCATTTTGACTGCACAAACGACAATGGCGCTCAACACTGGGAATGCCCTGCGAACTTCCTGTGACTGCCAAAGTTGCCAATTTTCCCAGCCTTAATAAAAACATGATTCTTCAAAGCTTTGGAGAGGAGTGAATGATTAGGTATTTAGACGGGGTAGGACGCATCCTAGGTAACCATATGACCTTCTTAGAGCAAGTAAAGCTGTGTAAGTGCTCTTGCGTGGTGATCCAATCCCACCTCCGGACCTTTATTTTGAACATTTACCATAGACCACCATATCCATATTCCCAATTTAGTTGCTAATCTATGAGCCTCATTACGAGGTTGCAGGTAGCCTTAACAGTAAAACTGTCAAGGCTACCTCCAAACAGGCAAGACAATCCGGCACCTGCGAATGGGCAATTACCAGGGTATTCCGGCCCCGGTAATTGCCCTTTCGTGGGTGCCAGTGCCGGTAGATCCCAATTCCCATTTGGCTCAATGGGAATGGGGGTGCCTGTAGCACCGGCACAGTTCATTACCGTGCCGGTGCTACAGGCTTGCTGTGCTCGCGGGTGCCTTTCATTCCGCTAGGCCAGGCTTGGCGGAATGAAAGGCACCTGCGAGCACAACTCAGAGTTAGTCCGTCTGGATACAGCGGTACCGGCAAGCTTACCGGTACCGTTGTATCCGGACTGGCAACCTCGTAATGAGACCCTATGTCTCTAAATAGCTTTTCACACTACACTTTGAATAATCTTAAAGCAGGATTATCGTTCTTCTGCACAGAGGCACTCAATACATGTAATAAAGAGGGCATGGACGATGTTCTAATACAGTTGCCTGCTTTAATAAAATGATGATTTAGAGAGAGGCGAGGTCCATTTCAAGATATATAGGAGGTCATTATGACCTTGGCGGTAAGGGGTTAACGGCGCCGCTAAAGGTGCCAGAGCCATCAACCCATTACTGACCCATTACGAGTCTGCTCTCGGGAACCCGCTAAGGATGCCTGGTTTTACCAGACATCCTTAGCGGGTCCCGCAAGCAGACCAGCATGCTAACGGGCCCATCATTAACGGGACCGTTGTTAGCATGCTTTCCATTCCCATTGAGCCCTATGCAGGCTCGAATGGGAATGGGGATGGGTTCCTGGAATGGGGAAATACCGGGCCCTCCAAGGTCGGAATGGCCCGTTATTTCCCCATTCCAGGAACCCGGACCCGGTACCCGGATTGGGGGTAGCCATGCTGCAAATAACGACATGGCTACCTCCAATGTTGTAATGACCCCATAGTCTCATCTGGTATGGCTGTTGCCAACCCCAATGCCCTTTTCCATATTGTAGCTTCTAATGGTTTAATCCACAGATTACTGTTGACAGATGGAGCTCAGCACAAGTGGGAAAGGGTCCCATCATCTTGTTTCTCTCCGTACCCATTTCCTCCCTGGCTCTTCAGCTTTCTTTGGCTATAATGTTGGAAGGCAAAGACCATTTGCCACAAGGACCTGGATTGGACACCTTAAAACAGACTTGCTTTTGTCCAATACCCCGTGGACCATTGCCTATAATAAAGAGTCTCCACTCCTTCTTTGATTCTTTGATTCATCACTTCCAGAAGAATTCATTTGACACTGTTAGGAGAGAAGCCATTCCAAAGTCATCAAAGTGTCAGGTGAAGACATAGTCCAAGGCAGAGGCAAGCTCTGCTTCTTTGCCATCTCCTGGGCATACAAGGGGATTACCTGCTTCTGAAGCAGGACATCCCTCTCTGCCAACTACAACAGTTGCCAGGACCTCATTGGAGTTGAAAGACTCCTGCAGCCTCCCCTCTGTTTGGGAGACTGTGAATAAGGACCTATCCTGTCCCTGAGCCCCTGGAGTGGGCCTCACAGCACCCTGAGAGGCGAGACATCCAGGATCCCTGTGTTTTTTTACATTGAATTGCTTCAAGCATCTTTTGACTCTTTCAAACCATCAGTACCCCACAGAGCTCCTTTTGGCACCATTCCATTTTTTTTTTAAAATGCTGTGCTTCACTCTCAAAAAAGTTTGCTGCTGCCCTGTGCCAGTTGAGTTTAATTGTCTTGGCTTGTACAAGAAGTTGATTGCGGCAACCACCTCATCAAAACTCCTTTTGAACCACCTGTTTTTTTCATTGCCAATCTATGTTGATAGTCAAACTGCTCCTGGTGGCTTCATCTAACAGCCCAACTCCAACTGTGCATCCAGTCACCAGCATATTTGCTGGCGAACTGACTTTCAAACTGAACCGGGTGGCTCTCACGATCCACACTTATTGTAATTCTGATTCGAACCGATGCAAACTTCACCTCGACCCTGACTTGACATCTGCTTCCCATCAGGAACAACGTGACCACCGCACTCAAACCTAGTTAGAATTTCTCACTCAACAACAAGAACCCTGTTTCTTTCTATTGTATATGGTGTGCTTAATTATTATATCTAATGTATAGACCTTTGATTGGATATTGCTTTTATTTTGAGCTGTTGTACTTGGCGAGTATAGCCTCCCTCTGCCAACGTTACTACAAAGGCAGAGACGGAATATCGCTGGACTGTGCCTCTTTCACCTTCATGATTGGGATCACTCTTGATTTGTAGAAGTGCAAGGGCTGAGTATGTGGTTTAACCCCTACTTATCCTTGTACTCCTGTGGGCCAGTAGTCACAGCCCTAAGGGGAAGTGCATGTACTTTAATGTTGCTGGTATCATAACTTGCCGTGGCCGAGACCTCACAAGTCTGTATTCAAAGTTGGCACCAGTGTACAGTGTACTTGCAGACCATGAGCTCAGACACACAAGTACCAAAGTGTGATCTGGTAGGCACAGAATGGTGGAAGAAACAATTCAAACCTGGGCAACTGCTACTCTTAAAACCATTTACCAATAAATTGGTCCATCTACAAAATTACAAGTAATGAGCCCTCAAATTAAAGAACGTTACTCCCGTCTTCACCAAAAGTTAGCAGAGTCATCTGGAGTTCCCTAAAAACAGATGCATTGGTAAGAACAGATTGCTGGTCCTCTGGCTAGTTCTTAAGCAAAGGCTGCTGTCTTCTGCCGCTGCATCTTGGGCAACCATGTATATGGGTCCATTCAGATGCACATGGCACCCGTAAGAGTCTGGTAAGTAGCACAGATTGCTCAGTACATCCTCTTACACACAATGCTTTGGTCTTCATTAGTTTGGCCTATTTTGTGGTGCTAAAGCACCCCCTATAAAGTGAAACTATTGCATTGAATTACATATTGGAGGGAGATGGCATAGGAGGAGGGAAACAAAGATTGTAGGTGATGTTTGTTTGGATATTTCCCCACCGATTGACAGCCATTGGATTTCTGTGAGCTACCTTTATAAAGAAGTAACATCAACTTTTCTGCTCTGGTGTTATTTCAAAGTACTCTTCTGAGAGTTGGTGGCCTAGTTATTGCTGTAACAGCACTTCTGATTGAATAAAAATGTGTTAACCAAGTGGGCCTTCAGATAATTTATGTATAAGCATTATGCATGTTCTTGCTCTGAAGTCATGTTTAAAACACTGATTGGCTAAGCTGATGGTTTTGGCTTGTGTATTAGTTATAGATATTCGTCCTTTGCCAGGCACTGCTTCTATATGCCTAGGTACTCGCAACCCTTTGCAGCTGCTACGATTAATGGCCAGTTAGTGCTATTAAAGTGGTGCCTGGCAAATGGCTTCCCCATACCTAAACAAAAGCTAAAACGATTGGCATTGCCAATGCTTGTTTTGACTTTTGAAGGAGCTTAACCACTAGTTACCACATACAATAATTGCTGTTACGGACTGTGCTACGCTGAGGTGATTTACATGCTGTAACAATAGAAGAGCGGAAAAAGAATCACATGTTCTGAAATTCTGCATGCAATATTTCAGAAAATCAGCATTTCATGTTTTTATTGGGTCCCAATATATTTCCGCTTCTGTTTTCGGGATGTAAATAGTACCATAGCAAGTCATACATCTACTGTACAATGGGCCTCATTGCAAGTTGGGCGGTAGCCTGGCCAGTAAAACCGGCAGGCTGCCGCCAAAGTTGCAAATTATTCCAGCACCCGCGAATGGGCAATTAACGGGTCATTACGGCCCTGCCGGACCCGGTAATTGCCCATTCGCGGGTGTCGGAATAAAATGCTCCCCATTCCCATTCGAGCCCCATAAGGCTCAATGGGAATGGGGAGGACGGATGCACCGACACCATTCTTGAATGGCACCGGTGCATCCGACATGCTCGGTTCGCGGGTGCCGGTAGCTTACCGGCTCCATTACTACAGGACCGGCAAATTTGCAATGAGGCCCAATGATAATAGACTGAAGGGTTTACAAAGACCCAACATGCATCATCTCTGAAAAGGGTTATGTGAGATAAATGGGATTGGGTCAGAGTAACAGTTTCCTAGCTTAACCTGATCAGTTAGGAAAGCCCTAACCCAACCATAGACGTTCTGGGAAATGTCTGAGATTTGTATTTATTTATTTGTCTAGCGCACCTAGCCCTCCGGCATCTGGGTGCATTATTTTGGTTACATAGTGCAAAGTTGCAATGGCAGGGTACATTAAACACAGGAATGATACAAAAGCATTATATACAGTCAGGAGTAGGGAACATATAGGCAAGTTACATTGGCGAAATACAAAAACTGCTGCGGTGATACAGTGGCATTCTATACAGTTAGGAGGAAGATATACGACATATGTTAGTTGCCAGGTTAGCTAGTTTCCTAAGAAGAAAGACAGTTTTTAGCTTTAGTTCTGAATAGGATGAATGATGGTTCTGCTCTTAGGTTTGTGGGTATGGAGTTCCATAGTTTGGATGCAAGGGCAGGGAAACTACGGCCTCCCGATTTCGGGAGATAGTACCTAGGGACTGAGAGACAGTGCGGTTGCGCTGACCTGGTAGGTCGGTTGGATTGTCTTTTGGCAAATTTCCAGATCAAGTTATTGGGTGCTGAGATGGATAAGCACTTATGCGTGAGGATCAGGGTTTTGAGCGAGAATCTGTTTGTGATTGACAGCCAGCGGGAGTTACTTCTGGTTTCAGAAATATGATGAGATCTCGGTATGTTGAAAGCCACTCTGAGGACAGTGTTTTGAAGGGCATTGTTTTCAGTCAATCTGGATATCAAAATGTAAGTTTACGATATCAAATACGGCCAAAAGGTGAAGCTTAATCTGCAGATTAAAGGCACCCATATCTGTATATTTCAAAATATCCTCCCTAACAGTCCCCAACACAGTTTCCGTTCCATGATCTGGACAAAAGCCTAACTGAAAGAGATAAAGGAATTGGGTGGTCTTCACCTTCTCCAATCTTTGCTGACCATGGACGCCCAGTAATATCTGTCCGGGCCTTTGATGAAGACTCTTGGAAAATAGAGAAATGAACACATGTAGTGATATCATTATTAAAATGTGAGCCTGGTGATGAACAGCACGTCCTCGGAAAGAGTTGTAGTTATGCTTGGTCGGTTTCAAAGCCAAAAGAAGTGAAAGCGTTTCCTCCATGAGAACTGGAGAGAATTCAAAACTAGCATTCGGGGAGACTCGCTTAGAGGTGACTAGTTTGGAAGAAGAGGTTGAATTACTAAGATTTTCCTCAATCAGTATTTTCTTTTCTACAGAAAACCTGGTGACCTCATTTGCCAGCTTAGTTGTTGGCAAGAGACTTGTGGATGCAGGAGGGATTGCACATTTTTGTATAGTGTCAAAGAGCTATTTTAATCTGCTATCAACACTATTAACATGTTTCTTGCCAATAGCAAATGAAGGGATGTGGAACACTTATTTTGACACCACAATTTTTCCTTTTTCCTTCAGAGAAAAGAGAACTGAATACCAGCCGATGGCTTAAAATATAAATTTCATGGTTAGTAGGAGGCATTTTATTCCTTCATACAGGCTCATGGCACCCCCGCACCCTTCAACACTTGGTTTCATACGCACCTGATTGAAGAGATATTCCAATAGTTATGGAGATATTCCAATAGTTATGTAGATTCTATTTGGCTGGCAAAAAAACTGCCAACCCATTTCAAAAACCATACAGTCGCATGCAGTGAAAAAAAGCTTAATAAAAGAAGTGGCAATCCACATAGATTCCTGCTTTATATACTGGATTTCAGCAGATAAACGCCTCCTTGTTAACAAATGACAATTCACAGGCAATATACTTTGGTTGAAAGAAATATATAAAGTTCATCCAGCCTTAAGTGTTCTAGAGGCCTCTCGATTTCTGCTCTACACTGGCTACTACAGCAGCATTGCGCAGTCAACACAACTGTAATAAGTTACTGCTGTGTCGAAGTTAAGTCCCTTTCCTCTTATCCCAGTCGAGGCGTGATGTCACAAATGGACTGTAATAAGGAAAAATGTACACGTTTTTAGATGTTTCAGGCTTTGATGTAGTATTTATTTCATAGGTGCACAGGGTACAAAATTGAGATTCAATGAGCTGGAGCTAAAACCAGCTCCTGGGTGTCCAGCATCACCACTTAGGCAAGAGCTACTACAGGGGAACCACGAGCTACCAGAGATGCTCCTTTAATGTTTTGTTCATTTTGTATGAACCAATGATTTTAAATGTACATTAGATGTGTACTAATTCTTCTTTAATAACATTCTTAAATACTCAAAGTTAATGTCACATTAACATGTTTGGAAGGCACGCTAACCAGGATCTACTATTCTAGAAGCAGACGCTAAATAGCTCCTAGCTCCCCTAAATTTCAAATCCTGGTTGTCATATATTTTTGTGTTCTGGCTCTACCCATTTTATTGAGCAGGAAAGTCGTTTATGGGAAATACAGGTAGTCAAGGATTGACTGATCTGAGCCATTCTCTAGCAGAAAAAGAATATGGGACTGATTTTAAAAATCGTTTTCCAATAGGATTTTGCCAATATATAACACTTTTATAAACCAGGCACTTTATGTCTTTTGAGCCTTGAATGTATCTATTCCGTTTTTATTTAACTCAAGTGAGTAGAAATAAAAATGGAATGGCTGTTGCTGTGTTATTAAAACTGTTCCAGGATGAGGATTTGGAAATGTAGATTTGGTGATCATTTAAATGTTATGGAACCTTCATGCTACAGAAAGGGATACATTGCAGATTTTTCCTTAGGGCCAAACAATGGGTTTGCGGTTTGAAATTTGAAGACACCTAAGAGCTTAAGTGCGGTAATAAAAAAAGTCTGTTGTTATGAATTTATGAAGTGACAATCTAGAGGAATAGTTTGTCAGAAGAAAAATGGTGCCCGGTCTGTAAAACTTGCCAATGGCAAGTCTCACCGGAGAGCAGAGCTGGAGGCTGGCATTATCTGATCACTGTAGCTATAACATTTGTGTTAAAATCCCAAAAGACTATATAGGCTTTAATCCACTGATCAATGGGCCTCTCTAGTGGTTGCCCCTAGCCAGGTATTTTTTTTCCGTTGGGACAAACTGATACCACAAAGTAAGGTTGCTTATTGTTTCATTGGTGAGTTGGCAGCTATGGTTAGGAAATATTTACATTTTGCCCCTTTCCCTCCGTAGATTTCTATGGGGTAAACTTCTTTCTGCTTTGTTTTTTAATCTGTCCTGACCTTTTGAAGGGAAGTACTGAAACTCTGTTTCTTTTTTTGGAATTCTTGTATTTTTAAAATGGTACACATCACCTTCCAGTGGAGTGCAATTTGAATTCTTGGTTTCCTTATAACTTCTTGGTTACTATTTGTATGTGCATAAAACATGCTGGTGGCAGCATTGATATATTTACAATTTTTGTAATATTGTACTTGTGTACTTTCACGTTTTGTGCAAATGGCTACTAAAGGTTTCTAATACAAAAGATGGCAGTGCCACAAGGTTTTGTTGCTTGTTCTATGCCCATATTGTAGTTTGTTCTTCTTTCTGGAAACCCCTTATAAGGTATTGTATTTGCTCAGGAACGCTGCTGCTTTTACAGACTAGTGACCCTTTGTGTGTGTGTGAGCCAGGGGAGGGTGCCAGGACAGACTGGTACTAGTCCACTTGCCATGGTGCCAGAACGTCTGGTGCTGGACAGATGGACAACCGCCAGCTGTTTGAATGCGGCAGATCCTTACCATTGGTGGGCTCAGACTTACTTCCAGCCCCAAAGCTGGATGAAAGCAGGACTGCACTCATTCTTCAGATTAATGTTGGAACCAAGGTTCCCACAATGAAGAGCAGCTCGCTAATGGCCCGAGGACGACGCCAGCAGCTGACCATCATCAATTCTAGTGAACTGTCCCAGTGAAGTCCTGCTCCTCTTCCGATCTCAGAAGACTCATTCCTGCTTTCATCTGTGGACTAGTGGGACCAATTAGTCTCGACCCCTGCTTGAGGACCCGCACCTGTAGAGCCTTCAGAGGTATCCCTGGACTGCCCGGTTCCCGAATTCCCTCTGGCATGACATTTGGTCATCAAACATGGGTCAAGGATTCTACCATAGTGCTAACCCTGGGACTAGGGTAGAGAGGATTATTTAACTGATTTGGGGAAAATAGAAATGTTCTGAACTCTTTTGAAGCACCAACCCACAGATCACTGCATCTTTCTTGAAATCCCCTTCTGTATATGGAATGTGTGACTTTTGAGCACTGGGCCCAATGCATTTTAGGGTTAGACCACTAAAAGGGGGAACTGGAATTGGGCTGATTCCATCTATATTTCTTGAATTTTGTCACTTACTGGATGACTATTAGTAAGTGATATTATCTCTAAAAGTGAATGTATGGATGTGATATATCGTTCTTGATTGCAATACTTACCTGTGACCTTTCACCCTCTAGTGTGTTCTTAAAGGCCCAATAAATATCTCTAACTTTGTACATTGACCATCTAACTTGAATTATTGAGTGTTGCCCTGTGTTAGAATTTTCCTGAGATGAAGTCTTGACTGCTCATCCACCTACCTTGATTGGGTGTTGGCTAACCTTTCAGTCTTCTCTTCAACGTAACCAGGGATTCCTCCTAAAGTCTTCCCTCCAGGGCTGACTTTAGAAGTCCATCTAAACAACAATCTCCTTACATTTCTTGCACAGGGAGGAGTGCAAGAGCATGTGTGAGTTGGAGCTGCCTGGCCAAAAATCTGGGTTTGTGAGAAAATTACTACTACTCTGCAGGAGTACAGGAATGAGTAGTGTCTAATTCTCCTCATCTGCCCCAGACTACTACTAACCCATCTGTGGATCTAATCTTGAAGTTGAAGGGGTACTACTGGAGCGGTATACCTCTTTCGTCTCATTTGGTAACATGCCCTGAAGGTAGGCTATATCGTTAGGAGAGGTGTGAGAATATAACAATAGAAATCCAAACTGTGTCGGTGCAATGGTTCAAAACTCAAATATCCAATCAATACAAACAAACTTGGTAAAACACTAATAAAACAACCCAGTAAAAACACAGGGAATGCACAACTTTGTGTGAATGGGTTGATGAGCAGGGATGTTTAGGCAAGGAGTTCTGCAATTGCAATGTTCAAGAACCTGTTATTGTAGTGAAGGGGACTTAAAATTCATCGTGGTCCCAAAAGTGGACCAGAGGGAGGGAGCCTCTTCACAGTACTTAAGTCTTGTCTCTGTTGCTCAATAGCATCAAGCCAGCTTCTAGCAGCTTTATCTGTAGTTGAGATAATGGCAAGACATTTGAATCGATGCAATACTATTGCTGGTCAGCATTGAACCGGTTCAAAGATGTGGGCTCCAGTTCAGCCAAGTCAGCATTCGAGATGATTGCTTCCAACGGAGCGGCCTTTGAGTCTGCAGCAAGACAATGGCCCTGCTGGGCCGCGTTGGCGTTCGTGTTGGTGAGTCGATGGCTTCCAGAAATCGAGTAAGCATACATGTCTGTTGCTCTCATGATGTCGAGCCAACAATCGGGTCGAGACAAGTCTGTTCATGTCAATGGGCCAAGATGGCGTCTGTCTGGATGGATCAAAGTGCAGCAAGTGGTTTGTAGGTGCATAGTTTGGCAGAAGCCGTTATTCTACCTGCAGGAATAGATAGTTTGCCCTAACAGAAACCAAGATGGTAGAACCCATCTCTCGTCTCACCTTTCCCTTCAGGCTATTCTTACTCTTCCACTTTGCATGTCTGCTGACATAAAAAGGGCTCCAGTGGTCTGAAATGTGAGTGTGTGTGTGTTTGTGCGTGTGGCTTTGTCTGTGATGCATTTGGAACACTTAAACTCAATCTCCTGGTGAGAGTTCCTGTTCCTTGAGAGAAAGTTGTCGCCCTTCCTGCAGGGGATCAATAGGCATCAGTTTGGCCATTGTCCCACGTGGAAACAGTCAGATCAGACACTTAAAACACTAGGCCTGTCTTAGCTGGGCCCTACTCACAGAGCTGACACCGGTGTGATGTCCAATTGTTGTGGCTTTATAATGTGTAGCAGCATCTGGAGTGTTCAGTGCCAGATGGAATTACCAATAAACGATCTCAGACCCAAATAACCGGACAGACTCCAAGAATATGGCAAATACTACTTAATTATCAGCTCAAACAAAGTAGGGAAACCTGGCGAACAACAGATTGCAGCTCACACACTCTCGTCTAAATTTCGATTAAACAAGGGCTTTATACTTCGTTGTACGTCAGCTATGACATCATCCTATGTGGCAAACATCTCTCGAAAATAGGGATTGGTTAAGGCAACATATATGTCTACACTTTATTTAGATGTTAGTAACATAATTTGTTGGCTTTCTCTCCCAACCTCGAACATTTGGCTCGTTAGCAACATGTGAGTAAAACGAAACCCTGGTGAGGGGTATAATGTCAGACCACTGCCTGCTTTGGTCAATTAGCCTACCATCGCTCATCAGTTAGGCCCTAAGCCACTGTTTCTTCTTTATAGTTGACTTTGCTGACTGTTCTCTACCTTGGGACTTTTAAGGGAGCATAGGTATATCACTGTCTTCAGCTGAAGCTTAATGTATAGGCCTTGTTTTCGAGTTTTGCACCACGTGTGAGGTGACCAGGATTTTGTCCATTTCGACCTTTTTAGTGCTAATTAAGCTGGGTGCTGTTACTCCTTTTGGCTTCTGGAGACATTGTTGCTTTGTCCTGCATATGATTTCTGCAACTTTAGTTGTTCAATACTTGGATCTTGCAAATGTTTTCTCCTTCACTTCTCTAAGAGAAATATGTCCTATTTATGTATCTTATCATCTTTGACTCCCCTTGTGCCTTGCAGTTTGCATCTTGATATGGCCTCCTTGATCCCAAGCCAAACAGACATTGTTTGTTCCTTGCACAAAGCTATTTTCCAGCTCCTTTCAGCTCTGCAGTTCCGGGCTCTCCATTCAAGGGTTCTTAGCTCACTATTATACGAAACGATGTCCATATTTTCATCATGGCCACTTTACCCGCGTTACATTTTCTCCTGCAGCTATCTTTTATATGTTTCATCTACCTTGCGTTTCTGTGTATATACATTTACTGATTCTCTTATTACTTCTCTTCTTAGTGTATATGATTTATTTGTATTTGCATACATGTTTCACTTGTTACTTCGATACATCTTTTATTCTGAGTATTCACCTATCGTTTCAGTACGTCCTAGTGTCTTCTCTTTGTGCCATCACTTTACATTAGTCTGATTTCACTTATAGCTTTTCTATGTTCAGTTGTGAATGCAGACCTCCTTCCACCATGTCAGTGCGAGGGTACATTCGACACGGTTGTCTGTGTGCATAACATCTCTCGTATCTGTGATGCAGCATTGGAACGATACCTGGTGTCCCACATACTGCTCTTTCAGTATGACGGAAGTGAGAGGGCAGGTACTAGAGATGACATGTATATTTGCCGCTCTACAATAATGGGATCTAACGCCGCCATGCCAGAAGTAGGCATGGCTCATATTTACAGTTTAGGTGCCATCAGACTGACTAGGTTACACACTTATTATCATTTAGATCAGAGGCATTTAAGAGGCCACCTCTGCCAGCAGTAACATTGTGCAGACAGATATGCACATGTGACATTTTACCATGCCATGTTTCAATGCACCACTTGTGCTGAGTGTGCAAGGTGCCTGTCTCAGCAATGGCGTTTACATCCTTGCAGATGGTAATTCATCACGGGGATCACCACAGAGAATGCCAGAACTTAGTCTAGCTGAATAGGCAAAAATAAGCGGCATGGGTTGAAAGGCAAATTGTTCTACCCAGTGTTGCAGATGTGTGGGAAATATTTATGCCCCTCGAATTAATAAATCCACCATCCTCCACTGCACTGGAGGATGTAGTCCAGAGAGTCCTCCTCATTACTAGATGAAGTATGCAACCAGGATGAAATAGGGTGTGCCAAGGTAAGTTTAAAGTTTTTATGTCACGTTAGAGATGGTTTATTGTCTTTCATGAGTGCTCTTTAGCCAACTGCTCACCAGATAACTTCAGGAGCTCACTCTATTTTTTGAAGACGCAGCAGCTAAGACATCACTGTTGCACACTTGAAGGAAGGGAAAGATGCTTTAATTTGCATATTCCCCTTAAAGTGTCTCCAATTTTACCCAATGGGATTTAAGATCTACAGTAATGACCCCAGCTTATTTCCAAGCCTCACTTGAAGGTATCTAAGGTCTGTGAGATTTTCAGGCATCATTGATCTGCTCTAATATTTGTGTAATTTAATCCAACAAAGAGGAGGTCAAACAAGAACAAAGACCTCCCAGCGCTTGCACAAATTATGTAATGCTCGGTCTATAGGCCGCGGGTGATTGTATAATGTGGTTGTATGGCCCTACACACCACAGCGTACATTAAACATTTTTGAGAGAGGTGTACAATCACACTGCGCCAGACACAATACAAGTATAAATGTGCACAGGTGCACAATGTTTTAATTGGAACAAGATGCCAAAAGACAGCAACAATCTAATTGAAGTCTCCTCGCAACTGCAAATTGCAATCAGGCATTAGCGGAATTGAATAGTGGTGAAACAAAACAATTTGTGACTTTTGCGAATTGGACAAAACATTTTGCCTCAGAAGAAGAGCCAAGTCTCGAAACATGTGTCAGGCTGACCTTGTTCTAATTAAAACATTGTGCGCCTGTGCACATTTAAACTTGTATTGTCATTTTATCTATTTTGCACAAATTCATAGTGTGACTAAGTGGGGGGGGGGGTAACTATCCAGTATTTTTTTTTCAAAAGAGTAAGAGGTTACCTTGGGATATGAATGCTATATGACTCTCACAGTAATGTGTTCTAATGTGAACTCAGGGAATCTGGAAACTGTCATGGACGCATGCGAAAAAAACCCTCACAGGAGATGGTCATGCTAAAGCAGACCGTTTAGTTGTGATTACGTGCAGGGATCAGAGGAATGAACCCCGAAACCAATCATGAAGGAGAGGAAGTAGATTGGGATGGTCTGTATGAACTTTAAAAAAGCTATGTCTTTGAAATTGATGATTGAGAGGTTGGTTTAACCGGAAGCCGCCTGTTCAAACATGCCAGACTCCACAATCAACTTGACCTTCTAAATGTCATGTTGTCTTACTGTGCTGCTGTACTGCACCGAGTCCCCACTGTGGTAGATTCACAGCAACCAAGCCTATTGTGCCCTGCTCGGGGTCACCAGACCTTAGTCCGCTTTCCAAATAAATGTGTATTTCCGTGTAGATCGTAAGCAGACGTGTCTCAACCCGAGTAGCCCTTGCATCGTGTAGGGGAAGGAATGTTTGACCAGATAGCACTGGGATGTTTAGATTAATCAGATGCCTATGCTTGCAGGGGTACCCACAATATACCAACTCGGCATACAGCTTTAGAACCAATTTGAAATGCAGGCAGTTACACCAGTTCACCCTTATTGCTAATGGGGCCGTTTGCTCTAATTGCGCGTAATTCAGTACACCTTCTATGCAGCTGTCTAAATAATGGCAATGCATACTGTGTGCATTCCATAACCCTGCCTCTGACATATATTCAATGTGTCTCCTTCCTTCGAGCTAGGATTTTCCGCTTGGGGAAGTGAATGCATGAAAGTAAGGCTTGCTTGAAGGGTTTCCCGCCTGTCTGTCGCATTAAGAAGGGAGATGGGCTTGTTACTTATGTGAACCTGTTAAGAGTCTAGCGGGAACGGTAGGACTCCCTCTCCCAAGCCGTGCATGCTTATTGAGATTATATTCCTGAAATAGAAATGTAGACGTCTAACACGTATTTTCATCTTAATAATGTTGTTCTGAAAACGGAATAACATAATTTATTTTTTTATTGGTAACTTTTATAGCTCCAACATACAAAATGACTCCCTTCAGAGCAACTAATTGGATTTCGAGGTACACTGTCTGGCTGCCAGAGCGGGCTGAGTCAACGTAGGCGTGCCGCCTTGTAGCTCTTGTAGAGTGAGTCGTATTTCTGTTACATGTATTAAGGATGATGTGAACACGGGCGTTCCTCTGTATGGAACTTGTCACGGATCCGAGATGTCAAACCTTTTCCTGCAGAATGTGAATATTCCTTTAAGTCTTCCTGAAATAATAGTCCCAAGACATTGAAGCCCCCCTCGCCCCAAAACAAATCTGTTTTTCCCTGGGGTCTCGCTTTCCATTCGCCATCTCCCTGTTTCAGCTGTCCCCATGAAGTCATGCCATCTTTAATAAATCAGCTCTTTTCTGTTCTAAGAAAACCAGAGTCGTTCCAGCACCCGGTCCTCCAAACATTCATGCTTTTCAAGCTCGATCACTACGAAAGCTCCTTCTGTAAGGCCACCCACCCTTCATGCCGCCACATGGGCATCTCTGGCAGCAGATGCTACAATCAGATCCACATGGTCTACAGAACAGGCGCCACCACTGAATCGGCCTCAAAGTTCCCAATGGGCCTGCATCCACTTCCAGAGATGACCAGTGGCGGAGCCTGGGGGTAGGGGTGAAGAGGGCAAATGGGTGACTGCCTCCCACCGGCTTTATCCTGGTGCCCAAGGAGCTCCAAGCCTCCCGCTGGTGCCCTATTATCCCTTCCCCACACCAAAAGCTGCCTCCACCATTGCTGCAAACTAGATAACATGCAGAAATCCTATGTTTCAAGAATTGAAGGCCCATTGGAAGAGAATACATCGGACAAATAGCCACGAAATGCAAGGTACTAGCCTAGCTGTTTCTCTCCCTAAGCCAATATTCCGGGTGGATTGCCCATGAGTAAGGCACTTGCACCTGACATAAGAGCAGCATGACATTTGCAAGCTTGAATCCCACCTTTCATCCTTCCGAGGTTGATTATGAAATACCATTGGAGTATGCATTTTACACTGCTTAGAAGTTCGAGTAAGTTGTAATGAAGCACTATATATGTTCACTTTATTAACCCTACTCCCATGTACTCTATCATCAAGGAGGAGGGAGAGGGTAGAAGAAAATACATACCTTGGGTTTTTATTTCGAGTTGGAAGATGAACGTTCTTATAAGGGGGGGAGGGAGGAGGTAGGCACTCCATATCATTCATTGGCGACAGCCCCATCGATCACGATTTGCAGACAGAGCTTTTTGCCCTGATCTGTCACTGCTACTCCAGACCAGATTCGGCACTGCCCCACAGTTATGTTCGCTGCTGAATGTGTATAATTGCCAGTCTTGGAAATGCTAACTGTTCCCTTTGAAAAGTAATGTTAAACTCAACGAGGCTCATTATGGGTATGGCTGTCTGGTAGTGGCGGCAATGGAGTTACTGCACTGCCATAGTGTGTTTCTCCAAAATCCCCATGGACTCTCAAAATGGCCATTAACACCGCCATTCTGCCACTGGTAATCGATCTGATTTTTCTCAATTACAAGTGGCGGTAACCAGGGGAGTTGCTAGGTCTGGAAAAGACCCGGGGCTAAGATGATGTCGGAACTGTTGGGACTGGGGGCTAGATAGTCTTTTGGCTGTAGCTCCTGAGATTCTATCCGGGGCTACAACCAAAAGATCAGGGGCTATAGCCCCCTTAGCCCCCCCCACTAGCAACGCCCCTGGCGGTAACGATAATCAAGATTGGTGGATTTACTGTGAACCTCGTAATGAGCCCCTAGTTTGAACAAATGTGTAATGCCTTTTCCATATGTGGCTCCAATGAAAACTAGAACTTAGAGCAAAGTAGCTTGACGACTGAGGAAACTATGTAGTAAACAATCGGCAAACATAAAATATGCATGCATTGATCAAACCTCTGGTACTTATCATGGCGATATGGTCATTATGAAACGATCACTGAGCCCAGGGGCGTTCCGACCTGCAGTTTGGTGTCATGAAAATGGCGTTTATTTTCTCGTTTGTACCAGAATTAGAGCTTTCAGAAACCGATCTCAGTGAGTTTTGAATAAATCCTTTCCACCTGAAAGGAACGGTGAATATCTATCTTTAAATGATCTGATTGAAGAACAGTGCTTATCACAGAAGGTCTTTTGGTCCTATAATGATTACAGAAGTATTAAGAGATCACCTTCAGAAAAAAAAGGTAATGTAAACCCTAAACATATGCCTCGTTGAAGAAATGGGTGGCAGTGGCCTGTCAAGTGGTATACTTGCTACTGCTTAGTGGTCCGCTGCCGCCCATTTCAGACGCCTGGCAGCATTTTCTGGAGATTTCCCAATGGGAACATCCACCAATCGAAGCAGACTGGCAGCGATGTATTTGCACGGAGATCCTCCCCATGCGAATTCTTTCGCACCCTGCTGTACCGCTACTGTTTTCTATCATTTCAATTAAACCCTATTTCCTTGCAAGACAGATTTACACAGTGGTACATAGCTTTTAATGAAGATAACCTATATTTGAAACAATGAGGTGGATGAAATGGGCTGGGCATCTGTGAGTTGGTTGTGAGCTGCTCTGACATTTAGCAGATTTTATAGGGGCACTGCATGCTTTGTGACTGTGGCATGTGGGTGAGGCGTCATCCCCTACCCTCCCAACAAAGGTTGAGCTACAGTTGTCCCCTCCTGGGCAAAGGTTCTCCAAATGGCCCGCCTGTCCTAGTAGAGGCGTTTCCACCGAGTGGTACATGCAAGCTCTGGGAGGCAATGGCCAGGTAGGCCCATTTTACTGCGCACCACACTACCTTATAGTACTTGTGTTACTTCATGAATTAGCCAACTGGCATTTGTAAGTTCCTCCCACAGGACTGCCGTGTTCTTTAAGGTATTTAATTATGTAACAGCTCTCCATGGTTCTGGCAGACTACTTACAAGGACGCTCAGTTTGCCACAGCTCTCTGCAGCTGAACATCCCCCTTCCATGTCTGCTTCACCTTCTTTTGTGTCTGTGGCAAAGCCAGTGAACAGATCAATGACCGCAACAGACCGATGATTCAGTCCTGTCTCTTGCTCCATTGCTGCCATTTCACTACAGTGGGAAGGAAAACATGGGGTTGGGAGCTCACAATTGGCTTGCTTTTTATTATTTTATTCACGAAAAAGACAATCACTCTGAAAGATGTACATTGTTTTGTACCTTTCCAGATATTGCTGCCGTTACACTTTTTTTATTTGTATATATTTCTGTGATCTTGGTAGGCCCAATGATTTAGACTTGTATTACAATTTCTTGCACCAGAGTTTCTTCCAATAGCGCAGTGGTCTTCACATTGAGTGGCTGGCCCCACTAGGGGGACCAGAGATGGCCGGTCAGCCACAGTACTCTTTAAAAAGGGATTACAGTACTGTTTTTAATAGGAATTATAAGCATTTAATAGAAAATATAAGCAGTTCTAGCTTGCGGGCGTGGGGCGGTCTAGAAGCAAGATTCTTATTCAAGTGGGTCTCAGGATAAAAAAGTTGGAAAACCACTACAATTGAATCCGAGTGAATTAAAAAGACCTAGACTAATCCGCCCTCCCCCCCCCCCCCGCAAAGACTCCATCTTCCTGCCACTTGGTTACTTCTGCCAGCTCCTTGGTAGCTTCTTTTAAATCTGAAATTTGCCTTCTGAGATCAGAGGGAGGCAGTATCTTAAGGGAGCCCACTCATCAGCTGGTTGGGGGGCATGGGGGAGTCCCCATTATGACAATGTGTTAGTGTGATGTGCCCAAAAATGGGGAGAGTGATTATTTTTTCTTTCTTAAGTTAGAAATCCAGTGATCCGAAGATGGCTGCATTTCTAGTATTCGCATTGATTGAGGACTGTGGTTGTCAAAGGTAGTGTGTTGTGGTGACTTCCTTGATTGTTTTTCCTAAGGAGAGGATGATGTCCAATGTATGGTCGACCTTCTACATTTGGGCCATGGGCCATTTGCATGAAGGATCTCTTACTGTAAACATGTGTATTATTTAGAAATGTGTAGGTCCAGGAGAGTGATTGACAGAATGCCATCTGCAAGTGTGTAGTTGTGATTTGAGATGTGCCTGCAGCAGGCTCCCACTAGAATTGCTTTCATTGGGCCATCGCAAGCATGTTTTGTCATATCTCGCCTGGTCATGGGTGGTGCAATCTGCATGGACCTAATGCTCACATGGTCAATGTGTTAGTGATTGGGATATTAGCTTCCTCAATCAGATTTATGGATTCTAAAAGGCATCCTATCGGGCGTCCTTGCATTTATTTTTAAATGTAGTTTTGATCTTTCATGCTTAGCTTGTGGTGCGCTTTAATTTTCTGTAGTTCTACCATATTAAGGTATATTCATAACACGAATGTCTGAATCCCTCTTGCATTCTTTGACTGCAGCTCTGAATTTTCTTCTCTCTGGTGCATTCAGAACACAGTGAAAAATGTGCCCTCGCCACTAGCCATTCGAAAGTGCTAACTGACTCTTGGCAAGTAAGAAATGGTGTGGTGTCTTATGCATACAATTGAGGTGTCGAGTGACATTTATTTGCTGGCTAGTAGCTTGCAACTTGAGATTTGGCATTCTGAGAGCAGTCATTGCTACCCTGTTCAAAATACAATATTTTTGTTATTTGCCTTTATTGACTGTGATCCTCTCTCTTCACTATTCCTGATCTTCCCTTACTGTAAGATGCATCATATGGCGATTTCACAACATCCATTCACCTTTCAGCAAGTTTGCGCCAACGTGTATTAGGAGGAATTGACTGCTTTGTTTCTTAAAATATATGCTATGAGCAGTTCTAGGTCCCTACATGAGCAATGCAGCCACAAAATCCCCTAGTGAGGCGCTCATGGACTTTATCAACGCAGTGGAGTAACAGCAAGTCGCGAGCCGCTCCCACAACAAGGGCAACACTCTAGCTGGTCCTGCCCTCATTGCCTCGCGTCAGATGTTGTGCAACCTTTGCTGTAGACTGATCGGATCACACTGCTGTATATGTCCCCGTTAATTGAGGGATCCAGGGCAAAATCTGCCCATCTCCAGCACCCATTTCTTCTTTAAGGTCTTACCACACAGGATCCTTGCCATTAGCCTACGCACACTGATGGACACAACGTTTGCATTTAACAAAGACATCAACACTCTAGAAGACCTTCTGTACCAATAAATCAATCTGAGGGTAACACCTGTTCCTGGGTATTGGCAGGAACTCATGGCTATCAATGCAGGCTGGGGGTTGCAAAGGTCCCCACCTGCCTTCCAGCAGGACCCCCCCCCCAAATGGAAACCTTCATGATTTGCATGAACGTTTGTTCCCTTGTGATTTGACTTCCCAAGTGGAAACGTAATGGACCTCTTACGGCCCGTTTTGTCAAATTCCCTCACGTGGCTCATGGGTGCATTTGCCAAATTAAATTTAAAGTGTTGAGAATGCACTTACTAACCTTTCTATGAAAGGAGGGGATGGGTGCATGTCCCTGGTGCCCACAGCTGCCCTAATAGTCCACTACCTTGTTTAGAATTCAGGAACTTGAACGAGAGCATTGTGAGGGCAGATATGAGCAGTGCCAGGTGCCTTCAATTTCTACTATCACTATTCTTTGTTAGCTGAGTTTTATTTTTTACCTAATTCAGTCTTTCCTACTGTCAATGGATATATTTTGCATTGTATCGTCATATTAATTTACTTGTGTTGCTTCCTCTTGCGTCGATCTTCTTTTCGATCAGTTTCCTTCGTAATTTCATGTGTTTTAAACACTTGATCTCTAATACTTAGATTTGCAAGTACTGTATTCTGTTCTTTTTCATAATATGAATAGCTAAGAAGCTGGGGTAAAAGCAGAGCTAAGCAGTTTCTGCCTCGAGGAGTGTGTTAGGCCTGCACTGAGTAGTTTGTCGTGTAATTTGGAAAATACTAGGACAAACTGTTTGTCCCCTATCTATACCCAAAATGCCCACCACCAGAGCTAAAGTTTAAAAAATGCCAATCACCAGAGCTAATGTTAAAATAATGTCCACATTCCTGGCGGCATTAAACACAACTCCATTCCCTAACAATAACCGCTTAACAGAAGTGCTAGCCTTGAGTGCACAAAGAAGGCTGAGCTTGCAAGTCATGAGAGCTTGCTCTCCTTAAGATGAAACTGATTCCAGTGGGTCGCCATTTGTACCATTATTTGATGCAACTGTGGTGGATGGGTCATTGGCTCATATTGGAGAGTTGGGATGCCCTTCTGAGAATGTTACCTTGGAAAGCTGTGATCACGGGGTGGATGGCATGTCACCCTTAAACACAGTGAATGACTGTAAAGCTGAAATTGCAGGGTCAATCCCTGTACAACTAACATTTAAACAGTGCTCATTTACCCACTGCAGAGTTTTCCCCCACAGATTTCCACAGAGATGCCAGAGAAGAAAGACACATCTCCTTATCAACTGGCCCATGTTAGTACGGTGCAATGGGCACAAATGAAGGATAAAATCAATTGGGGAACAGAATTTGTGGGGAACGGAATTTGTGTGAAAACCTATCAGACATTTATGCATGGCTGGACATGATAGACAATGTTGGAGTCCACTTTTGGCCAGAAAAGATAGACCAGTCCTGTCACTGGGATCGGTCTATGGATCCCAGAGGCCCCAAATAACCCAATGTGATCTGAGATGCCTTCCCTTCTTGATGTTAACCAATCCCTAGGAGATGGGAAAGACATGAGCGTGGGGTAAACTAGTGATACTTCCTGTCAGATGAGTGTGGAGTTAAGAAATGTAATACAGCGCCCAAAGGATGGCTCTATGGACTGTCAGATAACTGTACCTACGCTCCAAGTCTGAACCACAAATGCATACACGGTAAGGGAACAGTCAGCCCAAGTTACTAGGTGAATTTCTCAGGCTGACCCAGGAGACCGGTCCAGGTTTTGGTTCATCATTTGAAACTGCACAACATCAACTCCAAACATTGTTTCCCGATATGGCTACATGTCAGCAAGGCTTCTATGCCTGTAATTGTTGAAGACTCTGTTAAGAAGTCTGTTATGAATCCCAGGAACTTTATTATTTCTAATGTGGATTCCTGTGGCGGTTTTAAGCCAAGAGACGCTCTAAGGAACAAAGTACTTGCATGTTTGCGCTAGAAGAGTGTTCCGGGTGTAGTAAGAATGTCTGACCTTAAGATTAGTAAAAGGATCATGAGCCACCAGTGGTGTACTTAAAATGATCTGCCATGGTCCAGGCAGGAAAACATTTGCAGTATATCCATCAACAGTCTACACAGACTGCAAGATCGATGGGAACATGCACTCCTAATTGGCCCTGCCTGAAAGGCTGTTGCTGTGGACATTTTAATAGGAGATTATTTATACATTACACAATTGCAACAGCTAATCAATAATGCATGGTGAAGTAGGAATATGCAAACATTGAACCGAATCTTCAATCGTTTCCTTGTCCTGCTCAAATTGTCAAACATTTCAGTGAAAATGACAGGTAAGAGTTTTTGGTGATTTGTGCTTTCTTGTGCTGCAGTTTCAAGTGGCAGAGTTATTAACGTTTATGATCATCCACTCTTTAATTTCTACAATAGCCTGAAGTCTCCATTGTTTTTAGGCGCACTCTACTTGGGAATCAAGAAATGATATTTGAAGAACGAGTCTCAATTTTTCAAAGTCGACCTAAGTAATCATGTTTGAATGGCAACACACGTGTTTTAATGGCTCATTTATCCCCTGGTTTCAAGTAAATGCCTGAAGGTGGAAGTGGCCCTCTTGCTTTAAAGTACAGTGCTACACCTTTTGATGAATAGAATATTTTCTCTGTGCTCTTCAGATTAATTGTAATTTGACCATTTGATGAGGCAACAAGATACCTCAGAATTGGCTTTAGAAAGCTGGTGGTGAGGGTTTCAGGGAAATTATTAACTGTGTACTTTGCAATCTATAGTTTGATTAATTGAGGTTCTTAAATGAGACCACTGTGTTAAATGCACCATCTGACGAAGTCCATGAGACTTGGTGAGCTAGTGCTTTGTTCCATCGCTGCATATTTTTATTTTATTTATTTTAATTGTTTTTTTTATAATGTGCTTATTAATACCCAGTTTGGTTTCTAAGCGCGGATCCGGGATTCAAACTTCTGTTGCTCAGCGTGGTCTTGCTTCCAAGACCAGCACGTTGCCCCTGTGCTAGCCTCCGTTCATAGTATTTTTAGTTAGTTCATTAAAAGGTATCAAAATCTGCATCTTGTGTGATTTTAAAACTGGACTAACCCTGCGTTGAACATTTATTACCAAAGCCTAAAAAAATAATTGAAACAAGCATTCTACAGGAATCAATGCACATATTCCCATAATAAGGGGAAAGGTCAACTTTACATCTCCTGTCGGACGCACAACTTAAAGTGTCATTGGCCTTTGACCTCTACATATTTGAAAATGTACTATTAGTTTGGTCACTCATCCAATCCCCTGCAGAGAAGCACACTCTCTGTTTCCTTTGCCCCAACATCAACAGCCTTCTCTTGCGACATGCCTTTTCTTCAATGTACCTTTACGTTTCTGCCCATGTGCCATTCTCTTCAGGATGCCACTTCCACAGCCACATTCAGGCAGTTGTCCTCGGAAGCGGGCAACAGATAATCTTAGTCTGTGATCCCAACAGGCTTCACGTGTCTTTCTGCCCATCCATGGAGGGTACATTAAGTATGGCGAGACTGGCAGCCTGGGACTCTGGTGCTACATGTTTCCCTTGTCACAAACTGGCCTATTATTGAGGGAGCAGAGGCTTGAAACGCGAACTTTGTGAACATCTACTCACCGAGCTCCATGAATGAGTCTTAGTGGCCATGGCAGTTAAGAGCTCCTGTGAGGTTCTCCCTCTCTAAAAGGAATGTTATGTTCCATGCAAAAAATAACTTCTACCTCGTAACCTTAGCAATGAGTGAAAAACCAGAATTCTGAGTTGTTTAACTTCATTCCTTGAAATCCATCTTGAACGTTTCTATACTTGCGAGGTCACGTTTAGTGCATTCCCACGCATTTCTGTATTGCCGCAAATCAATATATGCCTTACAAATGTCCTCTTTTCAATATTGCTTACAGCTTGTTTGCCATTATTCACTCATTTCGGAGTGTGCAGTGACAACCAGCCATGAATGTGTGCCTAACGCCTACAGCAATATGATAAATGATATCCAGAGTTTCTCCTTAAAAGATTTGTTTTCATGCTATACTGAGATTGTGCACTTTAATTCTTGAATGCACTAACATATATTTATTGTATTTCAGTGATTCAACACATGACGATATGGATTGGGCCAGTGAAACATGTCTGAAAAGTGAAAAATGCCTTGGTGATCGACAGAACAAAAACAGAAAAGGAACTTCTCTCATGGCTGCTTTTGTGCTTGGGGTTGTGCTGGTTTGTGTACAACCTAATTTGGTATCTTCCAAGCCAGTGACCAATTCTATCTTTGTCTCGTTGGATCATTCCAAGAAGAGCTCCTTTAAAAGTGATCTTCGAAACAATTCTCACTCCAATTCAACTCGACAGCATTTGCCCCACACAATAATCATTGGGGTACGAAAAGGAGGAACGCGAGCCCTGCTGGAGATGCTAAGCCTTCACCCTGATGTTTCTCCAGCTGAAAGCGAAGTCCACTTCTTCGACTGGGAAGAACAATATGATAAAGGGTTGCAGTGGTATGGCGAGCAAATGCCGTTTTCCTACCCGCATCAGCTGACGGTGGAAAAAACACCAGCATACTTCACTTCGCTTAAAGTGCCTGAGCGAGTTTTTAAGATGAACGAGTCCATCAGATTGCTTCTTATTTTGAGAGACCCGATTGAGCGAGTTCTGTCGGACTACACCCAGGTATTCCACAATCACAAGCAGAAGCATAAACTGTACCCATCCGTCGAAAAACTTCTGCTAAAAAATGGGGAAATCAATGTGGACTACAAGGCAATAAACCGGAGTCTGTACTATACGTACATGCAGAACTGGCTTAAATATTTCCCCCTGGATCATATACACATAGTGGACGGCGACATGTTAATAAAAGACCCGTTCCCAGAGATGGAGAAGGTGGAGCGGTTCTTAAAGTTATCACCACAGATCAATGCCTCAAACTTTTATTTCAATAAAACAAAAGGTTTTTATTGCTTAAGAGACGGAGGGAGGGACCGCTGTTTGCACGAGTCCAAAGGAAGGGCTCACCCTCAAATTGACTCTGTTCTGCTGGATAAATTGCACGAACATTTCCACGAACCCAATAAGAAATTCTTTGATCTTGTTGGCCGGACATTTGACTGGCGCTAGTTTGTGTTACGCCGGCATTCCTATACAAACTGTTTCTTTCGTTTTGGAGACTTTTTAGCTATAATTTATTTGTAAAATCTATAATTACTTAAGCACAGTATTAGAGTCATGGTTCACATAGAATCGTGTTATATTTTTCTATTTGTAAGATATGCAAGCTTTTGTATGGAGTATAATTGTACATTTAACTATACATATATTATGTATGGAAACTGAAATACATAATTTCAAAATCATTCTTGGAATGTCTTATCTTGAAAGTGAGAGCATTGTAAATAGTTTCAGTTGTCTCCTTGTCATGGTGTTTATCTCTGTAGAGAGCTTAGACCAGTTTGCGAGCAAGGTGGACTAATGCGAGCCCAGTTTGTGCAAGCTGAAGAGTGCTATTTATGCATGCCCTGATTTTAGAAGTGCCGTTGCATCTTGCCCAGCATGCACATGTATTCAAGGTGCGCTTTAATTCCCCACTTCTGTATGGGATGCATTCAAATCTAAGCCTTCACAGACATTGAGCATCATTTACAAAGGGATGTGTCGTGTACCTTCCTGTGTCCTATTGGATCGGGGGCAGGAACACACACCCCTCTGGTGGTAATAGTTCTAACCATTCTGTTATTCCTTTCACGCTGTGCAACAGTGCCCAATGTTAACATGAGAGCTGCAGTTTTCATTTATAAATAATACTTCATTGTAAGGGCTGGACTAGGTGGTAATGGTTCCCGGCCCGAGTTGGAGGCTGTCATTCCATTACAATCTGGCAGGGTCATTAGAATATTATTGCTATTAGCTCCGTGGCAATGCGATCCAGTATGCTAAGAACCAAGAATGTGTGTTAAATAACGGGGCATGGAGAGCAGAAAATCTAAAATGCACTAAAGATTGCCACCATTGAATTTGAGGATGGGTCTCCATGCAGAGTGGCTCTTCCATGTCCATGGGATGCAATGGCTGATGATGAGCTGAAGTCGAACACAGAAGAGTGATTTTGGCATCCAGAGCAGTGGGTGCCATTGTATGATTAATGGGTGTTTGGGGAGCAGGGTAGATGATTGTACGGTGAGGGGTAATCAGTCAATTAAGCACGGGTGTGAGCAGCCCATAGTCTGATCAGAAGCCATGCTTGTATCAGTAAGACAAGCCGGGGATCTGAGCAACCTGATTAGCTGAAGCACCAGCCCCAGGGGAAATTTGCTGTCGACTGTCTTTGTAAATTTGGAAATCAAATATTAAGCGAGTAAGGGGGTGGATTGCTTTCAGGCAGTCCAAGCACACAGTGGTTTTGGATTTGGGGTTTGCTGACATCAGAAGGTCCTCGGCCTTTGTGACCCATAAGTGCTAGGGGCCTATTATTTATACATGCAGGGTGTGGAGTTCATGCAGCATCTGCACCTTCTACTAGAGCTTCCATTATTGATGGGACATACGTTTTAACAAAGAACACGTGACAGTTGCACAGCAAGCGCATGTTCACCTTGTGAATGTGCATTATGGGAAAGTTAAGATCTGGGCTTTGGAGCTAACCACGTTTCACTTGTGAGCTGGGCTCTGGTGTTTGTGATTTGGCCCCTCATACTATATCCACGTTGGACAGGTTTCTTTTTTTTCTTGGAATATCGTTAGAAAAAAATATAAATAAGGAAATAATATAATAATATTAGAAAAATATCAGTAAACCCATTTTTAATTTTTTCTCCCCTTCCCACCCACGCGCCCCTCCCACCTCTCCTCTGGACAGGAGGCTTCTGGATGTGTTTAAATAAGATTCTTGCTGCGAGATTGTGGTATGCCTAGAGCTTCACAGAATCCAGTGTACCATAAACCTGTCATAGGGACTCCAAAGATGCTCAGACCTCTCCATATTTTCTCTACTAAATCGCAATCCATACATCCACATTGCCTGCACTTCTCTGTGCATTTCCAAAGATGTTAGGCTAACACAATTTATGATCACCATGTATGTATTACGCAGTGTTAAAAAAAAAACAACGGCCACCCGGATGTTCCTTTGTACCACCAGTGGTTTTCTAGCATCTGTTTTTATCTCTACACTGAATATTTTGAGATTATGAGTTAATCTCATAAAGCTCAAGGAGAGCAACCTGAACGTGCCTTTATCCCACACTTTCATCATTTCAAGCGATTTAACACTTCACAGTACACAATGAAGTCACTCTGTTGCTACATGTCCTATTTAGGGAGAATGTCAGAAGATATTCATGGTTCTCTGAAATGGAGATGTCATTATTCATGCACCCTCGCTGTCAGACTGTGTGGCCTCCTTCACCGGCCAGTATTCTGAATCCAGCTGTATTTTGCATCTAGCTACTGGTTTGTGCCGCTACCCTGCATCTTTTCCCACCGGATAGCGTTGTGGGCTTGCACTTTGAGTCTTGCTGCTGTCTGTTGCCACCACCCCGCATTTCTCCCACAAGTAAGGTGCTGTAGACTTGCATTTTGAAGCCAAACATATAGCGCTGCATCTTAATCGAACATAGCCGTATCCTGCCTGGGCCACAGCCACTCACACACTTCTGCAGCAATCCACCACTCAACTTCATAACGTCTGCCATTAGAATACAGCTAAGCCCCATGATAAAAAGTTTGGTCTAGCTTGACACTCTACTTGACTCGCATACTTCCAGACAGCCTTCACAGCACCTATCCGCAAGCCAGATCTACGTCGGTCGCTAGCAGGGATTTTGCCATCCCTACCTATGTCCACACCTGCAAAAAAAGCACGCACATTCTAAATTCCTCTGACCAATCTCTCATACCTCAGGCTTTGGTCCTCCAAAGGCTTTCAACTACAACGCTTTCAGGCCATACCAATGGCAAAAGGCACTGTACAAAGGCCATATTACATTACCCTAGAACCTTTTTAAGATTTGCATAGTATTTATTAGTTGACTTGCTTCACAATTATTAAAGAGTTGTGTGTCCGATATACTGACAACCTAATGTACGCTGTGCTTCCATGAAGGAGTGTCCTTTGCAGTTTGGCAAGGACTTTGCCAGGCATATGTATAAACCTGCCCATAACAATGTGGAAGATCTCGAGCAAGTACACTAGGATTAGGCTTGCAAAGGAAATAATGCTTTATTGTCCACTTCATAGTCCATATTCAAAGGAAATAATGCTTTATTGTCCACTTCATAGTCCATATTCTGGGTATTTCTGTCCTAACTCTGACGGGAACTAGGAAAACCTGTTTTTCAGAACTTGATAACAGTGCGTCCCTCACTCACTGTCTTCTGTGGATGCCAAACAAAAGTCAAGACTTGCAACAGTTATTTTGACGTTTCTAAATGAGCAGATCATATAGTTGGATCATGACGTGAAACATTTTCTCTGGAGAAAGGATTGAACAAATGAAGGATATTGACCATGATATACTAAATCTGCCACAACCGCGGAACAATTCTTATATTTGTGTAGACTGAAACTTAGATCTGGATGAGGTGCATCACTCTCGTCAAAACGTTATTCCACAAAACATTGGTAAATTGAATGTGAACCCTTTTCCTTCTCGTTTGAGGAATAAAGGAATTCCTGTGGCTGTTCTCCATCTGTACCGAAATGGTCTTCTGCCAATACACAGAGTCAACAGTTGCATGACTCATTACTTGGCTTTTTGCCAACTGAGTTGTACTTTTGTAGAGGAGCATTAGAGCAACATTGGTTCTGACAAAGCTGTTCAACGTTTCTGTTGCGTGAAACTTTCCGAACTAATTTCAACACACACTTTGGGGATTATTCTTCCTGCTAAATCTCTGTTAAACTCATCTGAGAGCGCCAATTTTAAAGATGTTCCCATTAAACAAATATGTTCTGAATTCATGGAAGAAGTTTTAGGTATTTGCGTGTAAGAAAATTGGTTGGGGGAGAAACAATGGGCCTCATTATAACTGTGGCGGTAAGGCAACAACGGTTCCAGTAGTGCTACCAGCGCTGTTGTTACCTTGCTGCCACATTAAGAATTCTGCTTGCGGGTGCTGCTCTGCACGCCTGATCAGACCAGGCGTGCAGAGCGGGACCTGCAAGCAGAACAGGATGGGAGCAACGGTACCGTTATGAATGGTACCGCTGCTACCATCCTTCCCATTCCCATTGAGCACTATGGGGGCTCAAATAGGAATGGGGACGCACCGGGTCCCGCACAAGGGAAATTACTGTGCCCTCCAAGGTCGGAATGGCCCGGTTATTCCACTTTGGCGAGACCCGGTGCCGGACACGAGTTTGGGGGTAGCCATGCCCTTTATAAGGGCATGGCTACCTCCAAACTCGTAATGAGGCCCTTTATAAGGGCATGGCTACCTCCAAACTCGTAATGAGGCCCAATGTGTGTGAAATAAATGACCGTGGTGAGAAGAACAGATGAAGGAAGGTGCAAGCAGTGAATGCTGCTAGAAGGAACACGCTGCTGATGAGAGCACCGCTGCACACGTGCATGAGTCTGGGCAAAAAAGGCTAAGTTCTCCTTCATCTTGACTCACTGGGCCTCATTACGACCCAGGCGGTAAGTTACCGCCTGGGCCGTGACTTTACCACCATGGCATAAACTACGTTTACGCCATGGTGGTAGGCGGACTTACCGCCCCATTCCAACCTTGGCGGGGCGGTAAATCCCCATTTTCCCATTTTCCCTTCCCCATTCCCATTTTGCCCCATAGGGCATAATGGGAGTGGGGAAGGCGTCAATTACGCCACCCTAAATTACGGTGGCGTAATTAACTCCATGGTCCCTTAGCGCCATGGATTTTAACACCTGCTAAAAGCAGGTGTTAAATCCGCCATGGCGCTAATGGACTTCGTACTCAGGCGGTAAGGGTTGGCGCTGTTTACGCCGCCGTAAAACCCTTACCGCCTGAGTCGTAATGAGGCTCATTAAGTCTTATGCCTCCACTCAGTGGCAACGAGGGTGTCTGTTGTAGCTTGGTTCCGGGTGCATCGTGCTTGTATGCGGAGGTGAGTGTAATCTTGTGACCACATTGTGGAATGTGGTGGGTGTGTGTGAGATTGCTGGAGCATTCTGAAGGTGGCAGTTACATCCTGGAGCTGGAAGGCCTGGATGTGCCTGTGTTACTCTCCAAGAACCTCCATTATGCCACTTACCTGATGTGTACCTACAGACAATAAACTTACTATAAGAAGCCTGCGTCCAGCGTCGTCTTGGCAGAGGAACCTACAACTGTGTCACTCAGGAACTGACCTCTCTCACAACACCAACATGCACCACCCCAGAACATAACAACTGGCCATCATGCTTCATTACGTGTGATTGCCATACCTGCATGTCTGTCCACCCCACAATGCCCCGCAATATTGTCACCCATAGGAATGGCCACTTTACGGAATGTCTTGAAGGACTAGGGTTACATGGAGCAGCACTATTAGGAAAAGCAGTGTGCCTCGTTACACTCTATGAATGGAAGACCAACCTGAGTGTCAGGCACTCCCAGAACAAACACAATGAAAATGTTAGAAGAAATGGAAGCTAAAGAGAAACGTTTGTGATGTTAACGCTTCTACAGCCAGATGCAAGCATAGAGGGAGAGAGTGGATGATTTTATGATTGTTGAGCCACTGACCAGCCCTTGCCAGTTCGGAACCGCCACACACTATGCAGAGACTGGCTAGTGATTAAGTGCTTTGGAGGGAAATGCAAGAACATGTGTTGAAAATAAAAAAATATTGATTTATTCTAAAAAGAAATGTATATGAAAGAAGAAATACAAATAGTAAATCTTTACATAACCAACAGAACACAGGACAGGCCAATTAACTACCCAATGACATAAAGGTTAATCATCCTCAAATTAATCAGTGGAGCGTGATAAAATATGAGACATTTAGACAAATATACTAACCAATTTAAGAAGAGCAATGGTTTTAGAATAAACCAATATTTTTTGATATGAGCTGGAATCATTGCTCACCAGATTAAACATTTGAAAAATAATTTCCATGCACTGAGTGATTATTGAATTGTTAATCACTTCTTTTTCCTATTGATCCCCCCCACTCACCTGTTAACTCTGCTTACGGGATGTTTCTTTAGGGACCGGTCTAAATGTTTGTTTTGTAAATTATGATACCAGGGACGACCGGTTAGCGTTCCTCCTTGTTATTTGGTACAAATTTGAACACAGTTTTCATAATACACATAACCATCATAAGGTTAAATTCAATTAATGTGGTTACATGAGTTATCATGGTTATTTACAGTACAACAAGAACATGTACCTTTAAAAAATTGTTTTTATTTGTTTTTATTGTCAAACCATTTTTACAAAGAGTTGGAAACATCATCGCATTTATCTGTAAAATATGTTCTGTGAAAAGGGAGGAAATATCGCTCGATTGCACATGAGGCTTATCTTATGGGTGAGCCATGTGTTATCCTTTGTGTGCAAAGATTTTGATCACAAACAAGACCACAGCCATCACAAGTGCGTTTTTTATCCACTCATTCAAATTGCCCACCATTCCTCTGCACTAAACGATGGATATTGTGACAGAAGCTGTCCAAATACTTTGGTTCTTTCCTTGGTCAAGCATTGGTCAAGCCTGGGAAGAAGAGTACGAGATTTCAAAGTTTCAACAGAGTGGTGATCTTTGCAAAATCGGCATGAATGTATGTCAAATTTGGCTCGTATTGCAATGATCTCGTTTGTAGGTAGGAGAATCAGTTATATTCGTAGAATATGGTCACAGTAAAGTCTGTTGGGATATTTTGCCAGGTAGTCCCGGATGTGTATTTAGTTTATTTTTTTCCAAAGGAAGGTGTGCAATTGATTGGTAACCAGAGACGCTGGCGAGAGTAGTTATCCAGTCGCTTTCTCCTAACTTCTTTTAAACTCTCACTGGGTTTGTTTTCAGTACAGCCAGTCATCTCCAATGTGTCTCTGTTTCAATTTTGCCAAGTTCTCCAAAATAACGTTAGACTCTCATAGTAGTTCTTTGGTAATAATCTGGAAGATTACCGGATGCGGAAATTATATGATTTTATAGAACAGAGCTAATTCCATCAGAGCTCTTAAGGACAGAAGAACTAACTCTCTCCGTAATATCTGGACTGAGGATGAAGCGGGGAGACCCAACACTCTCTTCCAAAAGAGTCCCTCAAGCCTGGGCCATGCTTTCTCCGGGATGTTTATCATGGCCTCTACAACACAGGTCACCGAAGGGACTACTTTTGATGTATAGAAGTTCAGCAATGGCTGTATAGCAAAGCAGCCATATTTCTTGTTCAGGGCCACGGCTTGACTGGCCAGATTGTTTGCTTTCTCCCAGAGGTGGTCTACCATTGGTGTTTCAACTGTGCTGTTATTTAGTAGGACTCCTAAGTAATTGAAGTACTTTACTTGTTTGATTTTGGTGCGGCCCAAGAGCCATTTACATTTTTAGTTGTTTTTTTTGTTCTTTCCGATCACATGATTTTTGTTTTCCCTATATTGATTTCCAAATCATTCTTGTCGATTTATTTTTGCAGGCTATCCAGCTGACATTGGAGGCACCGGAGTCTGGTCTTTTAAGACTAGGTCATCAGCCTATAAAAGACGATTTAGGCAGACACCCCATATGGTCGAGGGTAAGGATCTTATCAAAAGCACAAAATGTTGGATGTCGGCCAAGAAGAAGTTGAACGGTGCCGTGGCGAATGGGTATCCTTACTTTTCGCCTCTTGCTGTGGGGATTTCACTTGATAGTAGGCCAGATTGGTTCAATCGCACTTGCATGGTGGTTTTCGAATGAAGAGCCATCAGGGGTTCCAAGATAGAGTTTGGACAGTTTTGCTCTGCCAATTTCCCCCACAGGTATTGTTGATTGACTTTGTCGAAGGCTTGAAACAAGTCAACAAACGCCTCAAAAAGCCTTGGTCTGCCCTCGCACATGGGATGCTCAAAAGAAGGATATTTGCAGCCGTTCCAATTTCCTTGACAAAGCCCGTTTGGAATGAGTCATTACATCCCCTCGCCTTAGTCCAGTCTTGCAGTTGTTGCAGAATGAGGGAACCAAAAACTTTCCCAATCACATCTACGAGGGCTATGGGTCAGTAGTTCCTTGGTTTCCCTTTTTCTAATTTCTTGAAAATTGGGACGACTGTTGATTTCCTCCAAGTACTAGGGATAGAGCCAGTTTGGGTAATTGGCACCATCAGTTTGTGGATGAAGAGAGCCCATGATTCTGGGTGTTCCTTCAGCATGACATTGGTCAGGCCATCGGGTCCGGGAGCTCGTGAGGAATTTTTCTTTCCTAGTTTCTCCTGTAAATGTTCTACTCCATGAGGAATGTCCATGGTTTGATCTTACTCGCTGGAGATAAGGTCTCCTGGTCTGTCTTCATGTAGAAAGGATTAGTGAAGTGGGTCACCCAACCCTGTTCTTTAACATTGTTCTGTTGTAGGTCAATGTTTTGGCCTGCAGTGGACTTGACTAATTACCAGAAATCTTTCACCTTCCTTCCACATATCACTTGTAACATGGTTTATGCGCATTTTGGTACATTTTTACTTTGTGCGTAAGTCACCAGTTTGCATAGGTCTTACTTGCCATGTTGGCCTTTCTTACATCGTCATGGTAATATGTCTTGGCTGCTATTCATCTTAGTTTCCTCAACATTTTTCTTTTCTCCACGATTAGGGCATTGTATACATGGGGTCTTTTAGATATCCTGGTCTGTGGCCCTCGTTTGGTGATGCGATTGCTTTCGATCAGGGGACTGTATTACACTTTTGACTCATCTGCATTAATGTCGTGAAACCTTAGATTTTTATGAAGATCGCTGTTAACTTGCCAATTCAGGGCTTGGCCATGTTGAAACGAGAGCACCTGTTACATACCATTACTAATTACATCATTCTTGGTCTTTCGCGTTGAATCTCAGCAATCCAGCTTGTATACAGCAGGTTGTGGTCACTGTTAGCCGCCCTGACTACGTCAAAAGAGGAAACAAGTGGTAGGAGATTCCTTGATACAAAGATGTAATCGATCACAGATGACTGGTCTCTCTTTCCCAGGTCCCCTCAGGGGTATGTCCTCTGCAATTTGGCCATTTAACATGTGCAAGTCACTTGAAGCCATGAGTGACATCCACAAAGTTCCTTTAACCATGAAGGTAGATCTACCTTGAATCCCCACACTTCCCCAATCACCCTTTATGCATCTTGCATTGATACCTCTGCATAGAATGATGTAGGGGGTGTGCTGGTAAGTGTATGCATCATCGATCAAGCTGGCGGTCATGTACAGAAAGGCCAGGTTTGAAATGGCCTGAGGGTTCCAGTAGAGATTTATAATTACTATGGTAGTTTACTTTTCCGCTGAGTTGCTCTGTTCATTGGGTAGCTCCATTCCACCAAAAGCTCTTCTTTATGAGCTCCTGTGAGAATGAGTGGTTACAGACATGTTGAAGTTAAGTCATTAGGCAACTGTATCACCTTACAGCTATGATTTGGGTACCAGCTGTTCATTATGTTTCCGACCGACGTATGTGCTTCATTTCTGCTGACTAAGCATGTTTTACAAGTGTCGGAATCACGTGACTGTTTGATCATGTGACTCGCTACACTGAAAAAGGAACTCTCAGATGCTTCGGTTTGTAGGCGAGAGCAGCTGATGCGGCACACCGAACGGGATACAATAGGTAAGGCAGCGCTTTATGTGAGGGGCACCAAGAGATTTGCCAGCCTATCATGTACTGACACAGTCTTCCTGTGCTTCTGTGCAGGTTCGTTTTTTTGATGTTCGACAACGCTCTCCGGAGCATGGGTCCTTTGACACCAGTGCAATCTTTAAGCGTGTTTCACGGACATACGCAACGTGTTCATTATCAGCAGAGCCAGGTACAGCTAACAAGTATAGTTCTGTAACTATTTGACTGTATGTTTTATTTGTTAAATGGAGTATGTTGAGATAGACAGGAGTTTTAACGCGTATCAGCACTGAACAGAGTGTCTGCACTTCACAGTAAACATAGCAATATGGTTGCAGCTTTGGGAACTAGTTTTAGAGTGAACATGTTGCCTGTATATTTTCCTACACCACTAACGACTCTCTTCCTTTTTCCACTTTTTTCTCCTTTTTTTCTATCTTCTTTTTTCAGATACGTGTCTCTTGTTTTATTGTAAATAACCATGATGACCCATGTGACCGTATTGATTGAATTGAGCCTTGTGATGTTTATGTATATTATGAAAACTGCGTTCAAACGTGTACCAAACCATGTAAAGTTGGTGGCTGTTACCTAATTACGCACATCTATGTCACGGGTAATGTGTATGGCTTCTCAATTTCCTGGACTGACGATATTGCCGGTGGTATTATGCTATTATTTGGGTTTACTGTGTATATATGGTCCTGGTGAAAGGTTGGTCGCATTTATAAAATGTATGCATACCTATTTGCACTGATGATGGAAATGGATGTAGTCCGAAAATCAATTTTTGCATTTTGGCATAGACCACTGATTTTGGTCAGTTTCTAAGCATCAAATACAGCCGTTTTTTCATGAGTCAAGAATATCAGTGACGTTATTCATAACAAGAAAGCAATGAAAGATGAATGCCAGGACATCACAAGTTCATGTTTATAAAACAGAAAGGGACATTTTCATTATAAATGGCAAAAAAGGAGTTAGTCACAGCTAAATGACCTCAGGCAAGATGTCACAGCGAAATGACCTCCGGAAAGATGGCATGTTTGCACCAGTGGTCGAACCCAGTGGTGATTATGAAGAAGCTTAATATCAGGGACTTAGACTTTGTGGAGACCTATGCAGTGTTAACCACGAAGTTACCTGCAATAACCTCCATCTATTCAACATTAGAAATCTCCTCCTCTCACTACACAAACGTCACCAACTCTACAAGTCGTACAACCAGGCAATGCCACATTCTGATTCCTAGTAACGTATTGCCGTTGTGACCCTGTCTGATGTTTATCAATATTCCAGGGTATTGAGATGACTCTTCTCAGCCTGTCTACATTCCTGTGTATCAAGGCAAACCACTAAAGGGAATGAATTAAGTCAAGTACTTGCCAAGCTAGAATTTAGGTAAATGGGGGCAGTTAAGAAGGGAAAAACCAGGTACTTGGTGAAATTCAAATTAGACCCAGGGTATATTCCACATAAAGAAGTGATGCAAGTCTCTGCAGTGAGTGTTGGACTTCCTAGGCTACACCATCTCAGCTGCTGGCATAGAGCCCGACGCAAGCTTTGTCAAAGGCATTCGGGGAATATGGGAACCCAGAGACAAAGTCCAACTAAAGTCTTTCATGTGCAAGGCAGTGCTATGCCAAATTCATTAGGAACAGTGCAGAAAAAAATGTTACTGAGCATTACTAAAGAAAGAAGGGCCCTATGTCCCAGTTGAACAGTGCAAGCAGGATTTCCCCAAAATCAAACTGAACAACGAAAAGGGCAATTCCCCCACACCCTCTTCAGTGGTTATTGTAACAGTGGATTCGATAGCATATGGCCTGGGATCAGCACTTCAGGAGAAAGAAGCACATGACTATGCTTGCATTTGCTAAACAACTATCACAGAGGACAGCAATACTCAGTTGTAGCAGGCAGTTTCTGCAGTGTGCACTTGGAACATACAGTGGTACCTGCCAGGGCGAGGAAGAACATTGCATGACTTTAAAACTGTGACAGTTATAATGGGCAGGTCTGGTGCCCCAGCAATCTGCTGGCCTGGTGTGGACCTGCAAATATGCACATTTGTTTCCTGTGGACCTGACGGGATGACGTCTGTCTTACATCACATGGATAATTGTTTACCCGCTTTCCTGTATCTAGTGATTTACATAGGTTTTCTTCACCAGTTTCAGATGATGGTAATAGGCAGTATGTGTGATGGATTGCCATCGGCAAGAGATTAAGCAACCTACCTGCTTTGATTTATCAATTATAATAAAATGATGCGGTTATTTCTGGTCCTCAAAGGGGAGTCTGCTCCTCAGAATGTTCTTTCATAAAGCTGTATGCGAAAAGCATAGTGCGTCCTTTGCTGCACCAGTCACCTGAAGCTCCTACTCTTCAGTGGGAGAGGACAGGTGCGAAGTTCACATGTGCATCCTGACAGTTACAGTAGCCCAAAGTCACTACACACTATTAGCATTTTAACTTCTGAACTTTCGATCTAAAATGTAAGCAATGTCTGCCTAATCAGTCTGGTGACAGGGTAATCTCTAAAATGAGTCATAGCTAGGTATGGTATGGTGACAGATAAGATCACACACTTATTAAAGCCATAGTTATTCAATACCATGCAAGTGTCAATCCTTACAGTCCAAGCCCAGTGATACCAGGGTAATGTGGATTCATGGCAGCCATTCTCCACTAAACACAGTGAGATCATAGGCCAGGTATTCCTCTATTGATTCCATAGGCAGACTGGTAGTACCTCCCCTCCTGGCATGGACATCCCAGTAGGATATTTCGTTGGAGTCTGCATCAATGGCAGCAACAGGATGTTGCACAACAGGAAGCCTTTGAGGTCAAAAGGCATGGGAAAGGGGCAGAGGTAGAGCACCCACGGAGGGAATATGGCCTTAACAGTGGTTTCATTATCTTGTTTTTCTGTTGAGGCTCTCTTCAATCCTGCAGTCTCACCCTTTCCTGCAGGGCAATTCACCCTGTGTGTGATGGCACAAGGCAAGGTTCACTACAGTGATTGATCTCCTTGCAGCAGGCTTGCTTTGGATCAATCCTCTGTGACATTATTCCTTTATAAGGATGGTTATACCACTTCTTCCTTGATTCTCCTTTGAACGTCGAGACTAAGAAGAATACACCTATAGACTTCAATCGGAGTACAGTTCACTCCAGAGTGCTGTGACAGAGGCGAAAATCAGAGGCATCCAAGACATAGGACATCTCTGCCCCTTAACCATCCCCAAGGCACAATGGGGGTAAACTGCTGTAGACTGCAGCCTTCCTTTCTGCCAGCATTGTACAGTTGCACTCTAACCAGGCTCCTCCATGGAGGTAAAGGAAACCCTGTAGGGGCCAACAAAATTTTCTGGACAAATAACATAGTGAGAACATTGCAACTTGTCCTAGAGCGCGTTGATTGGGACTCGCAGCACCAAGAAAGTTTAAGAATTACTTGAATCCTATTGGTCTGCTTCAAACCATCTTTGGGCCACTTCATTCATGTTAGATGCTCCGTGAACTGTGGCAGGACCAGCGGTGCTGCTTTTGGCACTTTCTTCAACTTCAAACCACTTTCACTTTCAGCCATCCTGATGCTGGCTGGACCCATTGCTGTGGAACTTCTCGAGCAACCCAAACTGCAGGATCATCCTTTGAGGGATCAACTGGCTCAAACACCTGCCTCAATTGGCTAAATATCATCAAACCTGTGTTAGCAAATGGTATCTCGCACTGGCATAAGTCATCAACTCACTGCTGATTCAACCACTGCCCAAACCATTGTAAAACATCAACTTGAGCAATCTTGATATTGGATCGACTGCAGATACAGAAACACATGTTGACCCCCCGAAAGACAAGGGTCCCACTTTCTGGGACCCTAGTGACTTGAGTCCCTTTTTACAGCTTGTTCTCTAAGCATATATTGCTGAAATCTGTTGTAAGAACACACGCATGCAATTATCCAGGGTGCCATACTATACACCAGTCAGCATTTGTGACAAATTGACTTCTGTCCTTCAGTAGTACAAGGATGAGTAGATGCTTCTGAGCATTGTTTGAGTTGGTCAAAAAAATTATTTCCACACAAGTGATCAAAGACGCAGACCCCACTGTGCAAAATTACCACCAGGTCTCTCCTGCATCCATTCAAGTATTTCAACACCATTCACACTATGGAGAGAAAAGTCAGGACGCGGGTATCGACCAATGGAGCATCGAGTCATTCTTCGGACTGGTCCTGGTTGGCGGGAGCCCTTGCACAGAAAATAAAACTTTAACTCCCTGCCTGCCCATGCAGTGGCCCGTTTATTGAACATAGCGTCATGGATCACCATGGGCTTTGCTCTTTTGTGCAGGAAGGGAGACCTTGCTTCCTCAAAGGTCGATCTAATATTGCTTCAGGAAACATGGCTGACTACAAAGCCACTCTGTGAAGACTTTGAAATCTGCTTCAACCCTGCTATAACAAGAAAAATACGGAGGCTGTCTGCGAGTTTATGCGGGTTTATTGACTTTGTTGAAACTGGAGCAAGGTCTGAAGATCATGGACTCTAGGAACCCCAGTCTGTATGTCCATATTGTGATTTTAGAGTGGGAAACAACTTCGGGTCAGAAATCCCTGATTCTAGTGCCATTCAATGTGTATTGGAAGCCAGCAGGGATTGGGGACGAGGTGTTTGTTGAATTGGTCACTTGTCTGATGGATAAAGCCTGGGTCGACTTAAAATCTCCCCTTTTTTTGATATGTGGCGAAAAGAGCTGCCCTATAGATGTCTGAGATGAAGGAATGTGGAATATGTATGAAAAATGGTGACATTCCGGGTAGACAGACCTGGGCGTGTGGAACTCAAAAAGCCCACCTGGACTATTATTTTGCATCTATTAGTCTGGTTAAGTATATGCACTCCCTGAATGCCATGCCTACAACTGAGAGTGATCACGCTATTTTACATCTTTGTCTAAAGCAACAGAAAAGAGAGCCAAAGGGAAGTACAGGGATATTGTTGCAAACCGATCGGGTGAGAAATCGCTTCTGAATTCCCCCAGGGAATGTTTCAGACATTACAGAGTGCTATAAAAATGCTTTGTGATCGAACTCTGAGTGTGGACTATTCCTGCATCAATTTGAGATTCCAGATGAAACCAAGGCCTGAAAATAATTTGACAGCCAACAGACTGTACTATCCCAATGAAGAAGTAAAAACTCCCAAAGAAGAAAAACTCAGGGCTGGTTTGATAGATATGGCATTTATGAAGCACCTATACACAAGTGTTTCAAGGCACGAAGAGGCAACGGGGTGAAACAGAGGGAAGACAGAGAAAAAGATCTAACTAGGCCAGGTGACATTGAGATTGCGCAAGTGCAGTGGAGGGGTGGAAGGGGAAAAAGTGCAAGGGGAAAGAAGGGGGAGGGGAAGTGCAGTACATAGGATAATAGTAAATAAATAAAAACAATAAATAAGAAGTGCGGCCAGCAGGTGGCAGATGCAAGGGTAAGTGCAGACATCAGGTGTCAAGTGCTGGTAGGGCTGTAGAGCTACAGAAACAGCCCCAGAGTGCAAGGGTTGCCAGGGGGGCAGTGCAGGCGTGGAACTGGCGAGGAGGGGACCTGGGCCCAAGTACAGAGGGTAGCCAGGTGACCAGTGCAGTTGCAATTTCAACCAGGAGTTCCAGCAAGGAAGAGAAAGCAGAAACAAAGAGGAAGTTCTTGAGGTGCTTCCAGAACCAGAGATGGTTCTCCTGAATTTTCAGAGAGGCTCCCCGCCGAAGAAAGAGATCTACCACCAACTCGTTGCTTGGAGAAGCAAATGACCTTGAGTGAGTTGGAGGTGCATGAGTGAAGTGCTCGAGAAGGAAGATATTTAGGAAGAGAGAGTTGAAGGTATTGAGGCCCCAGGCCGCAGAAGGCCTTGTGGACAACGCAGAGGGTTTTAAACTTAAATCTCACAGCCACTGGGAGCCAGTGCAGAGATTTCAGTCCTGGAGAGATTCAGTCCCTGGGCTTGAGGCTAAGGATAAGTCTCGCAGTCCTGTTTTGGATGAGTTTCAGAGGGCGGAGAGACGAGGTAGGCAGATTTAGAAAGAGGCTGTAGCAGTAATCCAGCCTAGAGTGATCCAGAGCTCTAGAGACAGTGAGCTTCTGGAGGAAGGAAATGAAAGGCAGAATATCTCTGAGGAGAATCTCTGTATTACTGGTATTAAGGCAGAGATCGTTGGCGGCACACCACTGCTGGATAGCAGACACACAGTCAGAGATGAGAGAAGAAGAAGAGGTAGCTGAAGGGAGCCTGAAAATGAGCTGATTGTCATCTGCATGGCACTGGAAGTTGGGGCAGAGAGCAGCAAGGCGGTGGGCAATAGACCGCCTGGATAGGGGCGATAAAGCTCCTCTGAAAAAAGCGCAAGCAGCAGTATAGGAACTGGCTGCTGGCCACAAAGCCACAGCATCTTCAGTTGGATGCAGAAGGCAGGATGAAAATCATAGCAAAAATAAATACTCGGTACCTATGGGCCTTACTTAATAACAATTCTACATTCCAACTGGCAACAATGATTCCAGGCGTTTCTGAAAGGTTTTTGATTGAGTTCTTTTCAGGGCTCTTTTCAAGCATTACAGAATCAAATATATCAATTATGGATTCATCTAGCAGGCTGTGGTCAATGAATTTCACCAGAGAGGACATTGACAACAAGATATAAAAACCTGGACCCCTCTCAAGCAGCGGGTCCGGATGGTTTACATAAGGAAATGCTTAAACGCAATCCTGAGGACTGAGCAGACTCTTGCTGGACCCTGCTCAATCAGATCTTTAAAAGATCTGGGAAAGATCCCAGCTTCATGGAAAGCAGCAATACATGTTCCAATTCATAAGAAGAGGGACAGAGAAATCCTATAAACTACAGGCCCATTGCCCTACTGGACACTCTTATAAAGATCTTTGTGTCGATCCTCTTGGGACATCTCAAGGACTGGGCCATAAAAGCGTTCTGTCCTGATAAACGACAGACTGGGTTTGTCTCTGGGGTTGGCACCAGCCTTAACCTATTTCTTCTTAATATCTTAAAATTGATGTCTGATGCAGGGGCTCTAATGAGATCGATCAGTACATCTAGAGGACTCAAAGAGGGCTGCCCTTTGGCGCCCAAATTATTCAACCTGTATTTATCTGATATTGAGAAGAGTCAGCCAGAAGTCAATGCCTTTCCTCCTAAAATCTATAGCAACCCGATCCCCTGGGTCGTCTCCGGAGACGACTTGATCTTGATTGACTAAACGCCAGTAGGACTACAAAGGCGTTTAAATCGGCTGGAGTGTTACCTAACAGAAAATAACCTAAGGGTGAACACAAAACAAGATCATGGTTCCACCTAAACCAGGAACAAGAAAAAAGCTAGCATTCAGTTGGGTAGTAAATTCTGAGATAATCAAAATGGTTGATACTATGAACTACCTGGGAGACCCTTTCAATTGTAGTTTAGTCAAAAAACCTTGGTGAATGGTCTTAGATAAGAAAATAAATAGCAAATTTGGCAAATTTACAATTGCTCCTTTGATTACTATTTATAGACTCAAGGTTGCACCAATATTGACATATGGTGCAAAATCTGCACCCCACCTTCCTCAGGCAACCTGAGATCGATTGGAGTGACTTTTTTGGAGAAGGGTTTTGGGTTTGCCCCAGTCTCTGCCATCTCCTTCGTCCGATTGCTTAGTTTGATGATTTGCTGGCCATCGATGCGTCTATTTTCGAAGTGCACGAATGAGGGAAGGGCACCTCCATTTGAAATCTTTGATAAGGGAGGTCATAAAGGAATTGCCCACGTAGTGGGTGATTGGATATCCTCTCACAGAGATCTGCTTAGGCAGCTAGATCTATCAGAGGAGGTCCTCAATTCAAATCCGGACAAAGTGAAGTTATAGCTGAAGAGAGCGGATTGGATTAATACTCTCCAGCAGAGAAGTTTGTATAAACTAGCAGTGAACTTGGAGCACAAAGTGAGACCATTGTATAGTCTGCTGAAATATCTACTGATATTTCCAAGTATACATTACAGGAAATCTTTCATGAGATTAAGACTAAACATCCTCCCCACTAGGGAAGTCCTTAGCCATAGGTGTCAGATCCCATTAAATGACTTCCTGTAGATTTTGCAAGAATCAAGCCACAGTAGAATCATCCAAACATTTGTTGTCAGAGTGCCATGCATTGGAGGAAGGAAGAAGACTCTATATGGGTCAAACAACAAAGGGCTGTAAAACACTGGCATCTCAGGAGTGGTGGGACATGTTCATCCTGGGTGAAAACACCTCTATGATGTTTGCTGCAGTGAGGATTCTTGAAGTGTTGTTGGCATTACCAAAGGGTGAATGATAGGGGGAAGGGAGGCGTCAGGTTGTTAAGAATTCAATTTATGAGTGATACTTGTAATTGACTACCTGGCTGTTTGTGACTGTTGCTTACCCAGGTCTTATACTGTACGGTCCAACTGTGGTCTCTGTCTTATCGTTTTATTTTTAATGATGTATGGAAAAATGTAATGGAACTGATGACGTGTTTTAGTTGTACCTTTTTTTTCTTTTTATTGTTCTTTTTTTTGTAAGGTTTAAAATAAACCAATCAAAATAAAAAAAGAAAGCAGCGTCCTCTTCAAACCCATCGAGCACTGCATCAAACCTTGGCACGACCCACCCGTACTACACTGCCATCAACTCTTTCTTCATCAACAAGATCAAGATGATTCACTAATGCACAGACGCCTACGCCACAACTGACAGTACACTTCAACATCCCATTTCACAAAACCACAACTACCTGGACAACTTTCAAAAGGCTCACTGTGGAAGATATCACTACCACCTAAGCATCCCTCAAGACTACATTGCATGTGGGTGGCATAGTCCCTGGCTTTGTACTCAAGACCCTTATAACTGATGCTTTCCTCCCTTACCTTAAATTCATCAACAACTCCCTAACTCAAGGAACCTGTAAGGAAGGCCCAAATCCTGATCGATAAAAACGACTCCAGCGATCAATAAAAAGTGCCCCGGTTTCAAGAACAGCACATGAAAATATGGATGGGAGTGTCGAGTTACATCATTTATAATGGAAAATCACAAAGTAAAACATATCAAATACAACCCCATTGGCAAACATCTATATAAAAAATTGGAACTTCCCCTATAGTTTATTACCCCATTGGTCAGGCATTTCTAAATAAAACCCCTTACAAGGCAACCTAAATGTACAGTCAGCAGAAAATGCTGTTATGTTATTGGTCCACTACATGCACGCATTTTGTTTCAACAATAGACTCTCCTTATTGGTCAAGTTAACTTTGGCATATTTGTGATGTGCATACCCCCCGACCGGACTCAATCAGGGAGCAAATGTGAACAAGGCAACCCTGTCCGGTAATACAATGGCTTCCTCACGGGACCAGATGATTTGGCATCCCCAGATGGCCCCTTCGACCTTGCAGCTGTACATTGTGGTATCACCTGGTACTACTCCCATCTTAGATCACATTACTTCCCCAGTACGCCTCCTACCTTATCTCCCTTTGGAACCCGGTGCTTTATAAAGAAATGCATGAAGGCAACGCACTTGGGGATGAATTTCTCATATTTCTTTACTCTATTTGCTCAGATACTTGCAGTTCTAATGGATGGGCTATTTCTCAATTGGGGTAGTGTTTCTCTAAACCTTGCTTGACACATTGGTTAATACCAACACCATGCTCTATTCTCATGAGATTCTTCCTTCACAGTGGCAGCACTAATCTAATCATCATAAACTAACATTCCGTTGTCAGCTTCGGTGACTGGTTTGGCCTGGCAAAATTACATGCTATCTGTGCTGGGTGTCTCCCTTTCCTCCATAACCTTTGCTGTCTGCACACTCGCTGGGGGAAGGATGCATGTACTCTAACTAAATGGACAGAGCCAAAGTTCCAGAAACGGCACAATTTTATAACTACTAGAAGCTGCAATTTGTAATGAGGCCTGATCCAAAAATGGTGGAACTCTTGCTCATGCAGCACACAACCCTCATGCTACTGTAGCACCATCCATATCCTATTTCACTGGTGGACAAGTTAACTACCTTTTCACCTGCTACCACATGCTTCCCTGGATATAAACTAAAACAGCATCTTCTAAGATTTCCTTAATGCAACCAAAGCGGAACATCAATCACTACTAATAGCTCAAAAACCTATTAACCACACTCTGGCTCTAACCTCTGCATCTAATAAGCAACGTTATTACATTGTTGCTACTTCTTTCAACATGTAAGACTCTGTGATGTTCTCCAAAGTGTGTCAATGCTAACTACAAATAGCATGTTTGCAGACCTGCCAAATGAAAACAGTAAAATACTGACACTAAATGACCAGCTCTTCTTACTAATAAAATTTACACAGCCTAAACCTCTTTCCATGGTAGGGATGTTGCACTTGCATCCAAACACTCCCTCCCTTAGTTAATTAATTAATTAACAAATGTGACTTCCCACGCACTGTAGTAATCATCCTTGTGCACCCACAACTTGGACACATGGCATAAGCTTTCTCCCTGCTGGGCATATTCATCTGGGGTATAGGTCATGAGGCAACATCCCCGTCACCTGCAACATCTACCCAGTGCTCTACATAGTACTTTGTGCCCGTTGAGGGTTGAGGCGGTGTCTCCGGGGGACCAACTGGATGTTCTACCATTACTATTTTGTGCTCTATTTCACCATTCAATTTTTCTGTCTTTGTGTGCACGCGTTTTAAAGGGGAATAGCTTTACCGGTTGTGAGGATCAGGGTCATCATCATAGCTCCTTTGGGTATCACTTTGGAGGACAACAATGGGAACTAACACTTTTATGGCTTGGCCAAACCAGGAAGGAGCCCATGAAAATAACACTTCCTGCCAATCTTGTTCTCCCACCCCAGCTTCCGTCTCCTTAGCAAATTGTGCAGAGCCCCTATGGCATGGGTCAGGGACTTGTTGTCAGAGACATTGGGTGGGGGGTAGCTACAACAGGAGCTCCATATTTTCTTTCAGGCTACCTCCTCCATGTCAGCGAGGAGGTCGAGGATATACCTATTCTGGAGTGTCAACAATCATATGGCTCTAAACTCCTCTCTGATTGAGCTGAGGCCATGCTCAATTTTTTTGGCGATCTCAATCAATTCCCATAATGTTATAAGCAGCCATTTTGCATTTACTGCAGCCTGGATGCATGGAACGAGCAGGGAAGCAAAGACAGCCTCTGTTTTTGTGAACAGACAGTATTGGGCCAGTATTTCTTTAATCCTATCAGCAGAGTCTTTGGAGAAATTGTTTGAACATTTATAGCGAGAGGTGTTCACATATCGACAGGCACACTGGTGGGAAGGGGGTGTAGTTGTAACTGGGGATGGTGGTGGCATATTTATGATGGTGAATTGGGCATTGGGCACAATAAGGGCAGTGGAATGTAAGGTTGACAGGGAACACACCCCTTTCCAGGAGGGCTAAAAGGGGTAGACATGCAGAGCTCCAGCATATCCATTAGATGTCCATGAGTGCTGCCGTTCCACCAGTCAAGTCTGGAATATATAATGTCTTATTGCAGGGTTCCTTGGTGCCAACCGGCACAGTGCCATTGCCTGTGAAACACATGGAAAAGCGTGTAAGTATCTGTACTTTAGCAGGGTTTTCATCCATCTTTATCCACATCAGCTTCGATAGGTATCCATTCCATACATGTGAGGAAAAAGGGGTGTTGGCCTTGAAAAGCCATGTAAAAGGAGTGTTTGGCGCAAAAAGGGGTTGCAAACTACAAATCCCATGATCCTTTGCATGGCTAGATGGAAGGTAGTTGCAGCCAACTGCTATTTAAGAACCTCCTAAGCCTGTGCTGCCTTTTGGTGATTGATGCTGTGGCAGGCACGGGCCGGAGGAAGCTGCATGCGGAGATGCCGGTGGAGGTTTCCTTCTCATCTAGGCTCTCTGGCAGAGCGATGAATTATTGGATTGTGGGCCCGGCGATGAAAAGCTGCTTATTTTAGCAGCGCACCACATGTCACAGAGAAAAGGAGCAGGAGCACGGTGGTAGACTGTACAACGTGGGATACTCATTGCTTGGGGAGGTGCCGGTGTGCCCCCTGCACCTCCAGGCCTCAGATAGTGCTTTAATGGAATGCATGTAGTACCAAGCATGTATTTTGTTTCTGTTTGGTGCCGTTCACACCGCTTGAAAAACTCACTGATTAGCATTTCACTACGGTGGGCACGTGTGTTCAGAGCGCACATAGTGTCTTCCCCCAAGCCTACAAACTCATGTTGGGCAGGCCCATTATTCCTGTGGAACCAAAACACACTCACAGCATGAGTTTGGAACCTTTACACAGTGTGCAGTAACACTGTTTGTTTGTACGGTGCATGTTTCTATTGGGGCTTTTTACAATCATGTGAAGTAACGCTGTGTTTGTTTATATCGCTCATGTGTCTATCGAGCTTTTACATGGTGTGAAGTAATGCTGTGTTCATTTATACTGCTCATGTGTATTTTCACGTTTCATATTGCAGTCATTCCAGTGCAAGTCAAATGTTATGTGTAGAGCTGTTTCAGGTGCCTCATTTAAGAAGGGAGGCACATTTCATAGGCAGTGCTAAATAAGAAGTACAGTGACAACATGTCTGTTCATTTATGTATGTTGTGTCATCGAATCATTGTTTCATTTCATGCTACATGTGCTTGCTGGTAGATCTCTAGAAGCAAGAGCAAGGAGTCAGTACTCTATTTAAGAAGGGTACTTATCTCTTGGAATATTTGGTGGTCAGGCAAGATTGGTTACATGTTTGTTTATGTAGGTACACCCAATACCTTTTTCCACCCCCTACCTATCCACAACCCTGGGTTTGGTTTCTAAGGGTGGATCCAGAATTTAAACCTTTGTCGCTTTGTGTGGTCTTGCTTCCAAATCTAATGCAATGATTGTGTCTGGGATATGTTCCTGGAGTATAGCCGGCCTGAACAGAAACTCTGCGGGTACACACAGCATCCTTTCCTATATTCCTGGCTGCCTTCCTAACAAGACTGTCACCCTGTAAAGAAACAAAATCTGGATGTAAGAGCACTCCTTTTGTAGAACTGCTGCTGTAAAGCACTCATCTGATCACGGCAGCTGTAGCATTATATATGCCTGGTGTTGAGCAAACTATGCCTACCTCAGTAAATACAATGGTCACATTTAATTTACTTAGGAGGTCCTAGCCCAAAAGGTTTATTGGGTCATCATTTTTATACAATAATGGAGCTGACACCTCCTGTGTGCCTACTATGATGGGTCAATTTTCTGTGAAAGGAAGCAACATAATTTCCCCCAGAGAATCCCTACATGTCCATTTTCTTACAAAAAAAGGGAAATCTTCCTTCCCTAATGCAGGACTGTGTAGCCCATGTGTCAACCATACATGTAAATGTTTAATTTACTATCTGCACTCCTATATGGGATTCCTCACCCAGGTTTGTAGTGACTGACAGAACTGGGCATGTCAGAGCTCTCTATGGGCTGTCCTATTGGTAGGTGTGCATTCCCACAAGTGGAATGGGGTTGCTTCCTAAAATGCTTGCTCTGGTGTATTGCATCACTGTACCTTGCGGCAAAGTATAATTATCCCATGGCTGTGTAGGGGTCTACAGAGGTGGCTGCTGCACATATGACTGTGTGAAGTTCGGTCCTTGGTATTGAATTAGCTGCATAGGTTTGGGTACTGAAACTGCTGCTGTTGTGATATGCTTTGGGTTGGGGTGTTATGGGACCTGGGCCGCATGGAGTAAATTGGGGCACCCTCTTCGATCGGGGTGATACATGAGCACACACGCTGGTACACTAGGGTTGGTGTGGGGGGTCATATGAATAGGGTGCTCTGCTTCAGCATTCTCCCACAAAAATGTCCAATCTTCCCACAGGACAAACACTTTCCTCCAAACCTGGGACTCACCCCTCCAAAGTCACCCCTCTACCTCTCTGAAAGACTCCTCTTCCCTTCTGGAAACCTCAGATTTACATTCTGTTATCTGTATACCCATCGGACAATTTCTGCTCCTTTCTCGGGTTGGGCTGTCCTTCTGTGGTGCTAGTAATCACAGCTCCATCCACGCACAATTTTGCTAACTTCTTCTGAACCCGTTTTGCCTCTGCCCTTTACGCTTGCTCCACTATCTCCTTCTCTTCTTATCTTCTACAATGGGGTTCTACATTTGCCTGTATTTCATCCCATCCGTTCGATTCGATACTGACCATCTTATCTAAATCATTCTTCACTTCCATAGGGAACCCCTTACGTAACATGTGATAGACTATAGCTATATTCTTGTCCCAAGCTTCTCCTGTCTCGGCTCACCAGATCTCCTGAATCTGATTAATATACAGTGCAGGGTAGTCATCTGCCTTCATGGTATGGGCCATGATCAAATTTATGTGAGGTGTGTCTGGGTATGCTAACCTCAATGCTTTCCATAGGTGTATGTGACAGTTGTTAAATGGGGCTCCATCATGTATATCACTGTTCATCTGTACCCCTGATTACCCTGCCATCCTCTTTATTCCATCTGCCTGTTCCCCCAACAGCACTGCAAACAAACTCTTCATGTCCCCTACAGCTAACATGATTCCTGCTGTCTGCTTTTCTAGTGCATATATCCACTTGCCTGCCCCCACTGTGTGTGAGGGTAGTCAATTCATTAAGTTGTACCGATCCATGTACAACTACAACCACGGCACATAGCGTGTTCTCCCTGGTCCCTTCTGCAAAAGCAGGAATGGTGCCCTTTCTTCATAATCTTTGGCGTTCTTCTTACGCTTTTACCTTTTGTTAGGGCCTTTTGGCCCTGACTTGTTCTAAGCCTCAGGCCCCATGATAGCCCTTGCTTCTGTCCTGCTCCTTGATCTTCCACTTGTTCCTCATATGTCACCCACTCATCTTCTGTGACCTCCACTTCCCTGTTGGTACCTACCGAGTCATAATCTACACTATTGGCATGGGTGCCTCCCTGCAATGAAGCATCTGGGTTCCTCCCTCCTGAATTGGAGTGTTCCTTATTTGCCCCTACCTGGATATCTCTATTGACCCTGCTGTCTATTTCAAAAAGGATCTCACCTGCCCTCCACTGATCGGTGCCAATTGCCATGTTCTGCCAATCCATTTTCCCTTTCGTCACTTGCGCTAGCTCCTCCTCTGTTTTCTTCAGCACCGTTTCTAATTCTCTCTGTGCCTTATTCTCAGCTTCCATAATGAATGGGTCTTGTGTTGCATTGGTACGCTCCACTGGGGTTTATTGCATGGGCTCGGTTGGGGGTGCATACTGCAGGTTGGTGTATCATGTGGCAGGCTGTAGAGGTAAGCACCCATAAGGAGGCGGGCCATGGGGTTGCTTGCGTGGGGTGTACTGGCTCTGTTCTCTCTGTGCTATTTTCAAGGGTGTTCCCTAAATCTTCAAATATTTTCCACATTTTGAGTATACTCTGCCTGCTCTTTAACTTTTGTATTTTGATGCCAAATACATATACATAATTTCAAGGCCTGCTTTGTCGTTAGTGCTCTCCTCGGGCCAACATTTAAACATCCTTCATGTGTGACCTGAACCCATTTGCGATGATACTGCATGATTTTCCTCCCTGTACCATGGCAGAACCACACACATTTGTTCTAATGGAGTACCCCTACTTCTCCTGAATTCCAACCTCATTTTTCAACCCTAGGTTTACTAATCACTGTTCCAGTGGTGTCTTCCGAAATCCCCCCCAATGCTTCAACAAAATAACTCCCCCGTTCCCACACCCACAATCCAAACCCCACCTCCATCATACCATTTCTACTCACGCACTCATCACATCAAAACCCTATCCACACAACTGGGCAACCAACGCTCCCACTTTTATATATAAAAATATTAACAAAATCATCAATAAAACACAACTATTTACACAATGGTGTAGATCCTTCCTCTGTCTTCTTTCTCTTTAGATGATGGAACGCAACCTTACTTATACCCCTTCCAATGTAGGACAGATGGATAACAGGTCTGCTATATACGGGACCATCACCTTAATTACAGCACTGTCTTTCCTTGTCTAAGCAGAGATATCCCACTTCTCATTTATCACTATTACACTACTATGACATCATCTTTGCCTGCAACAGGAGAGATTCACTTCTCTACTACTCAAGAAACATATTTAATATCACCAATAAGTCTTTCCTCTTTTTCGAGGAGATTCTCCTACACTTTCTTTACACTCTCCTACACACCCAAGCTACAATTATCACTCCCCTTTGTTTTTCCCACAAGGGTGCACTCATGTTCTAAGCGTTCTTCCGAGCTCCTTTGATGCAGTGTTCTCCTCCAATTGCCTGCTCTGCCGGGCCCAGTGCCACAGTCCAGGGAGCAGGCAGGCCTTCTGCAAACACAGCACCTGCGGACCTCCTCAGAGTGTGCACATGCACTTTAAAGTTGCAAATCTAGTGCATGAGTGTCTTTATGGAAAGGCCCCAGTGTACTTGAAGACCCGTATCACCCAATACACACCTTCTTGCATTCTCTGTTCTACTAATCTAGGAACGATTGACAAGAACAAGTTCAAAAGAGCGTGAGGCCTGGGGAGGGCTTTCCTTACGTGAGCCACGCTGGGGTGGAACTCTCTCCCTACCACTCACCGGTTGGACCGAAATGTGAAATCTTTAAGGGGCTGCGCTGAAAACCTTTCTCTTCAATTAAACTGCAGGCTCACAGTCAGGGATGTTGTAGCCACCCTAGACCTAAACTGATAATACCACGTCCTGTCTTACGGTCCATCCACTGAGTTCATGTTATGCACAGATGTCTGTGGGTAAACGGTGCAGTATGAGCAAATAAATAAATAAATAAATAAATAGTAAAACCCAGGATGCATGGCATGGAAGCCCCAGCTTCACTGAGGACCTGGAATCATGTAAGGTCACCAAATGTGTAAGAGAACCCCAAAACCTTATCGATAAAAACGACCCCAAAGGGATCAAATAAAACTGCACTGGTTGCCAGAAGAACAAAGTTTTATTACATTCAAATACACCGGGTATGTCAGTCAGTCCTGTAACACAGCAAACTGAACTGAAGCTCGACATGCCAATGTCGAATTACATCTTTAATAGTGGAAAATTACAAAGTAAAACATATCAGATACAACCACAATCTGGCATCCCCATTGGCTAACACCTTAACAAAAATATAAACATTCCCTAGAGTGCATTAACCCATTGGTCAGGTAGATCTAAATACAATTCCTTACAAGATGACCTAATTGTACAGTCAGCAGAAAACTCTTTGATGTGTTTGGTCCACTACATTCAGGTACTTTGTTGCAACAATGCACTCTCCTCATTATTCAAGGTACCTTTGTCCTACTCGTGATGCGCATACCACTGACAGTACACAATCAGGGAGTGAATGGGAACGAGGTCAACCCTGTCCGGTAATACAATGGCTTTCTCATGAGATCAGACAATCTGGCCTCCCCAGATGGCCCCTTAGACTTTGCAGCTGTACATTTTGGCATCACCTCTTGTTACTCCTCTCGACAGCATTAATCTAATCATCATAAACTAACATTCCGTTCTCAGCTCCTGTGAGCGGCTCGGCCTTTGCACAATTAGCTGCTATATGCACTGCATGTTTCCCTTTCCTCCATAACCTTGGCTGTCTGCACACTCGCTAGGGGAAGGATGCTTAATCTCTAATTAAATGGACAGAGCAAAAGCTCAGATATCGACATCATTCTCTAACTACCAGAATCTGCAATTTGTAACACGGCCTGATCCAAAATGGAGGGACTCTTGCTCACGTGGCACACAACCCTCATGTTACTACAGCACAACCCTTAACGTTTCTCACTGCTGGAGACTTCAACTACCTTTTCACCTGCCGTCACATGCTTCCCTTATTATAAACTCAAACATAATATTCTAAGATCTCCTTAATGCAAGCAAAGTGCAAAATCAATCACTGCTTCTAGCTACACAACATAGTAACCACACCCTAACTCTAACCTCTACATCTAATAAGCAACGTTATTACCTTGTTACTCCCTCTTTCAACATGTAAGGCTCTGTGATGTTAGCTAAAATGTGTCAATGCTAATCAGAAATAACACGTGTGCAGAACTGCCAAATCAAAACAGCAAAATAATGACACTAAATGACCGGCTCTTCTTACTAATAAAATGTACACAGCCTACACCTCTTTCTGTGGTTGGGACGTTCCACTTGCATCCCAATATCCTCAACACTCAAAATTGGACACAAGCTCCTGCTTTTCAAGAAACCAACACTGGACCCTGGCGACCTCAGCAATTATCACCCCTACATCCATCTTCCATACTTAGGTAATATCCTTGAGTAAGCAGCATCCATGCAACTCCTCAAACACATTGAAGTCAACATCCTGCTTTAGTCCAACCAGTCTGGCTTCAGACACAGACCCAGCACTGAAACAGTTCCCATCAAGGTAATAGAATATGCCCTTAACATACGTGATGATCTTCATCCTTGCCTCCTGGTTCTCTTTGACCATTTAGTAGCATTCAACACAGTAAACCACCAGGCACACTCTGACATTCCACATTGCTGCATAGGGATCAGTGAGATCATCCTCAGTTGATTCAAATCCTACCTTGGTATCCACCAACTCTAACCATCCCATGTGGAGGCCTGCAAAAATCCATCATCTCCCCTGTGATCGTCATGGAGCTGCTCCAAACCCTACTAGCTTCAATATACACATACACCAATATGCAGATGAAAACGCAGCTCTACCTTAAGATACCATCAATCAAAAATATCCACAGGCTCAAGGTCTGCCTCGTATTGATCCACTCCTGGAAGTCCAATGCTTACCTGAAGCACAGCCCCTCCATGACCAAATTCCTACTGTCGATCAACAATACCAAACACCCTGACATGCAGACCTAGTACACTGCCATGAACCACAATAGCTCCACACCCCAGCTGGCCATCTGCAGCAAGTGTGTTGGGTTTGAAATAGACAGAAACCTCTACTTCAAACAGCACATAGCAAGAAAGACACAAAAGGATCACTACACACTTTCTCTTCTGCAGACAATCAAGCCCTTACTTCCAGAAAGCAACTTCACCTCTGCTGTCCAAGCCTTGTTCCCATTCCACCTGGATTGCAGCAATGCCCTTTTGGAAGGACTTCCTGTGACTGCCCTGGCAACCCTGAGATGTGTCCTACATGCTGCAAAATGAATCATGAAAGGACTCCAGAAATGTTACCACATCACCCTGGCACTCATCGAACTGCAATGGCTCCTGCTGCAAGCACATATCTTCAAATCCTGCTGCACCATCTACAAGGCTGTCATCCTGAAGTTCCCAACATACCTCACTGAGAAATTCAGCATCTCTGGAGGCTTTCAATCCCCCACAAGTAAGAATTGAATTTGGAACCTCCTCCCTGTCAACACCAGACTACATTTCAGGAAGGAGCTCAAGATCCTCCTCTTCAAGAAATGGACCCTCCCTTACACCAAGTTTCAAACAACTTCCACTCTCTACCAAACCTAAGACTGAGTGATCTGCTCCAATCTATTTCCTCCTCTGGTTGCTTGTGGACCCCTTGCTGCTGAATGTCCTCCACTCCCCATGTCCTGTTATTAGCACCCCACACCATTGCATATCTGCTTTCCTCACTGTGTTCTTCCCCCCATGATTTGTAAAGTGCTCCGTTGCTTCCAGAAGCAAGGTCTGCGCTCTGTAAATACCCTAATAATAACTAGCTGAGGCAGATGTAGAACAAATAAAAACATTGTGGAAGTTGGAGGCATTGCATTATTCGGTGAATGGTGCAAAGCTTCCCACAGGAAACAATATGATGACAAACTTCTCCTTTATATAAAATGTGCTAGAAGATATTGGCTCTCCAAATGTATCACCTTAGGAGTCTGACAAGAAGTCTTGGGACTATGCTTGAAGTAATGACTATGCAGTTTTTATTTTGGATGACATTTTATTGTTATCGGCTAGTCCTCCAATCAAACAATCATAACTTAGGGATAGATGGCATTCCGGTGGATTCCTTCTAGAAGTGATTGGACTTTTGGGTCCCATTAAATTTGATGGTAATGAATGACCATTACTAGATCGAAAGCCAACCCTCTATGTGAACAGTATTAGTCCCCATCTTTAAGCGTGATGACAGAAACCTTCTGCACTGTAAACTATGTCCATGATTGAGTTGTCCTCTGAATTATTTGGGAAATAGCTATATTGTAGGATCTGAAAGTGGCAGTAGTATACCACTGTTTCATATATCACATATCAATGGTTCAAATAAGGCTTAGGCTATTTATTCAGATCCTTAATACATCTCATTTCAAGCTCGGGAGGATAGCTCAGGGGGCAACAGGCTCACCTTGGAAGCAAGACGACATGGAGCAACACAGGTTAGATCACCGGGTCCACGCTTAGAAACGTCTGGGTATTATGAGCATTATAAATAACCTATCATATCAAGCAAGTATGTATAGGCTACCCATTATTCCTCCCCTCCCCCATATGGACCTCTCCATGGCATTTAATTTCATAAACAGATGAATCTATATAATACCTTGGTGGATCATAGTCTCTCCAAGTCAATACTGGGTCTCTTGCTAACCCTTCTGCCCTGCCTGAGAATGACACTGCTATTTAAAGGTTTGACTCTGAAGCAGAGTCTACATCAGTTTTTGTGATTAATCATGGTGTTCGGTAGGGGTGTGTTCCAGCCTCGTTCCTTTTTATTTTGCATATTAATTAAGTACATCCCTATTATTGGTCATGAAAGACACCCCTCACATAGCTGCCAGGTTTGTCTTATGTTGATAAGTGAGGATTAATGGCACAAGTCTCTGGGGTCCAGATCACATATGTCAAACAATATGTCTGAGAAGTTAAGCAGTAAACTGGAATAAGTTGACAATAATGATAATGTTAAATGTTAAAGGTAGTTATACCGCGCACCATCACCAATGGATTTGGTACCCAGGCGCTCAGGTGGATCTGTAAAACAAGAAGGTGGGCAGGTTCTGTTAGTCAGGTGAAGAAGGAGTAGGAAAGTTAGAGAAGCGGTGTGCTGTTGGTGGCTTCAGTTTGGTTTCCACTGTGCACTGAGCTTTGGTGTGAGTATCGGACCGATGCAAGAACTTGTGTGCTGTTTGTGCAGTTTATGTGTTGTTTGTTTGTTGTTGTTGTGGTGTGGTGAAGTGTGCGCGGTTTCCTGGGCGAGAAATGGTTGGGTGGATTTTTGGGTGAATTAGGTATGCAGAGATTTGAGTTTGGGTTAGTGGGTTATATATCCTAGTCCTTGCCAATCTTATTGTATTTATCTAGCATTCCTGTAATTAAGCTTAATTGCCACTTTCCTTTCTTGTCCATCTAATTGTTGTGAATGATGGCATGGCGCGTTCCCTGCTGTGTTGAATTTGAACTTATTGTAATGGGACGGGGTGTGTCTAGTCCCTCCTCTCTGGTATTGGTGCTCTAGATTAGTAATCCCCTACTCCCTTGCTATCTATTTCCGTCGGTGGTCTGTTGGTGCTTGTGTGTAATTTGGAGGCCAGGATGCTATTGATAAATCGTCATTGTCCTTTCGTAATGGTCTAGCTGTGTATTCAATCTTTAGGTTCGTCCTATCATAACTATCTCTCAGTTGGTAAATTTGGTATGTCATAGAATGTCTTCCTTACATTCTGTTTGTAGTTGATTGCTTATTGGGATCCAGGATCCGTTTCTTCACTCAACATCGTTTCAGCTATGTATATGCCCCTGTGGGCATTCTTATAGTTATTTCATGAATAGCCTGGATTTGAGGAGTTTTTCAATAGTTGGTGATTTCTTGTGTTACGAATGTTCTTTGGTAAGTTGTCCCAAGTTTTTGGGGCAAAGCGGAGAGAAAGAAGATCCACTGAGTTTTCTTTTGTTGTGTGGTTTCGGTTCCAAGCGGATGTTGTTACTTGATCCGAGCATCCTTGTTGGGTGATGTAGGCTTAATTTGTCTCTCAGGAACTCTGTGCCTTAGTTGTGGATTGCTCTGTGCGTGATGCACATTGATTTAAACTTGATTCGCTGTTTTATTGGTAGCCAATGTAATGTTTTTAGCACTGGTGTGATGTGTTCTCTTCGGGGTAGTTTGAGGAGCAATCTGGCCACCGTATTTTGTATGCATTGTAGTTTTATCAGAAGTTGTTCAGGCATACCCAGGTAAAGGCTATTGGCGTTATCTGCTCTGTACATCACGAGAGCGATTACAGTAAATGTTTTGTTGGCGAATGACAGGAATGCTAGGATCCTTTTTACTGCAGGAGAAAGAAGCATTTCTTGAGTAGAGCATTTACTTATGACTCTAGATTAAGTTTGTTGTCCATCATGACGCCCAGAAGTCGCCGATGGGGCTAGAGTTGTACCGAGTTCCCTTGGCCAAGGGATGTAGTGGTTGTCTCCTCTGTTTTTTGTGATGATCATTATTGTGATGATCATTATTTCTGTTCTGCCTGGGTTCAGTTTGAGGTAGTTCATCCAGTTGTATATTTCACAAAGGCAGTTCTCTAATTTTGTGTTTTCTTCTTGCGTGTTTTGTATTTTGTAGACTGTGTATCGTCAGCGTAGTTGTAGCAAGCTAGGCCATGTGTTTTGATGATCTTGATTAGTTGAGACAGGTAGATGTTGAATTATATTGGGTAGACAAAAGATCCTTGTCGTAGTCCCCATGTGGATTCTCTTGGGTTGGATTTGAAAGGTTTCATCCATACTGTCTCTGTTCTGTTTGTTAGGAAGGATTTGATCCACAGTAGGTTTTTCTTTTCCTTTTAATTTTCCCGTTTGCTTGGACGCATTTGAAGTTATCAGGCAGGCAGTTGTTGAGGGTGATCTTGTAATTGTCATCTAGCCATGTTTCAGTTACAAATAAGATGTCAATACCTCCATCACATAAGAGGTCATAGATTTTGGTGGCCTGTTTGGACATTGACTAGATTTCAATGAATCTTTTTGGTGTGGTTTTGTTTATTTGTGATTCCTTGTTTTGGCTTGTGGTTGTTCAATCAGGGTGCTTCTGTATTAATGTTGATTGGATGAAGATCAGCAAAGGCTGCTTCTTCATTGAAGCGGTCTGCTAGATTGATAGTTGGGCTGTTCAATCGTGGTGCTTCTCTATTGATGCCAATTGGTTGAAGATCATTGAAGGCTGCTTCTTCATAGAATCGGTCTGTTAGATTAGTGGTTGGGTTGTTGACTACTAGAGCTTCGTCGTCTTGTATGGTATGTTGTGGTTATCGATAGTGCCATGTATTGTATTAAGTGAGGGGGTTGATATCTTCCCAATGTCCTCTTGGGTACAGCCGTCTTTTTTTTTCAGCTGTTTGGGGGGATTCTTTGCTTGTTTTGAGATGTCAGTGTTGTTGAGCTATCGAGGCCCTGTGGTTGTCGCGAGGTACAGTATAAGTTATAAAGATTTTTCTCTTACAATGTTTGTTCTATTGATAGCGGTATTTGGTAGGCTGTGTTCTGCCTTCAAGGCCACTTATAGTGGGTGCAGTTGAATTTGAGTGTCCGTATTAGTTGTTCTATGTTGCTGATCTCTTTGTCAGCGTCCATTTCTGTATCGGGGCATTTTCAATCCTTAGTGGCGAGAATTGGTCTTGGTGCAGAGTGTACAGAACAATTGGCCGCCTGGCATGTCTTTATTGTCCAAGGGCAGTGTTGATGTTTCCACTTATGTTGCTATGCCTGGGTGCTATCGAATGCGGTCTGTCCCTTCCATCGGGAGGTTAGGTGTTTTTATCCTATGGGAGCACTGGCCAGTGGAATGGGGGAGTACTCAGAGTGGGGCATGTGGTTCGGCTATTAGGGGCTATGGGGAGGGGTTAGCAGGGTAGTGGTTGAAAGAGATTACTAGCTGTGGAGGCTTCTGATTGTCGGGTGCCCTAGGACTCAATAAGGTAGGTATTGATGGAGTGCCCAGAGGTTTGGAATGACAAGATAGTGGGAGCCTAAATTTCACTGATATTATAATAGAGAATATCACACAGTACTTAATACCTCGATTTGAGAGACCTAGATGGCGAGAGAGAGGCCCGGGTTTCAAACAGTCGCAGGTAGTAATTAGAGTAGCTAGATTTGAGACACATTGATAATGGGAGAAAGGCCTAGGCTTCAAAGGGTGGCAGGCAGTAGTTGAATACCTAGATCTGAGGCACCCAGACAACGTGAGAAGGCATAGGCTTCAGAAGGTGGCAGGCATTATTCAGGACATCTAGAAGTAAGGCTCCTGGAGAGCGGGAGTGAGGCCTAGGCTTCAGACTGTAGGAGGCGGCGCAGGTTAGTATTCACAGTGCCATCTCAGTGTAATATGAACAATTCTCTAGGGTGCGACTCAGGTTAGCAATCACAATACTATCACAGTGCGGTGCAGGCTAACATTCACAATACTATCACAGTGTGGAGAAGGCTAACATTCACAATATTATCACAGTGTGGTACTTTCTAGATGTGATTCAAGTCAATATGAATAATTCTCTAGGATGCGATACAGGCTAATGTTATGTTATGTTATGTTATATAAACTTGTAAAGTGCACGGTTGCCCAGAGGCATCATGGCGCTGGTGTGGAAGCTGCAAGCTCAGGGAACACAATAAGGGCAGAAAGCTAGAACAGAGTGGTCTTCAGAGCTTTCCTGAAAGCCAGATGATTAGCAGAGGATTTAAGTGGTAATGGAAGGCTAATATTCACAGTACTATCACAGTGTGGAGTTTTCTAAATATAATTCAAGTCAATATGAACAATTCTATAGGGTTTGACGCAGGCTTCCCACATGTTATACCCAGAGTTTGGTGAACTTAATAAACACTAAACACCAAAGTATGACCGTTTATTTTTTTTACGCTTGAGTGGGTGGTGGGTAATGCTCCAACCATGAGACCATAGCTATCGAAAAAGGCCAGTGCCACTGTCCCGTCACACCATGAGCCCATGCTCGCCTAGCTTTGTGTGCAGATTTGTGTGGATAGCTAGAGCATTATTATCTGTTACCTATAGCATGCTGCACAATTTTCCCTTGGCAAAACATCTTGAAAGCAACTTTATATTAACATTTTACAGTCAGGTAACTTGTTGCAACAATGGATTGTTCTTATTGGTCATCACAACTTCAGGCAACTCGTGATGTGCATGCCCCTGATAGGACCCAATCAGATAGAGCATGTGAACAGGGAAGTCAACTCCTTGTGGCAATACAATGGGCACAATACTTCTTTCCCATGAGACCAGACAACTTGGCAATGCCGACCCTGCAGCTGTACCTTTTGGAAACACCTCTTGCGACTCCGATCTTGAAACATGTTGCTTTGCTAGCATGCATCCTTTTCTATCTCCCTTGGGAACTAGGTGTCTTATAAAAAAGGAATCTGAGGCACAGCACTTGGGGAATGAGTTCTGATGCCTGTGCTCTATTCGATGTGTGTGTTGCAGTTCCAATGTTTCTGCTTTTTCACAATGGAGGCAGTATACCCCTAACGTATTTTCATGCCTTGGCAATGCCTGGACCCTAGACCTTGTTCTCATTAAGATTTATCTTCACAGCTGCACCACTAATCTATCATCTGTAACAAAAATGTTAAAAGGAGTTGCAATACCAGCCCCTGTTAGCTGCTAGGCTACACAACCATAGCCAATCTCTTCAACCACCCACCAGGGACCTTGGCATTCTGATCGCTTGCTGGGGTAAAGTAAGAATGAAATCTAATAAAATGAACAGAACAGAAGTGCCTAGAAATGGCCTAATATTGAAGCTAACAGAAGCTGCAACCTCTAACAGGGCCTAATCCAAAAATTCAAAACTCTTGCTAACAAAGCCTACAGCCTTAGGTTACTGAACATCAACATATATCCTACCAAATGGTTATACTATGTGGCACTCCAGCCACCCTTTCACCAACCAACAAAAGGGTTCCCTAGTAAAAAAGCAGCATTTTCTGTGTTCTTCTAAATGCAACCAAAACACAACTTTATTCACAAATGGTTGGCTACAAAAGCGCTTAAAATATCCTTTGCCTAAACTCTAAATACAATGAACAATATTGTTGCTACTCCTTTTCTTATCGTATAGTGCTCTCTAAAATGTGTTAAAGCTGGCTTCAAATAGCACATGTGCAGAAACTAAATAACAACAATGCTGACACTAAATGACCTGCTCTCCTTACTAACAGAACTTACACAGTGTGAACCACCTCCCATGGTTGGGACATTGCACTTGCATCCAAACATTTCCCCCTTTAGTCAAGTCATTACCTAATCTTGCTTCCCTCTCCCTGTCAAAATCATCCTTGGGCATCCACACCTTACACACATCACATAAGCTTCCTCAGAGTTGTGCATATTCTTCTGGGAGTACATGTAATAAAGCAGCATCTCCCATCCCCTGCAGGATTTACCCAATGCTCTATAAAATTCACTGGATCAAGTGGAGTATAAGAAAGTGTGCCTGGGGACCAACTGGATGTTCTAACCTTACCATATTGTATTCAATCTCATCATTCCATTTGTCTGATTATCTGTGCACAGTTTCAAGCAAGATGTGCCCTCACCTGTTTTGAGGGTGAGGCACATCTAGGAAGGAAGCCAGGAAAACAGTGAATTCAGCCAATCCTGCTCCACCACCACACCTTTCTTCTCCACTGCCGCACAAACGTTAAGCAGGGCCCCAATGATGTGTGTAAGGGACCCATTATCAGAGTCATGGAGTGTTGTAAATGTGCAACATGAACTCCTGATTTTGGCATACACACCGCCCCCCATGGTGGTGAGAAGAGCTAATATATAAATCTGTTCTGCAGTGTCATTAGTCTTATCGCTCTTGCTCATCTCTAAAAGAATTGAGGCCGTGCTCAGTGTCATTTGCAATTTGTATGAGCTCCCAGCTGGTGATATGCAACCATTTAGAATTAGCAGTGGTCAGTTTTCCTGGAGCAAGCAGTGAAGTAAAACAATCTGCAAAAGAACCTATATTGTTGGGGATAGCTTTAAGCTTTTTGGTAGATTCCTCAGAGATATAGATGGAATGCTCATGGTGGCGGAGACCCATTGCTCGGCTAGCATGCTGGCGGGTAAAGAGCACAGGTGTGACTGGGGGGCACATTTGCTATGTTGAGATGGGCATCTAGCATAATTAAAACAGGGGAGTGTAGGGTAATTAGGCCACAAACCCCTCTCCAAAACGGTGGCAGCAGGAGATATGCAAAGGTCCCACAAGTCCAGAAAAAGTCCATAATTGCTGCAGTTCCTCCACTGAGGTCTGGAATCTTGAGTGTCCTGCTACAGTGTACACTGGTGTCTACAGGCACGCTGGCATTGCCCCTGAAAAACAAGGAGTATTGTGTAAGTATCTGCACTTTATTTGGATGTTCATATTGCTTTAGCCAGGTCATCCTCTTCACATATAACCCCCACACATCATAACATGTGTCATTGTTATGTGCTAGTACTTCTTCCAAATTCCCTACCAGTTCACCTGCTCTACACCTCATTAGTCCATTGCTCCAGTGATTGTTGTAGAACACAACACCTTCCATTTGTATTTGAGGTGTTCTTCAGCACTGCAACCGTTCCTGCCCATCAGTCTCAGAACATTCATTGTTGTCAGGTTGTAATATGGTTTATTGAACCCTGTATCCCAGAAGTAACCCACAAACACTACATAAGGCCATGTGGACTAAACATTGTGCTATTAGAGCTGGCATTTCTTTGGGAATGAACAATCTGGATGTGCCAGTTGCTTGGGGTATTAAAGAACAAATATAATATGATGAATGTGACTGCCCTCTTCCTGCCTCCCGCTTGTGAGTGACAGCCCTGAAATGATTCCCCTAATGCTTCAGCTGTTTAGGCGTGTCAGGGGCTCTGCATGCAGGTGTGAGTGGTGTGTGCAACCTCCTGCCCAACACTATTTTGTGAGGTTTTAAATGGTGGTCTTTTCCTGGTTGATTCCTAAGACTAAACAAAGCACTGGGATGGCAGTGTAACCAATTCTTCTGAAATGAATGCCACACTTTAGCTAAATATTGCTTTAAGAGACCGTTCAGACATTCTACATTTCTGTTGACTTCCTGGTGATAAACTGAGCTCAATTTATGCTTTAAGCCTAATAGGGAGGTCATTACTTTAAGGAGTGAGTTCATTGAAGAAGTGTGTCCTAGTGTCAGATTTCTGGACATCTCATATTTCCCAGTGAGGAAATACCTCATTCACCAAAAATGTAGCTGCTGATTTGGCATCAGGATGGACACATGGACCAGCTTCAAGACAACAATAGAATCAATTTGGAGCTCCTGGAAGGTTGCCCCAAGGTATTATTGCATGATTGTCCTACTTTACCCATGAGTACCAGATTGTTCTAGTTTGGCAAAATTACCATCTTTTATTTAATTTGGGTTTCTCTGCTGTTTTTTGCAGTTTGGCACCCAACTGTACATTTCAGCCCTCCTCACAGGCAATAGCTTCGACTCGTCCCATATTAATATTTTGGGAGTGTCCCTGATCCAAGCCTGACCTAAACGGATAAACAATGGCATCTCCTGATCTATCTTCAGTGACCCTTAATGTGCAGGGTTCAAATATCATGCACAAGACATTACTCCATAGATGCAGCCGTGGTGTTTCTCCAAGAAACCAACCATTTACCTAACTGTGATGCTGGAAATGCATTAGAGGGACAGGGACTCCATATCCTTGTCCCGTACTCCTGTTATCAGGTGTGTTCTGTGTTATTTTCTGCACAGGAGTCCATGTGGGACTCCTGGCAGTGTAGCTCTTCCTCTTTTTGATTGTGGTGAAGAGACCCTTGGGATACCCTTATGGCACCCATTGGTGGGGGTACAAACATGTACCCCTTGTGTATGTTTTTGGGCACCTGTGTATGGCCCAATGAGCAGGGTAAGGGCTGGTGACAACTCCATGCTGAATTTGACAGGTGCTCTGAGTATCCTCCATCTTGGGATACCCAGGCCCTGCCATTGGAATCAGTTGATTCCTGATATGAGACACGATGGCCCCTGTGGCCTTTTGCTTTCTATTGCCTTTGTTTTCCCAAAGTCCTGGGAAGCCCTGACTCTGTCCTTTCCCCTGACTCGTTGTGTGGTGGAAGTTTCATATATGGTATTGTGGGGAAGTCCAGGCCAGACTGGCTGGAGCCACCCAGTGACTGTATTTTGTTGGTACACCGTTGGGGGGGGACCTGGGTGAATGGAGTGTCTGACCAATATACATTTCATGTTATGGGTGTCTGGTTTCTGGTGTGTGACACAATGACTAGGACAGCCCTGCCTGAAACTGGTATGAATGTAGTGTAGAGTGCTGAATGAATGGGTGCTTGTCCCAATCCACATTCCTTGATGTGAGTGTCTGGATAGAGAAGAATGGCCTGAATGCACTGTGAGCCTGATTGACTGCCTGCCTGCTGAATGCCCTTCTGAATGATTGGCTGCCTGATCCTGGCTCAGCAGTGTGAATGAGAGACAGAACAGTATATCTCGGGGAACTCTCACTTACTGGAATTGTTCAGAAGCTGAAGTTGAAACTTGATGCTCACAACTGTTGTGCCTTCGAGGACTGATCCAAGAGATGACCTGGCTATTAGACCTCTTCCCGAGCTACAAGGGAACATCGTGCACCAGCTACCCTTCACCAAGGCTCCCTGGAAGTCAGTCATCGAAAGGCTGCCGACCAGAGACGAGGACCGCCGAGGAATCTCAAGTGAAGCACCAGTACATTGAGGCCATCGACAACTGCCACCGTTGACCGAGGTCCGGAGGACCGCTGAAATCTCATAGACCGGAGCCGCAACGCTACATTTCCTAAAACACTTTAAAATCAAGGACTCCCTCGCTCATCACCATGGACCGCTTTGTCCCGCCGAAGAAAGTCAAGGCTGCCGATGAACTGAAGAGAATCCACCGGTGGGTTTTCCTGCCACCCGAAACCCACAAAGGCTCTGACGACCCGACGTTCTTGATGGGCCTATGTTCTTCATTGACTCTTTGTGGCAATGAACTATCATCGTCACGGTGCACCACATGTATCATCTTCGCAGGACGTCCACGACCAATTGTCGACGAGCACCGCAAGGACCGAAGCTGCCACCTCAACAACATCGTTCACCCTTTTCTTTGAGGGATCTCGATGATCAGTGGCTCTTGCATTAAAGGGAGTTCACTCAAGAAGGATTTGTCAATTACCTGATGTTGAAACCTTGGTACATTGGGGTAGTAGAACCTTTTTAGAAGGAAGCAAGACTATATTAAATGATATATGGCATGGGCTTGTTGATAGACTTTATTTACAGGTTGCCCAGGTGGGGGGATCCTCACACAGAACTGTTTCTAGTGGTAGGGACCCATTATTCTGACAGTTGTTTAACCCAACTTGTCTTCCCTCTTATGTCTATTGCTGATTCACTTTACTATTTGATTTGTATGCCCTTGAGACTGTCAGCAGTTGGTGCATTTTAATGGAATTAACTGTGGAACCACATAGATATTGTACATATGTATCATCTGCCTGAGCACAAAGTGTGTTATTGTGTATGTATATATTCTGAACCTTATTGAACCTTATTTATATAAAGAACTGTGTTATCACTAACATAGTGTGTGGACATTCCTTTGTGGTGGGCTTGGGGACTACACTGTACTTCTGAACCAGCTTGCATCACCTCCTGAGAGCTTAAGCCTTGAGTGCTCGTCCATTGCTACTCTATAGAGAATCTTGGCTGGGGTGCTCTGTGCTTCTACTCTGCCATATAGAGAGCAGGAGTAAAGAAAACCCCCCCTCCAGTCTTTACACTAACGACGAAACATGTGACTCTAATAATACATAGCCCAATAATACATACCCCAGGATCTACTTTGCATCCAATGGCCTTAAAAATGTAGAGTTGCCATCATGATTCAAAAGGGCACCCCCCTGAGAATCCTGAATGTGCTAAGGAATCAGGAAGATAGATTTGTGTTACTCACAGCCCTATTGCATGAGCGCAGACTCACTGTGGCCTCCATTTATGCTCCTAATGCTTTTTTGGCAACATTTTGTTGGCGGGTTTCAAAGAACGTAAGCTGAAAATTGGAGGAGACTTTAACTGCATTGTAGACCCAATTATAGATAACTCTGATAAAAGACATTTTCTAGCAATCACCACTCTGCTGTCTTCTGCAGGATCATTCCCTCTTTGAGGCCTGGTATTTCACCCACGCTGGGGAATGGGAATACATTTTTTACTCAGCAGTTCACACGGGTTTGTGTCAGAAATGTGAAGGGGACCACATTGTAAAGTTTTATTTGATTTAAAGGTTGAATGGATGCCTCACTATCCCTACCCGGCTTAGGATTTCCCTGATGTAAGGAAGGCATGGTATCAACATTCAGACAGGCACAAGTGACCACAGTTCAAGGGAGTCAATTGAACTTCAAAAGGGTTTGAAAAACACCATATGTATTCCTAAATCTACAGATGGGAGCAAGCTACAGCCATCAAATAATTATAACACAGTCCTAGTGGCGTCTTGTCAAAATAAAAGGGCCTATACTTATAAACCTATTGCCAATCCTTAACTCTAATTACAAACAGTGTGGGAAACAATGTTACAAAAAACAAAGAAGTTATATGTCAGGATGATGAGGCCATTGGCCTCCCTTCCCCTCGTTTTCAGCACAGAATAAGGTGGTAGGCTCAAGCTTAGCGCAGTCTTTGGCTTCTGCAGCACAAGAATACAGTTCATTCATTAGCATTCGGTCCTTCCTTGCCCAAGACTCTTTGCCTTTCAAAGACTCTTCATTCAGAGGGCCTGATGTAACAAACAAACTATAAGTTCTTTTCCTCTTTCAGATCTTCACAAGCACCTAATTTCTCAGGTTATTCACTATTCACCTCAGACCCCCTCAGCTGGGCACAGATCCTCTTTCACAATGTTCATAGATTATTTATGCATACAATTTCTCATAGGAAATTCTTTCTCGGGTGACTAATGGTTCACCCTGGACTCCCCTCAGCCGGATTCAGATCCTGGATAAAACTCAGCCGGGCTCAGATCCTCTTAAAACAATGTTCAATTAGTTTCCCTCTACCAGGCTCAGACTTATTCCAATTTCCGATATAACTATACACCAACTTGCTTTAACCAAAAGCTTTTACATAATCTCTGTCGGGCTCGGAACACCTTCATCTACTTTATCGTCAACTTTCTTTAAGTTATTTCTATCAAAGATTTCCGAATGTGCACAGGGTTTTGCTTGACCCGTTGCAGGACTACTTCAATTTCACATTTTTTTGGCACTCTTCACATCTTCCACCTTTCAGCTGGATACCTAACCGAGACTTTGGAATGAGCACCCACATGGTGCCAGACCACTCTGTCTAAGGTATTAAATCTTGGTTCAGTCACTCATCTGCTGTTTAACTGTGTTTGCATCGCTTGTCACATGCGCTTCATACACTTTTCTCTTCGGGCTTTCACTATACATTGTTGCCGCTTGCAACCTTTGTTTCAACACAGACCAGTCTGGTATCAGTCTCCACAGTTCACAGGCTATGCTGACTTCACCAGCGCTGCTTTCTTGTAGGAGCCAAGAACAGTACCACAGCGGCAAATGATTCTCCCCACCTTGACTAATGACGCGGCAGAGCCCCGTGTAACTCTAACACACAATGCAAGATTCTTCAGCCTTGACACCTGGTCTTAAGTTTCCTACTCTCAAAGGTTCATGAAAGTAACAGTTTTTCGTTGAAAAGGTCAAGGCCACTTCCCTCCTTGCAATCCTCTTTGGTTCTGCCATCTTTCACCTTGTATTAAACTGCCATCTTGGAACTGCTGCTTCCTCGTGTGATTTGCCTTGCACAGAGTGTGCTTTTGTGCTTCACCTTTCAACCATGTGGGAAGTGTGATGTAAGACAGGTGTGTGTAATGGTCAGTAATTGCCTGACCTTGCCTGACCATTGTATTGGGACATATCAGTATGTTAGTCCGTTTTGTCTTTTAGTGATCTGTCCCTGAGGAAGTGTTCATATTGTGAAAGGGGGGGATGAGTTCCTAAGTATCCTACCTAGTAGGATGGGGGAAAGGTGTTACAGGGAAGGGAATACCGCATCTGATCATCCCGTGTCCCACTTCCACTCCCCGAAGACCCCTCACTCAGGTGATCCTCCCACACTGGTCTTCCCCAGGAACAGGATCCAATAGCGATGGCTGCATCCTGGCCATCTGGATGACAGATCCTCAGTGATTAGTGCGTGAGAAACCTTAAGGTTTCTCACATACCCTTCCCCCATGTGATGTAGCAGCATATGTTTCACAAGGGAACCGAGAAAGGAAATCAACTCTCCTTGGTCTTTACGTGTTTAGTGAAACAGTAGGGTTGCAGGTCTAAGAACCATCGCATGACTTGAGGGTTAGAATATTTCCGCTGGCTAATCCAAAGTAGTGGAGAATGATCCATGATGAGTGTGAACTTTCTTCCTATGAGGTAGTATCTAAGTTGGGTAATGGCCCACTCGAAGGGCAAAGGCCTCTAATTCCAGCACAGAGTAATGTTTTTTTCCATGTGGGAAGAGTTTGCGACTAGTAAACAATATAGATGTTCCAATCCATTGCAAATTTGTGACAAGACTGCTTCTAGCCCTGTAAGCGAGGCGTCAGCTTGCTACACAAACTCCTTGGTGAAATCTACTACCTTTAGGATCGGGTTCTGGCACAGGTTTTGTTTTAGGATGTTCTGACATACATTGTCCTCGTCAGTCCAATAAAGTTTCTGGGGTTCAGCGTATTTTAAGTTGTCTGTCAGACTGACTGTCCTGTCTGAGAAGTTAGGGATAAACCTACAGTAATAACCAATTAACCCTAAGAATGCTTTGAATTCTCTTTTAGTTTTAGGCATAGGGGTATCTAGGACAGCCTTCACTTTCTCGCGTTCAGATTGGACACTACCATTCTCTACAAAGAAACAGAGGTATTTCACGGCTGATTGGGCCAGCTTGCATTTGGATGGATTAGCAGTTAGGCCAGCTTCTCTGAGGTCGCTCAGAAATGTAGAGATAAAAAGATGGTCTACCCCAGTTTTTACTGTAAATGACTATATTGTCAATATAAGCTCCACAGAAAATCCGAGTAGGCTGTAAAATTCTGTCCATAAGTCATTAAAAAGTGGCGGGGCCCCATATGAGGCAAAAGGGAGGGCTTTGAACTGGAATAATCCAAGGGGTGTCGAGAATGCTGTCTTTTCCTTATCAGGTTCATGTGCTGGGGCCTGACAGTACCCTTTGGTTAAGTCTAGGGTTGATAGAACAGTGCCATTTCTGAGTTTATCAATCAATTTGTCGATTCGTGCCCTGGGATAGGCATCAAAGTCGGATATGGCATTAACTTGGCAGAAGTCTATGCAAAACCTCCAGGAAAGGACAGGTTTTGTGACCAATACTATAGGGGAGGAGAATGGGCTTGAAGAGGGTTCGATAATATTTGCTCTTTGCATTTTATTTAATTCCTCAATCACTATTTGTTTATTGGCTTCCAGGAGTCTTTATGGTTTCAGGTAGACCATTTTTCCTTTGGGTGTTCTAAAATAGTGATAAGTGCCTTTCTCTCTTCCTGTTTCTCCAAGAATATATCGGGAAATGTTATAACTAAATACTTTGAATCTTCTTGTTGTTGACTAGATAGCTCTTGAGGAATTCATTCAAAGTTATCTATTTCTTCTGGTACCAAACAGGATTGTATCATGGCATTGGCAGCAGAAGGATTTTCCTTCCACTCTTTTTAGAGATTTACGTGGTATAGATGGACCTTTTGTTTCCTGTCAGGTTGTGCTACCCTATAAGTACGGGTTCCTGTTTGTTCCCATATTTCATATGGCCCATGGCACTTAGAGACAAATTTTTTCTCTGAGGTAGGCAAGAGGACCAATACTTTTTGTCTTACAGAAAACAATGTTAGGTTTACCTTTTTGTCATAAGTGAATTTTTGTTGTGCTTGGGCTTTTTCCATATGAGTATAGCCTAGATTTTAAACCAGTTTCATACGCTCCTGCAATTCAGTAGTGGTTTACAAAAGGGGAATGGGTGCGCCTTATCTTTCGCTCCAGGTCTCCCATAGCATATCCAGGACATCTATATGTTCTCTACCATAAACTAATCCAAAAGGAGAGCATCCAGTGGATGGCTGAGGGGTTTTTCTTGCTGCAAACAGTGGCCAATGGATCATACGGACCCAGTCCTTCCTGTCCTTTTCTACCAAAATTCTTATTATAATTTTGAGTGTTTTATTGAATCTTTCTACCATTCTGTCTGTTTGGGAATGGCCAACTGAAGTTCTTAAGGTGGTGATATGGAGCAGCTCCTTGACTTCACCCATGAGTTTCCTCATGAAATTGGATCCTTGATCCATCAGGATTTCCTTAGGAAAGCTAACCCTGGAAAAATATGGTAATAGGTGTTTTAAAATCTGCTGTGTGGTGTTGTTTCCACATAGGGAATGCCTTGAGGTATCTGGTCGTGTAATTGACAATCACAAGGACATATTTTTTTACCCAGTCTAGAGGTTTCCAAAGGTCCAATATTATCCATACCAATTCTTGAGAAAGGAACTGCTATTATTTGTAAATGATTCAGAGGGGCAGGAAATGGAATGCGGGTATTGGTTGTCTGACATATTTCGCATGTCTGAATAAAGAATTTCTATATCAGCATGCATACCTGGCCAGTAAAATGTCCCACTGATATGTGCCAGGGTCTTAAATTGTCCCATGTGTCCCCCTGTCAGATGTGAATGTGCAATCTCTAGTATGATCTTGCTATGGGTTTTGGGGATTACAAACTGAGTTTTACTTAGGCCTTCTGAGTTTTACTTAGGTCTTCTGTGGATGTTTCCTTTTTATACACTAATCCTTGCTTTCTCTACTCCCTCTCCTTTGGGAATTGCTTTCAAGAAAGCCTCAGCGAGAGCTGGATCATTTCGCTGGGCGAAGGCTATGTCAGGAAAGATGGTAAGTTCTTCTTCCCTTTTGTCTTCAGTGGTGGCTGGTTCATCAGCTTCCCCAAAGCCTATGGTACCTCTCTCAGTATCTTACGGTTCACTTTCTCTAAAACGAATGTGCAATCTACCACCGATAGTACTTCATCCGATGTGAATCTTCCACCAATAGTACTGAATGTTACTCTGAAATCAGGTCATATTTACAGTCCAGCTGTAATAGTATTGCTGTACCTAAAAAAAACAAAAAGAAATCCCAGAGGAATAATCATTAGTGGTACAGTGATTTGAAATGCTTAAAACAACATTATAAAAGAAAGAAAAGGTATGGTTTAGGACTAGAGACACGGGTGATCATCAGGCGGCTAGATCAGCCCTGGAGGGTTATAAAAGAGAGATCATACTTGCAAAATCTTAATCTCCGCAAAAACATATTAACCAGCTGAAAATAGACACAATGCACTGCTCCTTGCCATAAAAAATGTTCTAACCCTGAATGTATTAATGAAGGTTTGCCAACTTCACTCACAATAGCTAATGAGTTTTTTTTTCCAGGATAAAATGAAAACCATTAGAGATGGTATTGATGCTCAATCTACTGAAGCTGGCTCTATTCCAGAAAACAATGCTCATCGGAATATGGAAACATCATGTCCCAAATGCACGTTTTTCCCGGTTGGCACTGAGGAAATTGTTGTCCTACTAGACAAGCTTAAGCTCACTAATTTGGAATATGACCCGATCCCAGCCTACTTGGCTAGGCGGCATACTAAGGTACTTGGTGAGGCCATACAAGCAGTGGTAAATACGTCACTGCTACAGGGCTGTGTCCCCCAAGACTTAAAAAAATCCTATTTTACACCGTTGTTAAAGAAAGCCACCCTGGACACAACATTTTCTCTTACTATCGTCCAATAGCTGGTCTCTTGTGGTCTGCTAATATTTTAGAAAATATTGTGACTAATCGAGTTACATGGAAGAACATAATATTCTTGACCCTTTCATTAAGGATTCAGACTGGGCCACAGCACCGAGATGGCCCTTGTGACAGTTTGGGACAATTTGTTAGGGGCCGCCGACGAAGGGCACATAAGTATGCTGGTCATGCTGGATTTGTCGGTGGCCTTTGATACAGTTGACTTCGGGACTCTTATTTCCAGGCTGTCATCAGTCACGCAGGTATCAGATGAAACTCTGAAATTGTTTGTGTCCTTCTTGACTAATCGTTCCCAGCAGGTTAAAATGGGGGCCTACCTGTCGGATGCTCTACCAGTAGAATGCTGGGTGCCCCAGGGATATTCACTGTCGCTGCTAATGTTTAACATTTATATTCATACATTGCTGAATATTTTTTTCTGAATTTGGATCGTCCTATCATTTATACGCTGATGACACCCACATTTATGTACGACTTAAACAACCATTGGAGGCAATAGACCGACTCCTGTCCTGTGCTAACAAAATTAAAAACGGGATGATGGAAAACAGGAACTGTGCGAAAGGACCGAAAAAAAAGTCTGACTTTAGCAAAAGTCCGAAAAATGAACACCAAAAGTGTAAACCTTTGGTGGCATGCATTTTAGGTAAGTATTAAAAAAAAAGACTGTGAGGGTTGTGGGGGTGTCCCCCTTAACATCCCACTCACCATACTATACAGTATAGTGAGCAGTGTTTGGGAGGACACCCCTGCTGCACACCCGACAAAGGAAAAAAAAACAAAATGAGGGCTGTGGGGATGTCCCTCGCAACACCCCGCTGACTATACTTTACAGTATAGTCAGTGGGGGTTGCGGGGGAAACCGCTGCATGCAGCTGCCCGTAATTCTTTTTTTTAAAAAGGACCCTGCGGCGCCGGTTCCTGATCACAGAAGTGAAAGAGAACTGGCGCCACAGGGACACAGCGTGAAGAAAAGGTAAGTAGGGTTTGGTTATGTTGTGGGTGGGTGGGGGTGTGTTGAGGGTGTGGGTGGGGTGTGTGTTGTGGGTGTTGGTTTGGGTGTGGGTATGTAATAGTTTGCAGTGTATGTTCGCATGGGAAATGTACAAACCTTTTGAGGTGCGTACATTTCTCATGCAAACATTTCCGTCACAGACTTTTCCATGACTGAAAAATCACGTAGATCTGGAAAATAAACTTCAGCTGAATCCATCCAAGTCAGAGATCATTGTGCTCAGCTCTAAGAGAAAGATAACGAATACTGTCACAAGCTTTCCGTGTCCCTCTCTGTTTGGTGTTGCCACCGAATTCTCGGATACAATAAAAAATGTGGGCTGTATCTGGCAGTCGAGTATGGACTGCAATCCTCAGGTCAGCCAGATGGTTAAATCCATATATCATCAACTCAGACTTATAAAACCTGTTTTACCCCTCATTGCTGAAAAGGACGTCCCAACGGTAGTGGGCATACTTACTAAATCAAAATTGGATTATTGTAACACCCTTCTTATTGGTGTTCAAAAGCTCCAAATCAAGAGATTATAGGTCACTCAGAATTCCCCCATCAGGTTGAGTTTTTCACTGCCTCGAAAGCCATCTACTTTGCAATAGAGGAAGAGTCTTCATTGTCTATCTGTAAAGCAGAGAATTCTGTTGAAAGTCTTGTGTTTAGTTTTTAAATGTGTCCATGGTCTCGCCCCGGGCTTATCTGATCATCAACAGATCATCCACGGCCAAGATTCCTCTTTCACCCAAATGAGGCATGGCCTTGTGAAAGAAAATGTTGAATTAATTTCCTGATTCAATGTATTAAAAGGCCTTACAGGTTCAAGTATTTTGTTGCCACCCAACGGTAAAGGTAGGCTTGTACTCATCTTCCCTACTCACAGAGACCATCCAATAAGCATTTGTCAGTCAAGGGCTGAGTACACTTTTGATCCTTAAATTTAGACCAATAATAGTTAAAGAGGCCACCTTTGCATGTGGACCAGTTTATTCACCTCCCTTGTCTCCATTGTCCACTTGTTTTTGGATTCCCAGTATTGGCTTGTTGAATGTACTGTGGATATCCCATGGGATTCCAGATTTCTGATTATCTCCTTTAGTGATTCTATGGATGTGAGAGGCAACCGGTATTGTCTTCCAAACACAGGAGCCTTTTCAGGGTGCATATTTATTGTTGTTAAATTAATTTGCCACAATCATAGCAGTCAACTGAGAAGATACTCTGGAAATGCAAGAATACCTGTTTCAGTTGTTCTGAAAATAGTCCATAGGCGCCCCTCTTTGACAGCGAACACAGCCTATTGGCCTGTTCTTTGGGAAGGTACCCACTCGAGAGTCTGCAGCCACATTTTAGCTCACTGTACCTTTCACAGATGGGAAATACCCATTTGAATATCAGTCTTTGTCCTGCACCGAAATGCTATGGCAATTCCCTTCTGAACAAGAGTACCAACAGCAACCCCATACACGTGTTTCAGCCTTGTTGGGCCTCATCAGTGAGGTGGAGGTTTGTGATGGTTTGATTAGGCCAGAGAAACTGGTTAATGCAATTAGTTAGAGGGTACAGCTTCCAAAGGACAAGTCTCGCAGTTCTGTTCTGGATAAATTGCAGAGGGCGGAGAGTAGATAGAGGCAGATTTAGATAGAGGCTTTTACAATAGTCCAAACTAGAGAGAACCACGGCTCTGGAGACAGTGATCTTCTGGGGGAAGGAGAGGAAAGGAAGAATACCTCTGAGAAGGTGCAGCTGGTAGTGTGACTTTTTAGAGACATCAGAAATGTGAGGAGAGAAAGAGAGTGTGGAGTCGAAGATGAACCCGAGGTTTTTAGCCTTGCAGGTGGGAGCAGTAACAAGGCTGCATGGAAGGAGGGAGTGGGTGTGCCGATGAGTAGAATCTCATTCTTACTGGCATTAAGGCAGAGGTCATTGGCGGCACACCACACTTGGATGGCAGACAGACAGTCAGAGATGAGGGAAGGAGGGAAGGATGCCAAGGGTAGCCTGAAAATGAGCTGTGCCATCTGGGAACACGGCAGTTGCCAGATGCTTCAGTCAGTGTTGTTTAATTTTGATCTCCAGATCTCCAATCCCATTGACAAAAATGTCCCTTGTATACACAGTTTTGGAGATCTCCTAGAAGAGTTTTGAGAGGAATTTAATGATCCAACTTCTAGATTGAGTTGGTCAAATGCTTTTTCTTTTTAATTATGGTCACCTGTCTGTGACCCTGTACCTAGCAGAGCTGATTAATCACACTGAATTGGAATCTGAACAGAAACATACACTCTATCTCCTTCAGACTCTCGTTTACAAATAAAGTGTTAGTCATTGGACAGCTTGGCATGCATTTTCTTCATGTTATTTAACTCTTGAACTTGATCTTGGGTCGCCACCATATATGCACTTGATTCTTTGAGATCAAGTTGCCGCATGTTGGCTTAGGAACCTGTAATAAACACACACTTAGAAATGATATATGGAGTAGGTATGTTCACCCTCTGCAGAATCCTTTAGGAGGGAGGTACCTGTACTAATTCAGGACTTTCTCTGTTTATAGTTTCCCTTTGATCCAATTGTCTTTCATATTTAGGGTTTTTTCACACTTTGCTGTCTTTCTATACTATTGGGTTTAGGGTTTCTATTTTGATCACTTCATACACAATCTCTGAATGAGAAACGAAATTCTGGGTTTTATTTTATTTTTATTTTCTTGGACTTTCACTATTTTTCTCTTATGCTTCTATTTCCCATGGTTAATCATTTATTTAATTCAGGAATCATTTTTTGGGTCAGAAAGGAAGGTTCCAAAAGCATGTGGCATATCATTTCCCCCATATCTCCTTTTTCCTCTTTCACTAGGACACTATGATTGGGATTATATTCCACTTGCCATTGTCTCCCTGGGCACCTGACCCAGACATTAAGGCATTCTGGGGAGCACTGGCATTCTGAGGGTTCGGTGGAGCCCATTAAATCTGTTCAATGTTCTCTGTGATTTGCTCAAGTTCAGGAAATGCTTCACCTCCCTCAGAATCATAGGAAGATCCTTGATCATCCTTTGGTTGCTCCTAGAAAGGTTGGCTATCCCTCCAAGCAAGGTAACTGAGATATTGTTGAAAATTACTGCTTTAACCTTCATGTATGGGTCTCTACTCCCTTTGATTCTGAGCTCTATTGTGCTGGAATCTGGGAGGGGAAAGTTGTTTTGGAAATTTTGATTTGGAGGGGGTGTTAGATGTTTTTCCCATAAGAAATCCTGATTGGGATTTCCCTGGGGAATTGGTCCATGATTTTAGCTACCACCTGTTGTGGAGTGCATGTATCTGTAGCCCATGATGGGCCTAGAACCCATATGCAACACACTTATATATGTACTGGTATCATAGGGGTCTGTATTTTGAGAAAACAGGTTGATCTCTGCTAGATTGGGACAGGGCAGAGGGCCTACTCTGTTGGTCATTCTGTTTGGTAGAAGGAGCACCATTTTGCGACCCATCCCCTGACTCCAGATCCAAATGAGGAGCACTCTCACCTGTGCCAATTTCAAGGTGGTAGGTGTTGTAGGTGGTTTGGGATATTTGGGATTGTTTTTGCTTTTGGTCAGCTCTTGGACCACATAAATCATTGTAGGTTGGGAAATCACTAATTCAAGTCCCCCACTAATTGGGTGATCATATATTTTTGGAAGAGCGTGACAAAAGGAAGAGCGTAAAAAAGTAGTAACTGTTGTTCTTTACTCATTGTGTAGTCTGTGTGAATGAACTCTTCAGCTCTTGGGCAAAGTATCTTAGAGATTGGTCCTTGCTGCACACTATATTGTATGAATCGTTAAAGTGTAGACAGACACAAGTGATAAAAATTCAAGGGTGTTTATTTAAATAATATGCAGGTTGGAAAAATGCCTAAACTAAACCTATATGTCAGATAGGATCACGCTTCGACCATCAAATTAAAAATAAGACAGTCCTTGTGGCATCTTGTCAAATTAAAAAGGCATATACTAAAAATAACTATTGCCAATTACTTACAACTAATTATAGAAATAATGTTTTCAGCCTGGGACAAGGTGGGTCTCCTGAGAACAGCACACACTTGAGCTTTCCCAGCACAAGCCTACAGTTCAGTTCCAGCTATCAGGTTCTTTGATGGCTAAGTAAAAAGTCTCTTGCCTGCGAGGGCCTGATAGTTTCAACAAAAAAACACAAAGGTTATTTTCCACGTATGGCTTTGGGTGACTGTCTTACCCCTGGGTCCCCCTCTTCCGGGCTCAGACCTCTCACAGTCGTGCTCGACATCTCAATTAACAGTTCCTTTATAAACAACCTTTATGTGGTGATTTTCCAAACCTGGATCTCCCTCTTTCAGGTTTGGTCCCCTTTTCAATTTCCAGCCTCCCTCCATCGGGTCTACAGTGGCTTTTAATTCGGGTTCTCCCTCTGCTGAGCTCGGATCCCAATGCCAAAGGGGACAATCCACTTCCCCTGGCCTTACAATAACTTTGTATTCAAGAAAACAAATTGTCTCTTTAAGCAGTTTTTTAGGCCTAGCCCCTTTTTGTTGCCGGGTTTACTATTGTCAACTTTTTGAAAACATTTCACTGTGGGCATCCCTCCACTGGGTTCACTCCAGTCAACTCAATGTTCAGGGAACTTTAGACTCTTACACTTACGAGTCTTAATGTCTTTTCAAGCAATTCACTGAAGACTTCCACTGCTGGGATCACTCCTGTCAACACAATGTTCATGGGACTTCAGATTTTGTCGCCTCTTGTTAGCATCCCTTCACTGGATTCACTCTTGCCAACCTTTACAACACACTTCTCATAGCATGCGGGAATCGTCTTCCTTAGTTTCTCAATCATCTGTCTGTCAAAGACTTTCAACTGTGCAGAGGATTTGAGAGGACCCCAATATGACCACTTTGAACCCCTTCTGCCTTTTCCTAAGGCCTTCTGGTTACTGTAGTTCAAATAGCAGGGTAATTGGCTAGATTTCCTCGAGTGAACACCCACGTGGTGTCTGATTCTGTTATGCTGGCTTTCCCTTTTTCTTATATCAACAATTCTTTGTTTATTCAAAGGTCAATTAGCAGCTTGCTAGTTTCGTTCAACACAGTTCAGTTTCTTCATTGGCTTTCCCCTCGGCTCGATGTTATTGATATCACTCTTTACTACAATTGAAGATATCATTTGTTCATACAATTCAAGATGCTCCCACACATAATATTTCAAATTTTTGTGATTTTATTTTTAACTTTCTTTATTGGTATTTTGTTGCATAAACAAACACGGTTTTACTATTAAACGTACTGTTGTTTGCAAGTTAGTCAGCAACCTATAATGGAACAACAACTTACATAAGTAAAAAACAATACCAGAAAAAGAAAAAAAATATTTAATAAAGCAAAAAGAACAACTGTATTAACTGTCTCCGAGTCTTGACCTTGCAAATGAGCGTGAACATTGTACGATGACGATGAAGGGGGATCTTGTGCAGCTGGGGGGAAGGGCCGACGGGGGGACCCCACTTGGGTCTTGTGTTAATCTCACCACTGGTGTCATCGTGGTATACTAGGTTCCAGTGAAATCTGGTTGGACCTGTTCACGGGGGCTTATCATCGGAAGGGTGGAAGAAGCTCCAATTAAGTTCCTTCCAGGCGTCAAGCGCCACACTTGAATCTTCAGTGGATCCGGCAACACTGTCTTCCCAGACTTTATTCTCAGCGCTCACCCATCTTTCCAGTTCTCTGTACCATACTTTGTATTGTGGGCCAGCAGGTCTCTTCCAGGCCATTTTAATGGTCCTCTTGACCAGTACGCATGCTATGTCCATGAGTTTCATCACATGCTTAAGTTTGGCTAGCCTGGGGTAAATTCCCAGGAGGCATTCGCTGGGGGACCATTCATACCGGGACATGCCCGCCTCTTTGCAGGTTTGTTTTACTTTAGCCCATAAGCATTACACCTTTGTGCAGTTCCACATCATGTGAAAGAGGTCTGCTCTGTCCATATTGCACCAAACACAGTTTGATTGCATTTGTCCTTTAAATTTCGCTATCCTATGTGGTGTTAGATATGTGCGGTACAGTGTGTTCAGTTGGATCAGTCGAAACTTGGGGTTCCTAGACACTTCTTTGTCAATCAGTTCTAGCCTGAGGTCCCTCTCCCACCTGGATTTCAATTCAGCGCTACGGGGGTTAGGGACATCACTCAGATGGGTGTATATTTGGGACACCGGTTTCCAGCCTTCCCCCAGGTTATATAGCAGAGTCTTGAAGGGGTCTGTTTCGGGTTCTTCAGGGCAAGTTTCCTATTTGGTGCATATTGTTCTATAGATTTTTTGATACCATAAGAATTGGCCTTTGTGTATGTCATCCTCTGCCTGTAGTGAGGCAAACCCCCGGAAAACACTCTCATTGTACATGTACCCCCAGGTTTAAACTCCTTTTGCTTCCCAGAGTCTAATGTTCTGTAGATCAGCCTTTATTTTGCATAGGTGAGAGATCATCAGGATTTCTGGGGAGAATAGGTGCTTTAGGCGGAGGAGCTTCTTGGATCTATGCCATATCATTCTACCCAACGTAACCAAGAAGGTCATATAGGAGGTGTTGGGGTGCACAGATAAGTTCCTTCAGTTTTATTGGGGAGACTATTTGTTGTAATAAGGCCGTCTCAGATGTGGTGTCGTCTGCCAGCCACTTAGCCACGAAGGTCAGTTGGGCCGCCAAGTAATATTTTTCCAGGTTTGGGAGTTGAATTCCGCCCTGTCTGCACGGTAGGACCAAAGTGGAAAATGCCACTCTGTGTCTTCCCTTCCCCCACAGAAACTCCCGAAATATTGATTCAAGTAGACGGAAGAAGGGGGCATTGATGAAGCAGTACACATTTTGGAACCCATACAGGAATCTGGGGAGTACGATCATCTTAATGATTGAGGCTCTGCCCATCATTGATAGGGGGAGTTTGGACCAAAAGCCTATTGATTACACCGTGCGGGAATCGCTGCCTTCGTGTTGTGTTCATGCATTAGTTGAGGGGTATGCATGATGTTGACCCCCAAGTGTCGAAATGAGGTTGTTTGCCATTGTATTCCCACTGAGGGGAGGTCCTTTTTGTTTTAACCCCTCAGGTCTGCCAGGAGAAATAAGCAGGATTTTATCTTACTGAGTTGTATCCCCGAAACCTTGGCATAGTTATCCAGGACTTCTAGCATAGTTTGTACATTAATGTGTGGGTCTTTGACATACAGAAGGACATTTTCTGCATAAAGGGAGATAATGTGATCTACCCCCGCAAGCCTAATACCTGCATCCAAAATTGTTTTCTAAAATAGATAGCAATGGGTTCTAATCCTAATATGTAGAGCATAGGGGACAATGGGCATCCCTGCCTGGTGCCCCTGCATATGGCCCATGCTGGTGAGATGTACTTCCCAGATTTCACTCTTGCTCTTGGTTTGGTGTAAAGCACCTTGACCCATTTAATGAACCTCTTCCCAATTCCAAAGCGCTCAAGTACATCCATCAACCCTCCCAATATATGGAATCAAATGCCTTAATGGCGTCTAAAGATAGTAGAGCATACGAGCCTCCCTCTGAGTTAGTCTGTGCTATTATGTGTTGGAGTCTTCTTAGGTTCATAGTGTTATTGCGACCTGGCACAAATCCAATTTGGTCAGTGTGTACTATTTTGCCTACCCGTCTGGAGACCCTCCTAGCTAGGAGCATGGTTAATATGTTTACATAATAATTGAGCATTGCGAGTGGACGGTAGGAGTCACATTCATCTGGGGGTTTCTTGGGTTTGAGCATCAGAACCACGAGGGTCTCTCTCATGCTGTCGGGCAGAACCCCTTGTTCATAAGCCTCCTGGAAGACCTTATGTAGTAGGGGTGTCAGGGAAGGCTCATATGATTTATAGAATTCAGAGGGTAGCCCGTCATTGCCGGGAGCCTTGCATGTGGCTAGGGACTTAATCGCCTCTGCGATATCTTCCACTGTGATGTCTGGGTTTAGTTTTTCGGATTGTTCCGAGGATAACCTGGGCAGTACTATCTCCTCTAATGTGTCTGCAATCTCATTAAGGGGGACCCGGTCCTTGTGGGAGTAAAATTGTGTGTAGAAGAGTTTAAAGGTATCATTGATTTCTTGTTGGGTTCGGTGTATGGTGCCGTCTTGGTCTTTCAGTGCAGTGGTTGGGTGTCTAGGGTGTTCTTTTTTGCAAAGCCAGACCAACAGGCAGCTGGGTTTGTCCGCTTCCGCATGCGCTCTAGCGGTTTTGGTGGTGTAATCAAATTTGGCAAGCCTGTCACAAGCTCCCGTGCATTCGTCTCTGAGTTTTCTTAGTCTATCTTCCCCCTGTTGGCTGTCTGGGGAGGCTGATTCAAGTTTCTCGATTTCCTTCTCCCGCTGTTCTAGCTCCTTTAGTAATAGCTTCCTGATACCTCCCGCTTTTGTTACGATTTCCCCACGTATCACTACTTTTAGGGCATCCCACATTTTGCTCATATGTTGCACGCTCCCATATTCACCTCAATATAACTATCGATAGAGTCCTGGAGTTCGTCCCTGAATGCCCGCTCTTTTAGCGCCTCTACGAGGATCCTCCACATTGGGATAGGTGGTTTGGGGCCATTGTTGTGCCATTCTACTCGCAGGGGCGAGTGGTCTGAGGCTGTTCTTCCCAGGTGTTGTGCCCTCTCTATTGGAAACAGGTGTTCCTTGCTTATAAAGATGTAGTCTAGTCTAGTGTGGAGCCCATGTGGGATGAAAAATATGAGTAGCCTCTTTCCCAGGGGTGTAGTCTTCACCACGTGTCTGCTAGCTCCAGCCGCTCCATCCTGTTGGTTAGCGCAGTAGTGGCTGCTGTTGAGCCTCCTGGTGGGGGTGAGGACCTATCTAAATCTGGGTTATATACACAATTAAAGTCTCCTCCCCAAATAAAGAGGCAGTTTCTGTGGTGTACAATTTTAGCGTACATTGAATTCAGGTGGGCTGGGATGTTGGTGTTGGGGAGGTATGAGTTCACAATACACACCTCAACTTGTTCAATATGTCTCCACAGTATTATGTACCTGCCCTCGGGGTCTTTACAGTATTGATTAGTTGGAAGGGGATTTGGGGATTAATCCAGGTGAATACCCCTCTAGCGTATCTTGAATAAGCAGCTCCAAACCCCTGACCTCCCCAGTGTTCCCGTAGTTTGGCCAAAGAGTCTTCTGTACAGTGTGTTTCTTGTAGGAGCACTATTCCAACCCCCTTCCTGTGCAGGTAGGATTTGATTCTATTCCTGCAGAGGTAAGTGCCCAATCCCCACACGTTCCACAACATTACCTTGGGCCTCATTACGACCCAGGCGGTAAGTTACCGCCTGGGCCGTGACTTTACCACCATGGCGTAAACTACGTTTACGCCATGGTGGTTGGCGGACTTACCGCCCCATTCCGACCTTGGCGGGGCGGTAAGTCCCCAATCCCCATTTACCCTTCCCCATTCCCATTTTTGCCCCATAGGGCATAATGGGAGTGGGGAAGGCGTTAATTACGCCACCGTAAATTACGGTGGCGTAATTAACTCCATGGTCCCTTAGCGCCATGGATTTTAACACCTGCTAAAAGCAGGTGTTAAAAGCACCATGGCGCTAGGGGACCTCGTAATTGGCGGTAAGGGGTCGGCGCAGCTAACGCTGGCGTAAACCCCTTACCGCCAGGGTCGTAATGAGGCCCCTTGACTCTTGTTGCCATGTTGGATCTGTGGGGATTGCTGCTACTCCCGTTCCGTCGATGGGAACGCCCCTAGTTGCCCCCATGCTACCAGGTTGCATTGTCGCCTCCAGCTTCAGCCCCAGCACACCTGTTCACCCTCTCATCCCCTCTCGATTCATTATGCTGATGCCCGGAGACTTCCTAACTGTGTCAACTTTCATTCTGGCGAATGAGTAAACCAAACTTAACAATAAAGAACTGCCACCATCAGCTGCTTCCAACTTGCAACGCTTGGGGGCTCCCAAGCCTTTTGGACCTTTCCAGGTCATTCGGCACAGGTGGTGTGCTGGCGACCGGCCTGCATGAGGTCCTGTGGGGTGATTCTTAGCCAGTAGCACATATGGTTCCTTGAGCTCCCGTCCGGAATTGCTAACTTCGAGTGGATTGTTTATGGAGCGGGCTATATTCAGTCTTTTGCTGTGTGGGGGGGTCCAACACGTCCTCCTAGTACTCACTGTGAGTCGCAGCTTATCAAGTGCATGCCGCGGGTCTTCACCTTCGAGTCAGGGCACCACACCTCTTCTGTGCTGCTCCGATTGTCACGGTGCTCCTCTTACTGTCCTCCGTACCACAGCGGTTGCCTGCTAGTGGTTTCCTGCTGTTTCCGTCTTCTCCCCTGTGGCTCGCTCAGTTCCTTTAGCAAATGTTTTCAGCAACGGGTTATGGGGCTCTATCTTTCCGGGGATCTTTGTGGAGCGTTTCGCCTTGTCTCCACTGTCTGCTCCCTTCAAGCGAGCCGATTTAGCCGATGGCCCCAGTGTTCTGCCCAAGTCTACCCGGGATTGGTGCCTCATAGTCCTTCAGGGCTCCGGTGTGTGCTCCTTCATGTCGGGTCCGTCAGCAAAGTCTTTGCACTGTCGCAGGTCAGCGAGTGCCCCTTTGTCCTGGTTGAGTTCTGTTTTGTAGCCTTATTGCCTCGCTGCTGCTCCCAACTCTGGATTCAGTGCCACCATTTTGAAAGCCGCAGGGGCGCTCGCGTGAACCGTCCGTTTCTTCTTTAATCTGCTCTGATTTTGGTTGCCAATCAAACCGTGCAAGGGAGAAGGGTTCCCACGTCCGTAGTTGCAGGTTTTGTTGCCGTACTCCAAGTATGTACGCTGTAACGCTATCTATGTGAGGATCTTGGACGGGAACTCTGTGAATTTCCATCCTCTCTGCATGCGCGCTGGCCATGCCCCCCAAATTTTTGTGATAAGTGGTCTCCAAACTTTTAATTGCCGTTTTTGTGTCTTTGTGTCTTTGAGCCCATTATCCCTTATAGTCAGAACTACTGCTGGAACATCATTCTCAGTTGTCATCTGGGCCCTCCCAACTGCACTGATTCCGGGAATGCCTTCTAGATGCATAGGACACAGGTTCCCCTGTTTGTTTTTTTCTCTGGGACTTCTCAAGGTTATTTTCCCAGGACCCCTCGTTAGAGGTCAGATAATAGTGGGCTCATTCCTCTTAGTGATGAAAATAAACTTGTTCCTTTCTTCAAGATGACCTAGGAGAATCCTCCCAGTCTCCCTGCTGAGAGAAGATTTTTAAAATGCCCTACCTGGGCTTAATATTTTAGGGCCTCATTCCGAGTATGGTGGTAAGGGATAGCGGCCAGAGGTAACGAGACCGGTGGCGGTGATCCCTTACCGCCATACTCCGAGTTCCCTTTGCGCCCTCGCCCTTAACGCCTGCTTTGAGCAGGTGTTAAAGTCGAGGGCGCAAAGGGGCCTCCAAGCCAATAACTGTGACCGTAATGAACGGTCACCGTTATTTGCATTCCAAATCAGTAGTGTTTGGGAGAAGGGATGTTAGACACCTCACAGTTCCTTTTTCTCTAGAGGGGTTAGACATATGACATCCCTTAGCATGCATATGGGAGGTCATGGGTAGGTGGAATGAGTCCTTTGACTGAAAGATCTAATGCCACATATCCAAACTTTCTGTCTCTTGTGGTTGTCTGCAGGGTGGCCAGAAGTCCATTTTATAGTCTCTTACATCCTGGCATAATGTTAATTCTTTTTTATCTTAATAATCATTTTCTGATTAAAGTGGACTCATTGTTTTCTCAAATCACACATGCTGGCTTGACTAGCTTCCAGTGTTTTGCTATGGAAAGTTAATACGTTTTTTTAGTTTGCAGTCCCTTTTGTAAAATTGTATTCTTTCACTGGCAAGTTTGAATTATGCTAGACCTTTCATGACTTTTCTCTTGCCAGTGCAGAATTTCTTTTTCAAAGGAATCTTTTTGGTGTACTGCCTGTGTTTAGTCAGTCGTCGTTTGTTCCAATTGGTCTTTCAGGCAACAATTTCCTCTTTTACTTTGTCAAGTTCTTGTGAAGAGAGTTGTCTCAAACCCTAATTTGCATGTGCCTGATTTACTTTTTGAATCATTTTCTGTTTCTGATAAATTACAGCATCACATTCTTGTGTGAGCCAATCTCTCTGTCACTTTATGACACTACAATTATGATTAATATAATCAACAGTTTGGGACTCAACCGTAACATTTTACCCAATTCTTCGGCTTCCGGGGATGTTTGGATGCTGATGCAAGTAGCTTTTGTCAGTCTGCTTGCACCGAATTACCCCCTGCAGGTCAACTTTAAAACAACCACCAAGACGTGCTTTGTGGAGAATGGGTAACAGTTTCCTCACAGCCCCCCTCTGTTGGGATGCCCTCGCCTGTGTGTGTCTGTGTCAGGTTCCTATCTTGAGTAGGACAAGAACTAGGGCACAAAAGGAAATTGTTGTTGCTCCTGTGCTTCTTTCTGCCCAAATCTGTCAGCCTCCCCTTCCCTCCCCAAGGTGTTTGATGTACCTTTGTTCCTGTGTCTCTTCTCTTGGTCAAGTCTCTTGAGGCATCATTGACTGGCTCTTCCAGGTCTTGACCTCCAATCGGGATTGGATGCGTAGTTGAGATAGTTCCTTCATCTTAGGTGTTTTGCGCTGAACGGGGGATGGACTGCGCCCTAGCTGTTGGTGCAATGCTGGTATAATGTGGGTTTAATTAATGTTCCTTGCTTGTTGTGTCTTGTGTCTGTGGTGTAATGATCACTGTTTCGTGTCCATGCTCATCCTTGTCTAATGTTTTTGGTTTAATGTTCCTTGTTTTGTATCCATGTCTAAACATTCCTAGTGTCTAATGTTCTTTCTTTCTTCCTCTGTCTCACTTATATGCAGAGCCCTGGAGTGTGGCAGTGGACCGGGCGTGGTTGGTGGAATAGGGCTGCCAGGTAAGGAATGTCCAAGCAGGGGGGAAGCGTGCCGGAGGAGGCCTTTCTCCCACTAACCTTGTCTTCCATTTACTTGTATTTCAGGTCCAGCACACACGACGACCAGAACAGGAGACACCACAGAGAAGTGTGCATGATGCGTGGATCTTCCTCTTCTCTCTTAGCATCTTCTTCTTTCTTCGTACTTCCTTCTTCTGTCTTCCTGGGTTGTTCTGGATGAGGGCGCTGGACAGCCCCAGTTAACAGATACCTTCCATCTAGGCTTCCTGGAATGTCTGGAACAGAGTTCTATGCATAGCGGCCTCTTAAAGGTCTGTTCGAAAACCATGCAAGACATGCCCTGAAGTCCGGTTCGTCCTGATGAATGGCACCTTTTTGTCTGACCTGTGCTGGGCCCTTTCTGCCCCCATAATACTAGGAGCTGGGCCCAGGTAGCGTAATTTCAACAGAAATATATGTAATCCAAGTTGTGCAGAGGTCACACATATGCATGGAAGCTTTGTGTTGCAATAGAATTACATGGTGTTGATACTATAGGCTCATAAGGGGACACACAGGTGTGCAAATAGGTTTTGAATGTGTGGTTGAAAGTGACTAAGTGCCAATGGTAAAATAGGAGTAAGACATGTTTGCGTTTTTCTGTTTAATAAGCATTTTGGATTTATACAGTTATACTGTAAACAGAGAGATGTCAAAAATGCATATGGCTGTGGCGAAAACCCATGCTCTTTCAAAATTATATTTGCAAGGGGAGTGTGCAGACATATATATTGAAATATGGATGACTGAAATGATGGAAAGCGTGCCTTCTGTCGGTTCAGATATTTGAGAAGAAAAAGGCCCATTAAATCAGTCCCTACAGCGATTATATGTGACTTCAATAGTAAAAGAAGAAAAATTCAATGTGATTTGCCTCTCTACAGACTTGTATTTCCACTTTCATTTGGTTGAGGGTAGGTTAGCAGACGGGGATGCTTGGATAAAAAAGTGCCAAGAAGCAGCCTGCAGCCCCAAGCAATTCTTTAAATACAAACTAGAAGACATGTTATGGTTCCGCAAGAAACACTGAAAGAAAATCTGCTTTTCTTATTGCAACAGAAGCAGAAACAATATCATTGATCAAATGCAAATTGAAATCAAGACATAATGTGATGAGCTGCAGAACCAGGATAGTTTTTGAGTCTCTGTGATACTTATAATCAGTGTATGGAGTCCCAAAATAAACTTCTACATGTAATAATGGCCCGTTCAACAGCATTATGGCACTGGAACAAAAGGTTGTGGGATTGAAACAAGAAATAACAAACTCATTCTTAAAGACGTTGATGTCATGGCCAACATGGGAGTATGAAGGACACTGGAGACATCTCCCCCAGCCAGGGGGGGTACAGCATGCACTTGGTCCAGAAATGCTGTGTAGGGAATCAAAATGGAATAAAATAATATTGAATTTAGCGCATTTTGTGCGCTCACCGCAAATGTCCTTCTTTTCTTTACCTTAAAATTTGAATTCTGGTGATTCAATAAAGATGGTAAGGCTCTGCAGGGATTTCCTTTTCATTGGGCTGCTCCAGAGCAGATTTCTGATGTCCCAACATTGGACGATTGATTAGGGTGATCTTGGCTTTGTCTTCTTTTTGTTCTGACTGCTATTGGCATTAATCTATATATCAGTGTCATTGGATTGGATCAGGTCTTGTCAAATACTATGTTAATAATTGAATTAGCGCTAAAGGTGGACTTGGAAATCACTCCCTCTGCTTTTAGCACTACATGAGCCATGGACATGCAAGGAGAGGTTTCTACCATGCACACGTCTAAATGAGGGGGACACCTTAAGGGCATAAATCACTTTTTGCAGGGTAGGCATTGCAGTGCACCAATGACCTTTGAAGTCCCAGTTGGGCTGGAAACTAGGTCTCTGGACTCAGCACTAATCCAGGTGTGAAATGGAGGATGAAAAGAAGGGGAGGACGGCATCAGCTTACCTTTAATTTTGAAGAAGATGGGGCTGTGGGAAAGGGAGAAGTCAGAGTTAATTGAGAAGTACAGTTTTTTCTTGCTTCAATATGGAATGTCTTTACACACAACTTCTCAATCTCTAAGTAGTACTTTAAGAGACTGAATATGGTATTAAAATGTCTAAGACACACATCTGTGTACTATGCTTGGAGTTACAGAACAGTGTGCCGTCTAAATTCTTACTGTACTTTTACTGGAATGCACCTTCAGTGCAGGAGCTGCATTAGTGTCTGTTTTTGGGAAACTTCCAGGATACATATTTCACACGCTTCAAAAGCTAGTACACCCCTGTAATTATATGGTAGGTTATTTATAACGCCAGACACAGGGTTTGAACCTGTGCTGTTCCGTGTCATCTTGTTTCCAAGGCCAGCATGTAGTCCCTGAGCTATCCTCTCTGCAACATGGGGGGTGTGGGATGTTTTTACCCATACATCCAAGCCCTACCACAAAAACTGTGCATTACTGGCATTGAAAACATCATGATGGCCAGAACTTCCCAGAGAGTGCACAGGGAAAACATGAAGAATAGGCTGCCACCCATTTTTGCCTATGTTGTGAGCACAGGAGGGCACTGCCTAAAACCACCATTGGGCTACACACACAGTAGCCTGAAACCATTGGGAATGGCAATGCTGATTGCCAAAAAGCAATTCAGAACTGTGGGGAATTCATTTTCTTAATCCCAAAAATGGTTGCATTACCAGTACTCACCACTATCGGAAAGCCGGCGTTTTAAAACCACCAGACTTTTGTGTAAAACTGAACAAATGAAACAAAACCAGACCAAGGAAAGACTTGCTAAGAGGTGGATACAATGTAAAACTGTATTCTGAAATGACTTGAAGGAAGTAATTATTTAATGTATAGGTAGAAATTGTCAGTTTGATTTGAATGTAGAAAACTGGGAACAAAAAGTGACATTTAGCTGAAACCTGGCTTAATGAAACTGAATTCTGCCTGACAACTACCCCCGACAGGAGTTGAAACTGGATGCTCAGCCACTCTGCCCCTGGCCAAAAGGAGTTAACACCTCTCCGATTAGATTAGGGGTGGAGCAGCTGGGGACTACAGGGAGTTGAACAAAGGCCTGTCCTGGACTCAGGCAAATGTTATATTGGGGGCATCGTAAAATAGCTTCCTCTTGGGAGAAACTGGGGGGCAGCTGTGCCTCTGTGAACAAGCTGGCTTGGGGGAAGTGGATAAACCAGTTATTCCACCCTGTGATGTGGGAAGCCACACCCCTTTTTGACCAGAGCATAATTTTAAAAAGATAGATAACTCATAGTGCGGACTTGTCAGAATTATATAAGTAATATCATTATTTTTGTGATTTTTCTGTGAACATTTTAAGAGGCGTTAGGACCCTGTGGTGTATTCTGGGGGGTTGCTAGCGGAAAATAGGGTCTCACTCCAAATGTATGCATGTTAAAAATCTGACACTTTATCATCTGTAACCCATATCCCTGGTGCAGATTTGTGTAAAATCTGGAAAGGTTTAGAGGTCGTTATCTGGATGAAAAGGAGAGAATTCTGTCATCAGTGGACACGACATCGTACAAAGACAGGGATCGGATGGTTTGGTGCTACAGAAAATATGTTAACTGGACCTATAATATTAGAAAAATGGTACATAGATAAATATGTATTTGGGTCAGAAATAGATTTGTGTGCAATCTGACAAGGGGAGGTTCCTCTGACCATAAAACCTACAGCATCACTCTGACTCACATTTCCTTCCCCCAATCAAGGGAGAAAGGAGGAATTGGCCAATAATAAGTGAGAGGGGCAGTCTTAGCTAGGCCCAGGCACACACCCATTTTCAAAACACATAAAAAGAGACTGCTGGGACAGGTAGAGAGATTCAATTCCATTTGCTGCGGAGCATGCTGACCGACGACTTCACATCCAGAGATCCAGACATCAAATCCATCAATCTCCAGAACCTGTAGCAGAAATTAACTCCAGAATTTGTAGCAGAGAGGCCTGAATCCACCTGCTGAATCCTCTTCAGCAGGCCTCAAAACTAACCAAACTATTCAACAGCCGGGCGAGCTGTTTGAAGTTTTGCCGAGAATATTTGCAAGAACCTGTAGCAGTACCCAGGAAGCAATGTTACATCCAGAATCCAGAGAGGCTAGACCAGCAGAGCAGAGCTGACCCAGATCGCTGTGAGCAGAACCGGTGCCTGATTGACCCGCCGAGCAGACAGAACCGCAGCCGAACGTGTTGACCAGATCCGTGACGAGGCCTAGTTCAAATTTATATTGTGAGTACCTAGCAGAACTGTGCAGAACCAATCTCTTAGTTAAAATAATCTAATCCAAACTATTTTAACCTAAGTAGAACTGCCTCCTAGAAATCGTGTCATCTGACATTTTTAAAGCTGCACAACTGTCACCTGTCAATTCTGCAGCTGCAAGCTGTCACCTGTCATTTTGAGTTTTACGTGAAATCCTAAAATCTACCTTTATTAAATCGTCCGTATCTCTGGAACCGTTTGGGCTAGGAACGAGATTTAACTTTCCTCTGAAACCTAGAACCGACTTCCTACTCCCTATACTTTTCCCGTAATCGCGAGACACACACTCGCGAAATTTATTGCGATTTGTGATTTGGCCCCATTTCTTCATCTGTAGAAATCAGCAGCTTTTTGCTTCTCTTTGCTAAAATGTGTTTGCAATCTGCTAATCATTCATAGAGTATTGTTAAAGTGAGCCTGAACTAATATAAAGTAGCCATCACCTACCCTGAACCTCTAGAGGGAATTAAAAGCAATTTTAGCACCTTTTCACTTCCTTGCAAACCATATTAAAGTAATTTGCCTGTGTTTAAAACTCATCCCTGTTTTCCCTAAGCTTGCTGGGAGAACTGGAACTGTGTATTGCATTATAAAGTGTGATTTGTTGGGATTCTTGAAGACTGAGTGCTCTCCTTCCATTTCTGGTATTGCAAAAGGGGTAGTGAATTGTCAAAAGAAAAAGTGATCATATTGCCTTTTGCTAAAATCATAACAAGTTATTTCTGTACTGCATTTTATTCCACCTTGCGTTTCCTTGAACCATATAAAGCATTCTTTCCCACCTTGTTCTTCTGTTCCTATTCATAGTTACCCCTTGCTGATTACTGCTCATATTCACAAGTGTAATATCCATTATCAATTTATTTATAGAAGTGTGATATATATATTGTTTACATATTCAAATAAACCTTTTAATTTGCAAAACAAACCTACTTCTTGGCTCAGTGGGGTCAGGGGGATTCTAAGAGGGGGGTGTTATACAAGGGTTGTCATCCAGAGTACTGAACTGGATATAAAAATACATCGACTTAGCTGTAGTGCTGATTGAATATCGCTTACAGGGGTCATTCCGAGTATGGTGGTAGGGGGTTAACAGCACCGGTAAGGATGCAGTGCCATTAACCCCCTACCACCACATTTCGAGGTCCCTGTGATGCTGGAAATGCATTGGAGGGACAGGGCCTCCGTATCCTTGTCCTTTACTGCTTTTTATCGTGTTTTCTGTCATGTTTTCCACGCAGGAGTTCGTGTGGGACTCCTGGCAGTGCAGCTCTCTCTCTTTTGGTTTGGTGAACAGACCCATGGGATACCCTTATGGCACCCATGGGTAGGGGTACAAAACTGTGGCCCTAGTGTATGTTTTTGGGCACCTATGTGTGACCCACGGAGCAGGGTGCGGGCTGGTGGCAGCTATGTGCTGCAATGACTGGTAACCTGAGCATACTCCATTTTGGGATGACCAGGCCCTGTCATTGGAATCGGTAGATTCCTGATGGAGGCAAAATGGCCCCCCTGGCCTCTTGCCTTCCATCACCTGTTACCCTGATCTTCCCGAAGTCTCGGGAAGCCCTGCCTCTGTCCCTTCCCCCTGACTGGCTGTTGAGTTGAAGTTCCGTATATGGTAGTGTGGGGAAGTGTCGACCAGACTGGCTGGAGCCTTCTCAACAACAACATGTTGTGGGTATGCCTGTGGATGGGACCTGGGTGAATGGAGTGTGTGACGAATATACATTCTATGTTGTGACTGTCTAGTATCTGGTGTTTGACACAATAGTTGAGACAGCCCTGTCCGAAACCGGTATGAATGCAGCTTGGAGTGTCAAATGGCTTGGTACTTGTCCCAATACACATAACTTGTTGTGAGTGTCTGGAGAAAAGTCAATGGCCTGAATACCTCGTATGCCTGATTGGCTGCCTGCCTGCATGAATGCCCGTAGTCATGATTGGATGCTTGAGTGCGTCCCAGCGGAATGAATGGGAGATCAACAGTATATCTTGGGACCTCCCACTGCTAGGTGTTGTGTTCAGAAGCTGAAGCCCACTATGACGAGTAACTGGAGTAAAGCTTAACCTTGAGCCCTGAGGGATGAGAAGAATTGCTGTTGCTCTCCTTCGCAATCTGAAAGTTGCTGTGCTTCAAGAACTGACCCAGAGAGGACCTGGTAAGGCGCCCTCTTCCCGAGAGATGAGGGACCATTGTGCACAGCTGATCTTTGCCTAAACTCCCTGGTAGACAGACCTTCGACAGGCTGCCGACCCGATACGGGGATTGCTGCGGAACTCCAAGGAGAAGAGCCTAGACTGTTGTCCACCACTGTCGCTGACCACCGTCGCCGACTGGGGCCGCCTTGCATCTGTTGCCTAAGAACTTCATTGACCCAAGGACGCTCTCTTCCGCATTGTCGCCGCTGTATCCCACTGGAGAAGGCCTGACCGTCGACGTGCCGAGGAGCATCCATCGGTGGGTTTCCCGCCACCCAAAAACCACAGAGACGCCGACGACTCGACGCCCCTGCTGGGCCACAGTTCTTCAACTCTTTCCGGTTCAGAACTATCGACACCGAGTCGCCCCGCACACCTCTTCCTGGCAGGACGTTTATGCTTCCCCGTCAATGAGCACCGCTAGGAACGACACGGCCACTTCACCGTCGTAGCTCGACCTGTTCTCCGTCGGACGTTCGACGACCCGTGACGCCTGCCTGAAAGGGAGGACACTCAAGAAGGGTTGTTGATTTCCCGGACACGGAACGATACAACACCAAGGTACTTTGGGGTTGCAGAACTATTGGGAAGTCTAAGTGTGAACAATAGATGGACTGGGCTTGTATCTTTCTTCTACAGGTTGCCCAGGTGGGAGGATCTCCACACAGAACTGTGTCTAGGTAACGGGGCCAGTACTCTGCCTATTGTTCAACCATCTTGCTTTCATTCCTCTCTCTACTGCTGGTTTCCTCTTTATTTTGATCTGTGTGTCATTCTGACCGTATGCACTTTAATAAGATCTAATAACGTTAGTGGTACCACTTCAGAATTGTACATATTTATCATTGTTGATTTTCGGAGTACAAAGTGAGTTATCGTGATTGTGTATATGACTTTTAATATTAATTATATAAAGACTGTGTTTTAACCGATACAGGGTGTGGACATTCCTTCGTGGGTGCTTGGGGACTACACTGTACTTAAGAACCAGCCCGCATCACCTCCCGAGAAGCTAGGCCTTGATTGCTCATCCATTGCTCCCATAATAGAGAATCTTGGCAGGGGTCTCTGTGCCTCCCCTCTACCATATAGAGAGCGGAAGTGCAGACCCCCCACTCCGGTCTTTACAGTCCCTTAGCAGTTCCCACCAGGACCGGCTGGTCTGACCAGCCGTCCTTAGTGGGACCCGTTAAGGGACCATGGAGCTAATAACGGACCTGCAATTTGTAGGCCCGTTATTAGCTCCTTCCCCCATTCCCATTGAGCCCTATGGGGGGCTCAAATGGGAATGGTTTTCAGAATGGGGACCTACCGGGTCATACAAGGTTGGAATGACCTGGTAAGTCCCCATTCTGACAACACAGACAAGGGTTTGGAGGCAGCCAGGGTGCTCGTAATGACCCCCATGGAGTCCTAGATCTCTACTGGGTAGTGGGGTAAATAAAATGCAGCTGTGAGAGTCTCTACTGCAGCACTGCTACACGGCACGTGATGCTGATCACCTAACTGTCCCGTACGTCCAGCTGGAAGGTTTACTAATGAACAAGCAGTATGTGACTCTCGAACAAACTGTAGTCTACGTGTTTCGCTCTACCTTATTTTTCAATTTAATGTAGAGCAGACATTTACTATACACTGATTATAATTGACATATGTAATATTGACCAGTCACGAGGGAGGGGGTGGGTGGGCAATCTGGCAGCAAGGGAACTGCATGCAACCGGTGGAGAAAACAAGGGGGGACAGGTCCCCCCAGTCTCAGGCTAGGTTGGGAGTGAAGGGTGTATCGACCTTCTGGAACAGTGAAACAAGTGTCTCAGAAGGTTGTGGCATGTATCGGAAATACCTTGGGCCCAACATGGTGGAAAGATGAGTTGGTGAGATGGCCGATTAAAGGTGTGATATGTAGAAATGTCTCTCTCGATTACAGTACCAAATAGAATGTGCTATTTCTTACTACGGCACACAGTAACACATGGATCAGTGCATAATATATGGATATTCTTCTCTGTTTTATGAGACTTTGGTGACATGGCGTTTCATTGGCCGGTCCAATAGCACAGTAACAAGCGCTGCTTCGACATCCCTGCAGAGCCTGCTGACGCAGGTTCGAATCCCCGCAGGGCCAAACTCAGCTTTTCATCCTTCCGAGGTCCATAAATGAGCACCACTCACCGTGGGTAATAAGGAGCAGCGCTCAGATACCTGAGGGCTCAAAGCGCTATATAAATGCTAGGTTATTATCATTATTTTTGCTGCATTCAACTGTTCCTACTAAACATTGCTTCTTTAGATATACAAGTCTGGGTCCTATAATGCATATCTGGTCATACCATCTTCGGTTTTGAATAGTCCTTAAACACAGGATGCCATCTAAGAAAACAGCTACTACTTGATTTGATCTGTTACTTCCTGTAGGGCTAGTGGAGGACACGTGAAAGGAAAGCGGCCGAGCACCCATAACTGTCTGTGCCTTTCTGTTCAGCTCTGAATGCACTGTAATTACAAGTGCATAATTCGCACGGTAAAGACAAAGTAAGTCTGCACGTTTTAGTCAAAGGGGCATCGCAGGCTGGGCAAGATGTGTTAGGCCATAGGAAGACACAACCGTAGCAGATGGTGTGTGTTGCTGATAACCACAGCCATTTGCATAATTTCACAGATAAACAAGAACATTATGTAACTCAGTAAAAGTTTAATGAGCAATACACGCTAAATACTGTGCAGGTACAGCACATGAATCTTGGTTTTGAGCATTCCGCTGTGCAGCTGCACATTGTAGGTCATTTTCTATACTCAATTAGGACGAGAGCATCCTTTAATTGCTTCCCATATCATTTGAAATCATTTCATGGCCGGCTATCAGAAAACTGCCAGCAGCTGCACTTCTTATCAGATGTGTGTCTATCTTTCATAAAAAAACTTTGAAGCAACTGGCACATGGTACCCCTATATACTTAGCACGTGTGCATGTTAACCCGAAGACTGTGAATGGAAATAATGTTAGTATGTCACAGTGGTAATGATCTTGTTATTATTTTCATGAATCCCCATACCAACATGGGTAGATGGCACAGGCAGAAATTTCAAATGTGCTTGCTATTGGTGCATGTGGTGTGACGTGTTCATCCTTGATTGGTGAAACTGCGTGAATTCCCATTAGCCTCAACTTACCTTGAACATCCTTTTCCCACCCTCTTGCCTGGCTAATAACCGCTTCCTCTCTGTTTCAGGCCCTGCTTCTCACCACTCCTCCGACTCGCTCCAAAGGCCTGCAATACGGGGCAGCTGCACCGCCCCTTCCTTCATCTGGTATCCGTTTAGGCGCGTCCTCCACTTACCGGTCATCATTATCACACATTTCCCTTACATCACACAGTGCACTTCCAGCCACACGTACCGTCAGTCCATCGCGTGTGAAATGAAAATGTCTGCTCCTAACTGTGGTGGGGGTTCACTACCTGGTATTAGCCATGGGGACCTAGTTCACTCCCTAACTGTGCTCCAGTCTATAGCCTGTCCCCTGCGCAGATAACAGAGGCATAACCACCTGCCTCAGGTGTATTGCTCAGTTACCACATGAATGCCATTATAGACATTCTCATCTCTTCTCAGCCAATCAGAATGCTCTGAATAAAGTCTACAACGAGTGATTTAGACTTCATGCCATACATTGTGACTTGAACAGCAGCCTGTAAGCAGCAAAGAAACAGTTTCTTCAGCTGTATAGTTCAATTCAATGGCATGGCACAGATGCATCCGTTCATGTACTTCTCTTTTCTGTTTAACTTAAAAGCAGTAATAAAAACAAAAACTTGATGAAACTACATGTACCATAAACCCCAACCTTGTGCCCTTTGTCTAATTTTTCTGCAATATGAGCCTCATTCGGACTTGAATCGTAATAATAAATCTGGTCATATTTGCCAAATACTGCTGGATTTACCAATTATTTTTATATGTATTTTTATTTTATTCTTTACAGCACGGAGCTAGCTCAAGAGCAGCAGAGCTCTGTGCAAGGATTGGGTAGTCAGTGTTGGGTTTGCATCTTTTAACGTTAGTGCAGTACTTTGAGATGCGTTCTGTACTTCCATTAGGATAAGTCTATGGCCAGGTGCTGTTGAAAAATTTGAGACAGTTGCAAAATTGGAGAATTGTGGGGGCATTCCGACTCTATACTGGAATCGATTTCCAGAGAGTTGGTTTGTGAAAAGAGAAGGATTGTTTGGGTTCCTCTCTTTGCCGAGTAGATATGAGCTAGTTGGTCAATTTTCTCCACAAGGAGCATTTGCACCAGATATGTGGAATTTAGCTGGCTGGTAACCAGCTGTGCTACACATGACCGCTTTGTAGATGATACATGCAGTCTTCAACTGTATCCTAGCCTGAAGGTCAAGCCAATGTTGTTTGCGTAGGACAGGGTGATTCGGTCAAATATCTGCGCACCTGTAATAAGACGTGTTGCAGCCTGGTGGACTGTTTTAAGGGGAACCATCTGCCCCAACCAGGATTGAACCAAATACCACACATGGTATATTTAGGATGCTGCCACCAGTATTCAAAGCAGAATTCCTGGTGAAAGTCACGTTTAGGTGGAGAAAATAATTTAAACGTGACCCTGTAGGGAAACTCCACAACAACCAGACATAGAAAAAACAACCTGCTAGGGGAAAAGGCTAGTTGGCACCTTTTTCCGAGAAGTATAAGAGCTTTATTTTGTATACAGAAAAGAAAGGGTGACATGGTATTAGTACACGTCAGTACTGTGTGTGGGGCTTATCCAGATTAACGGGTGCACTCTGGTCTACTATTTCATGGACCAATTCAATAATCAGATAGCTGTACTATATTTGTAGATTTAGGGTCAAGTCACATCATATGAAACATATACATAGCATTACATGTTTCACAGTACGCAAAACTCTAATAAGAAAGCAGTTATCATTTCACTATTATCACAACATGACAAGATTATGAATATGGCACCTTCATCATGTATGCTGCACACACTGCCTATGTTTCTGCATGAGTAGCTTAGTATACTGTATAGAACTTCATAATAGAATGCTATTTATATCAATGCATTGCTTAATGCACTAATTAGCTCATGATATTTATCCCAATGATCCTTGACAGTTTTTGGTCAGCATTATAAGAATCCCTCGTACAGAGTTTTTATGAAAAGTAAATGCACATGTGATGTCATCAGTGATGTCATCAATGACATTTGTGATGTCATCTTTGATGTCCTGGGTGTTATTGTTAGCAGTGCACGGTAATAAGTAGATAATAAAACCCACTTAATACCTAATTATTACAGACAAAACACAAAGAGACAACAACACATACAAATATGAGTATATACAGGGACAGTGAAGTAAACAAAAAAGCAGAAGTAGTAGCAGAACGAGTTCATAACCTAACTGATTGTCTTTATGCAGAGAAACTATTGCTCTGTTTCAAAGCTGCTACTTATCATATGTATGTGTATCACATGATGTGACTGCACCCAAAGCAAAGGAGAGTGAGTATTATGTATACAAATATGAGCATATACAGGGAAGGTAGAGTAATAAAAATAAAACTATGAGAAAGTGCTTATCACCCTAATGATTATCTTCATGCACAGAAAGGATTGCTCTCTTTCAAGCCTGTGTCTTCCGCTATGTATATGTTTCATATGATGTGACTTGACCCTAAGTCTACAAATATAGTACCTTGTCAATTTTTACTTCCTGACTGTTACTGAAGAAAACTATGTGGCCTAGATATGTCAGTAAAGGGAAAAAAGGGAGAGCCAGACATGTGATGTCATCAGTGATGTCATCAATGACATTTGTGATGTCATCTTTGATGTCCTGGGTGTTAGTGTTAGCAGTGCACGGTGGCGCGAGTTATGGTTGCTTATTTTACCATAACTGCCGAATTTCAGGGGTTTTTCGGTTTTACTTTGAACCATAACGTCCCTTTAACAACTTTTTTTCACTGAATTTCATAGGTTTTTAGTAGCGCAACTTAACCATAACGTCCCTTTAACACAGTTTTTTTACTGAATTTCATAGGTTTTTAGTAGCAAAACTTAACCATAACGTCCCTTTAACAATTTTTTTTCACTGAATTTCATAGGTTTTTAGTAGCGCAACTTAACCATTACGTCCCTTTAACAAAGTTTTTTCACTGAATTTCATAGGTTTTTAGTAGCACAACTTAACCATAACGTCCCTTTAACAAAGTTTCTTCACTGAATTTCATAGGTTTTTAGTAGCGCAACTTAACCATAATGTCCCTTTAACAAAGTTTTTTACTGAATTTCATAGGTTTTTAGTAGCACCACTTAACCATAATATCCCTGACTTTAAATACATGTAACATAGAACATACTGAACCCCTAGCTAGTGATTTCGATGTCCGCGGAATACCGCCATGTCCGCGGACATATCAAAAATCTGAGCGTGGTGAATGTAAATTTAAATAGTGTGCCCCATTTCCCCTTTGAGGTTGGCTCTGAAAAGAGCCTTTTTTTTTGGTTTTTTTGCAGATGCTTGACAGACACCTGTTATTTTGTAATTTTTTTCTTCTTTTTTTCTTACTTTACTCCTAAAATCTTCACATAACCTTCTCCAAAGCAACCCTTACATTCCAAAACAGAATGGCATTTCCCATAAAAGATAAGGAAATGCCATCTTCTTTAAAATAAACAGCATTACTGGAATCAATATTCTCATTATTACAGAAGAACATACCAGCTCTAAGCATGAAGGCACACATGCCTCGGTTGATTACACACCTAGCATTGTTTTGCTGAGGACAATAAACAGAACTTTTGTCCCATATTGCCCTAGGTATTAATCCAGAAAAAATTACTTTGGCATTTGGAAGGATGTTCATTACTGCTTGAACCAAGTGTTCCAAATCTGCCAACAAATTAGGGGCACTGACATAGCCCAAACGGAAAGCACCATAGTGCCAAACTACCACATGGGGACTGTTGATCCTGCCCATATCTTCACAAACTTGTACAATTCCCTGTACATTGCAATCAGGCACAGTGCTCCACACGACCTCCACTCCTTTAACATCAAAATTCTTTGCAACATGCCTGCATTGAGCATACTGTTGTAAACCATGCACAAACATATCTCTGAGCACCAACACCCTGACTTTCTCCACTTCTGCCATCTTCACTACACACAGTCTCTTTCAACACAAATCCACAACCTCAACATCTGATTGGCTGATCCCTACAGTCTTCTTTCCATGCTGGATTTGCTGGAAAACCCCGGATGTAGCATGCCCTGTCCACGGACAGCTGCGGTGTCCGCGGACCGCATAGTTCTTGGACAGCCCTTCTACCATTTTCACTTCACTCTCTGTGCCATTCCCTCATTGCATACAGCTAAGCAGTCACACAATACGGAGAACGTCCTCAGAACACCCCCATTTTCTTTATTTTCGAACATTTCAGGACACCGCGAGTGTTCTTATAACACATGCAACTTGCCAGCGAACAATACGGACAACGTCCTCAGAACACCCCCATTTTCTTTATGTACGAACATTTCAGGACACTGCGAGTGTTGTTCTGGCTCACTCTTTTTTCTTTTGCTGACATATCTAGGCCATATGGTTTTCTTCAGTAACAGTCAGAAACTAAAAATTGTATTTTATTTGTAGAATAAAATACAAGTAGGTTCTAATAGTAATGCCCTTAGAGTCCAATCACATCATATGAAACATATACATAGGGGAAGACACAAGCTTTAAAGACAGCATTATTTTCATGCAAATAAATGATGATTTCTCTGTTTCAAAGGTGCTATTTACCCTATGTATATGTATATTGGTATGTGTTCTTGTCTATTTCTGTTTTCTCTATAGTAATGCAATTATGTAATACATGGGTTTTATTAGCTACTTATTACATATTTCACAGTACACAAAAATCTATTAAGAAAACAATTATCATTTCATTATTCAACATATTAACATTACGAATATTATACCTTCATCTTGTACGCTGCACACAATGCTATGTTTCTGCATTAGTAGCTTAGTATACTAGATAGAACCCCATAATAGAATGCTATTTATATCAATGCATCGTTCAAAGCACTAAAAGGGCATGATATTTATTGCAATGATCCTTGATACTTTTTCACAACATTATAATAAGAATCCCTTGTACACATATTTCATGAAAAGTACATACACATGTGATGTCATCAGTGATGTCATCAATGACATTTGTGATGTCATCTTTGATGTCCTGGGTGTTAGTCTTAGCAGTGCACGGTGGTGCCGCGAGTTATGGTTGCTCAGCGTACCATAAATGGCAAATTTCAAGGGTTTTTCGGTTTTACTTGGAACCATAACGTCCCTTTAACAAAGTTTTTTTATTAGCACGCAAACAATAAACAAAGATGGAGTGTAAAAAGCAATTTCTCAGAGATGGCTCTACACAGAATGTTGCAAACTAAGAATTTATGGTCGTTTACAGTGAAGGTCAGCTGCTTCCATTTTTTGCTCGCGTGCCGGAGAGGCCCACGACTCGCACTATAAGGTTCTATTGTTTTTTGACCTTGACAGACAGGGATCGTGCTAAAAGACTTATTTTTAAGGAGTGTTGCAAAAACGTAAGACACGATAAGGATGAAATTTCTGAAACGAAACCATTTTTATATATTAGAAAGAAAGATCGTTGGCACAGACGGAGTCGTATTTTGGGACTGCACTACGCTTAGACAATGGAAAATGCCAATATAATGTAAGTAACCCTTTAGATTATTTTATACCAGAATATAATAACAATAGCATGGCATTAAAGCCCGGTTAAGTTGTACTTGTTCTTTCAATGTGGCATAGTGTTTTCTACCGTGCACTATCACGGCCGAATTGGTCCCCTGTCGCTGAGAGGGCTCTGAAAAAGGCAGTGAACAGAAGGTGGGTTAATGGGAATAAATTAACATACTCTGCTGCACTATCCTCGCTAGCAAATAGTTTCACGCCCTAATAAATAAAATGAATATTTTTAATGAAGATCGACTGGTGAGACTAATTTAGGTTTTTTAAAACAGGTATGTCCTCCCGTACTGTGAATGCCATGATTTTCAAACCCCGGCCGACAGATTTTTTTAACTGCCAGGTGCAGCTACTTCTAAGCAACTTCATGATCCTCACCATTTTATGGGACAATCGCCAAGGACCAATATGCCCTTACGCGGTACTAGCGGCTAGAAGCAACATACCAACCATTATGGTGGTCTAATGCCTCGTTGTTGGAACAGCCTTCCGATTATCAGTGCCACCATAGTGCTTCTTTTATCATAAACCAATACCCTGTGTACCGCAAAGGAGCAGCGCGTGACTCAAGATGAACTTTTGCGGATCGACAGCAAAGACAAATGCAAATCGCTGAATATTCTCTAAACATTTGATGTCAAATAAAAGTACTTTACGAAATGTACAATCTTGCTGTTTGCTTTTAAATCACAGTTTCATATTCCGAATTGTGGCGCGCTGTGTTGTGAGATGATCTGTGTTGTTTTCCGGGTTCTGTGTAAAGTCGCGTAGAAACCGCAAAGGAACAGCGCGTGACTCAAGATGAACTTTTGCAGATCGACAGCAAAGACAAATGCAAATCGCTGAATATTCTCTAAACATTTGATGTCAAATAAAAGTACTTTACGAAATGTACAATCTTGTGGTTTGCTTTTAAATCACAGTTTCATATTCCGAATTGTTGCGCGCTGTGTTGTGAGATGATCTGTGTTGTTTTACGGGTTCTGTGTAAAGTCACGTAGGACTGGAGACGACTGTGCGCATTTGGCTACGCACCCTGTACCGTCACGGAGAGAGACGGGGAATATGAATGCTTTGATAATGTCAGGTTTAGGGGCGGAAGATATGATTTAGTGTCGCAAAAGCAGGTCAGCCAGGTCGATGGGGAAAGTGATACGATTATCACATAATGTCGACGCACAGCAGCCTGATTTAACGTTTGTTTAGTGGGCAAAAAGTCAGGTAAGGGCCATAGGAAATTGTAATGTCAAAGGACATAAGGAGGGTTCTTAGAACACTTTCAACCTGACAACGAACAATACGAACAGCATTCTCAGAACACCCCCATTTTGTTTAATTGCAAACATTACCTCCACGTCCACTCTTCCTCGTCCCAGTACTTACTTCATGAGGCCCCTGCCTCCGACACAGAACCTTCTTCTATTTCTTTAAATTCCTATAACTCCTCCCCCACATCCACATCACTCAGTTTCATATTACCGGAGCATGGGACCTTCCCCGCAGGGAGGGTGCGGAGGGTCGTCAGTACTGTGACGAGGAAGAGTAGGGCTAGGAGTAATGAAGATTACCGGTAAGTAATCAGAGCATTTCAGGACACCACGAGTGTTCTTAGAACACATTCAACCTGCCAGAGTACAATACGGACAGCGTCCTCAGGACACCGCAAGTGTTCTTAGCTCAATTTTAGCTTGCTTGCGAACAAAACGGACACATACTCTGTCCTCAGAACACCCCACCATTTAATTTATATAGAACATTTCAGAACAGATGTGTTGTCCGCAGACAAATCGAACACAACAAAAGTGTCCAGCATAGAAAAAAAACAGAACATTGAACCTATCTCATACTCCCCCACCCTCCCCAAACACTGTTACACACCAACACACTCCACTAAATACAATTTTTAATCCAAGTTTCACTGCGCTGTCCGCGGTCGTCCGCGATTGCAAAATGGCCGGAGCCACAGAAAATCTGACGCGCTTAACGCACCACGCCGTCCAATCAGCGAACACGTCGGTTGTCCGCGGACATCGCGCAAGCCGCTCAGCCAATCAGGGCACTGTCCGCGGAGCGAACAGAGAAGTCCGTCTGCAAAGCGAACAGAGATATCAGTAATTTTTTTGCCTTATATTTTGGTCATTTTAAAAAATACTACTCGACGGATTTACACCAAATTTGCGCAAATTTGGTGTAAATCCGTTCAGCGGTTTGGCCTGTAGGCGTGCGCAAAGTTTTTTCCCATTATGTCTATGGGAAAAAACAAAAGTTTTGGGACCTCCCTATAACTTTGCCCTCCCTGGACCAAACCTCTCCAAACTTTGCAAAATTCAGAGTGGGCCATATACTTTTTTGCAAAGTTTGGTGAGGATTCGTCCAGAGGGAGCGAAGTTATAAGCCACCCAAAAAATGCTCTTCCTATGGAAACACCAACTTAACCATAACTACATGGATGCTACCGCGTCCATGTAATATATATATATATATATATATATATATATATATATATATATATATATATATATATATATATATATATATATATCACTTTTATAGATATGAACAATATCTGAATATCACACTTATGAATATGAACAATGATCAGCAATGGGTGATATTACAATAATAAACAATCTCTTTAATCAATTAGGAGTAGGAATATGAAGATTAATGTAGCAGAGAATAACTTTGTATGGGTTCAAGGAAATGCAATGATATGAAAGAATGCAACACAGAAATAAACGTGATATGACTTCAATCAAAGACAATGTGATCACTCTTTCCCCCTGTTACTACTCACTCCCCCCAATATGCAATATGAAGAGATGGAATGAGGGCACACAGGTTTCAGGAATACAATCAACAATTGCAGTCTCAATCCCGATCCCCGCAGCAAGCTTAGAGAGAACAGTAATGATTTTAAAACAGGACAATTGCTTTTAAATGGGTTTTGAAATGAATGGGAAAAAACACTAAAAATGATTTTTAATTCGCAAAACAGGATTCAGAACTAGTGAGAGTTGCTTTGTATTTGTTCAGGGAAACACTAGCAATGATTGTCAGATGATTAGCAATGGAAAACGAAATTCAGAAGTTGAAAGCAAGAAATAGCTGTTTTTACATGGAGTGAAATTGAGCCAAATGCAAAATCGCAGCAAACTTTTCAGTGCACGAAAAACGCGATTACAGCAAAACTATAAGGAATGCCGTTCTTAGTTCGTATGAAAGCTGAGGATGTTTCTTCAAAATGCCATTCAAATTTTGTTTCTAGCACAAACGGGTCAAAAGTTACAGAGGTTTTAGTGAAGGTAGATTTTTCTCAAAAGAGTCAAGATTTCAAAATGAAATATGCGCTGTTGAAGATTTGGAACAATGATTTCTTAACACTAGAGAGTCTATGGAGCTGCAAATTACACGGACAGCACAGCCACCTACGCAGAGGCGCCTCTGGATGGTTTCTAGCTGCCTGAGACGATTGCCTTTCTCCACAAAATATATATTAGCGCCAAGATGCTTATCACTACAATTATCACAGGATTATGTGGATGAGAGAAGAATTTAGGATAGACAAAAGAGATTCAATAATTGGATATGTTGGAATGGGTTGGATGAGATTACTTAAGCTAAGAGATGACTATGGCCAGTTCTCTGATAAATACTCACTACTATGGGTTTGGAATGGGCACGTCAAAGATCTGGTCAAAGGTTTGGCTGGAATTCGCTCGCCACCGGACAGGTCTCAGGCGCTGGGTTCTGCTCTCAGCAAGGCTCTCTGGTCTGCACGGCCTCTTTGACTGGATCTGATGGGTTCTGGGTTACAGCTCCACCGGACCGGATCTGGATCTTGGGTTCTAGCAAGGGTTCTTGGCCAGAAGTAACCAACACAGCACAGCCAGGCTGTTGAATTGATTAGGCTGCGTGGAAGTTTAGGGGTTAAAATCAGGTTGCAAGATTTTAAAGGCCTGCTGAAAAGGGTTCAGCTTTTTGGGTTAGGCCTCTGCTTCAGGGTTCTGGAGTCTTGTTCTGGAGTCTGGAGTCTGGTTCTGGAGATGGGTTCTTCCTGCAGGGCGCTTCGCCGGTAGATCAGTGACGAGTGAATGTGTCTGTCTGGGTCCTCAACAGTCCCTATTTATCCATCTTACAAAGGGGTGAGGAGGCGGATTGCACTATGCCTAACCCTCTAAGGATCTGATAGGTCAGAGAATTCCCCCACCCTGATTTGAGAATGGAGCAGTGTGTCATGATGTGTCATCATGTGTCAGATTGACACAGTGTTTAGGGTCCATAAAAATCCCTCCCCTTTGTTCTTACCCAGAAAATCTATTTTTCCCAAAAAAGATATTTCCAATATCCACAACTTGTTAATAATACATATTCACATGACAGATTAACTAAGGTACGTTTCTGTCAAAATCTTATCTTCCTACGAGTTTTGGTTCAAAAATGACAGTTTTTCACACTTTTGGGCGGTTACTCATTGTCAGTTCTGTACCAATCTTTACACATGCATACACATATCATCTGGGCATATCCCTGGAAATGTTCATGTTCCTAACATAATCACAATTGCTAGAATATGAACTTTTTCGTGGTTCAGTCTCTGAATGTCGCACGGATTAGTTTTAAAATGTGAGCAAACTTTTCATTTGAATAACCTATAAATCCCATATTTTTACCAGTTCAGTACAATTTGCTATACGTTTTTTCCACAAACATACAGTTACTTCAGTTTCAAATCCACATTTTCCGTCTGGCCCACCTCCAAGGCTTGGCTGAGCCAGAGAGTCACATTGGCTTGTCTTCCTGGGCAGTTGGTTTCAGTCACACCCAAATTAGCATTTTCTTTCAGGTCAAGGAACCCATTGTCTCTTTCCCAGGGCAGCAGGGGAAGTCTCCTCCCCTACTCATTAGCAACCCCATGAGATATTCTCTCCCTTTGGTGGGAATGAACAGGGTGGTGTGTTCTCAGTGGTGGGAAACATCTTTGAAGTTTTAGCTGAATCAGTTTACCTTATAGTCAATTGTGACATTGTTTCTTGTGAAAAATTACAGTTACAAATTTAAAATAAGCAAACATATCTTCAATTCCAGTCTTTTTCAACATGAAAATCAATGTGTGGCACCCTATATGGCACCCTACATTTCATTTGATGGAAGCCCCTTCTTTGGCATATTTAGCTTTTGAGACACAAGTTTCACTTGACAGATTTAGAGATCGCCACCGTCTGACAGAGGCAAGTAACAGTATTGCACCCATTTTTGACATATTTCTTTCCAGCAAGTATCTTTAAAAGTGGATTTTGTTCTGATAAAATATACTTCTGCTGACATTATATTTATGTGGATTCTTGAAGTAGAATGATGTTCAACACCCCACAAAGAGGTTGGATCTTTTGGGTGGTTTGTGAGCCATGATTTTTGAAAATTTGACAACCAAGAAAAACGGATTTCCACACAGCTCTGTGTGTCTTTTGCAGTCATTTTGCTCTGTGGGCAGCCAATGGTGGGTTTTGGCAGTGAACTCCTGTGTTACCACTGACATAGGCAAAAGTGGATGGCGGCCTATTTTTCAGATTTTTCCTGCACACTTCTGGGTGATTTTAGCGTGCATAATGCTTTCCAGTGGCCATTCTGATGTTCCTGATGCAAGCAGCGCATAGGAATGTTGCAGGGCCTGGACTAGTGGTGTAAAAACATCCCACAAGCCCCCCCTCTTGCGATTTGGCTTTGATCGTCAATCAATGGGAATTCGCAAGACTGGGATGTGAGTTTCATCTCTTCTGATTCCACAAATGGCAAAGTTCATCATCTTTTCCTCCATCAGGGGTGGATCGATCGGTTCTCCTCGTCCGTCCTGATGTGAGTATTGAGGGATAGTCCGGGCCCTTCGGATCTTTCTTCTCAGTGCCCAGGTAGTCCTCCTTGGTTTCCGACTCCATGGTTTCCCATCCTAGGATGACAAAGCAAAAACATATTTGTAGACATTTCCCCACCACTATTAATGTAGTGGGGCGGACACATACATTTCGATAAATCAGGACACATGTTTATATTGTATTTTATAGACTATACATGGAATGTTTTAGAGTTGGAATTTTATGGAACTGGAGTGGCCCCCTCTGGGGTTCAGAAGACTCCTCCAGTTGCTGCAGAGTGTGCCTAGGATGGCAGCACTTTAGGTGATTAATATGGACCCACTTTACGCTCAAATTACGGACTAGCAAACCGAAAAAACATCTCAACTCATGGTTCACTCCCCATCTAAAAAATCTCAGGTTAACTAAAAGAATATTAGAATCCAAATGGAGACTGACTCCTTCAGTAGAAAACAAACTAAACTTTGCAAAGATATCAGCCCAATACAAAAAAGATATCCTACTAGCCAAACAGGATACATACAATACCAGAATATCCCAATCTAAATCAAGTGTCAGAGAACTGTTCAGCATCTTGAAAGAGCTGGAAACACCCATCATTCCCCAAGGAAACTGCACCAAGGACAAAAAATGGTGCTCAGATTTTCAGTTTGCCCTCACTAATAAAGTAGCCAACCTACAAACAAAAATCGCCCTCAAAAAAGCATCTCTCACACCTCAGGACGCTCCAACCCCAGCACCTATACTTAAATCTAAACAAACAACACGCTTCTGCTTCTCCAAGGTATCTACCATTGAAGTCGAAAAAGTGATCCTGGGACTTAAACCGTCCAACTGTAAAGGCGACCAATGCCCTGCCCAATTAATTAAGGATGCTGCGAGAGAACTATCACCATTCATAACAAAACTCATTAACTCATCCTTCACCACCGGCATTGTACCAAAAAATCTTAAAGAGTCGTGGGTCCTGCCACTCCTAAAGAAGCAAACCCTCGACCCCGCCATTCCCACCAATTTTAGGCCTATCACGACCGTGCCCTTTCTTCTAAAAATCTTAGACAAAGTGGCCTACATGCAAATACAAAACTTCCTTGAATCCAACCACCTGCTCGGAACCCGCCAATCTGGATTCCGGCCCCAGCACGGAACAGAGACTGCCCTTATCGATCTAAAGGCCCAAATAGATCAATGTAGGGACAATGGCCAAGCAGCCTTACTCCTTTTGCTAGACCTCTCAGCAGCGTTCGATTTAGTCGACCATACAGTCTTATGCAGCCACCTAGATTCCGCTGCACACTTCTCAAAAGAGGCCATACTATGGACCAAATCCTTCTTAAATAACCGCACTATGAGAGTCTTCTCTCCATCAGCCTCAGCTGACCCGATCCCTATAACGTGCGGTGTACCCCAGGGATCTTGTGTATCACCAACCCTCTATAACATATTCACAAAGCCGCTCTTTGACGAAATGGATCATCTGGGTATCGCCTACACCAACTATGCAGACGATACCCAGATCCTCCTTCCGCTTTCAGGAGATTACGTCGAGGACCTAGCTTTAGTGAATAAAATCTACAGCATCGTTCAGGCATGGATGGCCACACATGGCTTATGCCTGAACGACGACAAAACTGAGCTCATAATCCTAGGCTCTCCGACATACATAACTAAACTTAACCCCGACTATGCCAGCTTCATTATTGATGGGAATAATACCAAAGTAGCAAAGGAAGTCAAGACCCTAGGTTTTTACCTTGACGCCACCTTAAACTTTGGCAAACAGGTCAACTCCCTAGCCTCTTCCACAGCATATACTTGCAAACTCATTAGAGCCAGCAAGCAATTCCTCTCTACAGACAGCTGCATCACGCTTGCCAGAGCCCTTATACTGCCCAAACTGGACTACTGTAATGGTCTCTACATTGGTGCTAACAAACAGACTATCCAAAAAATCCAAGTCCTACAGAATAATGCACTGAGAGCCGCGCTCAAGATCAATAGGAAAGAGCATATCTCCTCTATAAGAAGAGAACACAAATGGCTATCTACTCAGGACAAAATCCATCTCAAAATTGCCTCCCTTACTCACAAGTGCCTTAACAACATGGCACCATCCTACCTCTTGGACAGGCTACACTTAAGAACCGCACCTAGACCAACAAGAACGGTCAATGCGCATTGCCTCTATGTCCCTCGCTTTAAACGCGCCACTATTGGAGGACACAGCTTCGAAGTCAAAGCAGCACAGCTTTGGAATTCCCTACCACATGACATAAGAGAACCCCAGCCTTTCGTGAAATTCAGGCAGAACTTTACCAATTGGCTGAGAGCCAATGACATCTAACTAATCTGACCTGCCTGACCTGACTGTCCCGACCGACGATCCACTTGCATGCCTAGCCCTGTTACCTCGGTCTCCATTTACATCATTGTATATTACCGCACCTATTCCACTGTATTTTATTCCCACATTGTTAATTATTCCTACACCTTTTCACTTTCTGTTGGGACCTAGCTCCCTTAGCCCTGTTCATTCTTTATTATTGTATACTGTATTTGACCATGCACATATACCTGTTCATATTTTATTTATTGTATAATGTACTATGATTATGTAAATGTACCTGTAAGGAAGTTTAGCATATTCTTGTCTTGTGCGCCCTGATGCTCCAGGGCATGGCGCGCCTTATAAATAATAAACCAAACCAAATCAAACCAAACCAACTTATCTTCCCCCTCTGCCAAACTGCCTTTTGGAAAGCAGATTTTGTAGGCGACTAGTGAGATTTTGTCTACAATTTCAAAAGGACCCCTCCAGGTAAGCAAATATTTGCGCAGTTTGGCTTGGTTCCTTTGGAAATTGTATAAGTAGACCCAGTCTCCTACATTGTATTCTTTTCTGGTAGTCTTCAAGTCATAGTGGGTCTTCATGCTGTCTGCAGATCTGAATATAGGCAAAAGTTCTGTAGAGCAGATGCTGGTGAAGCACCATCCTGCGTCCAGTCATCAGCTCAAACGGTGACATTTTAGTTGCAGATTTTAGTTTTAGCTCAGCTCCTGCAAGAACAAGAACACCGTTAGGAACAGCCTTACCTTGCAGCGCTTCTGCCCATCATTAATTGCTCCTTCTGTTCTGCGGGCATCTTCGGTGGTGTCATTCCCATCCTGGCACACCGCTTCCTAAGGAAAAGGGAAAAGAACAGAAAAAAGGCATTAGTAAGCATTCTGCAAATCTTTGCTTATTTTTAAGTACTGTACGAGCTTCAAACGCTTACCTGAATCCCAGCTGCTCTGGGGGAACTCTGTCTCCGGAACTTCTCATCCATCTGCAAGAGGGAAAAGACACTCCAGGTTAGCGTGGAAACATCTAGAGGCGCTGCATACCGCGCTTACTCACCGCATTTGTTCTTCATAACCGGCATCCACGCTGAAAACGTCACGGCACGTAAAAGACACAGAAAAAGAACTCAGTTCAATACAAATATGAAAGGGGTGCATCGTGCATCGTGCTCTCACTCACCTTCAGCGCTACTCATCTCAGCAGCACGCCACCATCCCCGGATGCCAGCCATCATCTAAAGAAGGAAAGGAACAAAGTTAGAGAACTGTTCAAAAGACTCATTATACTTACCTGTCGGACTCTTGTCAGTGAAGTAACTATGCAGCAACGAGCCCTTATCAATCAACGCGCCGCTGCGCTGAAAGCAGGATGGAGAGCACTCTATTCAAGAAAAAAAGGCCCAGTCTCCAGTCGAATAGCCTCCAGGGAAGGGTTCAAGGTCGTAAGAGGTCAGAACAGGCTGAGTGATGTCCCCGTGGATACCAGGTGAGGACATCTTTGTCTTTACTTCACTGGTGAAATGGCTACCTCTGTCTGATTCGATTCTATGGTTTAGACCAAAACGCGAAAAGATTTGGTTGATCATCAGGGCAGCCGCTGTTTATGCCTTGCAGTTTGGTGCCGGGAGACATTCTACCCATTCAGTAAACAAGCATGTCACGGTCTACATGTACTTGTATCCACTAGGGGTGCGAATCACGGGCACAATGAAATTGACTTGCAAATCTGACCATGGCATTGTCATCCCCCTCTTTTGGAGAGGCGCACAGTGTGTGAGGGATGTTGGCTGAAATTGTGCACATACAAGACACCCCTTCAAGTTTTGGTCGAGGTCCTGCCCCATGTGTGGCCAGTATGCAACCTCTCTTAAGATTTCAAGTGTTGTATGAAACCCACTATGACCGGCTGTGGACGCATCATGGGTGTGACTTAACATCAGGCTTCGGAATGAGGTAGGGACCACCCACTAATCATGGCCAGCTAGGGATCTCATCACCAACAACCCGTCTTGGATTCGGAACATTTTTGGGCATTTCATCAACACTCTGAGGTCCTCTTTCCCAATGTAATCGGTATCTGTCAGGGGAAAGTTCTCAGGGTCCTCAATGTGTTGATTAAACTTACCAATTATTGGATCCCCTTTCTGAGCCGTAATCAAATCAGCATCTGGGGTCTCCTTACTCCATTGTGCAGTTGAGCGTTCATTGTGAGCATTTGTCTGGGACCTAGTGATAGCAGTGACCTGGATTTCCCCCAACAGGGACTCGATCTCAATTAGATCCCCTTGGATGGCCCCATGATTGGCCAGCTGATCAGCTAGGTCATTTCCAGTTTTGTCTGGTCCCTCTACTTTAGAATGACCCTTGATCTTTTTCCAGTAGATGGTCATCCCATTCCAGGTGACCAGATCATCAATATTTTGGATTAATTTCCATTGTTTCAAGGGTTTGTTATTAGCACATAACATGCCTCTGGTTTTCCAGTTAACCAGGTGCTCCACAAACCTGTTCCGTACATAATCCGAATCAGTGATTATGACCAGTTCGTGGAGTTGATGTTGGTCAGCAGTGAGGATGGCTTGATGCACAGCCATCAACTCTGCCACTTGACTACTTCGGGGACCAATCTTGTACCCAGCGGAGGGTTCTGGGGTCTCATTCACCCATGCATTCCCTACGCCGGCCACAAGTTATTTTTCCCCGTTGTTGTCAACATGGTAAGAGCATCCATCCACATAGACAGTGGGCATTCCCTCACAATTGTCTTCTTCAAAGACTTTGTGTGGGGAATTGAGCTATGCCTCCATGTTGTCCTTGATTTTTAGACTCTCGTCCTCAAGACAGTTTTCTCTGGCACAATCATGCAAGTCAGCCAGACCTTGCGCGAGGGGACTCTTCTTGTTTTGGCCATATCTGACCTCCACAGGAAAGCCTTACATTGACAGAATCCAGGAAGTAATTCGGGAATTACTCACATTTCTGGCCCGGAATCTGTCACTTTGGAGATATTGCATAGGCTGGTGTGGAGTCTCCACTATGATGTGTTCCCCCTGGATAAACGGGCATTAATTCTTCAATGCCCACACTGTTGCCAGGAGTGCCTTCTCACAGCCATTGAATTTTTCCTCCACAGAGGTAAAAGTTTTACTCGCATAGGAGATTACTTTATTGACCTTGTCATGCTTTTGATATAATACTGCAGTCAAGCATGTATTAGAGAACCCTGTCTCCAAGAAGAACTCCTTGTTTCTGACAGGGTAAGCTAGGCAAGGCGCTTGTGAGAGGCTTCTTTTGAGTTGTCTTACTGCCTCGGCTTGTTCTGGACCCCATTCCCACTTGACCCCCCCCTTCAAAAAATGAACCAGGGGTCTTATGATCTCTGCGTAGCCTTCAATGAACTTTCTACTATAATTAGTCATTCCAAGGATGCTCCTTAGTTCCCGCAGAGTTGTGGAGTCTTCCAATTTCTGGAGTGCTTCCACTTTCTTTTCCTGGGGACAGAGACACTGAGGAGTAATCTCATGCCCCAAGAAGTTGACACGGGTTCTACACCACTGTGCCTTTTGAAAGGAAAGTTTTGCTTCGGCGGCCCTCAACTGTGTCATAACATAACGGATCTCCACTATGTGTTCCTTGACAGTTGAGCTTTTAATGAGTACATCATCTACATAAGCCAGGTTACCCCTCTCACCCAAGTCGAGCATGGCCTTATGTAGAAAAATGTTGAACTCATTGCCAGAGTTGATGTATCCGAAGGGAGTCCGGGTCCATGTGTACTGCTGCCCCCAAAGGTAAAGGCCAGCATATTGGTCCTCCCTACTGACAGGTACAGTCCAGTATCCATTGGTCAGGTCTATTGCAGTGAATACCTGTGACCCCTGGATCTGGGTCAGCTCTTGGTCAATGTAGGGAAGAGGCCATCGGGAAGTATGGACCTGTTTGTTGAGCTCCCTAAGCTCGGCGCAGTCTCCACTGGCCGTTTGGCTTCAATATCCCCAGTATCGGATTATTCATGGTGCTGTGGACTGGACGGATTATCCCACGGGACTCAAGGTTCTTGATTATTTCAGTAAGGGACTCCATTGATGCGAGAGGCAAGCAGTATTGTTTCACAAACACTGGAGTCATGCCAGGGTCCGTGGAAATTGTTGTTGTGTGGATGTCGGTGAGACCACAGTCATATGAGTCCACCGCAAAGAGATCTTGAAAATCCAAGAAAACTTGTTTCAACTTTTGCTTCAGCTCCAGAGTCTCACAGGCATCAGCTAGGTTGACTCTCTCTTCAACCATCTGCCTGAAGCCTGGAAAGACTTCTGGTTTTGCTATCTCAGCGGCCTCGTCCAGCTGGGTGGAGAGGTCCCTGGTCAGAGTGCTGATTTGGACTGGTGGCTTCAGGTGGGGCAGGAAGTCCTCGCGGACTTGAAAATAACCTCATCCCTCCTGAAGTCACAGGTCACATCCTCCTTACCATAAGGGCAGGAAGTGTACACCAGGAAGTTACCCCCATGCCAGGTAAAGATCCTTTCTGGTGTTGTGTTGTCATCACTGTCACTGTCAAAACATTCCTTGGGGAATGGCCCTAACAGTTCATTTCCTAAATCAATGGAAAAATGTCGGTCATCAACCGTCATTCCAATAATGGTGCCCGCGGCTAGAGTGATACTCTTTAAATCACTGTTATCCACCTCTATTGGAATGGTGTCATGTTCTATATTGACTAGTGGTGTTGGGTTTACCTCCAACCCTTGCTGTTGGAGAGAAGCATTTAGATGAATATAGGCATCAGGGTTTTTTTAATTTCTGTCCTCTTTTAACTTTCACTTCCAGGGAGAATTGTCGGGTCCTTTCCGGGATGGTGACTTCCTCTCCAATCTGAATTTCAACTGCGTAAGGCAGCAGTTGAGCTGACCTAAATGCTTTCTCTGGATCATCAAAGCCCATGGGATTATCCGCTAACCGGGACCAAACTTTGAAGTTTATTAGGTCCAAACTAATGGCAAAGCGATTGAGAATGTCACTGCCTAGGTAAAAGGTGGCAATGACGTCTCGCACGACCCGACAATTATGGACTATGCTCTTGTTGCCTATGGAGATTTTGAGCATACACATGCTTGGCAGGAGATGTTTGGAATTGGGTGTTTCGAGATCCATTTCCCATTTTCTATCAGTTTGAATGTGGGAATGGCTGGATCTTTTGGAAGTTGCCAGAACATGGCTTCGCTGTTGAAGCTCTTACCGTTGCTCACACACACTCGGGGCGAGAACAGAGTCCTTCCCTTCATTTAACAGAACAGGGATGAACAACTGCTCTCCAATTTGCTGAATATCAGCCAGGCTCTGAGCTGGTTTCTCATCTTTCTGAACTATAGGAGTGGGAATGTCTGATTGTGGATTGGTAAAGAATTTCAGAGTGTTTCCTTCCAGTGTGGAATACCACCTTAAACTGGAAGCAAGGTTGATTTTCAGAAATAGAGAGGACCCCCCCATCACCAGTCTGTTGTCCTACAGCTATTACTGTCACGTCTGGAATTTGGTTGTTCTGGAAGTGAAATTCTACTTGGTCAGATTTCTGTTCAACCATGTGGCAGATGCCGTTTAAACTAACATGGTTGACACTCTGTTTTAATTTTATTGGTCGGCTAGTCTGGGTCCAGAGGACCTTGTTTATGCAATCGATTATGGGGTGACAACATTCTCAGGAAATCATTCCCTTGTAAACAAGGGGTGCCCTCTGGAGTCACAACTATGACCGGATGCTTCACCTTGTGTCGCCCAATTTTAATGTCCAAATCCGCAGTGCCCTTGACGGGAATTTCCTTCTCGTCAAAGTCCTGAAGCTGTCCAGGAAGAGAGGTGAGAGGAATTTGGTAATTCTCCCCCCTTCCTGAATTGTTTATCAAAGGCCTTTTTGGACAGAAGTGTAGCTTGAGATCCAGTGTCCACCAGTGCCGAAATTGTACCCTGCCATGTATTTCACCCGGGGCATAGAATCTTCACTCCTTCTCCGCAAGGAGGCACAGATAATGCACATTTTTGGACAACTGGTGGGTTAATTTTCTACTTTTGGATATGGAGAAAGAAGAGATTTGGGCAGAATTCGGTGTGTAGCCTAGGGAATCTGCAAAGAAAAGATGGCAACTAGAGATGGGAGAAGTTTTGAATTCCCCTGGTTCCGGTTCTGGGCCACCCCCCCACCCCTTTTTGGAGGCAGTCACCAGGATGGGTTTGAACCAGGGGATTCTGATGCTGTTGGTTCTGTGATGAGATGATGGGCGGCGCTAGCTCAGTCCCCACATCTACCCAGTCTGAATTTGAATCCTTTGGGACCCAATGTTCTTTGGGAGGAGTTCCCCCATCTCTGAAGGAGAAGATCCTTTTCCCAGAATCCTCTGAGGACCTCTCTCCTTCAAATTGGAAGATCTGTACCTCCTCCACAAAATGGATCTGTTTGGTTTCTTTGTTTCTCCTACCCCCTCGCTGCTCCTTGAGTGGCAGACTTTCAGGGGCAGGAGATTTTGGTTCTGGTTCCTGGGTTTCCAGGGGCTTTCTACAAGTGGGGAAGGTAGCTTCCTCCAAGGCTTTACACCCCCCTTCCCCTCGTGCCTCCTCCCTGGGAACTGGTGGGTTGTCGGGGTGCTGCCCCCGTCATTGTTCTGGAGCACCAGGTCCGGAGTTTGAGGCATTCTGGGCCGGCATGCTCATCTGAGGGTTCTGCTGAGCCCGCAGCATGCGACCCAGATCCTGTGCCATATTTTGGACCTGTCGCTCTAGATGTGAAACCTGCTCAGGCTGATACAGGGTTCTCATTTCTCCCCTGGGCTGATCCCGGGAAGAGTAGCTATCCCTTCTCTGGTAATAGCCCGGGTTGGGAAGATTTGGGTACCCCTCCACCCTTGGCCTCCCCTCTCCCCTCTCCCGGATTAGGTTATCTGGGCTCAGGAAAGTGGGGAAAGAAGGATGGATTGTTCTGGGGTTGGAAGTTTTGTGGGTACCTGGGGAAAAAGTTCTACACAGGATTTGGAGAATTTCTGCCCTCCTGGGGGAAGTGAGGAGGGAAGTTCCCTGGGTTAGGTGCTTGGTTGGATCCACCCCCCTTGGGCTGGAGGAGTCCACACATAACCCAGGATAGGTCGGTTACCCTTGTAGCGGGGACTAATATAGTCAGGGGAGTGAGGGATCCCATTTGTGGGACTACCTCCTTGGCTCGCTGTCTGTGACTGTCCCGAGGGCCTTCTGGGCTTGGAATTATTCTGCTGTGCAGGTGTGTTTTTAGGCCCCCCATCTCCAAATCCAAAATGGGGGTGACCTTCACCTCTGCCACTTTAGCAGCAGCAGGGGTGCTGGTTGGTTTGGGGCTTTTTTGAGTATTCTTGTTTTCTATGGGCTTTTGTACCTCATAGATCCGGGTGGCCTGTTCAATGACCCAGTCTAGTGATCTTTTCTCATGAAAATCTCTCACTAGCTGGGTCATGATGTACTTTGGTAGAGCGTGGAAACAAGTATTGACAAATTCTTTGCTGTCCGTGTTCACCCTTCTGGTATTCTGTGCAAACACACGCTTTAATTCCTGCACAAATTCTTGTGGGGCCTGATCCTCCCCACATTGCAAGTTGTAGGCTGCCTCGCGAGCCTCTTGGGGATTTCTGTGAACAGAAAAATGCTTCAAGATGGCCTCCCTGTAGGCGGACCATCTAGAATGATTTTCGTTCTCCAGCCCCGCAAAGAAACTGGAGTATTATGGTAAGAATGTCCATTTCACATACTGAATGCAGCTACTACTGTCTTTCAAATGGAAAATGTCCATCATCTGCTCAAAGAGCTCTAAGTTCTCCCAAATGGTATACTTAGCATTCTTATGATAAGGCGTGATGACACTCCTTATTGCATTGATTTGTTTTAAGGGGTCCTTAAGCAAGGCCCTTTTTGCCTTATTGGCCTTCTTGGTTCAGGCAACCCCGGTCCAATCATCCTCTGACTCAGAGGGACTGCTCCCAGAGGTGCCCGTCTGGTCTTCTAGGTTCTTTCGGATTCTGCAAGCCTGGGAATGGCTGGCAGAATTTGGGGACCTAGTCTCCTGTGTCCTGGGGCGCTCAGAGGAGTCTTCTGATTCCTCCTTGCTCCCAAGATTTGATGGGTACCCCCCACTGTCCTAGCTGGGCAGAGGTTTTTAGGATTCCCTTAGTGGGCCTACTCTCCTTGAGTTCCCCACTAAATTTCACTGTACTTGGGTACCCATACTCAGGTGCCTGCCCATCCATTCCTGGGAGGTACTGGTCTATGAGCCCCATACATCTGACTGGATAGTAATCTGCCATCCCCGTGGCCCTGGGCTCATGTGCGCCAGTGAACATGGGGGTGGGAGAGTCTAGGGACTGGGAGAGATGAAGGCCTCTGGTACTAGGGCTCCTGAGGTTATGCTCAGGTGCTTCCCTTTGCCAGCAAACCTCATCTCTATCAGCCCCTGCTCCCTGTTGCCATACAAGAACCTGAGCTTTCTGTTCCTCAATCAAGGCCTTACTACTCTCTATCAGTCTCTCTTGCATGGCTTCCTGCCTGTGGAGCCTATCATTGTTCTGACAGAGAGTCTCATTTTCTCTCTGTGCTTCCTGGTTTGCCTTTGAGTACTGGGCCAGTCTTTGCTGCAGGAGGGTTACCTCATGAGTCCGGTCCCTAGTGGCCTGCTCATTTCTTGCCAGAGCATCTTCCACCCTCCTGGTGTGCTCAAACAATCTATCATGCTCTTTTTGGAGGTCACCCAGTCCCTGGAGGGCCAGGTGATTTTCTTCCAGTTTCCCTTTTAAGTGACAGACTTCCTGGCCTAAGGTGTCCCTTTCCTGAGCAAGAACCTGCCTCTGTGCTGCCAAGTCATCCCTCTGTCTTTGAAGGGCACCAGCCTTCTGGCGCTCTTCCTCAAACTCTGACTGGGTGTCCAGGTCTTTCAGAATTAATTTGTTGCTCTCTCCCTTCTCTCTATCTAGGTGGCTTTGCAGGGTGACTACCTGCTCTGTGCATGCCCTGTTGCAATCCAGTTGTTGCTCCAGCTTTTTCTGGCTCTGCAGTAGGGAGTCCAAACTTTCTTGGTACTTCTTCTGCAAGGCCAGAATTCTGGTATCCTGTTCTGCCCTTTTCTGTTGCAGAATACCCATATCCTCTTTTATTTTAACTATATACTGCCTGCTTTCATTTTCTGACTCCTGGCTCCTCTGTAGCCTCTGTTCAGAAGAGTCCAGACCAGATTGGTCCTTTTCTAATGCCATCAGTTGCCTACTTGCCAGATCTTGGCCTTCAGCATATTTATCCTGTATGGCTCCCATAGATAAATATAGATATGCCGCTATCTTGGCAATCTTATTTTGCTCATCCTTGGCCTTAGGGGCCATATATAGTTCACTCAGGGCCACATGTAAGGAACCCTGGTCTTTTCAGTTATCTAACCCTGTTGCAGTGATCTGTTGTGTGATTGCCTGCAACCACACATTCTGGTCCTGCTCAGTCCATTCACCTCTCACAAATAACTTATGTAAAAGGTGTTCTCTAGCCATCTTGATGTCTACCATTGTCGCCATTTTGGAAATATTGATTTCCTTCTTGACTTACAGAGGTTTCTTATTTTATTTTTGCAAAACAGACCATTTCCTTAGAGCGTTCCCTTTTGAGGGGTGCTTTTACAGTGTAACATAGCGTGGTAGCCCAACAGGATTAATGTATCCTGTCAGTTAGCACACTGTATTAAGCTGCACAAGTGGTAGTTCTAATCCAGAAATCCCGGACGAGCCGCCAATCTGTAAGTGGTTTTAACCCAGCACTCCACATAAGTTAATGCCTAGAATGGGATGCCCAATGGAAACCCTTATTTATATATTTTTATGTCAAGCTTTTATTTCTGGATGATGTACCCTTATATAACGCCCCTCTCTTTGAATCCCCCCGGTCTCACTGAACCAAGAAGAAGGTTTGTTTTGCAAATTAAAAGATTTATTTGTAGAATTGAACAATATATATATATCACTTTTATAGATATGAACAATATATAAATATCACACTTATGAATATGAACAATGATCACCAACGGGTGATATTACAATAATCAACAATCTCTTTAATCAATTAGGAGTAGGAATAGGAAGATTAATGCAGCAGAGAGTAACTTTGTATGGGTTCAAGGAAATGCAATGATAGGAAAGAATGCAACACAGAAATAAACTTGATATGACTTCAATCAAAGACAATGTGATCACTCTTTCCCCCTGTTACTACTCACTCCCCCCAATATTCAATATGAAGAGATGGAATGAGGGCACACAGGTTTCAGGAATACAATCAACAATTGCAATTTCAATCCCGATCCCCCCAGCAAGCTTATAGAGAACAGTAATGATTTTAAAACAGGACAATTGCTTTTAAATGGTTTTTGAAATTAATGGTAAAAAACGCTAAAAATGATTTTTAATTCACTAAATAGGATTCAGAACTAGTGAGAGTTGCTTTGGATTTGTTCAGGGAAACACTAGCAATGATCGTCGGATGATTAGCAGATTGAAAACGAAATTCAGAAGTTGAAAGCAAGAAATAGCTGTTTTTACATGGAGTGAAATTGAGCCAAATACGAACTCGTGGCAAACTTTTCAGCACATGAAAAATGTGATTACAGCAACATTATAAGGAATTGGAATGTGGTTCTTAGTTCGTATCAAAGCTGAGAATGTTGGCATCAAAATAACATTTAAATTAAGTAAGTTATTATCACGTACGGTTCAAAAGTTACAGAGGTTTTAGTGAAGGTAGATTTTTCTCAAAAGAGTCAAGATTTCAAAATGAAAGATGCGCTGTTGAAGATTTGGAACAAAGATTTCTTAACACTAGAGAGTCTAAGGAGCCACAAACTACACGGACAGCACAGCCACCTACCCAGAGGCGCCTCCGGATGGTTTCTATCTGCCTGAGACAATTGCCTTTCTCCAGAAAATATATATTAGCGCCAGGATGCTTATCACTACAATTATCACAGGATTATGTGGATGAGAGAAGAATTTAGGATAGACAAACGAGATTCAATAATACAGTCTGGATATGTTGGAATGGGTTAGAAGAGATTAAATAAGCTAAGAGATTACTATGGGCAGTTCTATGCTAAATACTGACTACTATGGCTTTGGAATGGGCACGTCAAAGATCTGGTCAAAGGTTTGGATGGAATTCGCTCGCCACCGGACAGGTCTCAGGCGCTGGGTTCTGCTCTCAGCAAGACCCTCTGGTCTGCACGGCCTCTTGGACTGGATCTGACGGGTTCTAGGTTACAGCTCTGCCGGACTGGATCTGGTTCTTGGGTTCTAGCAAGGGTTCTTGGCCAGAGATAACCAACACAGCACAGGCAGGCTGTTGAATTGATTAGGCTGTATGGAAGTTTAGGGGTTAAAATCAGGTTGCAAGATTTTAAAGGCTTGCTGAAAAGGGTTCAGCTTTTTGGGTTAGGCCTCTGCTTCAGGGTTCTGGAGTCTGGTTCTGGAGTCTGGTTCTGGAGTCTAGTCCTGGAAATGGGTTCTTCCTGCAGAGCACTTCACCGGTAGATCAGTGATGAGTGAGTGTGTCTGTCTGGGTCCTCAACAGTCCCTATTTATCCATCTTACAAAGGGGTGGGGAGGCTGATTGCACTATGCCCAACCCTCTAAGGATCTGATAGGTCAGAGAATTCCCCCTCTCCTGATTTGAGAAAGGAACAGTGTGTCATGATGTGTCATCATGTGTCAGAGTGACACAGTGTTTAGGGTCCAGAAAAAATCCCTCCCCTTTGTTCTTACCCAGAAAATCTTTTTTTCCCCAAAAATATATTTCCAATATCCACAACTTGTTAATACATATTCACATGACCGATTAACTAAGGTACGTTTCTGTCAAAATCTTATCTTCCTACGAGTTTTGGTTCACAAATGACAGTTTTTCGCACTTTTGGGCGGTTACTCAGTGTCAGTTCTGTACCAATGTTTACACATGCATGCACATGCCATCTGGGCATATCCCTGGAAATGTTCATGTTCCTAACATTATCACAATAGCTAGAGTATGAACCTTTTCGTGGTTCAGTCTCTGAATGTCGCACAGATTAGTTTTAAACTGTGAGCGAACTTTTCATTTTAATAACCCATAAATCCCATATTTCTACCAGTTCAGTACAATTTGCTATAAGTCTTTTCCACAAACATACAGTTACTTCAGTTTCAAATCCACATTTTCAGTCTGGCCCGCCTCCAAGGCTTGGCTGAGCCAGAGAGTCACATTGGCTTGTCTTCCTGGGCAGTTGGTGTCAGTCACACCTGAATTAGCATTTTCTTTCATTTCAAGGAACCCATTGTCTCTTTCCCAGGGCAGCAGAGGAAGTCTCCTCCACTTCTTATTAGCAACCCCATGCGATATTCTCTCCTTTTGGTGGGAATGAACAGGGTGGTGTGTTCTCAGTGGTGGGAAACCTCTTTGAAGTTTTAGCTGAATCAGGTAACCTTATAGTCAATTGTGACATTGTTCCTTGTGAAAAATTACAGTTGCAAATTTAAAATAAGCAAACGTATCTTCAATTCCAGTCTTTTTCAACGTGAAAATCAATGTGTGGCACCCTATATTGCACTTCATGGAAGTCCCTTCTTTGGCATATTTAGCTTTTGAGACACAAGTTTCACTTGACAGATTTAGAGATCGCCAGCGTCTGACAGAGGCGAGTAACAGTATTGCACCCATTTTTGACATATTTCTTTCCAGCAAGTATCTTTAAAAGTGGATTTTGTTCTGATAAAATATACTTCTGCTGACATTATATTTATGTGGATTCTTGAAGTAGAATGATGTTCAACACCCCACAAGGAGGTTGGATCTTTTGGGTGGTTTGTGAGCCATGATTTTTGCAAATTTGACAACCAAGAAAAACGGATTTCCACACAGCTCTGTGTTTCTTTTGCAGTCATTTTGCTCTGTGGGCAGCCAATGGTGGGTTTTGGCAGTGCACTCCTGTGTTACCACTGACATAGGCAAAAGTGGATGGCGGCATATTTTTCAGATTTTTCATGCGCACTTCTGGGTGATTTTAGCGTGCATAATGCTTTCCAGCGGCCATTCTGATGTTCCTGATGCAAGCAGTGCACAGGAATGTTTCAGGGCCTGGACTAGTGCTGTAAAAACATCCCACAGTTCCATACAACTTCTTCACCAAACCCTGTGAACCACCCTTCTGCACAGCCCCCACTGCCTTCTCCCATCTGTTTGACACAAACAAAACTCCAGCCAGTTTTAACATGGGAAGTTGCTTCCTTTGGGGTGGAGTGTCGCCTTTATCACACTTCTCTTCATATTTGTTTATTAGTACTACTTGTACCTTGTGCTCCTGGAACAGACTATGGACCTGACACAGTGTTAAATGCACCAAACACTAGGCTTCCGAGGGCAATACTTATTTATTTATTTGCATTTGTAAAGTGCCAACTGCCCTCAGGCATTGTGGCGCTGTAAAGAAGGCTTACTTGGTTACATAAGTGCTTTACGTGGCATGCATACATCAATGTTACTTGGTACATTTGCAGTTACAGTAAGTGCTTTGCAGTGATTACATAGATTGGTGGGCAAGTAAATGGTGGCAGCCACATCATACATGGTGGCAGCTACATAAAGTTGCATGGTCAGTGTCGGTAGACAAGAGCATGGTGCCCGCCACATGTTGCATGGCGGCAGCTACAAATAGTTGCAAGGTCATAATTAGTGGGCATATCCATGGTGCCAGCCACATGTTCTATGGCGACAGTGGCACATAGATGCAAGGTATGAGTCCATAAGTCGGTGTGAGGAGCATGGCACAAAATACAGAGGAGGCAAGCTACACGTAGATGCAAGGTTAATGCCAGCTTTGAATAGTATGGTGCCAAGCCCATGTAGCAGGCACATACTAGTACTGAGGCAGATCAACAAGCAGTAACGTGGAGCGAAGTTGTAGGTATGGTCAGCACACATTTCACACACTAACTGGGATGAGTGGGGGTTTTTCAGGGATACACAGGTAACCAACAAGGGGGTGGGAGGGATACAGGCAAACAGGCAACAGCAGGGGGTTTGGGGGGTACAGGCAACATCGGGGGGTGGGGGCAAAGAGTCGTACAGGCAACAGCAGGGTGTGGGGGACATACAGGCATACAGGCAACGGGGGATACATGCATACAGGCAACAGCGGGAGAATGGGGGATACAGGTGTACAGGCAACAGCGGGGTCTGGGGGATACAGGCGTACAGAAACAGCGGGAGGGTGGCTGGGATACAGTCATACAGGCAACAGCTTGCAGGGTGTGGGGGACATACAGGCATACAGGCAACAGGGGGATACATGCATACAGGCAACAGCGGGAGAATGGGGGATACAGGTGTACAGGCAACAGCGGGGTCTGGGGGATACAGGCGTACAGAAACAGCGGGAGGGTGGCTGGGATACAGGCATACAGGCAACAGCTTGCAGGCATACAGGCAACAGCAGGGGGTGGGGGATACAGGAATACAGGCAACAGCGGGGGGATACAGGCATATAGACAACAGCAGGGGGGCTCACCTTACGAAACCGGGCAATGAACAGGGTGACAAACAGGGCCTTAGAAGGTGGGTCTTGGGGAGGAGTTCCGGCGTCCACCTGCCAGCATCAGGATTGGCCCTTAACAGTAGGCCAGAGACCAATCACGCTGCATCAGGGGTTGTGGTGGGTAGGCACAAAGGAAAAGAAGATTTGTTCTGCCATATTGGAAGGTGGTGGCTAGCATATGGCCCTGGTTTGGCAGTGCACAATAACTCAGTGAAAGTCCCATAAATCCATAGTGCGCACTCACCTGGAATGTTTTAAAATGCCGGTAGCATTGCGGAGAGCACAGTTCTGCAAATTAGCGATTTTCGAGTGTTATTCGTTTAGTGTCTGCCCGGTGCTATATGTCTGACAGACAACAACACAATTGGACGTATTCATAGACAACAATTTCTGAATATTGGCCACATACCAATTTTCTTGTATATCTTTGCCAATATGCTGTTTGGACATGTGGGTGGGGTAATGAAGTTGATTGAATGCCACAAGGGCCAAATCTTGGGGCATCACCACCTTTCCTGCACTTGTCTTTCAGTAAATCAGTCAGAGACTGCGCACACCCCGTTCTTTGCGACAACAATTTCTCACTTTGCGGTGTCTGGCCTTTTATCTCTATTATGTCAGTGACAGGAAGTGCAGTTTATGGAACCTGCATCGCTGAGGCTGGCTGGCACTTCTGTCAGTCACTGTAACTTCCCTGATGACTCCTCATCTGAGGGGTCATCAGGGAAGTTACAACTCCTTTGTTTGCCCTTGCCAGGTCACTGACCCTCAGCGAACCTGCGGGCTCCATGATCTAATATGCAGATTAGATCACGGAGCCCGCGGGTTTGCAGAGGGTGAAAGGCGTCTCGGGCTCAGTGATCTATCTGCTCTGAGCAGAGATCACAGAGCCCGAGGCGCCTTTCTCCATCGGCAAAGCTTTATAAAAGATGCCTTGAATTGTATACGTTTCAAGCCATCTTTTATGAACGTAGAAATATTTCTATGTTTATAAAAGACTGCTTGAAACGTGCCGAATTCAAGGCATCTTTTATAAAGCTTTGTCGATGGACAAAGCCACCTCGGGTTTTGTCCGTCCTCAACACTTTATAAAAGCTGCCTTGAATTGTTTACGTTTCAAGCCGTCTTTTATAAACATAGAAATATTTTATAAATCTCTATGCTTATAAAAGGTGGCTTGAAAAGTGCACAAACCATAGTAAGATAAGCACACAAGTGTGCGTAAATTACTATGGTTTGTGCACTTTTCAAGCCACCTTTTTATAAACATAGAAATACGTAACATTGGTATGTTTATAAGGCTTGAAAGGTACACAAACCATAGTAGTACGCATACAAATATACAAATGCTCACATACATTTATATATTTGTTTGCGCACCTTACAATGATTAGTGCACGTTTTAGGCTAGGCCCACAATGGAAGCCATGCCCCCAAACGAGGGCCCCCCCTCAATTTCTTACCCCACTTAAAGCACTGACCTCACCATCATCTAAAGCATAGTCACATGCTTTGGGAATGTCATCCTCAGGACCCTCGTTTGTAACACAGTCATGCACTTCATCATCATCAGTGATGGGTTCAGTTAAAAAGGTAGCCAGGTTCACTGTTTTACAATGAACAATGTGAATAGATGGGCTTGAAAGAATCACTTCATGTATACGAAAGCCCTTTGCATAATCCATGTGGATTTGGACTGTTTCAGTATTGCAAACACAGCGTGTCTGACATACATTGTCAGTGAACACCCCATGATAATAGTAGCAGACGTCTCAATGGAAAAAGCAGGAGCAGCAGACAATGCTTGCTCACATGGAAACTGTCCTTGCATGACAGAGACCAGCATGCCACTGTAATATGCTAAGGGTTTGTGACCCATAGTGCTCTGTTGCATCAACACTGAAGTCATCATCTGACCATTAGAATGTGAAAAAAGCTAAAACGCTTTAGTATAGTCAGAAGCTGCCAGTAGAGGAGCAGCAGAGATAATGTTTGGCAGCTCCTGAAAATGGGTAACCATCTCATCAGTCGAAACTATGGTATTTTTTATTTATTGTGCTTCTTTGAGGGCCTGCAGTAATGGTCAAGTATATGACGTGTAGTCAAAGATACATGCTCTACAGCAATTACAGATGCCAAGAAATGTTTGCATGTCTTTAACCATCACTAGCTGATGGGCAGCGTGCACTGCTGCTGCAAGTTCTGAAGTTAATTTCTTACCATTTACTGAAATCAATTGACCCAAATACAGCACCTCTTGCTTGCAATACTGCAACTTTACTCTATCCACCTTATATCTGTTGTGAGCTAATAATTGTAGTAGGTAATCAGTCCTCCCTGCACTGTTGTTTGGTAGTACTCCATACCAACAAATCGTCGACATATTGAATAATAGTGCTGGGGACATCAAGGTTTCCTAATGTTTCCTAAATCCTCATGTAAGACCCTATTAAAAATACTCGAGGTCACACAGTGCCCTTGAGGAAGCCTGGTTTGTTGAAATTGGGCCCCAGCAAACATAAATGCGGTGAGATATTGTGAGTCTAGATACAGGGGTACTCACAGTAAAATAGGTTACCTCAACAGGTATATTACACAGTCTTGTAGCAGGTTTTAGAACCACCAGGAACTCTGCCCATACTCATACTACATCATTGAGGGGGCTCAAATCCTCCAACTAGCCCCCTTTGATTTCTTCACGAGGTAGATAGCTGTGTGACACAGTGAATTAGAGGGTAATATAATTCCCTGATTCAAGAGGGCCATAATGTGTCATAAATCCCCTCCTCTGCTGCCTTTGATAAGGGATACCCTTTCAGTGTGTATGGGCACAACCCACCATACAAACCCTACATCATGCGGATTGCTCATCCCCAACTTCTCAGATACCTGAGAAAAATCCTTTGAAGCAGAAGAGGGGCATTCCCTACCAGTAACATAGAACAGGTTATATGTCTACATTGTATCATTATCTCACAAGGGACACAGACTTCCAATAGTATATCCCCCCTTGTTTTCTTTGTTCACAAAGAGGTCCTCATCTACATAAAATCGTATGGTAGGATCAATTCACAAAACTGTGCGCCACTCCCCATTTTCATAATCAACCGCTATCAGCACAATCGTGTCCTCTGACACTAATACTCCTTCTATTTCAAGCATGATAATTGTTCCTGTAACTACTTCCTGAGATTGAGCAGGCCTAAACACAAATTCAGAGGTACTCACCAGTTTTTGTTAGCCACCTGTGGTAATGCACTAAATAGTATTGTGATACCGTCTATCAACAAATCAGGGGACATTGGTGTTCCTCTCACTGCAGATTTAATGCCCAATGGATGTAAGTCAATATTACCCTCACAGTACACATACCGGGCGTCAAACACACCAGGCCCCTTTTAGTGAACGAGATGGTAATTTTGAGCTTACTAAGAATGTCCCTTCCCAACAAATAGATGGGGGTCGCAGTAGAATACAAGGGGGCCCACACCTCTCTGTCCTGTACCTTAATTTGTAATGATCTCGTAAAATGAACTGATTGAATTGCCCCAGAGAAGCCCTGCATATCCATGACCTCACCTGACAGAGGGACTCCTCCCTCACTAATGCATGAATTTGTCGCACCCGTGTCCACCATAATGATAAATGCTTTACTGCCCATCTCCACGCCCACCAAGGGTTCCTCTTCTGGGTCTGCAGTGACCGATAGGATGGGGAACACTAAGGCTCTCTGTGGGCTGCCTAATCTGGATATGAATTTGTCCCTGGAAAGACAAATGGTTTTCCTCCGACCACTGTGCCCCAGTGGTAATGCGTCACTGTGCCATTCAGCATGGCATTAGTGTTTGTAATCTGAGGGTCCTGCTGTTGTCCTTGATGTACTGCATACAGTGGCATGTTCCTGGAGCCTGGAGCTGGCAACTGCGGAAATGACGGTGGGGGAGCAGGTGGCAATTGTTACTGGCACACCATAAGAAACTGCAGGAAGTAGCTGCCCATACGACTGTGAGTATACAGCCAGACCTCCGTGGGGATAAGGCTACATCTGTTGCTGGGTGTATGCAAATGATTGCCTACTTCTGCCCTCTCTTGAAAAATGACCCTATCACCCACATGTCCAACACTGATCCGCTCCTCCTGCCCAAACTCCCATTCCTCCAAAACCTCCTTGGCCTCCCAGGGCCCCTGAAAACCCCCTTCTTCCTCGCTGAAATCCCCTGGAAACTCCACTTGATACTGGGGCTGATACCCACCTGCCCAATCATTCTCACCTCCCCGCGCAGGTGCCAGGCGCATATCAGGCTGAACTACTCTAAGCTCTGCTGATTCCTCTGTCTACACTACCGCCTTGGTCCCTTCCAATGCAGCCTTCCCCAACTTCTTTTGAACCAGTTTTGCTTCCTCCCTTTGCACTCGCTGTGCTGCTTCCGACTCCTTTTCTTTGAATCGTTTACATTGATGAATAATAAAACTGAATTTCAGCCCAACCCTTTTCATCAATCCCCACTATCTTATCAAGAGCGTTCTGTATATTTTTTGGAAGTCCCCTTTTACAACAAAATGAAAAGAAATCGAATCACCCAATCCCGAGAGACCCCCGTTTCTGCCCTCCACATTTCCTGTATGTGCGATATATAATCAGCAGGGGCCTCATCATCTCGCATTGTCCTCTGTGCGATCGATTGGAGATCAGGCGTATCAGGACATGTGCGCCGTAATGCTGGGCAAACTTCGGACCTAAATTCATTAAAATGTGCCTCATCATGACAATCACCTTGTCTTCTGCCATGCTCGGTGGGAACGACCTCGGTAGAAGTTTGTCTTGGGCGGAAATCCTTTGTATTCCCTGCAGAGGCTCCAGAGTGTCTGAGAAGGCATGAAGCGAGAGAGGAGTCCACAACTCTGCAGCCCTTTTTCTTTCACCTTGCCTGAAAGAACCAATTCCCAATAGGGGCTGGTTGTCCTGTTTGGACAGCCAAACCACTGCCGTCTGTAAACTGCAAGGAGAGATTGTGCTGTAGTTCCTGATAAATACTGATAAATACTCCGATCCTGGAAGCTGCTGGCAAGTCCTCTACTGGAGCTGAATCCGAAGAGGAAGATGAAGAAAAGATGTCTGTAGCGATTTCCAGCAACCGCAGAGCCTGCGGTTTAGCTGGCACCAGATGCAACCTCTCCTTCCAATCGAGGGGGGTCCCAAATTTGATGTCTACTACCTAGATACTGGTGAGATTCACTAGTCTCAAGAATACTTGCATTCTGAGCCACCCCACAATGTGCTGTAACCTTGCTGGACTGCAAACACTCAAGACACTGGGACCTCAAGCCAGAGTACAGTGCATGGTCTTCCAAAGTCCAAACCTTGCTGAAACTTCGGTGGACTCATGCTGGATCTCAGGAGACACAATTCAAATCCCTGAAGTCCCCTCACCATAGTGCTGGACCAAGAACGTGAAAAGAATCCAACCAGCAATATTTATTCTCCATCCAGCTCCTGTAAAGGGGCACCACATCTACAAAGCCATGAGAATCCATAAAAAATCCTTTGCTGGAAGACTCCTCTGATGACTGCTGCTGCAAGTTCCCATCCAGTGTCCAGTTCTTTCGTCTCCAGAGACCAGGAATCGAGGGAACAGGTCCTTTGCTGCTGCATCCTGAAGGCATCCACTCAGAGGGTCCTCCTGTCTCCTAAGGTACTGTGCTGGCTTGGGTTTTACTTACCTTAGGTCTTCTGAGAATCATGTGAGGCTGAGTGGGTGATTCATGTGGTTGGGAGTTTTCCCATACCACATGCTGGAACGCATATAGGGAGTCTTCTGTTAACTGCCTAAACACTTGCAACTAATTGTAATACTTGTTTAAGAAGATATCCACTGGAACCAGAAGAAAGGACGGACGAACTCTAAGGACAACCCTGTCCTTATGAAACACAGTGAAGGGTGGATTAACTGAAAGTGCCTGTAACTCACTCACTCTGTGAGCAGAAGTGACCGCAACCAAAAATACAGTTTTACGAGTTAACAGTCTCAAAGGGCATGAATGCAAAGGCTCAAACGGAGCACCCATCAGAAACTTGAGAAAAAGGTTCAAATTCCAACCGGGCACCTGCAAAGGTGATGGAGGGAACACATTAGTAAGCCCTTTCCCTGACCCTGAACCCTATCCTTACCTGCCTACATCTGGCTCATAGACCACTAGGTTCCCTCTTTTGCCTCTGAGGAAATGTGTGCTATAGATTACGGATGGACTTTATAAAATAAGGATTCTGTCAAGTGTAAAAGTACTAACCTGCTAAAGAAATTAGTGTGGTAACTGTATCTCTGTGATAGAATATGTTACAAAATGTCCTTAAGTTTATACTTACCTTTGAGTTGCATTCTGCCCCTCTAAAAAGTATATGAGTTACTAACTTTGAATGGTGTTTGCCCCTTCTAAAAAGTAACTCATATTGGTACTGTTTTATTATTCTGAACTGAATGAGTGTAGATGCTTACCAATAGGGTTTAACTACCTTGAATAACAGATTGTCATTCTTAAAGTGTACCATTGGGATTTACTTTCCCTATTCTGCTTAGTGCATTTCTAAAACAGTATTGAAGTTAATACTTGTCTTTGGGTGGCTGGTGGCCCCTCTTAAAAGTTTATGGTTGTTTAAGTACCCTGAACAGCTGCTGCTCTTCTAATCTTGTAACATTGGGGTTTGCTTTCCCTGAATTGCTTAGTGCATTCTAAAATAGTTATTGAGTGTTTACACTCCAGAAAGTATGAGTTACCTTACTAGCTCTGAACTGTGTTCTAAAAAGTAATATCTGTTACAAGGTGTATACTTGTATCTGGATTGGTATAGTTAATCATTTCTGCATCTGAGTTCTACTGAATGACTGACAGGGTCTACTACCCTTGAATTACTGATGGTGTATATATAACATGGTTTAACTCCCCAATAATATCTGACTGTCATTCTGAATGTGCTGTAGGTTTGACTCACCTTGACTGCTTAGTGTAATCACCTAACTTCCCCTTTTGTGATCCGAATAGCATGACATCCACCTAAACAAATATAGTAATCTCATATCTGGAAAGGAAACTGGAGAACCATCAAGAACAGTGTTAGGTAAGTTTTTTCTAAAGTCCAATTGGTGTTGGAGTATGTAGTGAACTTAGTAAACGAGTTAACTGTTCACCTGGAGTGTCGGAGTCATTTGTGACCACAGTTAGAACTCAAAAGACTTCATAACACTTATCTCTGGTGTAAGGGACCCAACTCTTAACATAGGCCTGCACTAGACAAGTCAGTAGAGTGGCTGAGCAGAAGGCTTATCTTAGGAGGGGTAATGGGAGATGTAGAGCAGTACACTGAAATCATTAAACACAGGGATCCAAGTAAACACTCACTTAAAGTTATTTTAAAATACATTTATTTATATGTATATACACAAGGCACACAAGCAGATCAAAAATGAAGCAACGAACAATAACAATCAATGTGAAATGGGATTGTAGAGGAGTCCCAAATGCAGCCCGCACTCCAACCATCATTTTGAAGTACCAAGAACGTTCACGCTGAAGTATGTGATGAACAAATAAACCAGCAAAGAGCCGCAGTGGGGCTCTGTCTAGTACCTATCAGAAGAACAGCACCCATTGAAGTACCAATACTGAGGAAACCAGGGACAGTAAGGTATACATTGAGAAAACCATATCAACAAATGAAACAAAATGAAGGTTATCTAAGTACAGTCCCTGAAGAAACCAAAAAGGTCTTAATGGAAGATGAATGGTGACGACATGAGAACCCGAACGGACTCACATATAGATGAAATGACGATATGAGAATCACATAAAGAGATGAAATGCCATGAATAAAAGACATTGTGAACCCAAAGTGAAAGATAAGAAGCTTAAGCCATGAGCATGATGAAGATTTTCAACCATTTTACGCATGTACATATGCTTGGAACCGCAAGAAAGCTAAGAGAATCATGCGGCTTGCTATGCTTAGTGGAAAGATAGTGTGGCAAGCACCACCTATATATATCTACCTCAAACGAAGCACATTATATAAGAGTATTTCCACTTTGCACAAGAAGCAGAATCAACTCAAGGGTTACCCAGGCCACACGAGAGATCTTCATATTTAGCGAAATCAAGAATAGAGCGGCAGAAGCTAAACTCAGCAGAGGCAACCCGTGCCAGGACAACCAAGGTCGTGTCAGAGGAATAGACGAACAGTAGCTACAATTAATTGAATTACAGAACAGAGTATCCTGCTTCAGGAAGGTCAAGATAAGAAACTGAGGCCAGGTGGTAGGTAAAACGAAAATCAAATACACAAATTATGTGAAGAAGAGGCAAATTCACAGTGTCTGAATCACGTGTCCAGCCGAGTAAGCAGCAGTGCAGCTTTCACAACTATACATGGCAGCAGGCCAGGAGAAGATATCAGAACTCTTCAAGACAGGAGATGCAGTTTCGAGGCCAACCAAAATGAATCAATTGACACATGGCTACTAAAGTAATGATTGATTGTAACCATAATTGGAGGAAGGCCGGGGGAACCATGGGGCACCCTGCACCTGGCCGACCATTCTCTGTGCTGCTAAGCAAAGTGGAAAAGTATGAGTGGGGTTGGTGCCAACCCAATCACAATGGACCAAGTAATTTAGGGTCCTATAGTTAGTAGAGCCATGGGAACGTCGTACTTTTAGTGATGTCTACAGTAGCCAGTTTGAAGGTAGGGCTAAAATGCCCCACCTACCATATACAGATATAGTACCTATAGTAAAGTTACCTTTTCCAAACCAATAGAATTGTATGACAACTTTTAAGTGTTACATGTCAATGATAACGAGTTTTCAGTATAAATGTTTTGATTTTTATGAAGTTCGGGGGAGTTGTGAAGCAAGAAGGAAGATCACGCAACCGCTGATATTCATGAGACTTCCCGTTTTTTGTACTTGTCATTAAACAGACTCCCTTTGCCAAACAGTTGCTATTGTTGATTTGGTGTTGAAGTATTAATCTGCACCCTCATCCATCTCATGGGTGCTGCTATCTTGTCTTAAAGTGCTCTGACAAGACCCCGACTCTATGGGCCGGTTAGGGGTCTCAGAGCACAGAATAAAGTTATCTAAGAAACAATAATGCAGGTGAGTAACTTTTTCTATCCTTTACATATCCAGCACACAGAGTGACTTCAATTAAATTCAGTATCAGCACTTATATATATCACCTTTGCAAAATTGAAAATGGGTGAGAAAGTTTCAGAGATAGAAAAAACACACTTTAGCAACTGCTAATAACAAGTATACTCTCCCAGAGGAATAAATGCTGTCTGTTGGCAATAAAGGTGTTCGGAATTAAAACCTATGGAGGAACCAGCACTGCCAAAGCCAGTAGGATGAAGAAGGTGGACATTTGGGAAACCAATTCAGCTAAGGTCAAATGGACAGTTCCAGTTCTGATGAAGATCTTCAGAGGAAAGGTTAGTTAACCAGTCAGTGGTTCTTGATGAAACACAGGAGCTCAAGACGAGCCTAACTGACAAACTTCAAGACCTGTAGAGAGGAGGTGAGGTCAACTCCCAATTTAAGACAATAGCACTTACGAAGCCAGGAAGCAGCAAACATTGCACAAGGTAATTACAACCCAAGCCCCACAGTACCTTGAAAGTGAAAGTGAAGAAAACATTGTAGCTGGCTTCTTTCTAGTTGCAGCATTGCAGACTCTGATTCCTGCTCCTTGGCCATGGTGATGAAAAGGGGGAACTCTGGTGGGATTCTATAGCATCAGCAGCAATGGGGTCAGCTCACTTCAGCGGCTCTTTGTGGTTTTTCGAAGCTCCAAGAAGAAACTCATATCACCGGTTTGAGTCTCTTCGATTAATTGGTCCTGAGCTCTGGTGAGGAGACTTTTCATAATGAATTTCTGCCTCCCAAGGTCCACATGGATGCCTGCAAAGTTTCAGCCGGATTCTATCTTAAGAAGATGATGCACTCAATGATGATCCAGGCCCCCAGGTATAAGGATTATGCAGCCCAGAAAGGTTACAGCAATGTGGGGAGTGGCCCAGAATGAAGAAGGTCTTGAGTCCAGGTGGTCCCACTAGCCTAAGGGAAGAAGTCATCCTTGGTGGTTCTTCCCTGTTGATATGAAAATAGGGTCAGCACAGCTGCAAGTCTTCATCAGTGCTTCTGCGTTCCTGGAAGGTGCTGCTGGATTCTCTGCTTGTCTTATTCTTCTGCTTCCTTGTGTCTGTAGTCCCAAAATCCTTGCCTTTTATGCGGGTTCCAATTCATTCACAGTCATGGAGATGTCAATTACCTGGGGGTGGCTGTCCTTCAGAACAGCAAGAGGCCCATTTAGAACTGGTTTCAGCCAGGCATATGTACATACAAAGGACAATGAAGTTTCAGCTTTTACCTCACTTCCTGCCTTTCTAGACACACTGGAGGCAGAGCAGGTATCTGGGCTGAAGCCTGACAAAGTCAAAACCCACAAAGGACTCAAATCTATTCTAAGGGATAGAGTAAAAGCCCACAAGGAACTGACAAATTAAAAATGGCAAAAAAAGAAGACAGGGGCCATTTTGAGAATAAAGCCACTGATGGGTGCTGTACTGCAGTTAAGAAATCAGCCTGCAAGTAACTTGCACAAAAGGTAGTACAAAGTAACCACTGCCACCAGACATTTAAGTTTATTCAGTGTAACTAAAAGTTACATGAGAAGTGGGAAAGGGAGTTACAATGTAACCCCCCAGCACCCAACATAAGATGGTGTGTGCTGGACCCACAAAAGAAAAGTTAAGTAAGATAAACATTATCTTACTATTCTTGGAAACTGCAGTCCTCACAAGAAAATGTATTTACACATTAAGAGAAGTCCAAGGGACTCCTTAGAGATACTGCACAGAGGGTGCTGTGTGTCACTGAGCAAAAAGCAGATGCCTGTGGAGTTTACCAAACTCCATTAAACAGTAAGAATCAAAAGTCACAGTCAGAGAAAATGAATTAGTGAGTGGTAAAAGTTCCACTCACTCAGGAGATTAAAATCAAAAAAGTCCAGCAAAAGTGCTAAGGACTCTCAGTGTAAAGGGAATTAGGACAGAAATGGAACATTCTACCTAACAAACATCAACCTAAAAGAGCAACTAGAAATCTCAAAGCCAGCTACCATATAATCGAATGCAACAGACATTGACAAAAAAGCAAAATGAATCCAGAAATGGTTGCAGAAACAAATGCCATTTGCCTGGAAAAGCACCTTGTCCCTTCAAGAAAGAAAGCTGTGGCAAGATGGTCCACACCCCACCTAAAAGCAATGAAAAGAGTTAACAGAAATATAGAACAAGAAAGGAGGAACAATTGGGACCAAGAAAAGAGTAAAATACCTACTACAAATCTGAGCATACAAATCCAAAATTCCGAAAGCTAAAAAGAAATACAATATCGAGAGGATGGAAAAAACCACCAACACTCAAAGAGAATTATTCAACATCATCAATGAGATGAGAAACCCACTGGGATGTAACAACTCACCCACACCCTCCCACAAATTATGCAATGATCTTGTGACCAATTCAAGAAGAAGATCACCAGCATGCACCAAGTCATACAGTGCATACCAATTGACCGGAAAATCCACCAGTTACCACCAACCACAGGACCAACTAAAAAAATGCACTGCTTCCAACAGATGCCGAGAGGTAAACTACTACGTTTGGTAAATAAGAGCAACATTGCAGGTTCTATGATGGACTCCTTCCCTCCAGACAACTACAAATTATCCCCGCAAAGGACACGTCTGAATACTACCTAAACCTTTTCAATCAATCCCTTTCAACCAGAGGTTGGACTGGGAACCAAAAGAGGCCCTGGAAATGATTTTCAACATGGCCACATATTACAATTTTCAGAAACCGCAACCCTTTATCTATGAGAAAATTTGGAACTCAAATAAGAAACACCACATAAAGAAGCCCAGGTTGCAGGGGCCTACCGGGAAATCTCCAGAGTTCGCTGTAGCCAGTCCACCCCTGTTTTCTACAGCAGAAGTACATAAAGCTTTCAAAACAGCCTACATCAAGCATCTACTCAAGTACACAATGGACGATGTGTAAGAACTCTCAAACTATAGACCAATATGTAACACCCCTTACCCGGCAGAAATACTAGAAACCTATGTCTGTGAACACCTACTGGAGCACTTTGAAATTAACCAACTACTGGAACGGGCCAAGTGGAATTCAGACCCTTGAGAGGAACTGAAACAGCACTAGTCTCAATATGGGATGACCTGAAGATGAACGCAGACTCCAACACCAAATCAGCACTAATATTACTCACTCTATCAGCTGCCTTCGACACAGTCAACGACAATATCCTAATAAAAAGATTGGAAGAAATAGGGTTCACTGACACAACACTGCTGTGGATCGCAGAAAGGACAGAAACAATATGGTTAAAGCCTTTCTAATGCACACCATGGGATTCCTCCTGCAGAGTTGCAAAAGTCTCATCACTATCCCTGCTTCTCTTCAACATCTACATGATGCCGCTTATCAACCTCATCAAAACCCTGGTACACTTGTCCAAGAATATAATAAAATGATGCTTACCACTTTAGACAAAATTGCTCCACTCAAACCGAGACCGAGCAAATCTAAATCTCATCTAAATAAGTGGTTTACCCCCCAGTTAAAAGACTTATGACTACTAAAACGGAAATGTGAAACCACCTGGAGATTACTCCCATCCAATGACAATAAATCTAAGCTAGCCAAAATATCTGTGCAGTACAAAAATGAAACTTGCCTGGCAAAAAGAAATTCCTATAACGAACGCATTGCCAAAGCACCCATTCCCATTGAGCCCTATCCAGGCCTGGGTTCCCTGTAGGTGGAAATACAGGGCCCTCCAAACTCGGAATGGCCCGGTAATTCCCCATTCAGGGAACCCACACCCGGACCCAGGAGGCTTTGTTAAAACTGATATAATATTGTTTCTTCCTCATTGTATATGTTGGCCTATGCCCAGTCGCTCTGCGAGGAAATCCGCATTGCAAGGTCGTAACCTTAAGTAAATCGAGCCTCCACTTTAGGTCAAAGCCGCCATTTTAGTTATTCGTGCAAAGTCACACCGTGGCTTAAAATGGCCGACCTGTGTTCTCTTGTTCTAACTTAACCTCTTCGACCTTTGTAGACAAGTTAATCTCCAACTTGCCTGCAGGCTATATGTTAGGGTCATGTAGACCTTGTCCTTTGTTGACCTCGGGATCGGGGGATAACTTGAATCAGCAATGTTAACCTACAAGTATAAAAGAACAATAATGCTATCTGAACATGACATGCAAAACATCTGTTTGACCTGCATTGAAACAAATGTGTAAAGAGTGTAAAGTTAAACCCAGAGAATAGTAGTGCTTGTTAGTAAAATGTATTACGAAGTAAACCGCATGCACGAGATATGTAAATTAGGAATGAACCTGGCGCGACCCTAGCCCAGTACATGATTAACTTGTAGGAGGCTGGACATAGTTATGAAGAAAACTGTATAAATATGCTGATGTCCAGCTAGCAATTCCTGTTCACTGCTCACATTGAACCTTCTGATGGTCTCTGTGAAGTACTGACGGCCAAATAGCTATTTGTGTACTTTGTTTTGTGAACTGCTCAGTATTGCAATAAAGATTCTGGGAATCTTTACAAGCCCGTGTTGGTGTATTTCTCTCTACATGGTGTAAAAGCCTTAATATTGTATTTTCTGATTCCACAATGTTGTGACCAGAGTTTTTGAGTCCAAAACCTGGTTGACTGTCCCATATCCCTAACTAAAGAGCGGATTGTATTTCCCTATCCCATAATGACACATAACCTATCCCATTTTGACCCTTTTCCTTTGTCCTACTCTCTAAGTAATTCTATTCATACCCTGATAACCTGTCTAAAACTGTTCTAATTCTCTGTGCATATTTTTCTTGCTTTCGTAGTGTTAGCACCATTCTTTCATTCACCCCATCTTGTATCTCCTTAGCAATATATATATATATATAAATTACTTTTCCATAAAGAAAAGGGGTACACTGCGTGAAGGGTTACAACTGTAGCGTAACTTTTATATTCACAGGTGGTGTTCCTCTTTTCTAGCCATTAAATCTAGTGTAAGTTTCTTCAAAACCGGTTTTCTATCCTTAATTGCTTTATTTTACCAACACCGAACATCCTTTCACCTTGAAACTCTCATCCAATTATCCAGCTATTGTCAATCCTTAACTTCCATATTGTCCCTGTGATATTCATCTATTCCCCAGCCTAAAAACACCATTCTGATTCTGTGTATTTCACCCATTTTCTTTAAAAAACATTTTGACATTTAAACTGAAAATGGTGAAAATGCCTCTTATTTTGTGAGGAAAGGTCGGATTTTGATTCTGTTTGCTGCATAATATCCCTGACTCCTTGCTGCTTGCTTCTTTCTGTCCACTCAGAATTCGATTAATTGTGGGTTGAGGGAACATTTCAGGGGGAAACCTTAACTCGGGTGCTATCTATCCTAATTGAAAAAGTGCTCCTATTAATTTGTGCTTTGGATATGTTCTTGTAAAATGTTACCCAAGTGTATTTCAGTGGTTTTCATTGTAATTATCACCCCATTGATTATTGCTGCCCAATAAAAAAATGGTGTGATTTTATTTGAATTTAAAATAAATAAATAAATATTCTGTGACCACCCACTGGCCTGGTTCATGGTCCATTGTGACCCAGGGTATTTGTAAAAAGGGGTTGTGAGACGGGTTGGCTATCAACTCAATTCGAATTCATAGAAAAGAAAGAGAAAGTATTCTAATTGAGCGCTACATCCTAGGCCCTAGGCTAAGGGCAAGAGTCCTGATTGGGTGTGTGACGCCCGGTTAGAATCCTTCACTTTCCGACTCATCTACAGTGTCCCACTCCTCTTTTCCCCCTCGCGTATGGTCATATTCGTCATCCCACTGTACCGTACCATAGTCCATACTTTCCTATTTCTCCTCTATATGCACATCCTTAATGGCTCTCCATTCATCTGTTCCTATAGGTACTCGCTGCCTATCTCTCATCTAATTTTAATCGAGCCAACTCACCTTCAACCTTCCTTAGTGCATCGACCAGCCCCTTCTGTGGTTTTGTATCAGTTCCTTAAGGTGTTTTGCCCCTTGCAGCGACAGACGTTGTGGGGTGAGGGTGATTGTGGTATTGGGCTGGCATGGGTGGCGGGGGAGCTGTGGTAGGCAAAGGAACAGATGTGTGATTTGTATATCCTGATGCAGTATGTGTAGTATAACATCCTGACAGAAGACACTGAACTACCTCTGTGGAGACTAATGGGGTTTTGGAACAGTACCAGTAGTAGTTACCAGGTCGCAAGGGCTGACCAACTCACCCATCGTTTTAAGGGATTCTGCAGACCCATCTTCCAAATCCTCCACCATTTTCCATTGTTCTAATACCTCCTTTATATTTTTCATTTTTTCCCCTTTTACTTGGCCACCAAAAATGTGTACATATGACTTAGTATTTCTCGATTATTTGTCCCCTGTTCCGGCCATGGCTTATACAACCCTCCTTTTGTTTCAGCTAGCCATTCCTTATGATACTTGAAAACGTGTTCTCGATACAAAGGAAGGGCTTTACACATGTATTCGAATGGTGTTGCTGGCTCCATCTTAGCTGCCCCAATATCACTGTTTACAATGTTATCAACACCCTGCCCAACAAGCTGTATCCCTCCTCAATGCTCCTTTCTTCCTTTACCGCACTCCAACCCCTCTCCCCTCAATAGTTACTCCCCTTCACACCACCTGCACACACAAACACATCCACTCACTCCTCACAGACTTTTTATGACACAACACAATAGGCCCTCCCTCGCCTCTGCTAATTACAAAAAAAATTACAGAAAAGTCTACTTTTCATTCCAACACCCACTCTATATCGGGTGAGGAGATACCAGGCCCACAAGGGCCTCTACCACAACAATGTCTCGTTCTCATGCCCCCCTTTATACTGGGCAGAGAGATCCCACACCCACTAAGTATATGGGGTTCTCTATCATATTCTTTTTCCTTCGTTACACAGCACTGTCTTCTTCCCTAATACTATAGGAAAAGGTCCTGTTACACCACAATCCTCCATATAAAAAAACAACTTAACTTATATACACCACCATGTGGGTTGCCAACCTATTCATACAATCCTCCCATACCACACACACATATACACACCCATTGTCACCCACACTCAAATACTCATGCGCCCTTACCATACCCCACTTGTTTTTCTCCAAAGAAGGTGCACTTACATCTGTTTGTTCACCCGAAGTTCTCCATCACGTGATCCCACTAACAACCTGCATAATCTGGGGTCAGGCCTCCGCTCCAAATAACAATCAGGAATTCTGATAACACAGCTCCTTTAAACCTCTCGATGGCGCACACAAAGGGGACTGGTAGCTGCAGGTGCGTACACCCCGCCCCATTAGCGACCCGGAATCCTCCGTCTTTGCTGGGGATTCTGGGATCATGTCAGGTCACAAATAATGTAGGGTAACTCCAAGACAATTGGCTTACACGGATTCCAGTCACAATTGGCGTTTTCTTTTCCCTTGGGCGAGTCCACAGTAGTAGTGTATTCTGGTTGCACTGTTATCTGCATGTCTGGCACCCTTATTGTGACCGTAACAAGGATAGAAAGTAATGCTTAATTTTGTCTGGTACATTTAGACTGTGCGCTAACAATTGGAAATTGAAAGTTGTCTTCAAAAACCACATGCATGCTTAATTTTGTACTTATTTATGTTTATTCCATTAATCTTCACTTATGTTGTATTAGTTTCATACAATTAACTTTCTTCAAATACTTTTGTATTGGTTTCATACACTTATTCTTCAGTTATGTTGTACTGGTTTCATACAATTTGCTTTCTTCAATTGTCTTTGTATTGGTTTCATACACTTATTCTTTAGTTATGTTGTATTAGTTTCATACAATTTACTTTCTTCTATTACATACACTTGTTCATTCATTTCTCAACACGTGTTTCCCTACAGTGGTTCCTATGGTTCATCAGGAGAGATACCGAAAGCTTTTTTGCTTCTTAATAAATCTTAAGAGGCTATTCTCAGTATTTTTAATGCGATTCAATTTTATCTTCTATATATTGTTTCCTATTTTCTTTTTAGATGAAGAGTTAAAATATCCGATTGTCTTCCATCAATGCACTGATCCCTGATTTACGAAACAAGATATAGATGATACAATTGAATCACATGAAAAATACTGAGAATAGCCTCTTAATGGAGGGGGGATGAGACAGGCGAGGTTGCTATCTTACTAGTACAGGGACAATTCTGATAGAGTAAGTGGACAGAAGGAAGGGAGGAGATAGGAAAGGTAGAAAGGGAAAGGAGGAGAGAACAGAGAGTAAGCAGTCAAAAATAGTGTAGAAGCAAGAGGGGAGAGCAAATGCAATTGCAGAAGTAGTAGTAACACATAACATTGCAAGCCAGGGTACAAGATGAAGATGGGAACAGCATGATTCAGTGCCACCATGTAGGTAGAGCCATTCCACTATAGACTTTCACCTATAAAATGTTTTGAGCTGTATTCTCTTGTTAGGGTGTACCATGGTGATAGGGAATATGAAGATTATATGCAGCCATCCTCTACTACCAATCAGGAAGCAGTGTTGCATTCAGATAAGGGAGACTGATGGGGAGTGTGATACATCAGAGTTGATTATGTATCTCAGTCTTCTTCCTCCAAATCCCTTCGTGACACTTCGTCTTCTGCACTGGGACAGACAGATGCCAAGGGTACTGGGACCCTCTACGATGGAGATGTTGGATACACTCAGTAAACACTGAAGTCATGAGAAAGGGTAGAGGCTGCCCAAAAGAGCAAGAACATCTGTAGCCTAAACTCATCACCTGGGGATCCAGCTATAGCTACCATTCACTTATTTCCTGTGGTGATACTGAGGATCAGTTTTATGATGATGGAACAGATCTCTGAGATGATAATTCTGTGGCTAACAATGGAGAAAGTACTTCTGGACCGCAGGATTCAGTGTGAAAATCTATGTTTTATGCAGGTTATTCGACTTGTACAGGAAGTGTTGGTGGGCGGGGGTGGGAGGGGACTATGCAGATGTTTTTATATGCAACAAGCTTGCACATATGCTCATACCAGGATGCATGTTGAATGTATAAGACCCTATCTGCCTCTGAAATGGACTTCCACCCCTGACATTGATCCTAAAATGGCTTTTTTCGTTATGGAAGAAATATCATTAAGGGGCAGAATAGGGTTCTCTCAACATCTCCAGTCCCCTTTTGAATGTTTTAGTCCTAGTGGAGGGATCCTCATTTATGGGTCATGCTCTTGATTCTGAGGAAGTGAGTACTTGGGACCAGCAGGATTTGTGCTTTCTGGGAGACGCCAACTCCTCAATCTTTCATGAACATCATACAGGCATGATATTATATGATAGGTTATTTATAACGCACTTAATACCCAGACGTTTCTAAGCGCGGACCCGGGAATCGAACCCGTGTTGCTCCGTGTCATCTTGCTTCCAAGGCGAGCACGTTGCCGCTGAGCTATCCCCCTGGGACGAAGAAAAATCAGCGCCAAGCTGAGTGCCTTTGCAGGAAGGAACTTGCCTTCTGGGCTTATATTCATTCAGAGAGAAATTCATCAAGGAATTGGCTACGTATGTCAGGACCTTCATTCCCTTAGAAAGGTCCCAGTCGTCGCACAACAAAATGTTCACCTCTTGGGTATTTTTATCAGGGTATTGCCATAGCAGGTGAACACCTATCTGGCCAGTTCCTCTGCAATACAAGTCCAGCATGTCAAAGAGCCCTTGAGTATGAGCCCTCCTTCCAACGAACTAGGCCATCCTTTTTTCCTCAGAGGTCATGCAACCTCAGATCACAAGTTCCCAGTGGGTCAGCTGGGTGAGCTGGATTTAACCAGTATGTGTATTTATTTATTTTATTTTAACAATTATAGCAGCACACCAAACCCTCAGGCATCAGGGCGCTAGTTACAGGAAGAGCAAATGAGAATCTTCAGCAAAAATCAGATCAGGCAGGTAAATAGTCTGGAAAAGCCACGCCATATGTTGCGGGGGGCTACACCAGGTAGCCATAAATACAAAGTCAAATCAGGTGGGTACATAGCCTGGCAAACCCACACCTCATGTTGCAGGGGACTACATCAGGTTTCCATAAATGCTAAAGTCAAGTCAGGTAGGTGCATAAATTGGCAGAGCCATGCCTCAAGGTGCTGGGTGCTGCATCAAGTGTGCATAGTGCAGTACTGAAAGGAAGTCGATAGGTAGTAGCAGAAAACAGTCAGCAGTAAGCAGCAGATGCAGGTCAAATGCAATGTATGTATGTAATTCTTTTAGTTATTTACAGTGAGTATCACAGCGCTGGTACAACTTGATAGGAAGAGGTTATAAAGAAACTACCTGTGTAGTGCAAGGCTAAGGTCAGAGCATGTGAGTTACAAAGACAAATCAAGAGCGTTACAAGGAATGAACCTGCGAAACATAGGGCTAGAAGACAAATCCGGAGGCACAGACAACTCAGGTGAATTGTGGAAGTCAAAAAGGCAATCGAACATGGTCAATCAGGCGAGATGCAGGTAAACTAATGAAGTAAAGCGGGTGATCACACACATTGCAAAGGCTAGAGTAGTCAGGTCAGTTGGGTAGTGGCTCTATCGTACACTGTGCAAGGCAGAATGGCACAGGGAGCAGCAAAGGGGCTAATGCTTCAGAAGGTGTGGTCTGGAGGAGAGTATGCTGGCAAGGTAGCGACCAAGTGAAAAGTGGTAAGAACAGATGCAGTTGAATATTTTACAGGTTTGAGACAAAGGGCAGGGCGAGCGTTACGGGACACGTGATGGAAGCATACATGGTACTGCCTGCAATGTGCAGCAATAACCATCAGAGATGAGTACATGCGAGCACGAGGGGTTGTGCTGCAGAAAGGCTCTCTTATCTGCCGGGATGATGATGATGGCAGTCACAGAGACATGTTGCGAGCCTGGTAATAACTGGGGACCCCATCCAGTGCCCAGACAGGCCAAGACAGGCACGGAAGAGTGCCAGAAGAGTGCCTTAGTGAAGATGTTTGCCAAAGGCCGGCTCTGCCTTCTGGCTCAATGCTGGGAGTTCTTTGATGCAGTGGACAGCCAATCGGATGACTCGGCAGTAGTGGGGGGCTGCAGGACTGTTATGCCCAAGTTGAAACTGGATGGTTTTCTTTCGGCCATCTTGCTCTGCTCACCGATGTGAGCTGATTAATGCAGGCTTGGTGGAAGTGATTCAGTGTGCTGATCTTTCTACATTTCCAGATATGCCTGCAGGGTTGTAGTTTCCAGATAAACCTGAAGGGGCAGGGTGACATTTGTTCCTACGAAACTGGTTTCTCATTTCTAAAGACCTCTGGGTGTTTCAGATGGTTCAGAGGTTTCATTTGGAGATTGTATTCACCCTCAACCCTGTTTAAGGGGGGAACATGCAGAACAATCATTAACTAATTTCCTAAGAAGGCAGCCATATACAAGAGTTGCCTTCACCTAAATAGGAAAAACAAAATGTCATGGACCTAAACTGTTTTGTTGTCTAATGTCACCTTGAGATGGATATGACTGACATACTGAAAGACAAATTGAAGTAAGGAAATTGGCTGGTTGGACCTCTTGGAGTCCCTATAACTATGTCCAGTTTCAGTGGAAGATCCCTTTTAAGTGTTCATCTCTGCCCTTCGTTCTCTCTTAATCTCCTTGGTATTGAGGACGGTGGCAGCCTTTTTGAGGGACAGGGGAACCAGGCTACTGATTTTCCTGGACAACATTTTGAACTTGGCCATGTCTGTTTGGGAAGCCAGAGCCCACACTTAAGGAATGGTTGCACTTTTGCCGTTCTTTAGTTTTGCCATACATTGAAACAAATCAAATCTGGTAGCCTTCACAGCACACACAGTTTCTAGGATTGATGATAGACTTCAGGACTACTTCTGAAAGACTTCACCAGTGTAAAAATGCATATATCAAAACTGAGTTGTGAAGGGCTCTGCTTTGCTCTATGATTTATATGAAGTATTGTCCCAAATTATAGGAATCGTCTCTTCTTCGATTTAGGCAGTTTTAACATGACCACTGTTTTACATGGTTTTTCAGTGACTGAAAATAAAGACTGTATGCAAAGAGTTTTCAAGTTGGATCCCGTTTTCACTAGAAGCAGAATAAGAATTTGAATGATGGATCATTCACCTGGATTCTTGGAATGACAGAGACATTTTCGCATAACCCCTTCCACCTCAGTTAGAATCCTATTCAAGCCTAGGGGGATGGGATTCCAGATGGGATATGACCACCACTGGAGGTGAGTGGTCCCCTCAAGGGTCTATTTTGCATACAAAATGTTTGCCGCTGTGTCGCAAAAGGTGCCTCCAGTTGCATGTTGAGCATGCTTAAGAATGCTTATATAGGATGGAGGATGCCCAGATCCCTAGCAGAACTGTGAAGGAGGATTTGGAAGCTCTGCCTCCCTTACTGCATCAAGGGTGAGGCAACATTTTTACTGGCAAATCATAATCTTGCAGTAGATTTGGGCTATTGACACCAGTCCATCATGAGCAATATTTCAGATTCTTCAAACATTTTGGTGGATGTTCCTAGTGAATAATTTGCATTCCCGGTCAGTAACCAGCTGCAGGGATTTGTCGGCTGGAGAACAACACCTCTGTCAGGATGCTTTTGTCCAAGAATTGTGTCCATGGATTATTAAAATTTTCTATATATAGCAAGTGACTCTCCACACTCATATAAAGGGTACTGGTCTGGTGGGTATGTTTTTGCCATCTCAAGTGTGGTACGTTTGGCCCTGAGAGCGACCATGGACAAAACACCCCTTCTTCTCATTTTCAGACTTTTGCTGGATCCTCAGCCTTGCCAACTTCCGCTGGTTCTGTAGAGGTCCTCCAACTGATGGCCTGAAGGATATAATGAGCAGATGGTCCCACAAGGTCACGTTGCGAGAGGCTTCTGCTTTCATACATCAATCTTGCGCCTACAGTACTACTAGCACCTATGATCCTGCATGGTAGGCTTGAGTAGGCTGCCATTTACCAAGGCATCGTGATCCCCTTTGGGAGTTTTTAATAAAGATATGTAATGCATTTGCCGAGCACTAAATCAGAGATTACAAAGGTTAAATAGGCACAAAAGTATCATTTGAGAACTGCAATGCAAATGTCAGTGCTTTAATCTGTACTGCAGAAACACAGGAGGGTTTTGAATACCAATCATACATGGTATTTTAAAGAGAATTAAGTATTTGCAGTAGAGCAAATACAGACAATGCTAGGTTATTGCACCTACCGCCAACTCTCCGTGAATGAGATGCTGCAAGATGGGGGGAGGGATTTAACGCGCAAAGGAATAAAGATGTCAGGGGGTCTGTTTGTGTTTGTAGCACAACATGTGGAATACGACATCCTCCAAAGCTTCCAGCTCATGTAATACCAGCATGTTAAGTAGAATATAGTGACCAACTCAGGATAAAATGTTAGCAGGATATTCAGAGTATGTTTTAAACATACCATTGGATGTATTGACAATGTTAGGGTTCATGGCCCGTGGGCTACGTTTAGGAGATTGCAAGTGCACATGAGCCAGAGTGCATTTAGCCCTTTTGCTAGATTTACATACACATCTATAATGCAGTTGTTTGAAATTAGCCACAATGTTATCCATGTGCAATCAGTTTACATTTCTGATTCGTGACCTGCAATGCCAACTGCAAGACAATATTTAAAAGAGAGTTAACTATTTGCAATAGAATGCATACAGATATTTATTTATTAATTCAACTACCTAAGTAAGGTGGTCATTTTTGTCACTGACCTTGCAGCCACATTTTCTTACTATTCTAAAAGTACTTCTAAGTCACCCATCATTTCAAGGCACAAAGTATTTAATAGATTCTGCGTGAGTTAGCACCCCCCTGGGCTGTTGACTGTTGAAGGGGGTACGGGTTCACCCCCATTCTGAGTATGACATTTTAATGGGATATTAACTCAATCGTGTTGCTATGTATAGATTGGCCTGGAAACATGATTCAGTGGTGAAGCTCGCATGCCTTGGAACCTTTAGAAGGGTGGTGGATGTTAGGACTCTACACTTCTCTAGATGCTTTTTTTCCCTGACTGTGTGACTTGCTATATCCATTGCAGGATGAAGACTGGTTCTTGAATGATTGATGTCTTAAGAAGGTGTGCTGAACAATTATTTAACAAGTTTCATAAACATGTTATTATGATTTCTCCCCTTACATTAGCCAGATGGGTCAGATGAGTCATGTCGCAGGCATGTGGAGATGTGTGCTAGTTCGTCAGATGCTCTTTAAGGGCCATGATGGCCTCCAAAGTATTCTGGTGTTGAGGAGTTTCTTAGGTTGGCAGACTGGTCAAATGAATATATGTTTTATGTATTGTACTGTGTTCCTAGGTGCATTCTTCAAGAGCGATTTTGTATCGGTTCTGTATTGTATTGTATTGTACACAGACTTGCTAAAGCGCAACTACGTAGACGTCTAGGTCGTTGAGCAAAGGCAAAGATTCCAAAGGGGCTTGAGAAGGTTCAAATAAAGGAAGAAATTGTGTTAAAACAAATGGGTCTTAAGATCCTTGCGGAAAGGCAAATACTGCTCAATTTCCCTAAGGAAGAGAGGAAGCTTGCTTTATGTCTTTTGATTACATGTGCCTGCGCACTGCCACTCTATCTAAATGGGATTGGCATTGTTCCGGCACCAAACAAAAAATGTGTTAATGCCATGAGATCCTAACCAATGCCAATGTGCATACAAGGCTGAGGGAAGCAATAATAAATACATGGGTATCAGGGTTCGCAACATTATATTGCAATGCAGTATTTCAACGATCTAAATTAGGACATTGATTTGATCAGCGGGCACACAATTTCAGTAAATTAAACTATCGTGAAATCGATAAAACATAACTTAATTCCTGTTTACGGGCGGGCCATTCTAGCATTTATTGGTCTCATAGTTATCAGTTTGGGACACGTGAGCAAGTCCTGCGTGCACCGGAAATAAACACAGGGTAATTCATAGAATTTCGCAGAAAAGTGTCGCAAGCGGCTGGCGCAGAGTGTCCGCGTGCGATTGTCTGCGCCAGGCGCGTGCGCTAAAACCGATTTCCGCGCACAGCGTATTAATGGATTTTAGGCTCCCAAACCAGCCGTGGCGCAGAGTATCGCAGCGACCCTGCAGCAGCGCCAGTAACGCCCCCAAGAACGCCCTCGCGCAAGGAAAAGCCATCAAAATCGCTAAATCATCGCAAAGGGCTGCGCTAACCCTGGACCAGTTTACAGGGCTGCCAAACAAGGAATGCAAAGCGGGTATTGTTTATATCAGGGGTACGCGGGAAGTTTTACACGGGATTAGCCAGGGTACGTGTATTACAGGGGTAGGGGGAAGTTTTACACGCGATTGGCTAGGGTACGTGTATTACAGGGGTACGCGGGAATTATCACACGCGATTTGGCTGGGTACGTGTATTACAGGGGTACGCGGGACGTTTTACACGCAATTTGGCTGGGTACGTGTATTACAGGGGTGCGCGGGAATTATCACACGCGATTTGGCCAGGTACGTGTATTACAGGGGTGCGCGGGAATTATCACACGCGATTTGGCTGGGTACGTGTATTACAGGGGTGCGTGGGAAGTTACACACGCGATTAGGCTGGGTGGGTCCTCACAGGTGTTCCCTGTACACCCTCCATGGCCCCTGCAGGCAGCCCACAAAACAGGGGACTACCCTGCACACCTGCTCATGTCCCCCAGCACCCCCACCCCCCAGCACTGTGGGCCACCCTCCACCAGGCCCCCACTCATGTCCCCTTGCACCCCCACCACCCAGCAGTGCAGGGGCAGCCTCCACCAGGCCCCCACTCATGTCTCCCACCACCCCCACCCCCCAGCATCCAGGGGCACCCTCCACCAGGCCCCCACTCATGTCTCCCACCACCCCCACCCCCCAGCAGTGTGGGGCAGCCTCCACCAGGCTCCCACCCATGTCTCACACCACCCCCACCCCCCAGCCACCAGGGGCATCCTCCACCAGGCCCCCACTCATGTCTCCCACCACCCCAACCCCCCAGCACTGTGGGGCACCCTCCACCAGGCCCCCACCCATGTCTACCACCACCCCCACCCCCCAGCAGTGCAGGGGCAGCCTCCACCAGGCCCCCACTCATGTCCCCTATCACCCCCACCCCCCAGCCACCATGGGCAGCCTCCACCAGGCCCCCACTCATGTCCCCTTGCACCCCACCCCCAGCAGTCATGGGGCACCCTCCACCAGGCCCCCACTCATGTCTCCCACCACCCCCACCCCCCCAGCAGTGTGGGGCAGCCTCCACCAGGCTCCCACCCACGTCTCCCACCACCCCCACCCCCCAGCCACCAGGGGCAGCCTCCACAAGGCCCCACTCATGTCTCCCACCACCCCCACCCCCCAGCACTGTGGGGCACCCTCCACCGGGCCTCCACCCATGTCTACCACCACCCCCACCCCCCAGCAGTGCAGGGGCAGCCTCCACCAGGCCCCCACTCATGTCCCCTATCACCCCCACCCCCCAGCAGTCATGGGACACCCTCCACCAGGCCCCCACTCATGTCCCCTATCACCCCCACCCCCAGCCACCAGGGGCAGCCTCCACCAGGCACCCAATCATGTCCCCTATCACCCCCACCCCCCAGCAGTGCAGGGGCAGCCTCCACCAGACCCCCACTCATGTCTCCCACCACCCCCACCCCCCAGCATCCAGGGGCAGCCTCCACCAGGCCCCCATTCATGTCTCCCACCACCCCCACCCCCCAGCAGTGCAGGGGCAGCCTCCACCAGGCCCCCACTCATGTCTCCCACCACCCCCACCCCCCAGCATCCAGGGGCAGCCTCCACCAGGCCCCCACTCATGTCCCCCTGCACCCCCACCGCCCAGCAGTGCAGGGGCACCCTCCACCAGGCCCCCACTCATGTCCCCCTGCGCCCCCACACCCCGCAGTGCAGGGGCACCCTCCACAGGCCCCCACTCATGTGTCCCACCACCCCCACCCCCCAGCTACCAGGGGCAGCCTCCACCAGGCCCCCACTCATGTCTCCCACCACCCCCACCCCCCAGCAGTGCATGAGCAGCCTCCACCAGGCCTCCACCCATGTCTACCACCACCCCCCAGCAGTGCAGGGGCAGCCTCCACCAGGCCCCCACTCATGTCCCCTATCACCCCCACCCCCCAGCAGTGCAGGGGCAGCCTCCACCAGACCCCCACTCATGTCTCCCACCACCCCCACCCCCCAGCATCCAGGGGCAGCCTCCACCAGGCCCCCACTCATGTCTCCCACCACCCCCACCCCCCCAGCAGTGTGGGGCAGCCTCCACCAGGTTCCCACCCATGTCTCCCACCACCCCCACCCCCCAGCCACCAGGGGCAGCCTCCACCAGGCCCCCACTCATGTCACCCACCCCCCCCCACCCCCCAGCAGTGCAGGGGCAGCCTCCACCAGGCCCCCACTCATGTCCCCTATCACCCCCACCCCCCAGCCACCATGGGCAGCCTCCACCAGGCCCCCACTCATGTCCTCTTGCACCCCCACCCCCCAGCATCCAGGGGCAGCCTCCACCAGGCCCCCACACATGTCTCCCACCACCCCCACCCCCCAGCAGTGCAGGGGCAGCCTCCACCAGGCCCCCACTCATGTCTTCCACCACCCCCACCCCCCCAGCCACCAGGGGCAGCCTCCACCAGGCACCCACTCATGTCCCCCTGCACCCCCACCCCCCAGCAGTGCAGGGGTACCGTCCACCAGGCCCCCACTCATGTCCCCCTGCACCCCCACCCCCCAGCAGTGCAGGGGCACCCTCCACCAGGCCCCCACTCATGTCCCCTATCACCCCCACCCCCAGCCACCAGGGGCAGCCTCCACCAGGCACCCACTCATGTCCCCTATCACCCCCACCCCCCAGCAGTGCAGGGGCAGCCTCCACCAGACCCCCACTCATGTCTACCACCACCCCCACCCCCCAGCAGTGCAGGGGCAGCCTCCACCAGGCCCCCACTCATGTCTCCCACCACCCCCACCCCCCAGCACTGTGGGGCACCCTCCACCAGGCCCCCACCCATGTCTACCACCACCCCCACCCCCCAGCAGTGCAGGGGCAGCCACCACCAGGCCCCCACTCATGTCCCCTATCACCCCCACCCCCCAGCCACCATGGGCAGCCTCCACCAGGCCCCCACTCATGTCCCCTTGCGCCCCCACCCCCCGCAGTGCAGGGGCACCCTCCACCAGGCCCCCACTCATGTCCCCTATCACCCCCACCCCCCAGCCACCAGGGGCAGCTTCCACCAGGCACCCACTCATGTCCCCTATCACCCCCACCCCCAGCAGTGCAGGGGCAGCCTCCACCAGGCCCCCACTTATGTCTCCCACCACCCCCACCCCCCAGCAACCAGGGGCAGCCTTCACCAGGCCCCCACTCATGTCCCCTATCACCCCCACCCCCCAGCACTGAGGGGCACCCTCCGCCAGGCCCCCACTCATGTCCACCTGCCCACAGGCCCTGACAATCCTCAAGCATTTGCCTCAGGGCCAGCCACCACAGACCAAAGACACAACGAAGTATTACATGTGCCCATGATACTACTCCAATGGAAACAATGTAAATCAACACATGTGTCTCACACACACACAATGGTTGCAAGTGAACCTGAAAACCCATATCATGACATGCATGAAAACAATGAGATGAAACCACACATTGAAGAATGAAAAAGTCCAAATAATGTATTAAAAACAACAGCAATGGCAATCAAAATTAACCAAAATAAAAAAATAACAAAATTAAGCTGGCTGTCCCTTTTCAAATTAAAATCAATAAATGATAATCCAAAAAAATATCTTCCAAAGTTCAAGTCCATGAAAAGGAAATGAAGGGAAAAAAGAAATAGAAAACCATTGCTCCATGGGAAAAAATATTCATAGTAAAAAAAATATCCAAATCCAAAGTCCAACTATGTACAAAGTATTCAGGGTCCATCATCCCAAGAGAAGAAATGAAACCTACCAAAAAACCTATCTAAAATGGAACTATATACAAAAGGTGGAGCAGTGTCCGTCGACTCCAAATAAAAATAAACTACAAAGGAAACCTATCACTAAATAACTATATACAATGGCGGCAGGCCAGTCCAGCGGCTCACTTAGTGGTGTTCCGGGCCAGGGCATCATCAAACTCCTCGTCTATGTCCCGGAGGCGGTCCTGTTCCATGGCCCCGAGGGTCCGCAGGGACGCCGACATTTTCACCTCCAACTCCCTGCGGATTGCCTCGAGGCACTCGGCCCGCCTCAGGGCCCTCCGCATGGAGTTCTCCGCCCTGACTATCGTGAGCCGCGCCTCTTCCGCCTGCCGCCGCTCCGCATCTATGGCGTGGCCCAACCGCTGCCACACTCCTGCCCTCCGGCCGATGCCTGCCCCTCCGATGTTGAAGGCCCCGAGCTATCGTGGCTCCCACCTACAGCCTCCTGCTGCTGCAGCTGCTGCTGTCCATGTGCCCTGTCTGATGGTGCCTGCACATCCTCCTCCACCTGGGGTGCAGTCGTTGATGTGGCCACCCCTGCTGGACGTTCGACTCCCGACTGTGGCAGGGATCTGTTGTCCACCAGCCTGGCCGCACGGTTGGAGGTAGCTCCACAGGGCACCCAGGTGACACATGGGTGGGAAGATGGCATGGAGGACGACTGTGGCATAGGGGGTTCTGTGGAGAAGGGGTCGGAACAAGGACCAGGAAACGGAGGAATCCAGCCCTGGTGAGCTGTCCCAGTGGGTCAACGAGGTCAACGAGCCATGCGAGAAGACGTGCAGACTCGTCATGAAAAGACTGCAGGTCAGCTCGCATGGCCCGTTGACGCAACGCCACCCCACCCTGGACAGGCTCAACCTGGTGCAGGATAGCCACATCCGCAGGGAGAGGAAGGCCAGGTGTTGTAAGCCAATCCTCTCCCTGAGAACGGGTCTGGAGGTAGGCATCCCCGCTGGTACAAGATGATGTAGTGACAGCAGCAGGGACAGGATTGCACACAGGCACCTCCGCTGCGGCCTGTGCTGCCTCCTGTCCCTGATCCTGTACTGCACCACTAGCACCAGTTTAATCCCCATCTCCAGACCCCGCCACTGTCGATTGCACGGCCTCCTCCTCCACCAAACCCCCCACCAACCTGGATGACTCTGTGCCATCTTCCTCCGTTGGGCCCTGTGGGGTCCCTGCTGCCCCTTCTGCTGCCGAGGAGTCCAACTCCAACCTCCGTCTCTTGGACCTCCCCTCGGTAGCTGCGGCCTGGGACGCTGCACCAGACTCCTCACTCCCCGACGAGATCACAAACTGGGAGGGGATCCAGGCCTTGCGTCTCCGGCTGGTGGTGCGACCCCTGCCGCTGTGCTCCACAGCACCTTCTCCGCCCTCTTCATCAGTTGACGCTGCAGACAGGGAGAAACAAAACACAGGCATCAGGGCACTGTAAAATGGACTCATACACACATGACAGTTATACATGAGTGGCATTGGTAAACCTCAGACATGGCATCACAATCCCCAACACACATGTCATTTCAACTTGCACACATGAGCCATACCACAGCCATATTGCAACAGCCAGCACCATCCATTCACATACAACAGCATGAGCAGCCAAAGGTCATCCACACATCACATGCAACATAGGGAGTACACTACACATGCACACACAACACCAAACTTGCATGCATGTGTACACCTCCGCCAACTGTTGCAGTGTTTTGATCGACATCCATGTCACACCTGACAATCATTCCTCCACATCCTGTGCCATGCAAGCCCACACACACAAGCACCATCCATGTGTCACACATGAGACCCCTTGCATGTGTCACCCTAACGGCCCTGTACACCTCCCCTACTTGGCCACATAAAAATACATGTTCAACCTGCACACTCCTGGCACACCACCACACGCACAGCTTACAATCAGTATGCATGTACACTTACCGCTCGACTCCAGACGGGTCTGCTTCTCAAGGACATGGATGTGGAGCACTGGGGATATGCGTTCCAGGACCCTCATCTGATCTTCCGACAAGTGGCCCCGGTGCCCCTTAGCATCCGCTGCCTTCAGGAGGCGCCGGGCCTTGTTGAGAGTCCTGGACCTGAAGTCGTCCCAGCGCTTCCTGACACGTTCGTAGTCGCGGACTGCCACCTCCTCCACGTGGATGGCAGTCACGATGTCCATCCAGATCCGAGTCCGTCCTTCCTTGTCGGCGCGCAACCTTCCGAAGAGGGCATCATACTGCCCCAGGACATGCTCCACCAGGACACCAACTCCGGTGGCAGTGAAGCTGGCGCCCCTCTGCCTCTTTGGCCGGGGGTTGCCACTGGTGCCAGATGTTGCAGTGCCCGACATGGCAACCCCAGAGGCAGGAGTGGGTGGGCAACTGGGTCCTGGGGCTTGGCTGTGGGGCGATGGAAAAGCAGTCGGGAGTCTTCGGTTCCAGCAGGGGTGGTCACAGCAACAGCACCCCTGGCTGATGTGCAGGCAGCAAATGGCAGGGCACGTGGGCAGCAGGCAGTTAGGCAGCAGCAGATGGCAGGTGGGAGCGTGCTCAGGGCTCTGGGGGGCAATAATTTGGCGTTCTGCGCAGGAGCGTGGTCTTCCGTGTGTGAACGCGTGGCCAGCTTGATACGGAGTGATTTTGCACGTGAAAATCCAACACGTCTGCGTGTAATTCGAGGAAAGGCCCTTAGCGCGTAAACGCGTCACCAGCGTATGCGCGTCTATAAAGTCACGTGCACGTTGAATAGGGCACACATTGGAAATGTTGCGTGTTAAAAAATGAAAGACACGTCCGAGTGTCAAAGTGTGTAATTGGTGGAAATGGCCTTAGCGCGTACACGCGGAAGTGACAAAGCGTGTAATTGGTGGAAATGGCCCTACACGCAGAAGTGACAAAGCGTGTAATTGGTGGAAATGGACTTAGCGCGTATACGCGGCAGTGACAAAGCGTGTAATTGGTGGAAATGGCCCTACACGCAGAAGTGACAAAGCGTGGAATTGGTGGAAATGGCCTTAGCGCGTACACGCCGCGTAAGTGACGCTGGACGTGTGGGCCTGCATAAAAGGTACGTGTAGAACACCATTTCCTTGTACGTGCTTTTCGTGGAGAGTGAGTGGGTGAATTCTGTACTTCTTGTCATTTCACACGCGATTTACTTCACGGCGTTTCAAGTTCGTACTCCATGTTATCTCTGACAGCTTTTTCTCTTTTTTCTCTTTTTCTGGATTTCCTGGGCCTGTTCCCTCAAACAGTGTTCCCTTCTACTGTTGTCCTATCTCCTCAGACAGCGTACAAATCTTCTTTTGGCGGGGGTGTTGCCAACCAAACGCGCTTCTTTTTCACGCTCTTTTTCCTGGCAGACGGTGAGTCACGCACGTATCTAACATCTGTGCTTGCCCCGTGTGTAGCCTACCCCTTCAGAGGTCATTCTAGGCTGAGTGTGACACGCATACGTTCATTCTTGTGTTACTGGGTGCCACAGCGTAGTGCAGGTTTTTTTTCCGCACACGTGGTCTAGGAGGGGTTGCGTGCACGTCATCTCCCTTTTTTGGGCTTCCTGTGCGTTGCGTGACCCGTCATCTTTCCCCAGGGGTCATATTCAGCCTTGCTAGAGCACTAGGGTACAATTACCATCTGGTACCCAACCCCTTTGACCCCCAATTGCCCAGGACAATAGTTTACAGCCACTCCTATACGCACATTAACATCAGTGCCATGGTTGGGAGGCGAGGAATCCGTAAGGGTGGCAAAGGTGGACGAGCCACAAGTGGTGGCCGTGGTGGATCCGGTAGGGGACGTGGTTGTTACTTGCAGGGTGACCCTGTCCCCTCATGTGTGGAGGACCAGTCAAGGGCACCCATAATCCATCCCCTGGTTGAGGCTGATGTGGCTGACACCATCCATGCTCAGCCCTTGTTGGACCAGCCCATTGTGGCACCAGACCTGGCTGACTCCATGGCTGACTTCCAGGTCAGCAGGCCTATGACACGTGCGCCGGTGCACGTTGATGTCATCAGGCCACGTGGATCAGGGGCAGCAAGGTCATCTGCTGCCCCAAGTATGCAGGGTGGAGAGGCTACAGGGGCAGCTGCGGCTCCATCCACCCCAGCTCTCACACACCCAGCCAGGACAGTGTCGGTCCTAATCCATCCTGCTGACATTCCCCCTGACACCATTACCCTTGAGCCAATGCCTGCACCAACTCCCATGCTGAGTGTGCAATCCCACACTCCTGATACAGAGTCCACCAGGGCTCCTGCCCCTAGTGTACAGAGCGGTGTAGGACACTCAGGATCACCACCACCTTCCAAGTGAAAGAGGAAGAGTGCTCGTCTGGCACAGGCTGATGCCCCAGACACGGCTACACAGTCCGGCCCGTCGAGGAAGCCCAGCTTCACGGATGCCGAACTGAATGCACTTGTCGAGTATGTGTCCGCACATGATAACGAGATGGTCATTGTTGCAGGATCCAAGACCACACCTGCACAACGCCAGGCACACTGGCAGGCCGTTGCGGACATCGTAAGTGCCCTTGGAATTGTGAGGCGCACAGCCAATGATTGCTATAAGCGCTGGAATGACCTAAAGCGCAGGGCAAAGAATAAGCTGGCCTCAAGTCATGCCGCAACTCTAGTGACTGGAGGTGAGTCTCCAGTAGAAGACATGGAACTCACTCCACATGAGTCACTCGCTGGGACCTACGTCACGGAGGAACAGATCCAAGGCGTGGGAGATCTGCCTGATTATGAGGCATTGTCCGGTGAGTGCACATGCATGTGTGTGTCATCCATGTGCATGGTGTGTGTGTGAGGGCTGCTGTTTGTGTGCCAGGTGAGGGCGTGTACGCCTGAGTCGTTTGGGTCACCCATGTGCTTCATGCAATACATTCTGCGCAGCAGCATTTGGCCATAGCAGTATCCCTTCTGCCAACAGTAGACATATAGCCCAACAGCATGCCAGATGCCCTTGAAGTATCACCTTGCACCAACATTGTTGCTTATTTTTCACTGTTCATTCAGGCAGATTGTTTGCATTCCATCACTTTTACTAGGCATTTCTCAGTCCTCTAGTCACATGTCTGACAAGGCTATGGTAAAGTGGAGTGACTTTGTCACCTGGATATCATTTGTTTAGACATGTCCCTGTGCAATCGGACCATTTTGGACTGGCAGCTCCAGGTGAAAAATCAGACCTGTTTGAATTAGAAAAGCTATTACATGAGGGAACTGGACTGAATGAATAAGTGCTGCCCTCCTCTCCATCTTCACTCAATAGCAATGGTACATGCCATCTGTGTGATAGTATGTGTATTTCACCTGGCAATCACAGGCCAATGTGTGATGCCACTGCTAGGCAGCATGCAGCAAATGTGTTCATCTTCCATCTTGGTGTCATCAGTGTGTGCCATTTGCCTCCCCTTCATACGCAGTGAGGGTGCATGCATGGGAGGGTTTTAGTCATGTGGGACATGTGTCAATCAAGTACTGGTTCTGTTGCTTCTCAGCCCACATTGTGTGCCATGGTGCTAATGCCTGTTTCCATTTGTTTGCTTTTATGTCTTTGCAGGGGAAGACGCACCTGATACTGCTGGGGTTGTGGAGATGGTGCAGACCCAGGAGGGGTCCGAGGGCCGACCGACCACCAGTGAGGGAAGTGGTGTGGTGGTGGGTGAGAACCCACAACTGCTGCAGGTCGTGCTCTCAAGGGGTGTCTCTGGCTGCACCTCCCCCGAGCTGTACTCAGGTGTTGATTCGGATGATGAGACCTACGTGCCGTCACAGGTGAGTGTTCCTGGGAGGGATTCTGTTCTGTCCCACCCACCTGCACCAGGGTCAGAACCCTCAATGGGGATGTCAGTGTTGGCAGCTACGCCTTTGGTGGTTACAGATGCAGGGTCACACTCTGCGACATCTGATCCTGTTCCTGGGCCAGCAGATCAGAGGGGGAATGCAGTCCTGCAGCCTCAGGCAGTGCCGGCACAGCAAGGCGCAGTTCGCCTTGCCCCAGACAGGTGTGGTGCCCGCCGACGTGGTGGCCGTACGCCACCTGGCAATACCGCATGGGAGCAATCCATTTACGGTATGGCAACCCAACAGGCAGCAGCATCAGAGATGATGGCTCAGGCCATGGATAGAGTGGCCCCTTCCATTGTCCCCCCGAAAGGCTGATGGATAGACTACAGCAGGCAACCGACTCCATCTGCCAGTCACACAGGGAGGACATGTTGGCGTCCAACAGGGACAGGCGGGCGGCACTGGCGACTCTGCAGGAAGCCATCTCCATAGAGTCCCAGGGCCACAGGGAAGCCCTGAGGCTGGAACTCCTTCACCTCAGGACGACTCTTGTTGAGCTTGAGGCTTCAACAAACCGAAGGACAGAACAGCAGCTGGAGTGTCTCACCCGTACGCTCTCAGCTGAGATGCAGGCAACTAGGGCGGAGGTCCGGGCATCCTGTGAGTTGTTGCATGGGGACCTCCGCACACTCATCCTCCAGAACGAGACCTACCACACCCGCATGCTTGCAGCCATGGAGGAACAGACTAGGGCCTTGCGTGGGCTGCTTCCCATAGTGCAACCACCTACGGATGCAGCTGCACAGGGTGATAATAGCGACAGCAATGATACTCCCACAATAGGGTAGCCGTGTGGGCCATAAGCCCATGGAGGTGTTTTTTTTTCGCAAGATCCACACAGGTGGGTTTTGGTGTGCACCCTGTCCTCGGACCTCCTGGGTGGCCTCCCCAACCCCCCCGGACCCATTAATGGCCATTTTTGATTTTTTTTTTTTTTGGGACAATGTGTTGCCTTGTGTGGCTCCCGTGGGCATACGCTGCATTGTGGCTGGGGACATGCAGGCTTGTCATGTATTTGGTTCAGATGCTTGGGTTTATGTCACACACACCCCTCCTGCTTCCCGTTTCCATGGGCTTGCAAAGGGTGTGCCCAAGTGACATTGACGTACATGGTGACATTGGACTCCCACTACATGTGTGGGCAGTCTAGTCAATACTGTGTATACATTCCTAGTGCATATTGCTGTTGTGTTGTACACTGCATGTTGCATTGATGTTTAACTCATCATCCGTGTCTACCTCCTAATTTGCAGGTCCTTTCCTCATGTCTACACAAGGCCCTCTACTTTGGAGATGGGGTCCATGTTGGCAGCAATGCACCTACAACTCTACATGGCGGCAACACCATACAGTTGGAAGTGGTGGGAGTGCAGGCATTTCCAGGTGGTGAGACTACTAATTCCTTACATTCGTAATGTCATGTTAATGGTAGTTTTGAGGGTCAGTAGATGATAAGTGTTTTTGCTAAATACCTGCTCAAGTGTATTGTTGGTCCTGCATTACTGTGAGCATTGTGACACGTGTGTCATGTTGTGGGGATTACTTTGTTTACCTGCACATAGCATGACATGGCACGGTGTGTCGTGTGGCGGTGCTGGGGATGGGTTGGGTGACATGGCACTGTCCTCATGTTGCATTTTGCAAGTGGGTGTTCATTTTAGCTGCATGAATGTGTTTTTTCACGAAACTGCATTGGTGGTGTCTGTGTAGGTAGGGATGCACACATTGTAACACTTCCAGGTGAACAATCTCAGGCTGATATGGTTTTGACGGTTGATTCTCCAGACATTCAGGATCAGTGTCAAGTTGAGTCATCATTGATTGTCAGATGGTATGTGCCAGGGCAGTGTGCACTCCACAGGGGTGTGATTTCTATGTGAAGTAATTAGCCACTAGCTGTGTACGGGCTGCCTCCCCCGTGCCCTTTCCCCTCCCATGCGCAGCGGGCGTGCCTGTGGTTAGGGATGTGGGGGCACCACCATGTCCACAGGCAGGCCCCGGCGTGTTGCAACGTTGTGCAGGACACATGCTGCCACTATGATCCTGCACACTACTGGAGGAGCGTATAACAGCTGCCCGCCAGAACGGTCAAGGGAGTGAAAGCGTGACTTAAGCACTCCGAATGTGCGCTCCACTATGCCCCGGGTTGCAATGTGGGCTGTGTTATATCTTACCTCGGGTGGCGTGGTGGGGTTCCGAATTGGCGTCATCATGTGGGTGCTGAGAGGGTAGGCACTGTCCCCTGTGGAGGTGGTGATTGGTATCATTGGTGGGGTTGTGACCTTGCTCAGTATCTGACATGCATGCATGTGCAGTGGCATTCATACTCACCAAGCAGCCATGTATCGCCATGCCGCCCAGCTTCTAGGTCCCGGCTTAGGGTGGACATTCGGTAAATGAAGCTGTCGTGGGTGGACCCGGGATAGTTGGCATATACTGAGGTGATGATTCCCTTGGCATTACATACTACCTGCACGTTGATGGAATGCCAGTGCTTGCGGTTCCTATAGATGTGCTCAGATGCCCTGGGGGGACATAGAGCCACATGGGTGCAGTCGATGGCACCTAGCACTTTGGGGAATCGTGCCACACCGTAAAAATCCAGGGCGGCAGCATGCCTTTCTGCATGTGTTCTGGGCAGGTATATGTGCCTGCGGACTGATGGGCGTGCAGTAATGATGTTCAAGACCTGGTGTAGGCAGCGTGACTGCGTGGCCTGTGACACCCCACCCACTATGGCACTTGTCCACTGAAATGATCCAGTGGCTAAGCAGTGCAGTACATTGAGGACCTTGTCCAGGGGGCTGAGTGCTTGGGAGGACAGGGTGGGTGATGTGAGGTCATCCTCCCACTCACTCACCAGGTCCAGTATTATGTGTGGTGGAAACCTGTACCTCCCATACACCTGGTCATCAGGCATCCCGAAAAGGCTGGTTCTGGGTGTGAATATTCTGGCCCTGACTATCCTCCTCCTCCTCCTTTGGTAGCCCACGGCCACTGTTGCTAGGAATGGTATATTCATCCTGGCGTCTGAGCTTGTTTTTTTTTTTGCGTGCAAATTTAGGCGTCGCGGGTCGACGTATGCCTGCTTCCTACTGGCGTACGTGTTTCTTTGCGCGTGTTGTAGGCGAGCGTGTGAAACTTTCCGCGCACCCCTGAAATCCAGTACCCAGGCCAATAGCGTGTGGAAATTCCCGCGCACCCCGGAATACACGTGCGCTGATGTACTCGAGTGTGAAACTTCCCGCGCACCCCTGAAATCCAGTACCCAGGCCAATAGCGTGTGGAAATTCCCGCGCACCCCGGAATACATGTGCGCTGATGTACTCGCATGTGTAAGTGCCCGCACACCCCTGAAATACACGTACATAGGCCAATCGCGTGTACGGGCACTTTTGTCCAAGTACACGCGATGACACTCTGACGTGCAGTCTTTCCACATGTGCTCCGTCATCACATGCTATGAGGGAAACACCCGTGCGTGTCACGTCACAGACGCGCTTACGTGCTGAGGGCCTTTGGTCCAATAGAATTGCGTATGCGTGCTGACGCGCTTACGCGCTAAGGGCCTTTCCTCGAATTTCACGCTGACATGCAGGATTTTCACGTGCCAAATCACTCCGTATCAAGCTGGCCACGCGAAAACACACGGAAGACCACGCTCCAGCCCAGAAGGCCGAATTACTGCCCCCCAGTGCCCCGAGCAGCCTCCCACGTGCCATCTGCTGCTGCCTGCCTGCCTGCCTGCTGCCCCCGTGCCCTGCCATTTGGTACCTGCACATCAGCCATCTGCAGAGGTCCAGTTGCTGTGTCCACCCCTGCTGGAACTGAAGACTCCCGACTGGGATAACATCGCTCCACAGCCCAGCCCCAGGACCCAGTTGCCCACCCACTCCTGCCTCTGGGGTTGCCATGTCGGGCACTTCCACATCTGGCACCAGTGGCAACCCCAGGCCATCGGGGCAGAGGGGCACCAGCTTCACTGCCACCGAAGTTGGTGTCGTGGTGGAGCATGTCCTGGGGCAGTATGATGCCCTCTTTGGATCGTCCCGCACCAGCAAGGAAGGACGGGAGAGGATCTGGGCCGACTGTGTGGTTGCCATCAACGCGGAGGGGGTGGCAACCAGCGACGTCCAGAAGATCAAGAAGCGCTGGGAGGACTTGAGGTCCAGGACCCTCGTGAAGGCCCGGCGCCTCGTGGAGGGGGGCCGGGGCCGCATGAGTTCCATCCAGATGAGGGTCCTGGAACGCATATGCCCAGCGCTCCACGCCCAGATCCTTGAGAGGGAGACCCGTCTGGAGTTGAGCAGTAAGTGGCCAAGCATTGCTGTGTGAGACAGGGCATGTTGCGGTGTGCTGGTTGTCTGATACTTGCCTGTATGTGTGATATAGGCCATGTATGCATGTATGTGTGCAGGGACATCATGGTAATGCATGTGCGACCAGTGATGTATGAACCACATGGTCGTTGCATGTGTTTAATTGCGACATGGGGAGCCCGATGTAGATTTTACACATGAGGGCATGCCAGTCTCTGTTCCTGGACATGGGCGGGGGTGAGGGATGGGTGCTGATGCCACGTACATATATGGTAGCCATGTCTGTGTGCCTGACCTGCGTGTCTGTGACTTGTGAATGCCATGGATGCATGACACATGTGTGTGACAATGCACAGATTCACTGATGCAGCCTAGTTATCCTTGTATCCGCTGTGTTTGGGGTGTATGAGGCCAGATGGATGTGACTGAGGTGTACTGTGTGCATGTGATAGGCATGACCCATGATGCATGTGAGTTCCATATTATTGTATGTTTCAAGAGTCCATTGGACATGTATGGAAATGTCCATGGCATGCACCATGCCTGTTACTGTGTGTGTTTTGCCTGGACTGACCCATGTGTTGTGGAGGGACATGATGGAAGTGTACTTTGACAGTGGTACTCATCTGCTATTGCTTCCTGTCTAGGGGACCATTGAACAGTACCCTGATGCTTGTGTTCTATGTCTCCCTCTACGCAGCGGCTAGTGTAGAAGAGGGCGGAGACCGTGCTGTAGAGCAAGGCGGCGGGGATGCCCCCACGGCTGCAGCAGAAGGGGTGGGTGAGACCCTACAGGGGCCTGCTACGGCGGAAGACGGTGAGGAGCCATCCAGGTTGGTGTTTTCCACAGAGGAGGAGGAGGCCGCCACTGAGGCACACATGGGGCCTGGTGGGGGCATCCCTGCTGGTGCAAGTGGTGCAGTCCAGGGGCAGGGGCAGGAGGCAGCACAGGTCACTGTGGAGGGGCCTGTGCATGTCGCTGTCCCTGACCCTGTGAGTGCATCACCATGCACCAGCAGGGATGCCACGTCCCAGGCCCGTCCGCAGGTAGAGGGCATGTCCATGTCACCTGACTCCCCTCCACCTGCGGACGAGGGGACCCGTGGCCATATGGAGAAGGTCCTGATTGGGGTTGCGATGCGCGCAGGTGCAATTCGTGATGACGTGCGTTCTTCCCGGGAGGAGCACGCACGTCATCACGAAGAGCACCGTACCGACGTGGCCCAATTGGGATCTTCCATGTTCGGGGGTTTCCTGCATGTGTCGGCCAATCTGGCGGCCCTCTCCTCCTCTGTGGAGGCTATACGCCGGTCGTTCTCCTTGCCGTCTTCCGGCCCAGATGCCACCAGGGCCCCCTGTGGACCTGCCCTGACCAATATAGCCAGCTCGGTGGGGATCCCATCCCTGCCACAGTCGGGAGTCGGAGGTCCAGCAGGGGTGGACACCACAGCAACTGTACCCCAGCAGATGGAGGATGTGCCGGCATCATCAGGCAGGGCACGTGCACGACGGCGTCGGTGGATTCCATCAGCCTGGATGCCGTCGTGCTGGCAGAGGCAGTTGCGTCGGAGGCAGCAGCAGAGTCAACGTGGGAGGCATCATGGCTCGGGGCCATCAACATCGGAGGGGCAGGCATCGGCCGGAAGGCAGGATGACCCAGGACAGGAAGTGTCTTCCGTGTGGCTGCGATTGGGCCAGCAGATAGGTGCGGAGCGGTGGCGGGCGGAAGAGGCGCGGCTCACGATGGTCAGGGCGGAGAACTCCATGCGGAGGGCCCTGAGGCGGGCCGAGTGCCTTGAGGCAATCCGCAGGGGGTTGGAGGAGCAGATGGCGTCGTCCCTGCGGCCCCTCTGGGCCATGGAACAGGACCGCCTCCAGGACATAGACGAGGAGTTTGATGATGCCCTGGCCCGGAACACCACGGAGTGAGCCGCTGGACTTGCCCGCCGCCTTTGTATATAGTTCTTTAGTTTTAGGTTTCCTTTTTTTCTTCTTATGATTTGGAGTCGACGGACACTGCTCCACTTTTTGTATATAGTTGCATTTTAGTTTTTTGTAGGTTTCCTTTGTTCAGTTGGGCTCATGGACCCTTGGATGTTTTGTACATAGTTCTTCATTGGATTGTTTGATTATTTTTTTTTTTATTTATTCACCATGGAGCAATGGTCTTTGCATTTATTTTTCTCTCTCTGATTGATTTTATTTTTAATGTGACTTTGGACAACATTTTTTTGGATTTGGATTTGTATTTTTTATTTTTTTGGACGGACATGCAGCTTATCTTATTTTCATTGCCATTGTAGTTTGTTTCATTTCATTTCCATTCAATTGTTTTTAATACACATTTTTGTTTTCATACTTCACTGTGTGGTATCATCTCATTGGTTTCATGCATGTCATGTTGGGTGTTTTCCCATTCAATTGCAACCATTGTGTGTGATGGACATGGGTTCATTTGCTTTATGAACAATGGGGGTGTAACATGTAATTTCCATTTCCATGTGGGTGAATGGGTTACTTGGTAGGGCCTTATGGCTGTGGAGGCTGACCATAACGCACATGATTGGGGATTGTGAGGACCTGGGTGCAGGGAGACATGAGTGGGGGCCTGGTGGAGGGTGCCCCTGCACTGCCGGGGGGTGGGGGTGCAGGGGGACATGAGTGGGGGCCTGGTGGAGGCTGCCCCTGGTGGCTGGGGGGTAGGGGTGGTGGGAGACATGAGTGGGGGCCTGGTGGAGGGTGCCCCTGGATGCTGGGGGGTGGGGGTGCAGGGGGACATGAGGGGGGGCCTGGTGGAGGGTGCCCTAGATGCTGGGGGGTGGGGGTGGTGGGAGACATGAGTTGGACATGAGTGGGGGCCTGGTGGAGGCTGCCCCTGGTGGCTGGGGGGTAGGGGTGGTGGGAGACATGAGTGGGGGCCTGGTGGAGGGTGCCCCTGGATGCTGGGGGGTGGGGCTGCAGGGGGACATGAGTGGGGGCCTGATGGAGGGTGCCCTAGATGCTGGGGGGTGGGGGTGGTGGGAGACATGAGTTGGACATGAGTGGGGGCCTGGTGGAGGGTGCCCCTGGATGCTGGGGGGTGGGGGTGGTGGGAGACATGAGTGGGGGCCTGGTGGAGGGTGCCCCTGCACGGCTGGGGGTGGGGGTGGTGGAAGACATGAGTTGGACATGAGTGGGGGCCTGGTGGGGGCTGCCCATGGTGGCTGGGGGGTGGGGATGGTGGTAGACATGGGTGGGAGCCTGGTGGAGGGTGCCCCACACTGCTGGGGGGGTGGGGGTGGGTGGGAGACATGAGTGGGGGCCTGGTGGAGGCTGCCCCTGGATGCTGGGGGTGGGGGTGGTGGGAGTCATGAGTGGGGGCCTGGTGGAGGGTGCCCCTGGATGCTGGGGGGTGGGGGTGGTGGGGGACATGAGTGGGGGCCTGGTGGAGGGTGCCCCTGCACTGCTGGTGGGTGGGGGTGGTGGAAGACATGAGTTGGACATGAGTGGGGGCCTGGTGGGGGCTGCCCATGGTGGCTGGGGGTGGGGATGTTGGTAGACATGGGTGGGAGCCTGGTGGAGGGTGCCCCACACTGCTGGGGGGGGTGGGGATGGGTGCTAGACATGAGTGGGGGCCTGGCGGAGGCTGCCCATGGTGGGTGGGGGGTGGGGGTGGTGGGAGCCATGTGTGGGGGCCTGGTGGAGGGAGCCCCTGCACTGCTGGGGGGTGGGGGTGGTGGGAGACATGAGTGGGGGCCTGGTGGAGGCTGCCCCTGCACTGCTGGGGGGTGGGGGTGGTGGGAGACATGAGTGGGGGCCTGTTGGAGGGTGCCCCTGCACTGCTGGGGGATGGTAATGCAGGGGGACATGAGTGGGGGCCTGGTGGAGGCTGCCCCTGGTGGCTGGGGGGTGGGGGTGGTGGGAGACATGAGTGGGGGCCTGGTGGAGGCTGCCCCTGGTGGCTGGGTGGTGGGGGTGGTGGGAGACATGAGTGGGGCCCTGGTGGAGGGTGCCCCTGGATGCTGGGCGGTGGGGGTGGTGGGAGACATGAGTGGGGGCCTGGTGGAGGGTGCCCCTGCACTGTTGGGTGGTGGGGGTGGTGGGAGACATGAGTTGGACATGAGTGGGGGCCTGGTGGAGGGTGCCCCTGGATGCTGGGGGGTGGGGGTGGTGGGAGACATGAGTGGGGGCCTGGTGGAGGGTGCCCCTGCACTGCTGGGGGTGAGGGTGGTGGAAGACATGAGTTGGACATGAGTGGGGCCTGGTGGGGGCTGCCCATGGTGGCTGGGGGGTGGGGATGGTGGTAGACATGGGTGGGAGCCTGGTGGAGGGTGCCCCACACTGCTGGGGGGGTGGGGGGGGTGGGATACATGAGTGGGGGCCTGGCGGAGGCTGCCCATGGTGGGTGGGGTTGGGGGTGGTGGGAGACATGGGTGGGGGCCTGGTGGAGGGTGCCCCTGCACTACTCGGGGTGGGGGTGGTGGGAGACATGAGTGGGGGCCTGGTGGAGGCTGCCCCTGCACTGCTGGGGGGTGGGGGTGGTGGGAGACATGAGTGGGGGCCTGGTGGAGGGTGCCCCTGGATGCTGGGGGGTGGGGGTGGTGGGAGACATGAGTGGGGGCCTGGTGGAGGGTGCCCCACACTGCTGGGGAGTGGGGGTGGTGGGAGACATGAGTGGGGGCCTGGTGGAAGGTGCCCCTGCACTGCTGGGGGGTGGGGGTGCAGGGGGACATGAGTGGGGGCCTGGTGGTGGGTGCCCCTGCACTGCTGGGGGGTGGGGGTGGTGGGAGACATGAGTTGGACATGAGTGGGGGCCTGGTGGAGGGTGCCCCTGGATGCTGGGGGTGGGGGTGGTGGGAGACATGAGTGGGGGCCTGGTGGAGGCTGCCCCTGCACTGCTGGGGGGTGGGGGTGGTGGGAGACATGAGTGGGGGCCTGGTGGAGGCTGCCCCTGGATGCTGGGGGGTGGGGGTGGTGTGAGACATGAGTGGGGGCCTGGTGGAGGCTGCCCCTGGATGCTGGGGGGTGGGGGTGGTGTGAGACATGAGTGGGGGCCTGGTGGAGGGTGCCCCACACTGCTGGGGGGGTGGGGGGTGGGAGACATGAGTGGGGGCCTGGCAGAGGCTGCCCAAGGTGGGTGGGGGTGGGGGTGGTGGGAGACATGGGTGGGGGCCTGGTGGAGGGTGCCCCTGCACTGCTGGGGGGTGAGGGTGGTGGGAGACATGAGTGGGGGCCTGGTGGAGGGTGCCCCTGCACTGCTGGGGGGTGGTGGGAGACATGAGTGGGGGCCTGGTGGAGGGTGCCCCTGCACTGCTGGGGGGTGGGGGTGGTGGGAGACATGAGTTGGACATGAGTGGGGCCCTGGTGGTGCTGCCCCTGCACTGCTGGGTGGTGGGGGTGCAGGGGGACATGAGTGGGTGCCTGTTGGAGGGTGCCCCTGGATGCTGGGGGGTGGGGGTGGTGGGAGACATGAGTGGGGGCCTGGTGGAGGCTGCCCCTGCACTGCTGGGGGGTGGGGGTGCAGGGGGACATGAGTGAGTGCCTGGTGGAGGGTGCCCCTGCACTGCTGGGGGGTGGGGGTGGTGAGAGACATGAGTTGGACATGAGTGGGGGCCTGGTGGAGGGTGCCCCTGGATGCTGGGGGGTGGGGGTGCAGGGGGCCATGAGTGGGGGCCTGGTGGAGGGTGCCCCTGGATGCTGGGGGGTGGGGGTGCTGGATGACATGATCAGGTGTGCAGGGTAGTCCCCTGTGGTGTCGGCTGCCTGCAGCGGCCGTGGAGGGTGTACAGGGAATACCTGGGAGCACACAGCCAAATCGCGTGTAGGATTTCCCGCGTACCCCTGTCATACACGTACCCAGCCCAATCGCGTGTGGAAATTCATGTGCACGTACCCTGCCAAATCGCGTGTGGGGCTTCCCGCGCACCCCTGAGATCCACGTACCCAGCCAAGTCGCATGTGGAAATTCCTGTGCACGTACCCGGCCAAATCGCGTGTTGTACTTCCCGAGCACCCCTGAAATCCACGTACCCTGCCAAATCGCGTGTGAGACTTCCCGCGCACCCCTGAGATCCACGTACCCAGACAAATCACGTGTGGAAATTCCCGCGCACCCCTGAAATCCACGTACCCTGCCAAATCGCGTGTGAGACTTCCCGCGCACCCCTGAGATCCACGTACCCAGACAAATCGCGTGTGGAAATTCCCGCGCACGTACCTGGCCAAATCGCGTGTGGCACTTCCCGCGCACCCCTGAAATCCACGTACCCTGCCAAATCGCGTGTGAGACTTCCCGCGCACCCCTGAGATCCACGTACCCAGACAAATTGCGTGTGGAAATTCCCGCGCACGTACCCGGCCAAATTGCGTGTGGAACTTCCCGCGCACCCCTGAAATCCACGTACCCTGCCAAATCGCGTGTGTGACTTCCCGCGCACCCCTGAGATCCACGTACCCAGCCAAATCGCGTGTGGAAATTCCTGCGCACGTACCCGGCCAAATCGCATGTGGAACTTCCCGCGCACCCCTGAAATCCACGTACCCTGCTAAATTGCGTGTGAGACTTCCCGCGCACCCCGGAATACACGCACATGTTATTTTTCAGTCAGCGGGTGTCTGTGTTTGTGGGTACCCCTTTGCACGTCATTTGTCCTGGAGGGCCACAGTATAGGACATTCATCATGGCTGTATATAGGTGCTATTTGTTGGCGCACCTTTTGGCGCACATTTATTACAGGTGCAGAGACGCTACTGCCTGCTTTCTTGTGGCAGTCGTGTTTGTGCCTGTGCGCTGGTTTGACCGTGCGCTTTTTTGCCCTATTCGATTCCATGAATACGGGTTGTAGGCGAGCGTGTGGGCGTTCCGTGCACTTGCACTCTGTACTTCCCCCGTGACGCCCACATTTTGGCAAGTTGTTCCCCATTCCGAGTGTTACGCCCCGTGTTCCGCCTACTTTTGTTGTGTGCGCTGCGCTGTGTGCGATTTTCGCTGTGGCCTGTGCGATTTTCGCTGTGACCTGGCGCACACCGTTAGATGGCCTGTGCGCCAACGTGTGCCGCACACTTTTTTAGCGCACATCCAATGGTTTTCTCGCGCACGGCCTTCCATGAATTGATGTGCGCTGCTTTTCGTGCGATTTTCGCACTTGCACTGCGATTTTCGCTATTCCACTGCGAATCGCACATTTTTGGCCACTTGCGCCGCGCTAATTATTCCATGAATCTGCCTGACAGTCTTTAGTAGGAAAAGGGCGCACGCACCCACTGCGATCTCGGATGCTGGAGCAGATGAATCCGAACAGGACATCTTCAACTACTGATTAAGTACGTCTTTTTCAAATGCGGATTATGGGAGGAACACTATTGTTAAGAGTTATGCAACATTATAGAGCACACTCTGTTACTTTCAGGGATCACATAGCTGCTGAACTATTGGGATCAGAACGAACACAAATATTTTAAATGGGAATGCACCATTATTATTACGAATCAACGAGCAAACGATAAATAAGGTAAGCACGTGTTTAATAATATTAGCCTCGTAGGCATGAGAAGCATTTTTAAACCAGCCTTTTGTTCTTTGGTCACCACCCACCAATTACCTCTATCAGATTGTTTATATTGAACAGCTAAACTGCGGAATATTAATCATGTGGCAAACAGCTACCATATTACAATCTCCAGTATGATAGACTGACCCAATCAAGTATAAGGGGTAAGGCAATCATTAATACAAAACTGATACTGCACGACATTTTTCCTCTGGGAAACCAAGCTCGTTTCACGTGACTTCCATCCAAGCATAAATTGCCGGCACAACCACCCTTGCAGCGTTAAGCCCTGGAGGCAGTAAGGGCTGGAGTCTCTGTTAAGCTGTTTGGCTGTGACCGGTGTCCTTGTCCAAACAGCCATTTCACTCATTAACAGTGACTCAGTGAATATCTTAAGCCAGGGTCTCAGCTTGCCCTACTGATCGCCCTAACTTATATTAGTCATCAGGGTGAGGGGGAGAGTCAGACTCTTGCAGCTCCTTAAGCTGTCGAGCGTTCTTTACCCTGTGACTTGGGACCTACTTGGACATCTGCAGATCTGTGGGACTCTGTCTCCCTCATAAGTTTTTTTTTTATTATAACATTATCTAATTGATATTGATTTATACACTTCTCCCTATGTATTTCCTGATTTTATTGTAGGATTCATTTCTGTGTGTCCAAATGTGTTTTAGTGGTAGCTTTTATTGACTTTGATCTTTTGATTCACCTTAGTTACCACTTTTTACTCAGTGCATTTTTATCTCTCCATACTCTCACAAATATACTAGTTCTATTCTCTCAAACTGCATTTTTTATCTGTCTGTGATACTGATTTTAACTATCTAGTACTGAGACTCTGTCACTGCTACCTAGAGAGCTGTTTACTTTGCTGCTATTTTTTGCTCTGTGGCTCTTGAGTTTCTAGGCACAGCCCCCTTCTTTTTGGATGACACGTAAGGCCCTGAGGAGTCAGTCAGTTATGGAGGCTTCTCTGGACTCCATGCAACCCGTCATGGAGGTCCCTTCGCCTGATACCAAAGAAGTTAGCCCTCCCTTGAATTCCTGTCATATCTCTCTGGATAAGCCCCCTCATACACAAGTGCTTAATTATTTGGACTCTACTGTTTTGAAAAGCATGGTCCATGCTCAAATCCACTCTCAAGATAGGAGTGAGGTACTCAACATCATGGGCATTATTCCACATACTCTAGCTGACAATAGCTGCATCTTCAATGGAAAACAGGATATTTCCATTCATGCTCAGGAAGAACGTCTAGCAGCTACTATAGCCTTGAACTCGGATGATGGTGGCAGCTCATTAAGGGCGAGGCCCTGTTCCGACTATTCAAACAATAATATGGTGAATACTACCCATCTGACTCCCATCTCGTCACAATCAAAACTGCTTCTGTCTGGCTTTATGATGGGTGGTTCTGGTTCCAACTTTATAAAACCTTCTGCTGCCCCTAATGTCGCTACTGACCCGCAATCTTCCATATTAGAGGGTTACAAAAACCACATTATTTCCCCCTCTAATTTATCTGTGGAGGTGTCGTCTTCTGGGGGTGGGGGTTGGTTAACCATAGCTCTTCTATTCAGGTGAACCTCTCTGCTACCTCTGTTGGAAACGCTGTCACTTCTATTATGAAATCTACAGTTTTTAAAACATCCCTAATGAAATCGCTGCTTTACACTCCTAAAATAAAATCCAAAATGGCACATTAGGTGAAACAATTCAGGGGACAAAAAAAACCTCCAATTATTTTGGGAAAAGAACAGCAACTAGTACTCTTATTAAACCTCCTCACTCAGCTCTGACAGTGGCTACTCTGGATCATCTGCATTTGGCAGATGTAGTAAAGAAATTAGAGACTGATGATCCTGCACACAATGATATCAGTATTCAGGGGCGTTGCTAGGGGGGGCTAAGGGGGCTAAAGCCCCTGATCTTTTGGTTGTAGCCCCGGATAGAATCTCAGGAGCTACAGCCAAAAGACTAGCTAGCCCCCAGTCCCAACAGTTCCAACATCAGCTGAGACCCAGGTCTTTTCCAGACCTAGCAACTCCCCTGTCAGTATTATTGAATGTGCAGACAAGGCAATAGCTGAGAGTGAGCTGGAACCTAATCCTACTAATAACAACATTGTAAATCAACAAACCTGTGATGCTTCTTTCGTGGGTTCTCCCTCTGAACTCACTAATTTCATCGATGAGCATTCAGAGAAGCAAAACTGGCTTAGAGAAAGGGGTCTACTGCTAGACATGAAAAAGGAACATGCCAGTGAGTCCATACTGCACCATACCCTCAAAGAGGCCGACGATAGGATAAGACTAACTCAACCTACAGTCCTTTGTTAGTCTTTATGACAACATCTGGGCAGAGGTTAGATCACACTCTCTTATACTTTCTGAAATTTACGACAGTTAGAGGGACTTGATAGGTTTGAAGAGAGTCGGTGAAGATTATTAGGAAGACAACCCCTCTATAACTAAATTGTGCCCTGAATCTGCTGTGCCAAGCCAATTATTTACGGACGGGCTGTTAATTAAGATGGGCCCTAATGTGGAAAGGGCTAATGCTTCCGGGGAGGATTCTAATAAGATCTTCTTCTCAACTGCCTCACTCTGTCCAGAGAAGGGAATATGTGCTCCAATTTTGCCTATTCCCACTCTGAAGAATGAGAGAGTCCTCTCGGATCAAGTCTTAGGTGTAAAATCACTAATTAACCCTGAAAAGATTACCACCAATACTCCCGCGGGAGAAGTCCTAGATGGGTTGGCTGTCCATTTTCCTAATCCTTCTCTTCCCATGCTTGTCTGTGATTCTACTACACTTGAAATGGATAAACAACACAAGGGAGATGATGTCGTCCCTACTTTAGATTCCAAATCCCACCTTAATCTGGAGAAATCTTCTGATTTCATAGATCTCACTTAGCAAGCAGTACACTTAAAGGGCTTTGTTCCTAGGTAAAAAAAAAAATACTCAACAAATTAAGAAAACTAAAAATCAGAAAAATATGAAAAAATAAACTCATTTACTAATCAATTTCTTAAAAATCTGGTCTTGCCAACTGCTTTCCCGCTCGTAACCACTACTACCCCTTCTAAGGGTGTTTATATTCTGGTGGAAGCAGCAGTACCTCCGACCGCTAATGCTGCCCATGTACCTGCTGTGGCTACTTTAATGCCTACTATTATAGCTGTAGGCAGTCAGACAGACTTATTGCCAATTAGTTCAATGGCAAATAACAATATTGCCCCTGTGGTTGTGGGGAATGTTGTTTTGGTTGAGGACACTCATGCCATTTGTAACTCTAAAATAAGTCCAACACTTTCTGAGCCTACAAATAATAGTGCTTCAGTTATTCTGAATGCTCAAATAGAATGTAACTCTGTGACTGTGGCTACAGAATCCTTCACTATTCCCGGTAATCTGTTACCCTGCTCAAATTCTACTCATCCTTTGTCTATAACAACTCCCATATTTGCGACCCTTGTCAATCTTGATATGGTGAAACAATTACTACAGGATATTTATAGAACAAAGTCCCCCTCTTCGATGGATGCTAACCAGACTTCAGGTTCAGCTCAGGCCATGGCCGCTACTACTAGCTCTTCTACCACAGATGGCCAATTATCCCGCCCTCCTGAGTGTTACATGGTCTCTACAGATTCGGTATTAGGGGAGCATGTTATGGGATTTAGGACAGTGGGGGATCTATATGTTCCTAATATCTTAAACCCAGCTCAACTAAAGCCATCAAATGGGGGCCCCTTCAATGGTCAGGAAAGATTCCCCATTGGTCCTCATGTATCCCAAAATAGGACAATTTCAAGGGGTGCAAGGGGTACTGATTTGGAAGTTGACTCTTTAAGTCAATTCACTAAATATATTGCTGATTCACTTCCCCAACCATTGGGGGATAAAAATCCATTAGAGACTCTGCAACTTACTAGTCTATGGGGTCAGGATATGCCTATTTGTTTGAACCGTGGGAATATCCTGAACATTTTTCATCAATTGTCACCTCTTTCTCTTATCTCTAGTTATGACATGGAAAAGATTTTTTTCCCTTCTAAGGATCGGGTAGATCTGAGCAATATTGTTCTGAAATCAAGAGTGGTGTTGGACTTAATAATGGGTCAAAAAGAGGGCCTAATTCAGCTTGGTTTTGAAATGAGTTTGTTAAAATCTAGTCAGTTCTCCGGTAAGTATGGAGGATCTGAATAGTACAGGGGAAATCTTACTATGGTGTATCACCCGGAAAAGGTCTTGCAGCCTCAACAGAGGCAATTTACGGCCAGAAACAATGGAGATGCCAGAAACTGGGCCCAAATTACCTCTGGCTAGTGGAAATGAGCATTCCCTTATGAGTCTGGTCCCGGTAAATAATAATAGGGCCCCTAACAAATTCACAATTCTATCCTGGAATTCCAGGGGAAAATTACATCTTTTAACTAATACCGACACAGCAGCTATGATCAACGGTTCTGACTGCTTCTATCTACAGGAAACCTGGCTGCTCTCCCACCCTTCATTGATGGCTTTGAAATTTACTCCCAAAATGCTAAACCTAGTTTAGAAGGAAGGGCTTCAGTGGGTCTTCTCATTAGGATAAGAGCTTCCCTTGGCCTTAGGAATGGTGTTCTTTCGGACACGCCATTTGGTATTTTAGCCTTGGAGTCTATTTCTGTAGAGGGCCTGGTTAACATTCTTATGATTTACATCTATTGGCATAAAGGCCTTGCTTCCCTTGAGCCTTTTTTAGAAAGTCTAACGGATATGGTTCTCGCTTGGAGACCTCTCCATACTGGGGGGAAAGTGATCCTGGCTGGAGATCTCAAGTCTGATTGCTCTTTTTCCTCTGAGGCCAATTATGGCGATCTGGGACAGGATCTGGAGGATGATAATCGGAAAGGTAAGAAATTTGCTTGGGGTGGACTCTGAAGTCTCTCTATGGAATCAGTGGGTCAAATATGTTTGAATGGTTCCTATGATTCTACTCTTCCTCTCTGCCCTACATGGCATAGAGGTTTGTCATCTTCTACAATAGACTATGGGCCTCATTACGACCCTGGCGCTAATCGCCCGTCATTACCGCCATGGCGTAATGAGCGTTTACGCCGTGAGTCGATGGCGTAAAGAGCGCCACATTACGACCCATCGCGCACGAGCATTACGCCATGGCGGTAATGCAATTAACGCCATGGCGTAAAAGGCCCCTACCGCCATCGTTGAGTGAGCAAGGTGCCCTTCCGCCAGCGTAAGTAGCGGCCACCGTAGTTTGCGGCCACCGTAATTAGCGGCGGCCGTAAATTACGTTGGCCGTAAAAGGCCAAACCGGAAATAGCGTCATCGCGCCGGAACGGGAAGCATCCCGTCGGCCATCTTTAAAAACACAATCCATTGCCATCCTACCAAACAACACCAGACCCAACCCTGACACCTGTCCCAACCAAACAACCACCCATCCAACTCCCTGAAAATGCCGAAATGCGTCAAAAAGGCATGTGACCGCCAGCGCCAGGAGCGATTCAGCCGGGAGGAACTCTGCATGCTTGCAGAGACCCTGCAGGACAACGCAGGTGTTGTGTTCTCCCCTGAAATGACCAGGACAGCAATCGGGAAGAAGAAGGCCATCTGGGCCCTGGTGGCTGAGCGCGTCAGCGCGGTGGGGACCGTACCCCGCACCCCACAGCAGTGCCGGAAGCGCTGGGATGACCTGCGCATACGGGTCAGAGCGGTCATCTCAGCAAACCGCACCCTTGCCCAGGGAACCGGTGGAGGGTCGGAATCCCCCCTGAAACTCCAACCGTGGGAGGAGATCTGTGCTACCACCATCGGCATGGAGTCCATCGAAGGTGTTGGAGGGATGGAAAGGGGAGCCCCGACATCAGGCGATGAAGGTAGGTGCCTCAGACAAGACATGCCACAGTCACAGCAGTCCAATCATGTGTAGCACAAGGTTGCCCTAGAGTGTAAATGCAACACATATCAATACTGGCCATAGCCACATGCGAGCACCACCCTGCATACACTGCTGGCACCCGCATACCTGCGTCCACACACCACACTAGAAGGAGACACCCTGCATGGCACTGCCTGTAATCTGCCTCATCCACTGGCCAAAATAATGTCAACCATTGTCATTCCAAAGTCCGTAGACCCATCAATAACGGCCTCCCACCTTTGCTCCACCACAGGCACTGAATCACACCCAGAGGACCAGGACACCCCTGCGCCGAAGAGGGCGAAGTCCAACATCAACGTCCCTGCACCCTCAACCTCAGCTGCAGTGAGGCAGACCCCACGACAAGCAGGTCCCACTGCAGGCATACTGGAGGTCCCACCGGCAAGCACCCCTGTCGGCAGCAGGCCAGCAGCAGCTGCTCCACCTCCACCGACATTGCCTGCCACAGAAGGCAGGGGGTCAGCGGCCAGCAGCAACATCGGGGAGACAGCTGCAACAGCTGCATGTTCTGACTCGGACATGGAGCAGGAGGTCAGAAGCCCCACTGACCAACTACATTCCCCCTGTTTCTCAGACGCCAGCCCCCATGAGGGTGACACACAGGGGCACACTGAGGCAGAGGAGTGGCCTTCCACCCCATGCCCTGTCCACACTCCACAGGAGGGGAGCAGCCCCTCCATCACTCCACCTGCACTGGCCATGGGCCAGCACGGCCAGCACTCCCTAGAGGAGATCACTCAACGGCAGCATCAGCTGTCGGCAAAGCTGGATGAGCATGCCGCAGAATGTGTGGGGGCTGGGCCCAGCATTGAACAGGCCACGGAGACCCTAAGGGCCGAAGTGGCGCAGAGCACTGCCACCCTGAGAGATGCCATGCAGGCCATGTCAAGGGACATCTGTGCCGAACTTGCGGGCTTGCGTCGTGCGGTCACTGACCTCAACCACACACTACAGGAGCAGCATGCACAGGGGCAGCCAGGGACATCCTCCACTGCCAGTTCTGTGCAGAGCAGCCCCGTGCGACGGTCCGGACGCAACCTGCGCTCCACAGCCAGGGGTGCCCCGGGGGCCGGGAGAGGGGCCTTGTGAGGGACTGTGGACACTGTCACAGGCATCTGTAGACACCTACATGGGGTGTGTTGGGGTGTGCAGGGGGGAGGTGGGAGGGGGTGTGTTGGGGTGTGCAGGGGGGAGGTGGGAGGGGGTGTGTTGGGGTGTGCAGGGGGGAGGTGGGAGGGGGTGTGTTGGGGTGTGCAGGGGGGAGGTGGGAGGGGGTGTGTTGGGGTGTGCAGGGGGGAGGTGGGAGGGGGTGTGTTGGGGTGTGCAGGGGGGAGGTGGGAGGGGGTGTGTTGGGGTGTGCAGGGGGGAGGTGGGAGGGGGTGTGTTGGGGTGTGCAGGGGGGAGGTGGGAGGGGGAGTGACACGACAGTTTATTTTACCAATACACTTTTTTCTTTCCTAAAAAGAAATGTGTGGACATTTTCATTGCGTATGTGTGCTTTATTGGTGTACAGTCCACAGTGTCCATGTACCAGAGTGCCCCAAGTGCAGTCTCCATGCGATGAACACCAGCCGTGTGTGCTAGAAGCAGTGGTCGATGATACTTTGGCGCATGGCACGCCCCTCCTGTGCATCGCCTCCTCCATGTGGTGGCGCCCCATCTGCACCCTCCTCATCCTCATCGTCAGGTGGTTGCAGTTCTGCGTCAGGGGGCAGGGGCACATTCCGTCTGACGCACATGTTGTGCAGCATGACACATGCCATGACGATCTTTGCCACCTTCTCATGGCCATACAGGAGTGCCCCACCAGACCTGCTGAGGCTTCGGAACCGTGCCTTCAGGAGGCCGAATGTCTGCTCTATGGCCACACGAGTACGTGTATGTGCATGTTTGGAGTCCTCCTCGTGCTGGTTCTGCGGGTTCCGGACTGGTGTGAGGAGCCACCTCTTCAGGGGATAGGCTGCATCACCTGTATGTAGGCGAGAATGATTGTGTCAGTCATGTTGTCTGATCAGGAACATGGTGTTCAACCCTGGCTGGCATCGAACTGTTACCTTGGCTAACTTCTACATGCACTAATTGATTCACACAATGCAACCAGTATATGCTCATTGCTGCCATGGCCTGTTTTGCATGCCATCACCCTATGCATGCAGTGGGGTTGTGTGCATTGTGGGTGCCCTTCCTCTGTCTCCGTTCTCTGTGTTACTCACAGCCAGGTGGAGTATGCATCATCCCCCCCCCCCTTTCTGCCAGGTGGAGTATGCATTGGTACGTCATTCCCATGCCCACTTCCATGACATTGCACTCACCGAGTAGCCAGGATCTTGGGCCTGCATGTCGCTCCATGTAGCGTGGTATTGTGGAGTTCCTCAGGACCATAGAATCATGGGTTGATCCGGGGAATCTGGCACAACAATGTGTGATGATCATGTTGGAGTCACAGACCATTTGCACGTTGATTGAGTGGAACTGTTTCCGGTTGCGGTACGGTACCTCCATGGCACGTGGAACCACCAATTCCACATGGGTGCAGTCGATGGCACCAATGCATCCAGGTATGCCGGCTAGTGCATGGAAACCCACTTTGGTGTTTGCTATCTCCTGGGCAGTCCGTGGTAATGAGATGTGGTCGTCTGTGTGCTTGAGGAGGGCATCGAGCACTTGGATGAGTGTTCGTGAAAATAATGGTTGTGAAATGCCATGCAGGTGCCCCACTGTGTGCTGGTAGGTGCCTGTGGCCAGGAAGTGGAGTACAGCCACTACCTTCAGTAGGGGGGGGATGGCGGTTGGACTTGCTATCATGCTGACGATGTCGTCGTGCGTCATGTCTACGATGGCAGTGATGGTGTCCCGGTCCAAACGGTACAGGGTGTGGATCTGCTCAGCAGTGAGGTTGTTTGGATTGGCTCTGATGCGTGGGATTGGGGGCTGCCTGCGTGGTGGCACTGGCTGTGCTGGTGGGGCTTGCTGGGCCTGCCTTGCCCTCCTTCTCCTCCTGCGTCTCCTCTGTGCTGCCTGTTGTTGTTGTTGCTGTTGTAGTAGCACATGCATTGCTACCAGGTCCTCCAGCCCCAACATTGCTAGTCGTATTGGCATCATTGTGGAGTGTGACTGGGTGTGGTTAGGGGTGGGGTGTGCTCTTTTTGTACTCCCCTGAGTCTGTATTGCCTTCACCTGTGCTGTTTCTGTGCACCTGTGGCAGCTGCATACACTTGACATGGCCCTTTACGGTTGGTTCGCGATGGCGTTATTTGCACCATGGCGGTAAGGTACTTAGCGGCCTCGGTGATGGCGCTAGGTGCATGTCCGCTTGGGTCGGCATTCGCGTACCTTTCCGCCATGGCGCTAAGTACGGTGTGGGCGGTCGCGTGCGCGCACCCTTGGCGCAGTTAGCGGCAGCGTTAACTACGATGCCGCTATTGGCATCGTAGTTTACGGTCACGAGTCATGATCGGACCTGGCGGAAAACGATGGCGGTAACCAGTTACCGCCATCGTTTTTCACTTAGCGCCAGGGTCGTAATGAGGCCCTATGTCTTTGTAGACCATTCCCTGTCCTCTCTTTCGTCTGAGGTGCAGGTCTCTTTTAACCCCTGGAGTGATCATGGGTCTTTGTCAGTTTCATTCTTCATTTCAACGAAGATGCTGTCCTCTGGGGGACCACGACAACTAAAAACTGTGGGCCAAGGGACTGGGGTACATTGGTTGCTGCCTAATATTAATCTCCTCAACTGTCAGCTCATCTCCTCACTTAATCATACTTCGCTCCTGTGGAAACAAGTGGTTTTCAAAACCTTCCACTTTGACACTTTCTTGAATGCTCTTCAAAGTAGCATTTATGATTCACTCAAGAAGGGTAATTCCAAAAGAGTTCACGTCCATAGGTTTGATCGGGAATTGGCTATCGAAAAGGTCCAGTCACTCAAACTTATCAGAGAAGTCCAATTGCTTGACATGGACAGGGACAATAAAAAAGCAAAAATGAAATCCATACGTCAAAAATATAAAAACTAATGCAAATCAAGAAAATCTAGTTTGCGGCAAAATAATGCGGAGCTCATGTTTTTGGTTCTATTGAAAGCTGTGGATGTTAGCTACAAGCAGACATTTAAATTTTGTTTCTAGAATAGAATATGAAGACGTTATGGATGTTTTCGTGGAGATCGTTTTTCTGAGAGAGGTGCAACAATGAGAAAACAGGGATGTGCTTTTAAAAGACCACAAGGTTTCTTTACACTAGGGATGGACTATGGAGAAGCAATACTACACGACAGTACAGCCACAAGACCAGGACGCCTCTGGATCAGGTTTTTGCCTGCGAGACGCTTGCCTTCTCCAGATGAAATATATCAGCGTAAAGATCGGTTTAACAATATTATTAGGAAGGAAGATAGTAGGGATGAGATAGATAATTCAGGCAATACAAAGATATTTCTAACAATGCAGTTTTGAATATAATAGAGGATGGGTTTAGATAGGGATTGCTATGGACAGTACAAAGGCTAGTGACAGTCCTATACTAAGGATACTCACTATATAGGTTTGAACAGAACCGTCAGGAATTCTGGTCAGAAATTCTGCAGGGCACACCGGACTGGGACAGTCCGCTGGGCATGCCAGACTGGACTGGTCGGCAATGGCTCTGGTTCACAGCTATCTGGTCACAGCATGACTGGACTGGATCTGCAATGGCTCTCTGGTCACAGCACAGCACATCGCGGCACATGATTAGGTTTAATCTGCCCTTGTTGGTTATGAAGATAATTCTTTGGCAGGGAAGCAGTTACAGCACAGCCTGGCTGTTCATTTGTTCCCCCTTTAAGTTTTTGGGATGGGTTTTAGAAGTTAAGGCCCAGCTGAAAGTAGTTCAGCTATGCCTTGAGCCCTGCTGCTTGCAAAGTTTCTGGAGTCTGGAAGAAGGAGTATGGATGGATCTCCTCCAGGGTGCTCTGGATCGGCATGGTGGGTGGATCTGTGTGCGTTTTTAAGTCTTCAGCTGTCTCTTTTTATGCATTTGGTAAAGGGCTGTGTATGCTGGATTATCCTAAGCACGGCCACTTGGTTGGCTATAGGTTAGCATCTTCCCTCTCCCTTTATTGGAGGAGAAAATAGGGTGTCACCATGATGATGTGGGTTTATGATTCAGGGAATCCTCCCCTTGGCTTTGGAACATGAAATCTATTTTTTGTATAACACATATTTACAATTTTGCAGACGTTACAACAATAACATGTGTAGATCACATATTTTGTGGAGCAAGTGCTCTTCTAATCCCCGTCCTTGTAGGATCTTGTGTTGGCTTTTGACAGAATTCTGCCCTTTTGGGCCATAACACAATATCTAGTTTGTCCATAAATGTGTACAACTGTGCACATTGCATGTGGGCATAAGTGTGTGAAGTTTCATACTTTTGTCATGAATACATTTGCTATAAAACCACAATTTTTACAGTCACTTCTTAGAACATAGCACAGAGTTCTGGCTTCTCTTAAAATGTGCAGCCAAAATTTAGATTTAGAAGTCCGGGGTTTACATATTTTTTTACAATTGTCCACAGTAAATTATCCTGCTTGCAGCTCAGAAGCAATCTCTGCCCCCTCCCTTCTGGCAAAGGCCCTTTACAATCCTTCTTGATTAGCATCTCCTTGCCTGAGAGGAAGTCCATTGTGTCCTTTCCCAGAGCAGCCCAAGTGCTCCTCCCCTCTAAATCAACACATGAATGTGAGTTCCTGGTCTGGAGAGCAGAAGGGAGGTGACTGGCCCGGTGGGGGAAGTTGTTTGTAGTTTTGGCTTTGGAGTCAGGCTTACTTTAAATGTCATTTTGTTACATTTTTCTTTTTTTTAAAAATAAATGTGCAATTTAAAAACAAACATCTAGAGCAATGACTGATTCCAGACTCTAAAGTTTAAATAGTTACAACCTAGGTTACTCTTGATAACAGGTCACTTAGATTTTAGACATTAGATCTTAATGGTACAAGTTCACAGTCTTAATGCAGGCTTCTGAAAAGGCACCCTGGCTGTGGATGTTTTTGTGACAAACTCGGCTCTCCATGATATTGCAGTTTCACAATGATTTCTTGAATTCAGTAAAATGTGACACCCAACAAGAAGATTGGTTGTTTGTGGGTGTTTTTGGACCAATTCTGTATTTTCAGCAACCAAGAACAGATTTAAAATGCAAGATTTCAGATTTCTTTCAGCTGGCGCTGCTTTTCATGCAGGCTCCATTTTTGCTAGTTGGGCAGCCCAATGACATGTTTCAGGAGTGCGGTCTCCATCCCACCACTGACAACATGCATGGTAGATTTGGCAGCCATCTTTTTGTGCTTTGTAGAGTGCAATTTTCCATAGGTATTGGCGCGCATAGGGGTTTTGCGGCCATTTGATGATTCTGGTTCCACCAGCACACAGTGGGTGTTCAGTTAAAGTTACAAAATCAAAAGCATCGAATGCCAAAGGTGAGAGTTAATTCGACCGAAAACAAAAGGATCGAATTTTTTTTAAATGTATATTTTTTTTTGTTAATTTAATATAGTTATAAAAAAGGTGTTTTTACACCAAAAACAGGGGTTTTCGGGGGGTCCTCCCCAAAAAAATAAAAAAAAATGCGATCCTTTTTTTCAGTCGAATTGACTCGACCCTTTTGTCATTCAATCCTTTTGAGTCGAAACTTTAACCTATAACCCACACAGTGATGCCGCAGGGTAGAGCATAAGTGGGTTAAGACATCCCACACCACTGAGCTTTTTTACCAGCTATGACTATTTTACCGGCTATAGTAATAAGACCAATTACATGTCTGAATGTTCTCAAAGTCAGAACGCAAATTACACTCTATAGTGGATACCATTAAACTGGTAACTGAGATTTAACAGTAGGCCAGTTAATCGGCAGGTCTGGTGCAAAGTTGGCCATGTGTCAAGCCTGCGTGGGTCTACCTTTCAGGCTTCAGAGGTTGGCAAGATACATAGCATTCAGAGAGTTCATAACTGTGCATTAAATAATTAAGAGTAGCCCAGGGAAAGAAGCGCACTCACACGGCATCCCCTAGTCTGGACACTCGTTACCTCATACATGCAAACAAACATCCTGAACAGCATGCCATGGAGATAGGAAAGATAGACACATTACAACAAAGCGTTAATTGTGGCACAATGAAATCAAGGGGCACCTGATGTGATGTAGTCAAACATTTCTACACTGTACACAAGTTTTAGGCGCAAGGATTTTGTCAAATGACCGAGGACACTGAGATGGAATGTCTTATGATTATCGTAACAGAGAGAAAGGCAGAATAAAACATGTAATATCTTTAACTCGGGAAAAGCAAAATACATTTACAGGGTAATTCATGGATTTAATGTGCGCCGAAAACGATGGCACAAGCATAAAAAACGCAGTGCATGTGTGCGAAAGCCGCGCAAGCGCTCGTTTGGCAATTCATGGAAGGCGCTGTGCGTGGCTTACCTGTGATCTGCGCTGAACCCGCATGTAGCGCAAACGTCATTGTGACATCCCGAAGGCTGTGTGCGCGACGGCCAGTGAAGGCGCACACCACCCAGTGCACACACCTAAAAAGCGGTCGGAACACGCGGAATGGGGAACAACACGCAAAAATGTGGGTGTTACGGGGAAATACCGCTGCCAAATGCTCGCATCGCCCACACGCGCGCAAAAAGAACACGTATTAATGGAATCGAACAGGGGAAACCCGCGCGCCAAAAAAGACGTGAAAGCTGGCGTAAGTGCCCCGCACAGCTTAAAAGTATGCACAAACAAAAAACAAGCTCATATTGCTATGATGAATGTACCGTTCCTCGCAGCAGTGGTCATGGGACACCACAGGAGGAGGAGGATAGCCAGGCCCCGCATTTTTTTACCCAGGACCAGCCTATTTGGGTTGCCTGATGACCAGGTCTATAGCAGGTACACGTTTCCACCCCATATCATCCTAGACCTGGTCACTGAGTGGGAGGATGACCTCACATTGCCCACCCTGTGCTCCCACACAGGTTTCCACCCCATATCATCCTAGACCTGGTCACTGAGTGGGAGGATGACCTCACATCACCCACCCTGTGCTCCCAAGGACTGAGCCCCTTGGAAAAGGTGGTCAATGTATTGCATTTCTTAGCCACTGGGTCATTTCAGCAGATAGGTGCCATAGTTGGGGGCGTCTCACAGCCCACGCAGTCATGCTGCCTACACCAGGTGTTGGTGATCATGACTGCACACCCCTCAGTCCCCAGGCACATATACACGTCCAGAACACCCACCAAAAAGGCAGGCCGTGGTCCAGGACTTTTACGGGGTGGCACACTTCCCCAAAATGCTTAATGCCATTGATTGCACTCATGTGGCTCTACGTCCTCCTAGGGCCACTGAGCACATCTATCGCAACCGCAAGCACTGGCATTCCATCAACGTGCAGGTGGTATGCGATGCCAAGGGAATAATCACTTCTGTGCAAACTATCCAGGGGCCACCCATGATAGATTCATATTCAGAATGTCATCCTAAACTGGGACCTGGAAGCTGGGAGGCATGGCAACACATGGTTCATTGGTGAGTATGAATGCCTGTGCACATGCATGCATGTCACACACAGAGAAATGGCTAAACCCAACTAATCACAACCTTTATCACCTCCCCAGGGAACAGTGCCTACCCTCTTAGCAACTACATGATGACACCAATACGGAACCCCACCACACCACCCGAGGTAAGATACAACGCAGCCGATATTGCAACCTGGGGCATAGTGCAGAGCACATTCGGAGTCCTCAAGTCACATTTCCGCTCCCTTGAATGCTCTGGTGGCCAGATGCTATATGCGCCCCCAGTAGTGTGCTGGATCATTGTGGCAGCATGTGTCCTGTTGGGTATTTTGTATAGATTTGGGGCTTAGCAGTATTTTCTTACCGCCAAAATGAACATAATTCAGTAATAATCACTCTTTGCATTCAGATTAGATTTGGTGTATAGTACTACAGTATACATACATTATTTCAGCACACGGATATATTTAGTGGTATACATTATGTTGGTATGCGTTATTGGTGGTATTCCTGGTGAGCATAATTCCTTTGTTTTATATGTGGCCCCGATATCCAGAACCCCTTATTTTTGCTTAGTTTGTTCGTGCGATCATTACAGAGGCCTCAGGCTTACATTTCAGGAACACCACCTTTTCAATTGGAGTGCCACCATAGGCTGTCCTCACTGACTTATCTACGGCAGCGAGCTAACATGTGGTATTCATCACCAACTTATCTACATCGGTGAACTATGTCCAGGGCCTCTCTTTCTGCTGACTCATGTACCTCCAGCAGCAGGCTATTTCATTATTTTATTATTATGTTCTGTTCAGAAAACAGACACTTATATACTGAATGGAATCATGCACAGAGCTACCGTCAAGTCTTATTTTTTAGCTACCTTAAAAATGACAATTGCACTGTCTAAACCTCTCCCCATATTATCAGTACTGTAATGGTAGATGCACAAAGAAAGGAGAAAAATAAAACACACTACCCGTCTGCTTTCAGATATTTTTGTGTATTATAAAAAATTGCATTTGAACACGATCTTACTCTTTTTACAGAAATAAATCGAAATTGCACAGTAACAACCTTATCTGTAACAAAATGAGAAGAGAGCGGCGAGAACATATTCAATTTGCAACATTAAACATGTTGATAAAACACTGGAGTTCCCTCTTCCACGCTGACTGAATAGTTTCACACACATACGCACTGCCCCCGCACTCTGCAATATAATTACCAAGCCTGTCCAGCATGTGAAATTCTTCGGCTGGTCGCCTTCTGGAAGTCCCTCTTAGATCACCCCAGCAAGGACGAGCATCTGCCGTCACTCAAACTGGGGCTTATTGACTGGAATTCCCAGTCTCTGCAGCAGTGCACTGGGATCTGCTTTTTCAATCAGCCACCAGCCAGGTCTTTCTCCCAGCTGTGTAAAATGTCTTCTCCCTTTCTTCTTCCCCGAGGTTCATTAGAAAAGCTCTGTTACAGCCTACCAAATGAGTTCAACCAATGAAATTCAATCATGTCCTACCCTCCTTCTCTTGAACAATGGCTTGGCTTATACAGTTGCAACTGTAACCAAACTGATTTCCTGCTTATTTGAGTCTTTGCTTCTTGCAAATAATGTGGACAGAGCACAGATAGAAGCAAAGAAAAAAAATTTGGATGTGCGTTTAAAATGACTTTCAGAGCCTGTCATTTTACATCTCATTTTGCACTGGAGAACACATTATATTATTAATGAGTTAGAATCGTTAGTATTATTAATGAGGTTAGTTCATTAATCCTCAAATGTGTCTCCTACAATAGAGGAATTTCAGGTGGAAAAAAAAATATGCTTTTAACTATGAAAAAAAAATTATTTCCATTTTAGATGTAGAAATCGTTTTTGACTGAATAGCCTGTTTTCATTTACATGTCCATGTCACACTGGCAACACATGCCTTGCTGTATCACATTATAGCAATGCACCAAACCCATGCAGTGGTGCTGCATAAAAATAATGCTAAATACTCCTACAGTCCTGCACACCGTTGCAACCCGGCGAGGCATGCTGGTGGACATGGCGGTGCCCCCACATCCCCAACCACATGCACGGCTGCTGCGCATGGGAGGCCAAAGGGCATTTGGCGTGGCAGCCCGTACCCAGCTTGTGGCAACATTTTTCACCTAAAATTCCACCCCTGTGGAGTGCACACATACCTGGCACATAGGTGACAATCGATGATGACAAAGGGGCAGTCAACTATCACAACCCTACCACCCTGAGATTCCAAATAAATGCACAACACATGAAACAACCGTCACAAAGTGCACCGTCACAAATGGAAACAGGCCACAGACATTTCCCTCTCACATATGAAAAAGAAACTGCACATGAATTTATACTTACCAGCATGACAAATCCTGAATACAGGACCCAACAGTGGCAACGTCTGACAGTGACCAATCACAAAAGTCCAAGTGTGACAATCTGACAAAGGTATCACATCGACCCCTCCCATCTTCAGTGTGTTGCTGGTAGGTAAATGTGACAGGGTACTGCATACAGCATCAACTACATCTGCAATGGAGATAGGCAAGGTAACACATGAAGAAGCTACATTTAAATATGCATAATGAGCAATAATGAATACAATATACAAATTAACCATGCAGTGGAGAAACCATCATTAATCCCCACTAGGGGTGTATACACAGTTTGGACGACAGACTAGCCACATAACTGATGGAAGCTCAATGATTCTGTGTAAGTTACTGTCACACGGTGCCACCCTTGCGAGCCTATGGAAAGGGGAAGTAAGAGTGGCATATGTGTCTGGACCCCAAGCCTCAAAAACAAACACAAAACAAGCCTGCATGTGCCTAGCTGGAACACACAGTGGATGCCTATGGCTGTCACACAAAGCAACACACTGAAACATGAATGCACAATAGACAAAAAAAGAGGAAAAATTAAAATTAAAAAAGAAAAAACAGAAATCATAAATGGCCATGGACGACCAAACGGGGACCACCCAGGAGGGTGCACCCCAACACCCCCCTGCGTGGATGTTGAGAAAAAAAAAGAAAATCCCTCCATGGGCTCATGGCCTGCATGGCTACCTGATAGTGGGAGAACTGCCGTCGTTGTAGTCACCCTCTGGTGCTACATGACAAGGTGTGCGTGATAAGGGAGGCAGACCACGCAAAGCCCTGGCATGCTCTTCCATGGCAGCAAGTATGCGGGTTTGAAAGGATTGGTTCTGCAGGATGATGGTCCGGAGGTCCCCATACAGCATGTAACGGGTAGCACAGAGTTCTGTTTGCAAGGCCTCACGTGATGCACAGATCTCCTCATGGGATGCCTGCAGCCCAGCCGAGATGGTACGTGTTAGCTGCTCCAGCTGCTGTTCTGACTGTCTACTCCAGGACACCTCAAGTGCACCCAGACTAGCTCTGAGGGAGGTGTATTCTTCCCCCAGGGCATCCCTGTGGGCCTGTGCCTCTGCAGATATGGATGTGCGCAGAGCCCCCAGTTCAGCCCGTCGGTCCCTGTTGGCGGCCAACATGTCCTGCCTGTGGGAGCAGCACATGGACTGCGTTGCCTGCTGCTGGAGCTCCACCTTCCTTTCATTGGGGGGATAATGGAATTGGCCACTTGTTAGGAAAGATTCCATGATTGTAGGTAATTTTCCTTCCATGTGGAAACCCCCAAACATTTTGCTGTTGTTTTACACCCTAATCCAGACTTTGCCGGAGAAGAGCAGCCTTCCGCCGCACTCCTCTGGACTTTCGCTCCATTCTTACGGGGAAACTGACATGCCCTTAAAACAGTCATTACTGGGAGACTTTGTTTCCCTTAGTCCTTTTCTCATGTTGCAGCTTTTGAGCAACATGAAACAAGAGTGCACCATAACTTACATTACCGCGCTCTTGGGTCTCTAGTCATTCGAATGGCCCTAGAAACTCTCGCTGGACTTGTCATGAAATGTGCAAGTGTGTCATGGATGGGACTGGTGGCAGCTATCGTTTCTTTGTGTTTTGAACCCCTTTTTGCCATGTTAACCGCGCTTCTCGCGTTTGGCCCAAATGGCTGTCCTGGCCTCCAAAATGGCCATGCCACAAAGTTTTTGTCCTGTTCGCTGACCGTCTTGCCCCTTCACCTTCCCCGAGGTGGAGCCGACCCGGGGCAGTCCTTATTTGTTCAGGCACTTTCCCGCGAAACACAACGCTTTCGCTGGCTTCTGCATGCCTTGTGTGTGCCTCCAGGATGTGGGCTGGGATGTCTGTTCCCAATACACATCCTGGGTGCCAGAGAGTCTAGAGTGTCTAGAATGCCTGGTACCACCGAGGTCCGTGATAGGTCCACGTATGGTGTGAGTATTTTGTGAGCAGATCTCCCATTGGGTCCTCTCCGTTTTGGAGCAAAGGGAACTCTGGATAAGAGGAGGCTGGAAACACCACTACCATGTAGATCTCCTGAGTTCTCACGAACAAAGGATAAGGAGCCAAGTATCCTGCAACTAAGAAGCTGAGTCGAGGAATCACTGGTGACCCGCTGAAGGTTTGGCACCCTGCACTGCTGTCATCCTGTGAGACCCCTCTGCCTCTGTTCGAACGAGAAGGCCTGTACTGGCGCTTCGACCCTTTAGAATAGTGGGAAAAACTATTCTCGGCATCTTCACCAAATCCTGTACGTAAGCCTTTGGAAGCATCCCTGGGCCATCCAGTGGACTGACCAGCCTACACAGGAACCTTGCTCTGTCACCGCCGTCTGGCTTATCCCGTGTCCTTGGCGCTCTCACACGATTCGTACACTTGGAATTCCCAGGTCTGAAGTGAGACGTGTGCTTTGGGACCGGAATACATGCGGTTGCCGAGTTGCCCTGCTGTGGTAACAAACCTGTGCGTGTTCACTGCATTTGGGACACCCTCGACCCTGACTCCTGCTGTTGCGGAATCTACACAACATCGAGACATCCTGCTGATCGCATCTGAACCTGCCAGTACCGAAACGGAACCAGAAAAGCCTGGGTCTGCCTGCATCGGGGACCCGTGAGTAGTCAATACCCTAACCGGTCGCCCTCCCGCAGGAGCCTGTGGCTCTCCACCGCTGTCATAAACAGCAACCCTTTTCCGCACTCGCGCCCTGCTTCTGCCCACAAGTGGAGGCTGCGCTTGAGTAGCGGGGAACTGTTCATCATCGTTTTGTTCACCTCTCTGAACTGCCTGATCTCCCTGAAGAGACTCTCCTTTGCCCGTTGGCACCCGCGTGTGCAGGTACTTTTGAGCACAAGGCTCCATTGTTCGTAGGGCTCGGACTTCCTTCTAGTTAGGTGGCCTGTGATGTCAAACTGGGTCTAACGATTACTTGCACTGCCTGTTTTCCTCCCCATCTAGGTGGTCTGCATATTTCGTACTTCTAATTCTTTAGACCCCTTGGTCTTGTATATATATATTGTATTGCTTGTGATGTGTTGGTTTATTGGAGTTTTACCGTGATTCTTTACTATGATCGATATTACAAAGGCCGTGTAATAAATGTGTCTATATTTTTAATATAACACCTGTCTGGAGTAATTTGTAAGCGTCCTTGCTTTGTGTGCTCATTGCGGGCTTTCAGTCACCCTCACCCCTCTTGAGACCTAGTCTTGACCGCCGCCATCACTACCCTGATTGGTCTGACTTGTCCAGAGGTTACCCTGTTCCAAGAAACTAGGCTGGCCTTCTGAACCTCTGCCCCTCCAGGACAGAGTTCAGAAATCCATCTTAACAAATTGGTGTACAGCGGTGGGATACGACTGAAGGTATCCAGTGTTGCGCACGAGCGAGGGCATTTCAAGTTATTCCTAACAGGACACGTAGTGAATTGTTGTAGTATAACTCTTTAAAGGCCATAGTCCTATCAAACAGTATGGAAACAGGTACCTTGTTAACTTTAAATGCTTCTAAATCCGAAACATCGAAAAAGATGTGTGCTGAAAGAGGTGTCTCCTCGCAAGACACAAAAATGGAAATGATCCAAAGAATCATGGCGTGGCAAGAATCTCAGCTTGACGCTATAGCTTCCGAGGACAGTGCAGAAGGAGGTGGGGCTGCTCTCACTGGTAGAACTGACAGTTCTGCTGCTGCACTAGTCCACCGCGACCATGAGGACAGGGAGGATGAAATGTCCAATGTTTCCTCTGCCAGTGCTGATGGGGAGGCCATACTTGAATTCAAGAAGCAAGAACTGTTGTTTAGGCAGAAGGAGCTTGATTTCAAAATGGCCAAACTAAAAATCGAACAGGCAGAAAAACAGAACGACAGGGATCACCAGTTGGAACTGGCCATGCTTCAAGTTGCCAATGGATCCAAGGGTCCTGGACATGGGTCTGGGGCCTCCTCTCATCCACAATTTCCAAAAGATCTGCTCAGTGTGTATGAGGAAAAGAATGACATTATGGACTGACTGAATACATTTGAGTATGAATGTGAAGTTCAACAAGTTGACAATGCTGATAAAATTGCCTGGTTGCTCAGCAAACTGCCCCATTCTGGCTGCAGTGCCATTATGGAAATGTCAAAGGCTGAGCGAGCAGATTTTGCAATGTCGAAGCAAACTCTCATTTTAAAGTTTGGAAAGACTCCTGCCCAAAATTTAAAACGATTCCAAGAGTATAAGAAAAAAGAAGGTGGTACTTGGGTATCTTATGTAAGGAATCCTTAAAAAACTTGACTGGCTGGGTCGAAGGTTATAAGGTTTCTACCTTTGAAGGTATGATAAGTCTTGTCATTCTGGAACATATTTTTGCATCTTCTTCCCCTGAGCTTAAGCAGCATTTGGCAGATTAAAAGGAGATAGATCCAAAGAAGCTTGCCATTGCAGCAGATTTGTGGGTGTCACATCGAGTGTCCCATACGGTCAAGGCTCAGCCTGGTAAGCAGGAGGAAGGGAAAAAGTCCAAAGATAAGGAGGGTGGAGAAACTGATAAATCTTCTTCTCAAAAGGGCCACAAAAAGAAAAATAAGGGTAAGACACAAGAGAACTCACAGGGTAGTGGAGGTCAGCCTCCGAAACAGAACTCTGGTTGTAATAAGCTTCCCTATGTAAACAGACCCAATGGATCTTGTTTTGCTTGTGGAGCAACTGACCACGTGAAGGGGGATCCCTGGTGTAAGGTTAAACCTTTGGGAGTCGACTCTGCTAATCTGGCCTTCTCCTCCTACGAGGAAGAAGAGATTACAGGAGCATCCTTCTACTCAGACTCCTTCCCCCGTGGGATAGAAGCTGAAGTAGTTTTAGTTTCCCTGGGTTCCTGGGAGCCTAAAGTCGCAGAGGCTTATGCTAGGATTCCAGATAATACCAAGCACTACTTTAAAGACAGTGTGCTGATCAATGGAGTAGATACTCCAGCTCTTAGGGATAGTGGGTGCAGTTAAACTGTAGTGGATTCTATCTTGGTAGACTCAGAGGAAGTTGCCAGAGCTACTCTGATGCCCACTAAGTTGGCTGACGGCCCACCTCACATGTTTCCAGTAATACCTGTAAATCTTACTATCATTGGTACAGCAGTCAGGATTCCAGTGAGCATTCAGAGGAACATCCCAGGAAAGGTCTTGTTGGGCAATGATCTCTGAGTGTTAGGGCTCGTGGGAGACACTGCCGACAGACCCTGCACAAGGTCTCAAACCAGGGCAGCACTGACCAAGATCAGTGAGCTGCCCTAGCCAAAGGGGAAACCCAAGGCTAAAGGAGTCAGAAAACCAAAACTAGGGAAAGAAAATATTCCCCCGAACTCACCTACCACTGTGGTGGAGGAAGTTGGTCAATCGCCCAGACCTGACGAGGAGGCGGCAATACCTGAAGTATTTGACCTTATTGACCATCCTGAAATAAACGACTTGTTAGTAGAAGGTGGTCCTGACAGGGAAGAATTCAGTAAAGACCAACGTGAGTGCCCATCTCTGGAAGGCCTAAGGAGACAGGCCTGCTCCCAGCTTGAGGATGAACCTCCTGGGAAGCATCAGATTTATTGGGAAGGTGGACTCGTATATAGTGAGCCCACAGAGTCAACAGAAGGAGACCATAGGAGGTTGGTGGATCCCCTTGCTGTAAGACCCTTCCTCCTGCAACTGGCGCATGAAGTGCCCATTGATGGTCACCTTGGTATTAAGAGGACCAAGCAAAGGTTATCCATGCACTTCTACTGGCCCAAGATGGGGTGCAAGTAGAAAGTCACTGCAGGAGTTGTGCCTCCGGCCAGTTATCTGGTAAGAGTGGCTCAACAATCCAAGCTCCATTGGTACCACTCCCAGTCGTGGGAATACCATTCGAAAGGGTAGGGATCGACATTGTTGGTCCCCTTGACCCGCAAACATCCTCAGGCAATAGGTTTATCCTGGTGCTGGTCGACCATGCTACCAGGTATCCTGAGGCCATCCCATTAAAAACTGTAACTGCCAAGTCAGTTGCAAAAGCGTTACTTGGCATCTTTACTAGGGTTGGCTTCCCTAAAGAAGTTGTGTCTGACCGAGGCAGCAACTTTATGTGGAAGTATATGCAGGCTATGTGGAAAGAATGTGGGGACACCTACAAGTTCTCTTCCGCATACCACCCCCAGACCAATGGTCTGGTGGAACGGTTCAACAGAACGTTAAAGAGTATGATTGGGGCTCTGGAAGAACCCCAAAGAAGAAAATGGGATCTTCTTTTACCATGCTTACTGCTTGCCTACAGACAGGTACCACAGGAGGGTGTGGCTTCAGCCCCTTCGAACATCTGTTTGGTCACCCTGTGCGGGGACCCTTAGCCATAGTCAAGGAGGGATGGGAGATGCCCACTCCCCCTATTACTACCAACATAGTAGACTATGTGTTAGGGCTCAGAACATGGATGGTACTCCTGATGGGTCTGGCTAGTGACAAGTTGAAAGCAGGACAAGCCCTGGTGAAACATTGGTATGACCAGAAAGCTTCCCTCATCAACTTCATACATGGTCAGCAAGTCCTGATCATGAATCCTATAAGGCCTAGAGCTTTACAGGATAAATGGTCAGGCCTTTACACAGTGGTGGAGCCCCTGGATGAGGTCAACTATTTAGTCGACCTTGGAAGGCCTGGACAGGCTCCAAAAGTGTTCCATGTAAATAGGCTGAAGGCTTTCATCCCAAGAGTCGAAATCGCAGGACTGCTACTGGCTTAAGATGTTGAGGAAGAGGAGTCTGAACCTCTCCCCGACCTGTTTCAAAGTGGTCAATCAGATAGCTCCTTTGAGGGTGTCCGAGTGGCCCCTCACCTGACTTCTGATCAGCAGGCTGAGATGAAAAGTTTGCTTAGGCAATTTTTCCCCCTGTTTTCGCAGTCCCCTGGTTTGACACCTTGGTGCAAACATAACATAGACACAGGAAACAGCGTACCTACAGGATAGAGGATACAGAATGTCAGACAAAGTACAATCTTACATTAAGACAGAAGTCAACAAAATGTTAGATCGTGGGATGAATTTTCAGCGCCACCTGGGAAGACCATGTGAAACACATCGAAATTGTGCTACAGGCTCTTCAGAAAGCACACTTGACCGTAAAGGCTAGTAAATGCCAGATTGGACAAGGCTCCGTGTTTTACCTTGGACATGAAGTAGGTGGAGGGAGGATACAGCCTCTACCCAGTAAAGTACAAGCAGTACAAGACTGGCCTACCCCCACTACACAGACCCAAGTGAGAGCCTTCTTAGGACTCACGGGGTATTACTGCAACTTCATGGCAGACTATGGTACCATAGCTGCCCCTCTGACTGCTCTCACCACTCCGAAGAAACCCAAGAAGGTAACTTGGGCCGACGAGTGTGAGAAGGCCTTCAACGGCTTAAAAGACTCCTTGTGCCAGGCCCCTGTTCTCAGGGCCCCTGATTACCAAAGACCTTTTATTGTGCAGACAGATGCCTCTGACACTGGGATAGGAGCTGTACTATCGCAAGTAGATGAGAAGGGTAAGGAACACCCTATTGGTTTCATTAGTCGCCAGCTTAAGGACAGAGAGCTCAGATGGTCCACAGTAGAGAAAGAATGTTTCTCTGTTGTGTGGGCCCTACGGAAGTTGAGGCCCTACCTCTATGGGGCCCACTTCATTGTGCAAACTGACCATAAGCCCTTAAAGTGGCTAATGAACATGAAGGGAGAGAATCCAAAGTTGCTTGGGAGGTCCATAAGTCTGCAAGGCTTTGACTTCACTATTGAGCATATGTCATGATCTCTGCTTCCAAAAGGTCAGGGTTTTCCCAACTCCCTAGGAAGCAGATCCATAACCCAGGTTCCGAGTGCCAACCAGTCCCAATTGGGACCTTTTGGACCCAGTCCTGGCGCCAGTGGCACCAGGCTCATAAATATGCCCAGTCCCAGCGCTGGAAGCGCCGGGCTCATAATGCTTGGGTGGACTTACCTGCAGCAGACCATGCTGCTTACTTGCCTGCCAGTTGAGCCTCTGATCCTCTTCTGTTTGGAACTACTTTTCCTGTTGGGTGGGGCTGGAGCCACTCCCTAGATTTAGAACACTGGAACTCTTCTGGAAGGCAGGAACTCTTTTCTTACCAGGAACTCCTTTCTTACTTAGGCGTGGCTGTGGAAGGAGACACCAAAGCACTACAGGAGGCTATTTAAACCACACCCGGTGGATGAATCTTGCTTTGCGTTATTCTGCACCCTCTGCAGCAGGACGCTCATCGTGTCTTCTGCATCCAGTCCTGGGCCTAAGGAAAAAGGCTTACCATCCTGAATCCAGTCTTCAGCAACTCCTATAAAGACAAGAAAGAACAGGTTAGCATTCCGGCATCTGAAAGGCAAAGGCTTACCATCCTGAATCCAGTCTTCAGCAACACCTATAAAGACAAGAAAGAACAGGTTAGCATTCCGGCATCGGAAAGGCAAAGGCTTACCTACTCTTCGTGCGCTCCGGAGGTCTTCATACTGCATTCCGGCATCTGAAAGACAAAAGCTTACCAACTCTTTGCACGCTCCGGAGGCCTTCGGCGCTGCATCCGCATCTGAAAGACAAAACAAGGTGCGTTTAAAGACATTGGGGAACTTTAATACTCACGGGCAATTACTCCTTTCCACATCTAATCCAGTGGGTATTCCGGCACCCTGCAGCCGCTCCGAACTCGTACCTGCAAAATAAAAAGACAGTTAGAGCGCATCGTGAAGCAGGCAACAAGCGCTTACTCACGTGCTTCCAGGCGCTTCTATTCATCACACGGGCTCCATCTTCAACTCACTTCAGCCCGTCATCCGCCATCGCCGGAACCCTGCAAAACAAGAGACATCATTACTAAAGACTTTAAAAAGACATTTGAATGACTCGAAACTTACCGCTCGTGCAGTAAACGACGGACAGCAGTCCTCTGAAGTCAAGAGGCCTGCGCTACCTATCCAGTGAAGAAACTGGCTACAGCACCCTGCCCCGAGGCAGATGGAGAGCTCGGCATTCACTTACCTAAGGTGAGAGCGTTAACCTTTGGGGTCTACAGGAGAGGAGAAGAGGAAAGAGATAGGGACACCCCAATAACCCCAGTTCATTAACCCCATATTTTCTATCTGCAGACATCTTACTCTACACGTCAGGCATACAGTGCACAGAGGTCCAGCCCAAAGAGCCAACCGGGTGCTACACATCACCTTTGAAGATACGGTAGTTGCCCAGTCAAGACCGGCGCCTCTGCGAGAATCAGGTGAGCGTTACAGAACGCAAAGCCTACCGCAAAACTCTCGCCCAGGCGCTATGGAAACCTCGGATACTGACCCCCTAGCCCGGTTACTTGGGGAACTAAGGGCAGAAGTGCATGCAACTCGTCAGGAAACGAATGCTCTAAGAAGGGAACTAATTATTTCCAAGGAGAGAACAGACAATCTTGCTAGACAAGTGCTACAGTCACAAGCCGGACAGACCCCGTTACCCGCATCAGGGGCAAATCTTCCTTCAACATCCTCTATGAATCCAGTGCAGATCAACCTACCTGGGAATGTACCTCTGGCTCCGCCCGAGCGATTTTCTGGTGACCCAAAGAGGTTTGCAGTATTTATCAATCAGTGCCGGTTGCACTTCTTATGCCGGCCAGCAGCCTTTCCAACTGATCAAGCTAAAGTAGCTTTTGTACTTTCGTACCTTAGTGGCAATGCGGCAGACTGGTCGATCCCTCTAGTTCATCAAGATGATCCGGTTCTCCATGATTTTCAAGCCTTTCAGCTTAGTATGGAAAAACTGTTCGCAAGACATTCACAGGGACAGGCCTTGGACAATGAGCTTCTTTCGTTGCGACAGGGTAATCAAGACCTTTTGGCTTATATTGCATCTTTCAATAGACTAATAGTGGAAACTCAATGGCCTGAGGACAAAAGGATTACGCTGTTTTATAGAGGTCTACGTGGAGAGCTCAAAGACGTTTTAGCCCAAGTAGTGAATCCCCCACAAGACTTTTCGGATTACATAGACTTGGTCGTTCAAATAGATCACAGGCTGCAGAACAGGAAGGCCGATCGTTCCAAGTTTGATGCTCGAGTATTTTCCAAACCGCCAACTCCTTCCAAAGGAGTAGACTCCGGGGAATCCATGCAAATAGGGGGTCTGAAAGGTCCTCTAACACAACGGGAGCGGGAAAGGAGGAAACAGTTGCAATTATGCCTATATTGCGGAAACTCAGGGCACTTTCTTCGAGACTGTCCGGTGAAACCTGCCAAGAAGGCAGTAGGAGCTGCAGTTACCAAAGTTACAAACTCAGAGCAGGGAAACGACCTCGCCCGACAAGAATAGAGGTCCTCTTGCCGAGCGTAAAAACCAGTTCCGTGACCTCGCATTTCGTGATACCTATGGTCCTCATTAGCCCTGATAATCCGGATCGATTACATGCAATTGAAGCTTACGTCGACAGCGGTGCCATCGGCAATTATGTGGATCATGAAATGGTTTTGAGGATGAATCTAACTCTTTGTCCCAAGGCTGTAAAGGACGTCATTACTACGGTGGATGGTACGGAGATAGCCTCCGGGCCAGTAACGCATACCACTCAAGAAGTGACGCTAGTAAGTCAAGATGGACACCATGAGAAGATTGTGTTCGATGTGATCAAGGCCCCTCAGTTTCAGATTATTCTAGGAATACCTTGGTTAGAGAAACACAATCCTCTGATCGATTGGCGAGCAAGAACGGTCCAGTTTCCAGAATGTGTCTCTACTTGTCACCCTCCACCTGGTGTTGCACTGGCCGCAATTTCTTCAGAGACTCCCCAGTTACCTCCCGAATACCTAGAATACCAAGATGTTTTCCGGAAGGATCAGGCTAACTCTCTACCTCCTCATAGGTCTTATGACTGCCAGATAGACCTGATACCTGGATCTACTCCTCCTTGTAGTAGAATTTATGCCCTCACCGAGCCTGAGAACCTTCACCTTCGACAATACCTGGATCAATACTTGGCAAATGGGTTTATTCGTCCTTCCAAGTCCCCTGCTTCTTCAGCTTTGTTCTTCGTTCCAAAAAAGGAAGGAGACCTTAGAACTTGTATCGATTATCGCTCCCTGAACCAGATCACCGTTAAGAATAGATATCCGTTACCTTTGATCCCTGAACTCCTGGACCAAGTCAGAAAAGCATGCATATATACAAAGCTGGATCTTAGAGGAGCTTACCACTTGGTACGAGTAAAAGAGGGCGATGAATGGAAGACGGCCTTCCGCACCAAGTATGGGCTATTTGAATATCAGGTCATGCCCTTCGGACTTTGCAATGCCCCGGCCGCCTTTCAATATTTTATGAACGATGTCCTCAGAGAGCTCATAGATGTATGTGTTGTTGTTTACATTGACGACATCCTCGTTTATTCTTCATCGGAATCTGAACATCGGAAACACGTGAAAATGGTCCTCGAAAGATTGCGTCAACACAAACTTTTCGCTAAGTTGGAAAAAGGTGTTTTCAACGTGACTGAAGTTGAATTCTTGGGATTCACATTATCACCTGGCGGGGTGCGTATGGATTCAAAGAAGGTCGATGCAGTTCTCAAATGGCCATCACCATCCTCCCTAAAAGGTGTGCAAAGCATGTTAGGCTTCGCTAACTTTTACCGCAGGTTTATCCCCGAGTTCTCTCGAATAGTCCAGCCCATCACTGCCTTGTTAAAGAAAAACAAACGTTTTGAATGGTCTACCGAGGCGGAACAAGCTTTCCAGGATTTGAAGACTAAATTTATCTCTGCACCAATCTTAAAACACCCTCGCCCCGAACTCCCCTACATCGTGGAAACTGATGCTTCAAGCCTTGCCATGGGGGCAGTTCTATCACAAAAGGACCCGGTAACCAATCAGTTGCATCCCGTGGCATTTTGGTCCCGCAAATTCTCGCCTCCTGAAGTCAATTACACGATTACTGACAAGGAACTTCTGGCTATCAAGTCTGCCTTTAAGGCTTGGCGGCATTATCTGCTGGGGGCCCGACACACCGTTACTGTGATTACGGATCACCGAAACCTGCAATATTTGAAAACCGGAAAAGCCCAATCCTCTAGACAACTCCGTTGGGCATTATTCTTTGCCGAGTTTGACTTCATAATTACCTATCGACCAGGTACAAAGAACGGTAAAGCCGATGCCCTTTCTCGGATGGGAGTGGAAGAACACTTGATCAACCCTAAACCTGTACCAATCATTCCCGAACAAAGAATTCTGGGTGTAATCGCCACAGAATCCATAGAGGAAGTTAAGGATAAAGCCAGGCAACTTGTAACTCCAGCAGATATACAGAATTGGCACCTGCAGGGAAAGGACTTTGCAGTAAAGGACAACTTATTGTATTTCCAAGAACGATTATACCTACCCAGCACAGATTTACAGAAAAAAGTAATCTCTTGTTATCACGACTCTTTAATGGAAGGTCATCCCGGTATAGCCAAGACCTCAGAAAAGATCAAGCGCTACTTCTGGTGGCCGTCTTGGAAAAAAGATATCAGAGACTTTATAATGTCCTGTGGAGTATGCGCCCAAAACAAGAGTCAAAAGGAAAGACCAGCAGGCCTCTTACGCCCTATTGACATCCCACCTCGCCCTTGGCATACGCTTTCTATGGACTTCATCACTGATCTACCTCCATGCTCCGGATACAATACGATTCTAGTAATCGTGGACTTATTCTCCAAGATGGCGCATTTCATTCCGCTCAAAGGCTTGCCAACAGCAGCAACTCTGGCCCGAGAATTTCTCGAAAACATCGTCCGACTGCACGGTTTTCCTTCGGTTCTAATTTCGGATCGAGGTAGTCAATTTATTTCTCATTTTTGGCGAAGTTGCTGTCGGTCGGCTCAAATTGATGTGAGACTATCGACCAGTCACCACCCTCAGACCGACGGACAAACCGAGAGGACCAATCAAACTCTGGAACAGTATTTACGCTGCATGCTGCAACAAACTGAAAAAACTTGGAAAGATATCCTTTGGATAGCCGAGTATGCCTACAATAACTCTGTCCACTCGGGAACTGGGAAAACCCCGTTTTTTCTTTTGTACGGCAGTCACCCTCGAACCTCGGAGTTGGATCCCCTCCAAGATCTTGAAACACCAGCAGTAGACTACCTGCATTCTACAATCACCCAAGCCTTTAAGGAAGCTGTTTCTCACCTTCAAAGGGCTAAAGAACAATACAAGAAAGGAGCAGATAAACATCGGAAGGAAGCCCCTTACTATCAAGTAGGGGATCAAGTCTGGTTATCCACCAAATATCTATCTCTAAAAGGGCCACGCACATTCAACCCAAGATACCTTGGTCCCTATTCCATCACTACCATCGTAAACCCAGTAGCAGTCAAGTTGGACTTGCCCCCGCACATGAAGATACATCCGGTCTTCCACGTCTCTCTATTAAAACCCGTGCAACCTCAAACCCGACTAACCAAATCTCCAAAACCTATCCTAGTGGATGGAGAACTCGAGTTTGAAGTCAAAAGCATTCTGGACTCCAAGATCTCCAAATCTAAACTATTCTACCTAATTGACTGGAAAGGCTACGGCCCCCAAGAGAGATCCTGGGAACCTGCTGAATATGTCCACGCTCCTCGCCTAATCAAAAGATTTCACCGAACATTTCCTGACAAGCCAAAACCCCCAGAGAAGCCCGGTTTGGGAGGGGCCTTGAGGGGGGGTACTGTCATGATCTCTGCTTCCAAAAGGTCAGGGTTTTACCAACTCCCTAGGAAGCAGATCCATAACCCAGGTTCCGAGTGCCAACCAGTCCCAATTGGGACCTTTTGGACCCAGTCCTGGCGCCAGTGGCACCAGGCTCATAAATATGCCCAGTCCCAGCGCTGAAAGCGCCGGGCTCATAATGCTTGGGTGGACTTACCTGCAGCAGACCATGCTGCTTACTTGCCTGCCAGTTGAGCCTCTGATCCTCTTCTGTTTGGAACTACTTTTCCTGTTGGGTGTGGCTGGAGCCACTCCCTAGATTTAGAACACTGGAACTCTTCTGGAAGGCAGGAACTCTTTTCTTACCAGGAACTCCTTTCTTACTTAGGCGTGGCTGTGGAAGGAGACACCTAAGCACTACAGGAGGCTATTTAAACCACACCCGGTGGATGAATCTTGCTTTACGTTATTCTGCACCCTCTGCAGCAGGACGCTCATCGTGTCTTCTGCATCCAGTCCTGGGCCTAAGGAAAAAGGCTTACCATCCTGAATCCAGTCTTCAGCAACTCCTATAAAGACAAGAAAGAACAGGTTAGCATTCCGGCATCTGAAAGGCAAAGGCTTACCATCCTGAATCCAGTCTTCAGCAACACCTATAAAGACAAGAAAGAACAGGTTAGCATTCCGGCATCGGAAAGGCAAAGGCTTACCTACTCTTCGTGCGCTCCGGAGGTCTTCATACTGCATTCCGGCATCTGAAAGACAAAAGCTTACCAACTCTTTGCACGCTCCGGAGGCCTTCGGCGCTGCATCCGCATCTGAAAGACAAAACAAGGTGCGTTTAAAGACATTGGGGAACTTTAATACTCACGTGCCATTACTCCTTTCCACATCTAATCCAGTGGGTATTCCGGCACCCTGCAGCCGCTCCGAACTCGTACCTGCAAAATAAAAAGACAGTTAGAGCGCATCGTGAAGCAGGCAACAAGCGCTTACTCACGTGCTTCCAGGCGCTTCTATTCATCACACGGGCTCCATCTTCAACTCACTTCAGCCCGTCATCCTCCATCGCCGGAACCCTGCAAAACAAGAGACATCATTACTAAAGACTTTAAAAAGACATTTGAATGACTCGAAACTTACCGTTCGTGCAGTAAACGATGGACAGCAGTCCTCTGAAGTCAAGAGGCCTGCGCTACCTATCCAGTGAAGAAACTGGCTACAGCACCCTGCCCCGAGGCAGATGGAGAGCTCGGCATTCACTTACCTAAGGTGAGAGCGTTAACCTTTGGGGTCTACAGGAGAGGAGAAGAGGAAAGAGATAGGGACACCCCAATAACCCCAGTTCATTAACCCCATATTTTCTATCTGCAGACATCTTACTCTACACGTCAGGCATACAGTGCACAGAGGTCCAGCCCAAAGAGCCAACCGGGTGCTACACATCACCTTTGAAGATACGGTAGTCGCCCAGTCAAGACCGGCGCCTCTGCGCGAATCAGGTGAGCGTTACAGCATAGGCCAGGTATCCAACATAGCAATGTTGATGGGTTGTACAGAATGTTTAACTGACCTGAACAAGAAACTCATTCAGGGGTGGATTAGCTCCCCCTGTCCTTAGTCTGGGAGGGGCGAGTGTTAGGAAAGATTCCATGATTGTAGGTAAGTTTCCTTCCATGTGGCAACCCCCAAACTTTTTGCTGTTGTTTTACACCCTGATCTAGACTTTTACGGAGATGTGCAGCCTTCCGCCGCACTCTTATGGGCTTTTGCTCCATTCTTATGGGGAAGCTGACATGCCCTTAAGACAGTCAGTACCGGGAGACTTTGTTTCCCTTAGTCCTTTCCTCATGTTGCAGCTTTTGAGCAACATGAAACAAGAGTGCACTGCAACTTACATTACCACGCTCTTGGGTCTCTAGTCATTCCAATGGCCCTAGAAACTCTCGCTGGACTTGCCATGAAATGTGCAAGTGTGTCACGGATGGGACTGGTGGCAGCTATCCTTTCTTTGTGTTTTGAACCCCTTTTTGCCATGTTAACCGCGCTTCCCGCGTTTGGCCCAAATGGGTGGCCTGGCCTCCAAAATGGCCATGCCACGAGGTTCTTTGTCCTGTCCGCTGACCGTCTTGCCCCTTCAGCTTCCCCCAGTCAAGCCGACCCGTGGCAGTCCTTATTTGGTCATGCACTTTCCAGTCAAACATAACACTTTCGCTGGCTTCTGCATGCCTTGTGTGTGCCTTCAGGGTGTGCGCTGGGATGTCTGTTCCCAATACGCATCCTGGGTGCCAGAGAGTCTAGAGTGTCTTGAATGCCTGGTTCCACCGCGGTCCGTGATAGGTCCATGGGGGTCATTACGACCCAGGCGCTAATTGCGCCAACTTTACCACCATGGTGCAAACTATGTTTACACCATGGTGGATGGCGGATTTACCGCCCCATTCCAAGGTGAGTGGGGCGGTAAATCCCCATTTCCCATTTTCCCTTCCCCATTCCCATTTTTGCCCCATAGGGCATAATGGGAGTGGGGAAGGCGCTAATTACGCCACCGTAAATTACGGTGGCGTAATTAGCATCATGGCAGGTTAGCTCCATGGATTTTAACGGCTGCTAAGAGCAAAATCCCCATTTAACCCTTAATGCCTGGGTCGTAATGAGGCCCCATGTATGGTGTGAGTGTTTGGGTCCTCTCTGTTTTGGCTCGAAGGGAACTCTGGATAAGAGGAGGCTGGAAACACCACTACCATGTCGATCTCCTGAGTTCTCACGAACAAAGGATAAGGAGCCAAGTATCCTGCAACTAAGAAGCTGAGTCGAGGAATCGCTGGTGACCCGCTGAAGGTTTGGCACCCTGCACTGCTGTCGTCCTGTGAGACCCCTCTGCCTCTGATCGAACGAGAAGGCCTGTACTGGCGCTTTTACCCTTTAGAATAGTGGGAACAACTATTCTTGGCATCTTCACCAAATCCTGTACGTAAGCCTTCGGAAGCGTCCCAGGGCCATCCAGTGGACTGACCAGCCTACACAGGAACCTTGCTCTGTCACCGCAATCTGGCTTACTGCTAATCCCCTTTCCTCGGCACTCTCACACGATTCGTACACTTGGCATTCCCAGGTCTGAAGTGAGACGTGTGCTTTGGGACCGGAATACATGCGGTTGCCGAGCTTCCCTGCTGTGGTAACAAACCTGTGCATGTTCGCTGCATTTGGGACACCCTCGACCCTGATTCCTGCTGTCGCAGAATCTACATGGCGTTGAGACATTGTGCTGATCGCATCTGAACCTGCCAGTACCGAAATGGAACCGGAGAAGCCTGGGTCTGCCTGCATCATGGACTGGTGAGTAGTCAATACCCTAACCGGTCGCCCTCCCGCAGGAGCCTGTGGCTCTCCACCGCTGTCGTAAACAGCAAACCTTTTCCGCACTCGTGCCCTGCTTCTGCCCACAAGTGGAGGCCGCGCTTGAGTATCGGGGAACTGTTCATCATCGTTTTGTTCACCTCTCTGAACTGCCTGATCTCCCTGAAGAGACTCTCCTTTGCCCGTTGGCACCCGCGTGTGCAGGTACTTCTGAGCACAAGGCTCCACTCTTCGTATGGCTCGGACTTCCTTCTAGTTAGGTGGTCTCTGATGTCGAACTGGGTCTAACGATTACTTGCACTGCCTATTTTTCTCCCCATCTAGATGGTCTGCATATTTTGTGCTTCTAATTCTTTAGACCCCTTGGTCTTGTATATATATTGTATTGCTTGTGATGTGTTGGTTTATTGGAGTTTTACCGTGATTCTTTACTATGTTACAAAGGCCTTGTAACAAATGTGTCTATATTTTTAATATAACACCTGTCTTGAGTAATTTGTAAGCGTTCTTGCTTTGTGTGCTCATTGCGGGCTTTCAGTCACCCTCACCCCTCTTGAGATTTAGGCTTTCACGCCACCATCGCTACCCTGATTGGTCTGGCTTGTCCAGAGGTTACCCTGTTCAAAGAAACTAGGCTGGCCTTCTAAACCTCTGCCCCTCCAGGACAGAATTCAGAAATCCATCTTAACACCACCCTAACCACGGATTGTGCGTACATGGAGTTCTCCCACACAGTATTGCCCGGTGGCGCACGGCCACCGTGTTGCCAGACACAACACCTGTGGGCCCCAAGGTGATGTGCACCTTGCTGTACTGGCGCTGCCTGAGGCTGCAGGACTGCATTCCTCCTTTGATCTGCTGGCCCAGAAACAGGAGCAAATAGAGTGGAGTGTTACTCTGCATCCATAACCGCCACAAGCCATTGGGGGGTCTACCCCCAGTGCAGGTGCGTTGGACAGAACAGCATCCCTGCCAGAAACACTCACCTGCAACAGGACATTTGTGTCAATGTCTGATTCAGCAGCTGAGCCATAGAGATCCTCTGAGGTGTACCCAGAGACACCCGTGGACAGGATGGTCTGTAGGAGCAATGGCTTCTCATTCTGCACCACCCCATGTCCTCCAGTGGTGCTTGGTTGGGGCTCTGAGTACTCCTGCCCCTACGCCATCTCCTCCTCCTCCACAGCATCTAGTGCCTCATCACCTGCACAAAATGAAAGGAGAAGTCATAAAGACACGCAGGAACAGCATAGCCGACACCCATAGGCATCACAATGTACACATCCAATACATTAATCAGACATGTCACACATGACATAAATTCAGTCATGCATGCAGTGGCAATGAAGTTGAAGGGGACCCTGAAAGCAGATACTCATGACTCCAAAATGGAAAAGCAATGTCATGATCTCTGCTTCCAAAAGGTCAGGGTTTTCCCAACTCCCTTGGAAGCAGATCCATAACCCAGGTTCCGAGTGCCAACCAGTCCCAATTGGGACCTTTTGGACCCAGTCCTGGCGCCAGTGGCACCAGGCTCATAAATATGCCCAGTCCCAGCACTGGAAGCGCCGGGCTCATAATGCTTGGGTGGACTTACCTGCAGCAGACCATGCTGCTTACTTGCCTGCCAGTTGAGCCTCTGATCCTCTTCTGTTTGGAACTACTTTTCCCGTTGGGTGGGGCAGGAGCCACTCCCTAGATTCAGAACACTGGAACTCTTCTGGAAAGCAGGAACTCTTTTCTTACCTAGGCGTGGCTGTGGAAGGAGACACCTAAGCACTACAGGAGGCTATTTAAACCACACCCGATGGATGAATCTTGCTTTGCGTTATTCTGCATCCTCTGCAGCAGAACGCTCATCGTGTCTTCTGCATCTGATCCTGGGCCTAAGGAAAAAGGCTTACCATCCTGAATCCAGTCTTCAGCAACACCTATAAAGACAAGAAAGAACAGGTTAGCATTACGGTCTTCAGTGACAGCTATTCACTTACCTGGTCCATCGGCTGTCACCAACGCCTCGCGCTGCATTCCGGCATCTGAAAGACAAAATCTTACCAACTCTTCGCGCGCTCCGGAGGCCTTCGGCGCTGCATCCCGCATCTGAAAGACAAAACAAGGTGCGTTTAAAGACATTGGGGAACTTTAATACTCACGTGCCATTACTCCTTTCCACATCTAACCCAGTGGGTATACCGGCACCCTGCAGCCGCTCCGAACTTATACCTGCAAAATAAAAAGACAGTTAGAGCGCATCGTGAAGCAGGCAACAAGCGCTTACTTACGTGCTTCCAGGCGCTTCTATTCATCACACGGGCTCCATCTTCAACTCACTTCAGCCCGTCATCCGCCATCGGCGGAACCCTGCAAAACAAGAAACATCATTACTAAAGACTTTAAAGACAGAATTACTTGAAACTTACCGTTCGTGCAGTAAACAACGGACAGCAGTCCTCTGAAGTCAAGAGGCCTGCTCCCCTTATCCAGTGAAGAAACTGTTACAGCACCCTGCCCCGAGGCAGATGGAGAGCACGGCGTTCATTTACCTAAGACATCTTACCCTTCGTGTCAGACATACCATGCACAGAGGTCCAGCCCAAAGAGCCAGCCGTGTATTACACATCACCTGTGAAGATACGGTATACGCCCAGTCAAGACCGGCGCCTCTACGGGAATTAGGTGAGTGTTACAGAACGCAAAGCCTACCACAAAACTCCCGTCCAGGCGCTATGGAAACCTCGGATACCGACCAGCTAGCCCAGTTACTTGGGGAACTAAGGGCAGACGTGCATGCAGCCCGTCAGGAAACGAACGCTCTAAGAAGGGAACTGATTATTTCCAAGGAGCGAACAGATGATCTCGCTAGACAATTGCTACAGTCACAAGCCGGACAGACCCCGTTACCCGCATCTGGGGGAAATCTTCCTTCTACATCCTCTATGAATCCAGTGCAGATCAACCTACATGGGAATGTACCTCTGGCTCCGCCCGAACGATTTTCTGGTGACCCAAAGAGGTTTGCAGTATTCATCAATCAGTGCCGGTTGCATTTCTTATGCCGGCCAGCAGCCTTTCCAACTGATCAAGCTAAAGTAGCTTTCGTGCTTTCGTACCTTAGTGGCAATGCGGCAGACTGGTCGATCCCTCTAGTAAATCAAGATGATCCGGTCCTCCATGATTTTCAAGCTTTTCAGCTCAGTATGAAAAAACTGTCCGCAAGACATTCACAGGGGCAGGCCTTGGACAATGAGCTTCTTTCGTTGCGACAAGGTAATCAAGACCTTTTGGCTTATATTGCGTCTTTCAACAGACTGATAGTGGAAACTCAATGGCCTGAGGACAAAAGGATTACTCTGTTTTATAGAGGTCTACGTGGAGAGCTCAAAGATGTGTTAGCCCAAGTAGTGAATCCCCCACAAGATTGTTCGGACTATATAGACTTAGTCGTTCAAATAGATCACAGACTGCAGAACAGGAAGGCCGATCGTTCCAAGTTTGATGCTCGAGTATTTTCCAAACCGCCAAATCCTTCCAAAGGAGTAGACTCCGGGGAACCCATGCAAATAGGGGGTCTGAAAGGTCCTCTAACACAAAAGGAGCGGGAAAGGAGAAAACAGTTGCAATTATGCCTCTATTGCGGAAACTCAGGGCACTTTCTTCGAGACTGTCCGGTGAAACCTGCCAAGAAGGCAGTAGGAGCTGCAGTTTCCAAAGTTACAAACTCTGAGCAGGGAAACGACCTCGCCCGACAAGAATATAGGTCCTCTTGCCGAGCGTGAAAACCAGTTCCGTGACCTCGCATTTCGTGATACCTATGGTCCTCATTAGCCCTGATAATCCGGATCGATTACATGCAATTGAAGCTTACGTCGACAGTGGTGCCATCGGCAAAAATGGTTTTGAGGATGAATCTAACTCTTTGTCCCAAGGCTGTAAAGGACGTCATTACTACGGTGGATGGTACGGAGATAGCCTCCGGGCCAGTAACGCATACCACTCAAGAGGTGACACTAGTAAGTCAAGATGGACACCATAAGAAGATCGTGTTCGATGTGATCAAGGCCCCTCAGTTTCAGATTATTCTAGGAATACCTTGGTTAGAGAAACACAATCCTCTGATCGATTGGCGAGCAAGAACGGTCCAGTTTCCAGAATGTGTCTCTACTTGTCACCCTCCACCTGGTGTTGCACTGGCAGCAATTTCTTCAGAGACTCCCCAGTTACCTCCCGAATACCTAGAATACCAAGATGTTTTCCGGAAGGATCAGGCTAACTCTCTACCTCCTCATAGGTCTTATGACTGCCAGATAGACCTGATACCTGGATCTACTCCTCCTTGTAGTAGAATTTATGCCCTCACCGAGCCTGAGAACCTTCACCTTCGACAATACCTGGATCAATACCTGGCAAATGGGTTTATTCGTCCTTCCAAGTCCCCTGCTTCTTCAGCTTTGTTCTTCGTTCCAAAAAAGGAAGGAGACCTTAGAACTTGTATAGATTGTCGCTCCCTGAACCAGATCACTGTTAAGAATAGATATCCGTTACCTTTGATCCCTGAACTCCTGGACCAATTCAGAAAAGCATGCATATATACAAAGCTGGATCTTAGAGGAGCTTACCACTTGTTACAAGTAAAAGAGGGCGATGAATGGAAGACGGCCTTCCGCACCAAGTATGGGCTATTTGAATATCAGGTCATGCCCTTCGGACTTTGCAATGCCCCGGCCGCCTTTCAATATTTTATGAACGATGTCCTCAGAGAGCTCATAGATGTGTGTGTTGTTGTTTACATTGACGACATCCTCGTTTATTCTTCATCGGAATCTGAACGTCGGAAACACGTGAAAATGGTCCTCGAAAGATTGCGTCAACACAAACTTTTCGCTAAGTTGGAAAAATGTGTTTTCAACGTGACTGAAGTTGAATTCTTGGGATTCATATTATCACCTGGCGGAGTGCGTATGGATTCAAAGAAGGTCGATGCAGTTCTCAAATGGCCATCACCATCCTCTGTAAAAGGTGTGCAAAGCATGTTAGGCTTCGCTAACTTTTACCGCAGGTTTATCCCCGAATTCTCTCGAATAGTCCAGCCCATCACTGCCTTGTTAAAGAAAAACAAACGATTTGAATGGTCTACCGAGGCGGAACAAGCTTTCCAGGATTTGAAGACTAAATTTATCTCTGCACCAATCCTTAAACACCCTCGCCCCGAACTCCCCTACATCGTGGAAACTGATGCTTCAAGCCTTGCCATGGGGGCAGTTCTATCACAAAAGGACCCGGTAACCAATCAGTTGCATCCCGTGGCATTTTGGCCCCGCAAATTCTCGCCTCCTGAAATCAATTACACGATAACTGACAAGGAACTTCTGGCTATCAAGTCTGCCTTTAAGGCTTGGCGGCATTATCTGCTGGGGGCCCGACACGCCGTTACTGTGATTACGGATCACCGAAACCTGCAATATTTGAAAACCGCAAAAGCCCAATCCTCTAGACAACTCCGTTGGGCATTATTCTTTGCCGAGTTTGACTTCATAATTACCTATCGACCTGGTACAAAGAACGGTAAAGCTGATGCCCTTTCTCGGATGGGAGTGGAAGACCACTTGATCAACCCTAAACCTGTACCAATCATTCCCGAACAAAGAATTCTGGGTGTAATCGCCACAGAATCCATAGAGGAAGTTAAGGATAAAGCCAGGCAACTTGTAACTCCAGCAGACATACAGAATTGGCATCTGCAGGGAAAGGACTTTGCAGTAAAGGACAACTTATTGTATTTCCAAGAACGATAATACCTACCCAGCACAGATTTACAGAAAAAAGTAATCTCTTGGTATCACGATTCTTTAATGGAAGGACATCCCGGTATGGCCAAGACCTCAGAAAAGATCAAGCGCTACTTCTGGTGGGCGTCTTGGAAAAAAGATATCAGAGACTTTATAATGTCCTGTGGAGTATGCGCCCAAAACAAGAGTCAAAAGGAAAGACCAGCAGGCCTCTTACGCCCTATTGACATCCCACCTCGCCCTTGGCATACGCTTTCTATGGACTTCATCACCGATCTACCTCCATTCTCCGGATACAATACGATTCTAGTAATCGTGGACTTATTCTCCAAGATGGCGCATTTCATTCCGCTCAAAGGCTTGCCAACAATCCTCCACAGCGTACACCTGCAAACTAATCAGGACCTGCAGACCGTACCTCTCCAAAACTAACTGCATCACCATAGCTAACGCATTAGTAATGTCCAAGCTAGACTATTGCAATGCTCTCTATGCAGGAGCTAATAGAACCATCACAAATAAAATGCAAATCCTTCAAAATAACGCTATTAGAGTAGCCCTTGACATACCCTGTAGAGAACATATTTCCAACATCAGGAAAGACCTCCATTGGCTTAAAATCAGTGACAGAGTCCTTCTCAAGACACTATCGCTCACCCACAAAGGGCTCAACAACACAGCACCCCCCTACATTTCGGCCAGACTGACCAGAAAAACGTCCAGACACCACACTAGGGCTACCAACCACTGCCTGCTTGAAACCCCCAGATTCAGATGATCCAAAGCGGGCGGAGCTAGCTTCCCTGTCAGAGCTTCCCAGGCGTGGAACGCATTGCCTACTGCATTAAGGGCCAACCTACCCTACACCAACTTCAGATGTAAGGTAAAAAACTGGCTCTGGTCCAAGGACAACTAATTTGCGCAGCACGTACGGCCATGATACCCCTGAAACCAGTCCATGACTATTCTGCTTTTACCCATTCACCTTTTGTATACACCTTCAATACTGTAACATGTTAGTCTTTCATTTTCAACTGTTTGTATTGACATGTATGCACTGTATTGTTATGCTTTGTATCCTCTGTATGTAACCTAAGCTCAAGTAACCTTGTACCTGCTGCGCCCGGCTACCCCTGGGTTTTGTGCACATTATCAAGTAATAAAGATAATGTTGTGGCATGATGGAGGTTTAAGGGCAAGTGCAGTCATCATGTGCAAAGTGTTTGCAGTGGTCAGTAGGGATACAGTGAACCCCAAACCCAAGGGCGGGGGATAGCTTGGATGCACTACATGCGTCACATGTGGCAGTTATGACTACACAGCCTGACCTGGCACTCAATCACAACACATCACCCATGCAACATACACATAGTCTGGACACACACGCATGGGCACTCACCGGACATTGTCTCAAGATCTGGTAGGTTCCCACACCTTGGATCTGATCCTCTGCTATGAACCCTCCAGCGATTGCCTCATGTTCTGTGGGTTCGTCCTCCACTGGTGGTGACCCAATGCCAGTCACCAGAGTAGAGGCTTAATTAGAAGCCAGCTTGTTTTTTGCTCAGAGTTTGAGGTCATTCCAACGCTTTGACCAATCATCAGCTGTGCGCTTCACAAATCCCACGGAACTAATGTGGTCCGCGATACACTGCCAGTCGGCCCTACCCTGAGCAGGCATAGTCTTGCACCCTGCCATCACCAGCATGTCACCGCCATGTTTTGACACGTAGCCCACAAGTGCGTCTAGTTCCACATTATTGAAACTCTGCTTCCTTGTCGTGTACGGAGGAGCGAGCCATGTCTGGGGTCCCAGCCTGTTCCGCAAGACCACGCTTCTTCCTCTTGGGAGGTGGTGCAGACCCTGAGTGGCTTACGCTGCTCTGGTCTGTAGGCGCTGAAGCGCAGGTAGACTGGGCACTGGAAGCAGGCATTGGCAGGATGACCAAAGGTTTTACTGCAGGCATTGGCTGCTGGGTGCTGTTGCCAGGACCAAGCGGCACAACTGCCTTGGTGTGAGGGGCTGGGACCAACACTGTCCCGGCTGGGTGACTCAGAGCCGGAGTAGTGTCAGCTGCAGCTGCCCCTGCAGCCTCCTCACCCTGGCTACTCGGGGCAGCAGATAACATTGCTCCCCCAGATCCACGTGGCCTGATGACAGCAACTTTAACCGCCACATGTGGCTTGGACTTCGTGACACGGAAGTTAGCTGTGAGTCATCCCGTGCCTGTTCCATGACCAATCTGGGCCAGGCTAGCAGGGCCTGAGCTGGGATGGTGTCAGCTGCATCTCCCTGACCCAATGGGCGGGGTATAGGTGTCCCTGAACGGTCCTGGACACACTGCCCTCTTGGGCCACCCTACCCACGTTGCCCACCGCTGCCACCCTGGCCACCCTGGAAACCCTGCTCATCCTGGCCACGTCCCCTACCACGGCCACCTCTTGGAGGTCGGCCACCTTTGCTTCCCTTAGCACTTGGTTGCCTCCCAATCATGGCACTGATGTACTTGTGCGAATGGGAGGTGCAGAGAAAACAATTGTCCTGGGCAATTTGCGTGAAGGGGGCAGGGTACTAGATTGAATAGGTAGCCCTGTGCTCCTGCAAGGCTGTCTGTGATCCCTGGGGGAAAATGATGGGCCACGCAACACTCAGACACCCCAAAAACAAAAACAAAGGTGCACATGACCCCTGGGTAGCCAACATATGTGGAATTAAGAACCCGCAGTACGCTGTGGCACCCAGAAACACAATAAATGCATATGCATGGACCACGCAGGCTACAATGACCTCTGAATGGGTACGCGACACACGGGGGCAACCACAGTGGAAAAATCCATGCGCGACTCACCGTCTGCCTGGAAAATGTATGGAAAAAACACGTGTGCGTGTTGGCAACACCCTTGCCAAAACAAGAAGTGAGCTCTTCCGCAGTAAACAAGGAGTACGCACTGCAACTGTTGTGATGTAATTGCGTGTCAACCCGCAAATACAAGAATCACACGCTCGCTCTCCACAAAAAGCATGTACGGGAAAATGGCATCTTACACAGACCGTTAACCCGTGCGTATAGCAACACCTATGTGTGCCACATCACTTGTGCGCTTATGCACTAAGGGCCTTTCCTCGAATGTGCTGATTTTTCACATGCCGAGTCACTCTGCATCAAGCTGGCCACCCAACAACACATGGAAGACCACAGTCCTGCCCAGAAGGCCATTTTACCTGCCCCCCGAAGCCCTGAGCAGCCTCCTACGAGCCATCTGCTGCTGCCAGACTGCCTGCTGCCAACGTGCCCTGCAATTAGGTGCCTGCACATCAGCCATCACCAGGGGTCCAGTTGCTGCGACCACCCCTGCTGGAACAGAAGACTCCCGACTGGTGTTCCATCGCTCCACAGCCCAGCCCCAGGACCCAGTTGCCCACCCACACCTGCCTCGGGGGTTGCCATGTCGGGACAAACTCCATCTGGGACCAGTGGCGACCCCCCGGCAGAGAGGCAGAGGGCTGTCAGCTTCAGTGCAAATGAAGTTGGCATCCTGGTGGAGCAAGTCCTGGGGCCTTATGATGCCCTCTTCAGACGACCATGCCCTGACAAGGATAGACGGAGGAGGATCTGGTTGGACATCGTAGATGCCATCAACGCGGAGGGGGTGGCAACCCACGACTTGAAGTCCTCCTAGCGCTTCTGGACGTGTTTTAAGTCCAGGACCCTCAAGAAAGCCCAGTGCCTCCTCAGTGCAGTGGATGCAGGAGGGCACCAGGTCCAACTTACCATCCACCAGAGGAGGGTCTTAAAACGCATACGCTCAGTGCTTCACCACCAGGCCCTCAAGGTGCAGACCCGTCTGGAGTCGAGCAGTAAGTGTCTGTGCATTCTCATTCCACATAGTGCATGTTGAGGTGTGGCAGAGGTGTGCAGCTTGGACATATGTGTGACATGGCCCATTTATTGATGTGTGTGTGCAGGGACATGACCATGCTGCATGTCTAGTCATATGTGATGCACATCAATGGTGTATGTGTTCAGATGCATAAAGCCCCACTGCATTTGAAGATGCACACATGTTTGCATGTCTGGATATGTTCCATGTCATGGTTGGTGTGTGACACATGGATGCAGGTCTCAACTTAATGTACGTGCACGGTATATATATGCGTGTGTCTGTTTGGTATGATGTCACTGTGAGACGCCATGGATGCATGTGACATGGACATATGGGTACCTGATTGGCACATGTGACATAGTTGCCGATGATTGCACTGTGATCAGAGTTGGAGATGTCCAGATGCATGTGTGTCGGTGGCGTGTGTGCATGTGATCGGCACTCCCCATGTTGCTTGTGACATCATGCCACCCTTTGGATGTTCATGCACTTACATGTGTATGGATGCTGATGCCTGTTGCACGTTCCCTGCATGTTTGTGCATTTGTGTGTGTTCAATTGATCTGAGTGTCGGGGAGTGTGATAGCATCTGTGATGTCTGACACTGCCACTCATGTGCAATTGTCATGTGCCTAGTTGACCATTGTATGTGATGCCTGTCTTCTGTCTCACCCTGTCTGCAGCATTGACTGATGAAGAGGGCGGAGATGGTGCTGTGGAGGCCAGTGGCAGAGATGCCACCACCAGCCGGAGAAGCAAGGCCCAGCTCCCACTGCAGGTAACAATATCTTCTGGGAGTGAGGAGTCTGGTGCCATGTCCATGGCAGCAGCTACCGAGGGAAGGTCCAAGAGCCAAGGTCGGAGGTGGACTCCTCAGAAGCAGAAGGGGCAGCAGAGCCCCCACAGGGGCCTACTGAGGAAGACAGCATGGAGTCCTCCAGGTTGGTGGGGGGTGTGGTTGAGGAGGAGGCCATATTAGCCCCATGCACTGGGCCTTGAGGGGGTGATTCTACTGGTGCAAGTGGTGAAGTCCTGGGGCAGGAGGCAGCACAGGTTGCCATGGAGGTGCCTGTGTGTAATCCTATCCCTGATCCTGTGACTGCATCATCCTGCACCAGCAGGGATGCCTACGTCCAGACCTGTTGGCAGGGAGGGGATGCATCTACAACAACTGGCCTATCTCTCCCTGCGGACATGGCAATCCATGACCGTGTTGAGCCTTTCCTAGCCAGTGTCGCGTTGTGCACACGTGGTATTCGGTATGATGTGCAGGGTTCTAGGCAGGATAATGCACGTCATTACGCATACCTTTGTGCCTGCCTCAACTTGCTAGGACAGGTCGCCGGCAGAGGGTTCCTCCGTGTGCTGGACGCTCTTGCTACCCCCTCCTCAACTGCAACCCCTATGTGCCAGTCATCCTCTGTGCTGTCTTCCCGCCCATGTATCACCTGGGCCCCCTGTGGAGCTGCCCCTGAGCCCGTGACCAGGCTGGTGGAGAACACATCCCTGCCACAGTCGGGAGTCGGAGGTCCACCAGGGCTGGTCACACCCCCAACTGTACCCCGGAAAATGGTGGATGTGCAGGCATCATCGAGCAGGGCATGTGCACGATGGCTCCGTGGGATACCATCATCCCGGAGGCTGTTGTGGTGGCAGAGGAATTTGGCATTGAGGCAGCAGCAAGGAGTTGGGTGAAATTCTCTTCGTGGAAATGCAGGCGTTTTTGAATAACGCCCAAAGGAAAGAGGGTGAATTTCCCACAGGAATGATACCCACACCCTACCTAGACCTTTCGAACTGTCACCCTCTTTCATTGTCAAAATGGCCAATGGGAGAGCAATGAGTATTTTATTTATTTATTTATTGTTTATTTGTGCAGCGCTTATACACAAGTGAATTGCTTCAAAGCGCCTTAAAGCATGAATGGAGCAAATGAATAAAGTAGTCATTCTTAGGCCTTGAAGTTTCGAATGATCTAGCAAAAAGTAACTAGTGTACTAGGCCTGACAACATTTCTGCTAGTGCAAGTGAATGAAGTGTTTCAGGCGCAACCAAACTAGGGACGGAAGACAAAGGCCTCCCTCTCTTGTGAAGGATTTTAGTTCTGCATTATCTAATCATTTGGTGTCTTGCTTGAAACCACGCTCCAGCTTTATCGTTATGGGCAATTTTAATTACTGGCCAGGCTACCAGGACGATGATATGGGCCTAGAATTGGAGATAGACTTAGCCAATTTGGGCTTGGACCAATTCAATTGCCACCCTTCTCACTGTTAAGGCTACACTCTTGATTGGGTATCTGCCACTAAGGTGTCTATAAAGGACCAATTGGTCACCCCTTGCCCATGGTGGAATCATTATTTTATTAACTTTGCCATCCTATCAGCCTTTCCGGTCAAGAATAGAAGCAAAGATCTGCTAGTCATCAAGGGCAGAAATCCTTGCTTTCTCACACTGGAGAAAATCAACCCAATGTCAACAATTGCCCTCCTTCTTGTTCAGTACAGACTATGCCGAAAGCCCTCACTTCCACTCTTGCTGACATCACAAATCTCTTGGCTCCGTAAAAAACAAGGAACAAGAGAGTGATGCCCAAGAACAAGCCACGGTTTACGTCTGCTCTTCGCAGACTCAAATCTGGTATGCTTAAACTTTATCAAAGTTGGAAAGGGAATCCTACCTCTAGCCTCCTCTCTGTATATAAAGCGGCTGCCAGAGCATATAAAATGGCTCTACGGGAAGCAAAAAAGAATTCCCTTAACAATAGGATTGCGTCTGCTAAATCAGAGATGAAAGAACTTTTTAAAATCCTTAAGGAGTTAGAGTCCACGTTTGCTCCTAATTCGGGTGCAGTGGCAAAAGACACAGCCTGGTGTCAAGGGATCCAGGATGCGATGGATGCGAAGCTCCAGGGTATTAAGGCCAATATCCTTAGTAAAAAACATGCTGCTACTAAGGAGGTCATCCTTGTATGCCGCAAGGAATTTAAACAATGCCCCACAGTTCCCGAATTTACATTCTCCCCCATTTCCTTGAAGGAGTTGACAGAAGTGGTTGTCCATCTTAAGACCACCAGCTGTAAGGGGACCCATATTCCACCGTCATCATTAAAACCTGCTTTCCCCCCTTCTTGATGCTATACTCCAGTTTGTTAATGCATCATTTAGAGAGAGCAGCGTGCCTGATGATCTTAATCGGTCTTGGGTAACTCCGCTATTAAAAAAATCTGACTTTCCCACTTTTAGATCTTTCTGCCACTTTCGACCTGGTAGACCACACTTTGTTGGTCTCCAGGCTCAAAGAAGTGGCCCACTTTTCACCAGCAGCTTCCGGCTGGGTTGCATCATTTCTCTATAACAGGCTAAGCTGTGTCTGTTCAGAAATGGCAGAATCAGCTGTAATATCGACTGAATATGGAGTTCCACAAGGAGTCAGCATATCCCCCTGCTTCTATAATATATTCACTGTCACGTTTTTGCTATTCTGGAGCATGAAGGGATCTAATTCACAAATTTTGCAGAAGATACCCAGTGTACCATCCCGCTGGAAGGGGCCCATGCATCAGACAAAGCCAGGTTGAATAAAGCCTATTCATGTATAGATAACTGGATGGCTGTGAGCGGTCTAGACCTTAATAGGTCTAAGATGCAGACAATGATTGTAGGCTCCCCTAGCTCCCTAGCTAAGTTGGACCCTGCCTACGGTTGTTTCCAACTAGGTGATGTAAAGATTAACACACTCAAGAAGGTGAAATCCCTTGGGGTTATTTTAGATTAGCATCTTTCTATGAAAGCCCATGTGGGGACTGTGGTGCTTGGCGCAGCCTACTACCTTAGACTCTTCACCCATATGCGTCCCCTCATCTCTCAGGCCAATTCTGAAACCTTAGCGAGAGCTATAATCGGTGCTAAAATCGACTATTGTTGTAGTCTTTTGTCTGGCATTAGTAAAGCCGAAACCAATCAACTCCAAGTGATCCAAAATTGGGCTGTTAGGGTTGTCAAGGGCCTAGCGAGATATGACCACATTTCAGCGGCAAGAAAAGCACTGTGTTGGCTCCCTGTGGAGGCGAGAATTAGCCTTCTGCTCCTCACGATCACCTTTAAGTGTCTACTGGGGTCCATGCCACGTTACCTGAGTGATCTGATAATGCTTAAGATCCTGACCAGAACGCTCAGATACAACAAGGCTAAAATGCTGATTAGCCCCAGAAGCAGATCGAAAAAAGGCAGAGTATGGAGTCTTTGGTGCAGCGGCTCCTGCTTCCTGGAACAACCTTCCGTTGGACTTAAGGCTCGAACCACAATTCAAGCCATTCAAGAAAAAGCTAAAAACCTGGCTGTTTGCCTAACCTTTGCCCTGCTTTGTTTCTTGAAGCCCCTTCAGGTCTGACCTGTTTATTCATTTGTCAAAGCTTCTGTTTTGTGTAATGTCCGCGCCATCATGCCTCTAGGTCCATTTCTGCGCATTAGAAATACATTTAAGTAAAGTAAAGTAAAGGGGGCACAAGGCAGAAATTACAGGTCCTAGTAAATTCGGGTTATGCAAGTGTACAGACAGATGTGGGAGAGAGGGGGATGAGGGCGTAAGTGCGCCCAGTCCAGCAGGGTTAAGTGCAGAGAGGTTACACCTCTCATGGCGCGTATGCTGCAGGTGCAGTAGTCTGAACATAGTGCAGAGGCCTGAAGGCAAGTGCAAAGAATGGTGGGGGAGCCTGGGACTTGCAAGGCTCTGATGGTGTACCAGGCGACCAGTCAGTAAAAACTGAACAGAGTTAGGAAGGGAAGGAGGAGTCAGGAAGGAGAGAAAAAGAGAGGAGTTTAGCAGAGGAGAGGGAGAGAGAAGGATGAAGCAAAGGGGAAGGTCTTGAGGAGTTTCCGGAACTTAAGGAGCTCTGGCTCAAGGCAGAGAGAGGCAGAGAGGCTATTTTCGAGGGAGGCACCTGCAGAGGATAAAGACCTACCACCAAATCTCTGCTTAGAAAAATGGCTCACCCAAAAAGAGTTGGAGGAAGACAAGTGGAGGGGTCTGTAAGGAGAGCATTTAGGAAGAGAGCGTTGAAGAGGAAGCAGGGCACACCCCCACAAATCCTTTTTGACTATGCAGAAGGTCTTGAACTTGATCCTAGCAGAGGCAGGGAGCCCGTGAAGGTAGTTCAGTACTGGGGGGGTGCAGTCCCTGGGCTTGATGGCAAGGATAAGTCTTGCAGTTCTGTTCTGGATTAGTTGGAGCGGACAGAGAGTAGAAGTAAGAAGTTTGAGAGAAAGAGGCTGTTGCAGTAGTCTGGCCTAGAGAGAACCAGGTCTCTGGAGATGGTGAGCCTTTGAGGGAAAGTCGGAAAAGGTAAAATACCTCTGAGGAGGTGCAGCTGGTAGTCGGGAGATGTCCGAGATGTGAGAAGAGAAGGAGAGAGTAGAGTCTAAGATGAACCCCAGATTATCTGCCTCATTAGTAGATGGAGGCACAGGGCCAAGGGAGGCTGGCCAGTGCAAAATTGGGAAAGCGGTAGCAGGGGTCCCAATGAGGACAACCTCTGTCTTACTGGCATTGATGCAGAGATCATTAGCAGCACACCAAGACTGAATTGCAGAACGACAGTCAGAAATGAGCGAGGAGGAGGAAGAGGCTTAGGGTAGCCTTAAAGAGAGCTGCATGTCATCTGCACTGAAAGTTAGAGGTGAAGGTAGAGATCCTGTGGGCCAGGGGTCCATGTAGACTTTGAAAAACCACAGGGCTAGGTTAGATCCCTGGGGGACACCATAAGTAGAGAGAGTGATAGCAGAGAGAAAGGGCACAAGTTCCTTCTGGGAAGGTCGGTCAGGGAGAAAAGAGGCAAGCCACACCAGGGCCCGATTAGTGATGCCAAGGGTATCACAGAGATGGGAGATCAGGATGTTGTGGTTTATCGTGTCAAAGGCAGAAGAGAGATTGAGAAAAATGAGGACAGAAGGAGAGTTAGGTCAAGATTTGAGAGCATGTCTTCACAGGTATTCAGAAGAGCAGTTTATGTTCCTCTGGATGCTATAAAGCCAGGCTAATGGTCATGGATACAACCAACAGTTTCAGTGTGGAGGCGTAGCTGTGAAATAGCTAATTTCTCCAAGAGTTTGCCCAGGAAAGGAGTGCTAGAGATCGGTCAATAGATTTGGGGATAGAAGGGTCAGCAGAGGGTTGGGGTTAGGGTGGTCGAGGGGGCCCAAGAGATGTGGGTGCAGGTCAGGGAGTGGGGGAAAGTAAGGGCAGGATGTCCTATGTTTTAACAGTGAAATATGCAGCCAGGGCCGAACAAAGGGCCTGGTTGGGTTCAGTAGAGGAAGAGGTTGCAGTAGGATTGGCCAGTTCATTGCAGACTTTGAAGAGTAGGGCAGTGTTGTTAGATGCCACTGATATACAGGCTTAAATATAGACTTATTTCTTGGAGTGAATGCAGAGAAAATATTGCCTTTGAAGAAGGTGGCAGTCCAGTTTGTCAGATGGTGCACCTGAAGATTCACATTGCTTTTCTGCTGCTCTGCGCTTGTGTTTGGGGGCAGCCAGCTCAGAGTAGTACCAAGTTGTTCTTTTTGGATGTCTTCAGATAGACCCTCATGACAGGGGTGAGAATGTCAAGAGTGTTGGAAATGGAGTGGTGAAAGTTTGAGAGGGATGTGTCAAGGTGGGAGTCAGCCACAGAAGTAGAAGGTGGGGAGTAGGTGGAGGCAAAGCCAGCCACTGTCACACTTTTCATGGGTCGGATGATCTAAAGTCAGGAGGCAGTGAAGTGTGTGCCAGTGCTAGAGGAGAAGGGAGCTTCATGTTGGAAGAGAGAATTGAATGGTCAGTCCAGGACAGTGAGGTATTGAAAAGGGTAGAGAGATGAATGTCTGTGGAGATAAGAGCATCTAAGGTGTGGCCAGTGGTGTGTGTCGGGCCAGAAGGAAGAATAGATATGATATGTTATGATATGGCATTTATAACGCGTCCATACACAAGTGTTTCAAGGCGCGACGAGGCAAGGGAGGGGGAACAGAGGGAGGACAGACAACAATCTTACTAGGCCAGGTGTCAGTCAAATCGCGCAAGTGCACGGGAAGGAGGGAGAGGGAAAAGTGCGTGGGGGAGGGGAGAGGGGAAAGTGCAGTACATGGGATAGTAGAATAATAAGATAATAAAACAGCCAGATGGTAGCAGGTGTGAGGTAAGTGCAAACATAAGTGCTGGTAGGGGGACAGTAGGGGGATGGTAGGGATACAGAAAACAGTCCCGGGGGTTGCCAGGGAGGCAGTGCAGGTGTGCAACTGGAGGGGCCTGGGTCCGAGATCAGAAAGGGTGGCCAGGTAACCAGTGCAGTTTTAGCCAGGAATTCAGCAGTGGAGAGAGGGAGAGAAAGCAGAGGCAAAGAGGAAGGTCTTGAGGAGCTTCCAGAACCGGAGATGGTTCTCCTCAAGTTTCAGGGAGGCAGGAAGGCTGTTCCAGAGGGAGGCCCCTGCTGAAGAGAGAGATCTACCACCAACTCGTTGCTTGGAGAAGCGACTGACCCTGAGGGAGTTGGAGGCGGATGAGCGAAGAGCTTGAAAAGGAAGATATTTGGGAAGAGAGAGTTGAAGGTATTGCGGCCCCAGGCCCCAGGAGGCCTTGTGGACAATGCAGAGGGTTTTGAACTTAATCCTCGCAGCGACTTGGAGCCAGTGCAGAGATTTCAGTCCTGGAGAGATACGATCCCTGGGCTTGAGGCCAACGATAAGTCTCGCAATCCTGTTATGGATAAGTTGCAAAGGGCAGAGAGTAGAGGCAGGCAGATTTCGATAGAGGCTGTTACAATAGTCCAGCCTAGAGAGATCCAGGGCTCTGGAGACGGTGAGCTTCTGGGGGAAGGAGAGGAAAGGAAGAATACCTCTGAGGAGGTGCAACTGTTAGTGTGACTTCTTCTTAGAGACATCAGAGATGTGAGGAGAAATGGAGAGTGTGTAATTGAAGATGACCCTGAGGTTTTTAGCCTTGCAGGTGGGAGCAGGAAGAGGGCCAAGAGAGGCCATCGAGAGAGTTGCAGGGAAGGAGGGAGTGGGGGTGCCGATGAGTAGAATGCCAGTCTTACTGGCATTAAGGCAGAGGTCATTGGCGGCACACCACTCCTGGATAGCAGATAGACAGTCAGAGATGAGGGAAGGAGAGGAGGAGGCCGAGGGTAGCCTGAAAATGAGCTGGGTATCATCCGCATAGCACTGAAAATTGGGGCAGAGAGCGGCAAAGCGGTGGGCAAGGAGTGCTAAGTATTGGTTGAACAGCCAGGGAGAGAGGTTAGATTGATTGGGGACACCCAATTAATAGAGAGAGAAAGAGAGTTGCAAAGGTTGTGAAAATGACCCGAAGAGTCAGGAGAATCAATGTGGTTATTAAGATCCCCCAACAGGAAGAGTTGGGAGGAGGAGGAAAGGAGAGAGCAGGTCAGGTCAGCTCATTCAGAGAGGAAGATGGTGGACTAGCCAATCTTTTTATATTAAATAAAATAAGAATTTATTTCTATAGACTTATGATGGTTGTTAATCTTGTTAATCGGGTTGAATATCCTGATAACAATGGCAACTCAAATGCATGGGGCTATGCATAAACTATATTCAAGTCTTTAACCTCTACAGATTTATACCAAACACCACAAGAGAGTGTTGGTGTAAACAATATGTACCACTTCATTTGTTCTAAAAGGTGCCTGCATAGTGCAGCTACGAGGAATACTGTTGCTTCTCACACATGAATGTTCAGGGTCACCATTATCCATTTCTCCACCGTGAGAATACATGGTCAAAGATTCCAAGAAACTTCAGTTGTCTTTACTGAGGTCTTTATGCCCAGGTAGAGTTTACAAATTTTACTTATAATTTTGCCATATTTCAATGGCGTTCCAGCTGTTAATGACTCCAATCAAGCAGTCCCACTAAGTCAGTGCCTTGTCTGGATTGCTCAAGGGAAGCCCTTATTTATATATTTTTATGTCCAGTTCGTGTACTCTGGATGACAACCCTTATATAACACGCCTCTCTTAGAATCCCCCTAACCCCACTGAGCCAAGAAGTAAGTTTGTTTTGCAAATTTAAAAGATTTATTTGAGAATTAAACAATATACATATATATATATATGTATATCGCACTTTTATAATAAATTAATAATTGATATCACACAGACATATGACAGTGAGTGATCAACAATGGATGATGTGATACTAGCACACTGGTTTAATTACTTAGGAGTAGTATAGAGGATAAGGAAGCTGAGAATGCTTTATATGGTACACGGAAAAGCAAGGTGGAAAAGAAGCAACACAGGAATAAACTTGATATGATTTCAGCAAAACATAATATAATCACTTTTCCCCTTTTGGCAATTCACCCCCCCCCCCCTCTATGCAATGTAAGGAGGTGGAAATGACACACACAGTCTTCAGGAATACAATCACAGTACAATCCCAATTCAGTTCCCCCCTAGCAAGCTTAGATCAACAGGGATGATTTTAAACACAGGCAAAGTACTTTAAAGGTGGTATGCAAAGAAGGGAAAAATATGCTAAAAATTATTTTAATTTCCTCTAGAGGTTCAGGGTGGGCGACAGATATTTTGTATTAGTTCAGGATCACTTTAGCAATGTTCTATGAATGATTGGCAGGTGGCAAACGAATTTCAGCAAAGGAAAGCAAGGAGCTGCTATTTTGCCAAGTGAAGAAATTGAGACAAATCGCAATTTGCGGCAATTTTTCCTGAGTGCGTCGAGCTCGATTATGGAAAAAGTATAATGAATAGAACGTTTTGTTCCTAGGACAAACGGTTCCGGAAATACGGACGATTTCGTGAAGGTAGATTTTCAAAAGAAAAGTCAAGCTCAGAATGACAGATGACAGTTTTCAGGTTTGAGATCACAGAAGGAACACAAGATTTCTAGGATGCAGTTCTCAATAGGTTAAAATAGTTTGAATTAGATTATTTTAAACTAAGAGATTGGGTTTTGCACAGTTCTGGCGGTACTCACACTATATTTTGGACAGGAATGCGACTTCGCCACGGATCGTCTCTGCCTGGTTCTACTGCCAGCGATCTGGGTCAGCTCTGCTAGTGGCACTGCACAGCGGTCTGGATCTCTGGTTCTGGCAAAAGTTCTTGGCACTGCACGGCGGTCTGGTCTCTGGTTCCGGGTACCGCTCTGCTTTCTGGGTGTTTCTGGCACAGGGTTTTAGGCCAGAATCAAACAGCTCAGCCCGGATGTTTTACTCTGATGTACCCCTTGGAAGTCTGGGGTGAATCAGTTTGCAAAAGATTTTGAGGCCTGCTGACAAATTCTGAAGTCTGAATTCAAAGTTCTGGTCTCTGTCTGGATTTGAAGTCTAAGTGCTAGATCTGGTGTCTTCTGGTAAAACGCTCTGCAAGAAATCAGCTTGAAGTGGGAAGTGAATGTCCCTACCTGTCCTGCACAGTCTCCTTTTATGTGTTTAGAAAGTGGGAGGGTTGGTTCATCTTCTATGCCCAACCCTCTCAACTTATCATTGGCCACTTCCTCCTCTCTCCCTTGATTGGGGGAACTGGGTTGTGAGTCAGAGTGATGAGGTAGGTTTATGGTCAGAGGATCCTCCTCTAGTCAAATTGCACACAAATCTATTTCTGATCCAAATACATATTTATCTATGTACCATTTTTCTAATATTATATGTCCAGTTAACATATTTTCTGTAGCACCAAACCATCCGATCCCTGTTTTTGTAAGATGTTGTGTCCACTTATGACAGAATTCTCCCCTTTTCATCCAGATAACAACCTCTAAACCCTTCCAGATTTTACACAAATATGCACTAGGGATATGGGTTTCAGATGATAAAGTGTCAGATTTTTAACATGCATACATTTGAAGTAACAACCTTTTTTCCGCTACTATCCCCAAGAACATACCACAGGGTCCTAACACCTCTTAAAATGTGCACAGAAAAATCACAAGAATGATGATGTTATTTATATAATTTTTACAAGTCCGCAATATGAATTATCCATCTTTTTAAAATTATGCTCTGGCCCCAAAGGGGAGTGGTTTTCCAAAGCACACGGTGGAATTTCTGGTTTATCTACATCCCCCAAGCTCAGCTGGCTCACAGATGCTGTGCCCCTCCCCGATTCCTTCCAAGAGGAAGCCATTTACCCCCCCCCCCTAATTTTACATTTGCCTGGGCCAAGGACAGTGCTTTGTTTAGTTTGCTGTAGTCCCCAGGTGCTCCTCCCCTAATTCAATCAGAGAGGTGTCATCTCCTTTTGGCAGGGGCAGCAGAATACAGCCAGGCCTGGGAAGAGTGGCTGAGCAAGTTTCACTCCTGTCGGGGGTAGTTGCCGGGCAGAATTCACTCTCTTCAAGCCAGGCTTCAGCTAAATGTCACTTTAGTTCCCAGTTTTCTACATTCAAACCAAACTGACAATTTTTACACATGCAGCTAGAACGCTGATTCTAAGTTCAAAACTATGACATTTCAACAGTTGCAAACTATGTGACACTCAACAGTAGGTCACTCATTTATTTTAAACATTTAGGTTTTAGTGTGTTTCAGTCCAATTTCACTTCAGCTGCTGACATCCACAGCTCAGCCAGTTTTGTTATAAACATTGTTTTGGGCTCTTTCTCTTTCCAGATTGTGTAATTTTGTATGCAAACAAGACTACATTCTGCCAAATGTCTGCTGGTGTTCATTGAGATTTTTGAATATCTTGCAATGTTAAAAATAGGCATTTTTAGCTTGCATTTCAGAGAAACAAAGGTGATTTCAAAGCGCTTTTTTTTTAGCCACCGGTACTGCTGTTTTTCCTTTGGCACACATTTCACTAATGGCACTCCTTGCCCCTCATGCTCACACTGGTGGGTGGCAGGTCAGGGGACCATTTTGCTGTGCGCAAAACTGCACGGTTCTCAAGGATTCTGTCGCAAATGTGGGCTTTTCTGCCCTCTTGGATTTCCTAATTCCACAGCACCAAGTGTTGCAGCATAATAACTTGAACGTGGGCCAAGACACACAACACAGCCTAAGGGATTGGAGGTACATCAGCTGGGTCAGGTAACTTGCCTTATTTCCATTTTTCCCTCTGCTCACACCAGACCTGCAACCTTGTATTCAACATGTGTATAAGATGTGCCTGTACCACTTCATCATTTGGCAAGACCTTATGTAGAAATTTAGTTATATTGCATTAATATTACAGGCCAGTCTAGGTGCTCCTCACAGAGTGACAGCAGGCAATTTGGGAGAGAATCGAGATATTAGCATTCAAACCAAAATTCCTCATTCCAACCTTCTCTCACTTGTGTCCTGTTAGCAGACAGCGTATGTTCTTATCACTTCCACTCAAAGATTCGGACTTAATCGAAAGTAGACAATTAGCCGTAAAAATTACCTCTATTGCACGCAACTGTAGAACACACTGCCCTCTCCAAATCTTGGGCAGCAGAGATCTGAACACACTCTTTCAACTAACATACCAGGGAAGATGACAGGCTTGAATTAATAGAGAGGAAGCAATACATTTATTTTCCCTGCAAGTTTGAAAACGTACTCATAATGTTATGGAGCGAAAATGGAGGACAAAATGGGGCTGAAGTGACATAGTTTGGACAATGCCGACAAAGTTTGTTGAAGGGGCGGAATCTGGTGAAGGTGCAGAGTCTGGAATAGGTGGAGTAAAGTTGTAGGGCGCATTAACTAATTCGGGCCTAGGTCAGCGGAAAGCCTAAATACACCATTGTTCATATAGTATGGCTGTATTGTTATCATTTACTGTTTTCAAAGATCTATTCAGTAAGATTCGTAGTTACTAAAACAGGGTAGGAGATGCCTTTACTGGATGGATCTGGGGATCATTTTCTGCCATTACTTTCTTAGATTCTGCAGGACTCATTCACAAAGATTTGTAGTGGAGAAAATCCTGAAATGCTTCTGAGCAATTCTGATTTGCACATGCTACTTTATTCCAGATTCACAAGCCCACACCTGGAACAAATCCAGAGATGTCTGGAGCATCTTCAACATGCTCATGTGCAAATGTGATTCACAAAGATTTGCTCAATTGAAATTTAGAGAAGCTTGGGGCACCTCCAAATGTGCTTCGGTTGTATGTTTTGCCAATCAGTGTAAGGGCTGCTGGAGCAAAATAGAAATTATCATGGACATTTACTGATTTTCTCCAGTTCCAGTGCAAATCTTTTTGAATCAGGCAATATTAATCTGGCACTAGTGTAACCCTTCTTTTTATCCAAACATATTACTAATATAAAGTCATTTTGCAAATGAAATAACAAAACGTACATCTTTCCTACTGTGTAATTTAAATGTTATATACTATAGGTTCTTGCTACAGAGATGTTTTTCATCCTGCTTGTCATTACTGAAACCAGTGTGGATTGACTCTCACTTTTATGCAGAGATTTGATTTATGGCACTCTAAGCACAGAATTCGGAAAATTGTATTGGTATGTTTCAGAAGTGCAAATGTGTTTATTTTTTTGAATTCGCTAACTGTTCCCTCTGAAACTATTTGGTAGTTATCGAGAAAAGGTTTTCAGATGTGTGTGCTATATTATTTCGTAATTGGAAAATAGTAATTTTTTTTCCTTTCCCTGATAAAATGCTATTGCAACTATAGTGAACCATTTAGCGCGCCCCTCCTTGCTCTTCCATTCCCTCTCCGGCATCTACGTTATTACTCCCAGCAACGATTTTATGCTGCTGCAGATAACGATATTGTAAAATGTGCAATTTATGTGTAGATTAAAAATATTGTCACCAAGAGGATGCAATCATTTCCGGCATCTATTTCTATGCAATTTTCAGATTTATGCATCATTTTTTCACCTACAGGGATGCATCTGAAAGATGTGATGTTACTGTTATTTTCCATTCCTTGATGTCCTTATGAAGAAAAAAGCTAGGCCTACCCCCATTAGCTGTTTATGTAACTATAATCAGGGCCACTAGATTTATGTGACACAAAGGATACATGGTACATCAGAATTTCTGAATTATGTGACATGGAAAATGCAATGTTTGAGGCATATTATGCGAGTGAAGGCAAGTTATTTGTTATGGTCTGAAGTATTGTTTTGTAAACCTTAACACATATAAACAGGATTTGATTATCGAAAACTACTGATTCCGTTGAGTTAATGTATCAAATATACTGCCACTTGTACCTGGGGACTGGTGCTCAGCCAATCAGGTGGCTGGAAATGCGGGCGAGAACACACAGTGTACCACCAGCGTTTCCAGCCACCTCAGCCCTTGCCTGGGTGCCACCATCTTGATTGAGGAGCGGCAACAGGCAGTCACTCCCTGTTGCCTCCCCACAACTCCACCCTCCAAGAAATAGCATACCCTTTCACCACCCTCCTCACTTACCATCTGGACAGGAGCTTTCTTCCCCAGGCCAAGCACACTCTCCTGTCCTCGGCACCTGCCATGGAAAAAGAAAAGGGACTAAATAATTTTTCTTTTAACTATGGTGGGGGCCATCTTATGTTGTTAACCTTTTTCATGGGAGTTTGGGCTTGTGCAATATTAATACAATTGATATTGTGCCCCATAGGTAAATAATAGAGCAATCACCCCCTTGTTGGGGATGCTCACATGGCCATTAAAAGCCCTAAACCCTCACCTCACTGCCTAGTCTTGGGCTGCGGGCCATTACCGGCCAAGTACATTATTTACTGACATGGCCCAATATTATTGTTATTGACCAACAATTCATGATTTATTTTTCATTGAATGATAGGGACACAATGATTAGGTCTGATATAAATTGGCTTTCAAGTTCGTCCAGAGCTATTAGAGGCATTTTTTAAAACTCAATGGGCCTCATTACGAGGAAGGTGGTAGAGGGTTAACGGCAATGGTAGAGCTGCCAGCGCCGTCATCCTTCTACCGCCTTATTAGGAGGTCTGCTCGCGGGTCCCGCTAAGGACGTCTGGTAAAACTAGGCATCCTTAGCGGGACCCGCGAGCACACCAGGATGTTAACAACAGACCTGTTATTAACGGGCCCGTTGTTAGCATCCTCCCCATTCCCATTGAGCCCTATGGGGGATCAAATGGGAATGGGGATGTACCGGGTCCGGGTTCCTGGAATGGGGAAATACTGGGCCCTCCACGGTCAGAATGGCCTGGTATTTTCCCATTCCAGGAACCCGGACCCGGTATGGAGGTAGCCATGCGTCTAAAAGCGACATGGCTACCTCCATACTCGTAATGAGGCCCAATGAGCTTTACCTTGATGTGTGATGAGACAGATTCATTGCATGCTCAGGGGCACACACTGAACATACAATCATTGTGGAACATATAAAACACATCGGAATTGCACAAATAAATTGCAGGAAATGTTCAGCAGTCATTGGCAAATTTTCAGCTAGGGAGGAGGGTTCTGTGGTCTGATACCTTTTGCTGTTTGAGAGCTGGAACATTTTATGTTCTTTAACGTAGGGCTTTCTGGGCTTGTAAACAAAACATCATTGCATGTTGTGCATTTAATATAAGAGAGAGGGACAGAAAGAGTGACAATTTAAAAGGAAATTAAGCTTTAGGTGTTGCTGTTTGAGAGCTGGAGCATTTTACTTTCATATTTGGCTTGGGCTTTTTGGGCATTCAAACAAAGCATCTGTGCACAATTGTGCATTTAACATATTTACAGGCGGAGACAGAAAGAATGAAACATTTAAAAGGACATTAAAATGTATGTTATAGAGGAGAACATTGGAAGGGTGGATTTGGACAGTGCACAACAGAATATAATTGCATTTTTCATTTTTGCAAACATCATTTAGGAGCAATCTGCATGTCACAGAAAGGTTGCATAGAGATTGTGATTGTTTTTCAAAGATTTCACTTTCTCTGCCGGGAACCTCAACAATTTACTTTGCCTGTATGCAATGGCTCAGCTTGATTGAACACACACTCAGTTTGAATTTATTGGGCACAACTTTAGGGGAACAAGAAAAATGTGGAGGTGCTGGAAAGATTATTGGGCGTGATGATCACAGGCGATGGGTATTAGTTGGAGATTGATTGGCTATGTGACACAACACACCATCTGCCCGGTAAGATGGGGAGGAATTTCCTCTGGGCCAGCCTGATTGAACTGCTGTAATCGCTCTAAGCACAGGCAGGTGAATTACTTTCAACATACAGAAACACATTTGGGTTTTTTTTAAAGATTTTAGGTGGTGAGTACAGGTGGTGGCCATTAGCAGCAGGTTGATTGGCTGTGGAAGTAGGACAGAGGAGGAATTTGTGCTGTAGCAGCTTGTTTAAACTGGCACACTCGCACACAAAACAAGCCGTTGAATTATTTTGGGGAAAAGGAAAACAATGGGGGGTGGCAATACTCGGCTCAGGACTGCTAGGGCCCACCGGAATGGTCTGCTCTCTTTCTCCTCCCGGTTAAGGTTGGCACTAAGTGTGTGTTGTGGTGCTTGTCGGTGGAGTGAGAATCTCAGCTGTCTTCCACCTTCTCTCGTTTGGCTTGCTGTTAGCACAGTGGTTTCTGGATGGCATAGTTCTGAAAGGAATGGAAAATACTTCTGGACAGAAAGAGGACTGTTAGGCACAGTAGAAATGACAACAGTTCAAATAGCTGTACAAAACAAGGTACTCTCAGCGGGGTCAGGGACTGTGCCCAACCAAATCCCTCACCATCTCTCTCGGTAAGATTGGCTCTGGTATATGTTCTGGTAAGTCTCTTACTCCAGATTGTGAGTGGTCCCTGCTCCCCCTTTACATGGGCCAGGGATCTGACCCTGTCAGAAAAATCATGGCATGCTCTGAGAGCAAATTAATGCTTGAAGTGGCTACAGTTACAACCGAACATTGAACGGGGCCTACTTCACCCTGACTCATGTGGAGCTCTTGGTCAATGTCTAATGTTTGCTGCATCTATATGCAAAAGCCACACAGTGTGCGGGCCAAAGCTTTGTTTTAGTGAATATGGTACTTTCATTGATCTATTTCTCAAAATCAGCCTATCTAAAAGAGCAAAGGAACATGTTAACATAACTGAGTCAGACATTGCACTGCTGGTGAGATTACTGCTGTCAATTTTTCCAAATGGCTGACATATAGAACAGATGAAGAAAGTATTGAGTATCTTAAGTCGCCATTTGTTGAATACCATTTGGCTGCATTTCAGAATATGGGCATTTGAATGACACATACAGGAGTCAGAGGACCTCATCACAGCCTTGGCGGTATCCCGGCGGTAATTGCACTGGGATACCGCCAGCGCAAATAGTGTTACCGCAACTCGGTCTGGCACTATTAACTTCAGATCCTGAGTTGTGGTAAGGCTGTAATTCCCCATTTTGTTAAGAGTCCATAGTACTCTATTGGGTTTTTCGGCACTATTACCGCCAGCGGTAATAGCCGAGCAGTAATAGCGCCGAAAATGTGTGGAAAGCTGAAGACTGACCTCCAGTTAAAAGCTGCAGGTACATGTTCAGCATTCCGCCCAAACTCGGGATTGGGTGAAGTGGTAATGAAGTGTTAATAGCTTTACCGCTGCATTTTGCCACTCTGCCCAACCCATGATGAAGCCCATAGTTGAAATGTGCAAAACTGAAGAGAGGCTTGAACAACAGGCACCAGCAAACTGAATAGCCTAAAAAGCTAGCAAGATGCCTGTAATCTTCATGATATGATATAATGCATTCATGACACGCCTGTACACTAGTGTTTATAGGCGTGATTGTAGTTATATCTGGTAGTTCCATCTATACTACATCTCTGTCCCACATAGAGGCACTGCATGACGGCTGTGGAACCCTCACACAAACAACCCAGCCATATTTCTTGATTTTGTATACTTCAATGTGTTTGGCATTGGAACAACAACAGGTGGCAGTATTTGCCCTATATCTACACAGATGGTGGATGCGTATTTCAGCGACGCATTCCAGTTTGGCAAGGACGATGATCTCCAGCACTGTGTGTGGATAGCAGCATTTTTCTGTGTGGTTATTAGCGTTTTAGGCTGACCTGCAACTACTTTACGGCCAGAGAGCACTTTTGGTGGCTCTTAAACTATTGTCTATCATCACTGTAGCATTATCTCTGTAGCTCTCGTACTACAGCTAATGTTCATTAAAATGATTAAGAATCATATCCCAGTTTACTGTGAGAACATACTGCTAGGTTAACCTGTGTGCCAGTGCACAGGGCAGTCTGGGCAGTGGAGGGGCGCTGTTAGAGGCTACTCTGGCATCCATTGATAGTAATAGCACAGCCTATGAAGATTACATTGTGTTATGGGGATGATGGATGACGACTTAGGTGATTATGTCAAATAGCATTTTTTATTTTGTCACACATCCAGAGTTTGACATATCAAGTGCGTCTACTTCCAGAACTTAAAACTAATGTATTTTGTTGGCAAACTGAATTTCTACATCCCTCCTCACTTGCAGGGAGTGGGAACACAATGCATTTTTACATCTCTCCTTTCCCATAGATGTGGGGGTGCACACTGACTGTTTATGTCTCTTCTGCCTTGCAGGGGTGGGGGTTCACCTTGAATGTTGCATCTCTCTTGCCTGGCAGGAGTGCGGATAGACATTGAGGACCTGATTCACAGAACGTTTTCCAATGGGATTGTGCCATTATAACATGCTTCTGTGAATCAGGCCCTGAATGTGTATTTATCTCCTGTGACACAGTGGTGATGGCACATACTGAATTTTTACACTTGTCCTGTCTCACAGGTTTGGAGGAGCACAATGAATTTGTATGTGTCTCCTCTTTCTCAGGCTTGCGCACACACTGATCATGTATAATGCTCCTGCCTTGCAGGGATGGTGGCATACACTTAATTTGTATGGCCCTCATTACAACCCAGGCGTTAAGGGGTTAACGGCGCCGTAAAAGGTGGCGGCGCCGTTAAACGCTTAACGCCTGATTACGAGGTCCCTTTGCTGGTGGCACTTTAACGCCTGCTTTTAGCAGGCGTTAACAAACCAACCCACAAAGGGACCTTGGTGCTAAGTACGGTGCCGCAATTTGCGGCACCTTACTTAGCGCCTTCCCCATTCCCATTGAGCCCTATGGGGCAAAAATGGGAATGGGGAAAGGCCATGGCGGCATGGGGAATTACCGCCCCGCCAACCTCGGAATGGGGCGGTAATTCCCCATTCCGCCATGGCGGAGTTGGTAAGTTACCGGCATGGACCATGGTGCTATTAGCACCATGGTCCAACGCCTGGGTCGTAATGAGGGCCTATGGGGGTTATTACGACCCAGGCGGTAATTACGCCAACTTTACCACCATGGTGTAAACTACGTTTACACTATGGTGGATGGCGGATTTACCCAAGGTGAGTGGGGCGGTAAATCCCCATTTCCCATTTTCCCTTCCCCATTCCCATTTTTGCCCCATAGGGCATAATGGGAGTGGGGAAGGCGCTAATTACGCCACCGTAAATTACGGTGGCGTAATTAGCATCATGGCGGGTTAGCGCCATGGATTTTAACGGCTGCTAAAAGCAGCCGTTAAAATTGGAATCAGGCGTTAAGGGTTAACAACGGCGTTAACCCTTAACGCCTGGGTCGTAATGAGGCCCTATATCTCTTATGTCTCTTGTCTCTCATAGGGGTAGATGCACACACTGCATCTCTTATCTCACAGATTTGGGGTAAAGACATAGACCCTCATTACGAGTTTGATGGTGTAGGGGAGGGGTGGTCCAAGGGACCCCCCCTGGCCTGCATCTCCCCCCCCAGGTGAGGGCCATGGCTCATCGGGCGTCCCCTCCTTGCCACCAGGGCCCAGGTGGTGGATGGCTCACCTGCTGAAGACATTGCCCGCACGTATTAAATTTAGCTAGGCCTCAGAAACCATTTTTTTGTCTGCTAAAGATGGTGTGAGCTCAGGGTGCTGTAGCGCGGCCCCCACCTTCGGAAAGTTTCAGTCCTCCCTGTCTCCGCAGCACCATGGTAGATCCGCTGCAAGCCCGTTCCCACGAACAAGACGGGCATGATCTAGCGTAATACATTAACATTGTAACAGTTCACCTTCCGCAGTGTATCACTGCTCCCACAATGACCCGGTCAGCAAGGCCTGGGCGATGGGAAGACCACTCTTACTAAAGAAACCTGTGAAATTGTGTAATTATCGTACATGACACCAGCCGTGAAGGACCCACACCCCTGCAGGGGTGCAAATGATAAAAGCATTTCCGGGGGATTATTCATTGAAAGCCGCACGCCCCGCGGTCCCGCGCCACAACTGAACTGATGCTGCTAGGGTACACAAGAAAACAAATGTAACCATACAAAGGGCATATGTGAAGAGTGTGCGAGAATGCACTCGTCACAAGTGTATGTCTAAGCCCCTCATGTGCCACCTCCGCCACGTACAGTGGCGGGTTACTTTCTATGTACTCCACCAACCCTAATACTACCTCACTTACTGCAAATGTATATGCCTATAACTAAATACTGTAGTTGTTAAAACATAGTGTATGAATAAGGTGCTCAGACTGGGTATAATCGAGACACATCCAGCAAAGTTTAAATGCATGTTTCGAAATGATTTGAATAAGTATTATAGAGTGTTCAAATGTTATGATGTTTTTACCTAAAATCGGCAACACACGAGGGAGATACCTTTGTGAAATACGTGCAAGGCCATTCCCCCTCCCACCCTGCGAAGGCTGCCAAGACATGAGAGCAGAGGCCCGCGCTGCGCTACTCCGCCTCCCCCAACTAGACTGGAGCCACTTCAAAGATTTGTAGCCCCCTCTGCAGCACCCAAGGCCACGGCCCGCCACCTGCATTATTTACAGCACAGCAGTAAACCTCTGCCTGAACACACACTTCCAAAGGCTCCCCCTCGTAAACCCCATAACCCACAGGATCGTCTTGGACCTATGGCCCTATGCAATCAGGACACCCAACACTTTGACAACACACAGCGGCACATCTATAACAACTTCTAACAAAACAGAAACACCTGTACCGCCCGTCCCAGGCCCTGAAGCTTAGCACCTAGACCTATGGCCCCGGTCAACAGGACACTGGTAGCCATGTCCTGACGTATTACCGCCAGACCCCTCACAAGGTACATTCCTCCTGTGTTGCATTAACCTGTAGAATAACCTATTGGAAGATTTACTAAAGAAGATAATATTGAAATGACTGAATGACTGCGGTGTGCATGGCCTAGGGCAAATAAGTCAGGAAAAGACATTCATCTCTGAAACTGGCCGCGATGGCACAACAACACCGCCCGGATGAACTCAGCCAACCTGCCAGGCCCAGCCCAACCCACGAGGATGACCAGTGACGTCTTCCAGCCAAAGCCAACCGCATCACAGCAGCACCTATAGTTAGTCATCGCCACCCAATCCCATCGAACTTGTGCCCCCTATAGTGTGTAGGTTCTTATGACGTTTTTTGTAAATATATACGCCTGTCTTTGCTATTGTCAGACAGAGCGCTCTTGGAGTTTGCAGAGTTCTTTGCATGCCATATTCTCATTGATAAACTCCCATTTAAGCTCACCCGCACTCTGTCTTGGCCTTATTCCCGATTTGGGAGAGTCCTACATTGTCTCTCATTGTGGGGAGGATCGTGCTGGCTGGGGACGCTTGCCTTCAGTGGTGACCCCGAAAGCGTGATTATTATTATTATTATTATTATTATTTATTCTTTCCCGACCTAACATTACCGTCCCCTTTTGGCACGAGAATCTCCGGTCGAAAAGGGATACGCACGGTGAGCCAGCTCCGGGAGGCTGCCCGCCAACGGCGACCGGTACACTAAGAAGTGCGCACTCAATAGAGAGAGGGTACGGGATCCCGGTTGAAAAATCCCCTTTGAGTACCGCTCGCCGGAGCCGGGGCTGACTGTTGAGCTGACGGCGACACTGCCTGGACGGACCCAGTTTCGGAGACTATCGGTTCAAGACGGGCACGTGAGTACTGAGTGCGAGCGATTGTAAAGGGAGTGGGGGAAGAAGTGTAGGACAGGGAACGAAGAGGGGGTATGCAGATCTACTAAGGATCATCCTAAAATTTTCCTTGCTTTTCTTTGCATATGGCCATTAGGATTAAGAGGTGAATAAGAGATAAAAGTGACGGGAACCTAGCTCCGAAAGGGGGTGGAAGGCGGCGCCGCATAGTGCTATCTTGACTGGTACTGGGATATATGAAGAAGTGGAATATAAGATAAAAGTGTTCAGCAAAAGGGGGCACTGAGAATATATTAGTGACCGCTATTACTTCTTTCTTTTCTTTTCTTTTCTTTAGGGTTAGGGGGAAAATAAAAAGTGAGATTAACACAAACTTAAGGAGAAAGTAAGAGTCCTACTAGAAGAGGGAAGAGCAGACCTATATATATATATATATATATATATATATATATACGCATCCATATATCCAAGTAAGACGGACAGGGACGGCCAGCTAGGGAGGAAAGGGAGGACGGCGTGAATTGTGGATAGAGTGTTACCAAGAGGTGTGTGCACCTCGTATGTGTCAGACGACAATTTGATGTTGTGAATGTGTTAAACGGCTATGAATGTATAGTAGTTGAATGGTCATGGTAAGTGTGACCGGATAGAACTTTTGAAGACAAAAATGACACGGTGAAGTGAGTGGGTACCTTTTTGATTTCCGGGTTGATATTGTCAAAATAAGTGATGGTTTGCTCTTGTATGTGCCCCCCAAAGAGAATAGAATAGAAACTGTGTACAGCCAGTTTTGTATTACGCAGACAAGGGGAAGAGCACGAAAGAGCCTGTTATTGATTGTGAAGTAGAAAACGAAAAATAGTATTGATAATACACCTACATTGTAGTTGCAGACACATAGAAACACACAAGTACTAGGAGGGCACAGGGATGGGGGCCGAAACACCCTTATCACATATTTGTAAGAATTTACCAGGGTACGCGGAGCGGATTAAGAAATATCACGACCAATGGATAACCGAGTTGAAGAGAGAGGGGTTACCCCAGATATGGCCCGAGGGAGGGTCATTTGATAAAAGTGTTCTGGATATGGTGGCCACATGCATTTGTTTAAAGTACAAGGGGAAGCAGTTTCAAAATAGGAGGGAAGTATTAGATCTTTGGAGGTTATTTGAAGAGATACCACCGCCTAAAACACCAGCATTAAATCCTGATCTCCCGTCCACCACAGACAATCCACTAATGATACAGAAAGATGTCAAAGAATTGTCAAGTTTAGCGCCACCAGTAGAGGTAATAAGTTTGTACCCAATATTAAACAAGCCTGTGCCCGCAGAATGATACAGTGACCCCACATATGTGCCTCCCCCGACAACTACTACACCCCGCCGGCCTACGGCACCCCCACCATATGAAAGTACGAGAGAGCGAGGCCAGGCAAGTACACAAAGGGTGGACATAGAGAAACTCACAGATGATTTACAGTCAAGACTCTCAATAGAAAATGATGAGCTCTCGAGGATAAAAGACATGTGTGGACAAACAGCACTTAATGCGGCTAGATCAGGGCGCACGTCTATAGCGCCAGGTGAGAATAGAAAACCTCAAGAGGGTTGGAAAAAATTTGAGATACTGTTCAGAATTGATGAAGAACCGACACGAATAATCGAAATAGGGACACGAGAGGGAGATACTGACAATGAAGAAAGACCTATAGGGGACAGAGAGGAATTACTATGTGATATAAGGGACGAGTTAGAAGAAAGCGACAGGTTGAGCATGGCAATGGGAGGGGGAAGCGAAGGGGGGGATGGTACATGTTCAATGAGAACCCTGGATGATGAGTGGACGGGGCGATTAAGGAACAGAGTGGGGAAAATGGCATCACTGGGGACCTCAGCAGCCAAAACGGGTCCGGATGCAACGACAAAAGGAAGGCTACAGCTCCCGTTGATACACAGGGGAGGAGGGAGGCCTAACTATATCCCATGGGCTCAGATGGATAAAGCCAATTTATTAAAGCTATTGCCCCCGTTATCAGGAGGGGCAAGGAAGTGGATATACGCCTTTGAGAAACACACTGCTGGGGTACCCCTAGCAATAGGAGATGTAAAGAGCTTGCTTGTATCAGCAGTGGGCGATCAGGCTGAGAGAGTATGGGTTAAGGCCGGTTTCCCGGGAGTAACATTAGACTGCCACCGCCATGATGGGGCCTCCTTTAACACAGTGCATGCCAGGGTGTGGGATGCCTTACGTGAAACATTCCCAGATACGCCAGACTTACAGTCAGTGATGCAGTGTACAATGAATGACGGGGAGGAGGCTATGGATTACATTTTCCGGGTCCAAGAGATGTGGAGAGCAGAAACGGGCACGCCCTGGTATCAATCGACATCTTTATTTTACTTCATTATAAAAAGAGAGCTCCCCAAAGAAGTGCAAAAGGCGCTCGACAAAATAGCAGGTATTGAAGCAAAGGGATGGCCTGAGATTCAGAGCATAATAGTACACCATTGTAAGCGAATAAAGGAGAGGGAGAATGAGGTGGCGCAGAAAAGATTGGCAGACAAGGCAAAGTTAGTGCAGACAAAGTTGGTGAAGGTTGCAGCAGCAGTAGCCGCGCTCCCACACAGCAGGGAGGGAGATGATGAGGAGGAGGGGCTGATAGCAATACAAGGAAGGGTGGCAACTAATTGGGTTGGAGCAGGACAGTGGCAGTGGAATGAACAGGAGCAAGGCGGAGGTCCGCAGTGGCAAGAGTGGACCCCTCGAGGGGGACGAGGTGGGTATAGGGGCCGAAGAGGAGGTGGACAGGGGTATGGGGGAATGGGAGGAAATGGATGGCAGGGCCCAAGAGGCGCACAAGGGAGTTGCTGGAACTGCGGACGGTGGGGGCATTACTCTAGGGAGTGCAGAGCTAGACCCAACAATGGGTTCCAAGAGGTAGAGCAGTATGGCCACCCACACCCGGTAAGCCCATATGGTCTTCCAATGGGACAACAACAGCTGAGAAACCCAGGCCGAGGTGATGCTGAGCAGCAACAGGGGCACCAGTATAGAACACAGAACCACCCCCAAAACAATGACAATATGCAGTATACACCAGGCAACCCCTTTGCGACAACAGCAAACGGGGCCCCCGAACCAGCACCTTACAACGGCATGTCAGTGGTTTCAGGAGGTGTCTTTAATCAGGGGGGAGCAATGAGACACCCCGCATAGGACAGCCCACAGAGAACACTTGCGTGTCCAGTTCTGTCTACAACCTACAATGCAGCAGAGGAACCATTGGTAGGGGCGCAGATAGGAGACAAGCAGTTCATATTCATGGTTCATTCGGGAGCGGAAAAATCATGTATCAGAGAGGGCCGGTTCCCGTTATCTAACCGGAAGTTAGAGACGCAGGGGTTCTCTGGGGCTGTAATTGAAGTTCCTTACACAGAAGCATTGGATGTAACAGTGGGGGGTAAAACTGTAAAGACACCCTTACTGTATTATGAACACTCACCAATAAATTTATTAGGGAGGGATCTCCTGAGTAAACTTAACATGACCATATCATTTACCGAGAGAGGAATAGTGTGTTCTACACCCGGGATATGCCCCTTGCGTGCGATGTTGGTAGTGCAAGCTTACACAACTACACAGGAGGTACGGGGGCTGCCGGAAAATGAGGAAATGTTTATTGAAGGGCTAAAGACTTTGGCCCATATAATTCCAGAACTAAGAAGAATGGACTGGAGGATCCCAGCGGAGTTCCTCTTCCGCCCCATAGTGTGTCCCGACACAGCACCAGGATCAGTGGTATCATTAGACTTGCATGCTGTACAGGTGTCAGTGAAAAGGATCGCTGCAATTGGAATGAATAGGGAGGGATGCGAGTGGCGTACAGTGCTGTGTACAAATGCCAACATCGCCCTACGAGAGATAACAGATGAGGATCTCTTTTCAGACACAGAAGGGGATGGTGAGATAGTAATGGAAATAGCGATGCCCTGTGACATTTTGATTCAAGCCAGGGAAACACCCGTCCAATTGATGGCAGTGGTGGGAGCACCACCGTCATTTTTTGATGACGACATGAGGCTCGTACCAAATAATTTGTGGACAACGGGCCCCCATGATGTCGGGCTGTTGCACGGAGTACAACCTGTGGTAATAAAACTAAAGCAAGGAGCAATTTTACCCCGAGTTAAACAGTATCCATTGTCCCGTGAAGCTGAAGAAGGGATAAAAGAGACAATAAATGCACTACTAGCACAAGGGATAATAGTGCCTTCAAACTCCCCATGTAACACATGTATCTATCTAATCAAAAAAGCGAAAGGAGGGTCTTGCAGGATGATACAGGACTTACGCCCCCTAAATGATGTAATTCAGAAGGAGTTCCCTCTAGTCCCGAACCCTGCATCAATACTATGCAGCAATCCGAAAGTGGCATCACATTTCACAGTAGTAGACTTGAAAAATGCATTTTTCTCAATACCCCTGGCTGAAGAGAGTAGATACCTTACAGCATTCACACTGGGGGGTAAAAGATATGAACACTGCAGACTACCACAGGGATATTGTGAGAGCCCAAGCATATTCAACCGCATATTGCATGAAGACTTGGGAAACCTATCAGTCGAGAGTATGATTATTCAGTATGTAGACATTAATTAGTGTGTGCACAAGACGAAGCAACATGTAGAAAGGATTCAACAACGCTCCTGACTCTACTGGCCAACAAGGAGTACGAGGTAGACAAGGAGAAGCTACAGTACTGCCTGACTGAAGTCTTATACCTGGGACAGCTCATATCAAAAGATGGAAAAAGAATAATTCCCAACAGAGTAGAAGCAATAAGATCAGTAGGAGAACCCGCAACAGTGAAAGACATGCAGAAATTATTGGGGATGTGCAATTATTGCCGCGCATGGATATTAGACTATGCAGCATACACGAGACCCCTCCTACAAGCACTCAAGGAAGCACAACAGGAGAACAAAAAAATAGAATGGTCAGAAGAAATTAGCACATCATTTCAATCATTAAAAGAGCTAATTTCAAGCGCTCCAGTGCTAGCAAACCCTGATTATGGACACGAATTTTACCTTTTCTCACACTGCAAGGAAACACTCATGACAGCTGTACTGACACAAAAGACGTCCTTAGGACACAAGCCATTGGCTTACTATAGTGGTACTTTAGATGCCGTGATGCAAGGACATTTCGCGAGCAATCACTCGCTGCAGCCGCGTTCGCGATTGAGAAAAGTGCCACAATAGTAATGGGTTGCCCTGTGACATTGTCTGTGGAACATTCATTATTTGCAATACTTGAGAGGTCAAAAAGCACACTGACAACACAGCGGGCGACAGCCTACGAGATTATATTGTCTAGCGCCAATATCCATGTGGTGAGATGCAAGACAGTGAACCCCGCCACATTCATTACAGAAGCATGCACACTAGAGGACATGCAAGACCACGATTGCGCAACTTACACAGGAGAAAGAGGGGAGGACACAGTGGTGTGTGAGAATGCTCTGAGCGAGGGGGAAGTGTACTTCGTGGATGGGTCTGCATCTATTGACGTGGACACGGGAGAAAAACATGTCGGCATGGCAGTAGTGAGGCTAGAAGACGGTGAGTATGAAACACTAGTGCAGTACCGTATCCCATCACACTACTCCGCACAGGCAGCAGAACTGATTGCGCTCATAGAAGCACTACATGCAGCAAAAGGTTGCGCAGTGACAATATACACAGACTCAGCTTACATGACAACGACAGTACATGGAGGACTAGCAAGATGGGGGCGTAGGGGGTTTCGACGGGCAGACGGAACACCAGTACAGCATGCAGAGTTGTTGAAAGAGTTAATTGAGGCCCTACAAAACCCTACTGCAGTAGCAATAGTAAAGTGCCAAGCACATACATCCAACACAGACGTTGTGTCTTTGGGGAACGCGGCAGCGGACGCAGCCGCCAAGGAGGCTTCCTATTTTCAGAAATATGACGCAGGTGAATACATGCTGTGGCATAAGACAACCGAAGAGCCCCCAGAAGGGTACAACATGATGCCCATATCACAAATACTAGAATTGCAGGAAGGAGCTAGCGCAGACGAAAAATTGATGTGGACTAAACGAGGGTGCAGCAGGTCGGGAACAGACTTGCTGTGGCGGCAAAATAACTCAGGGAAAGTGGTGATGCCCATCCAGTTACTAGAAATTGCGTTTCAACAACTACACTTCCCCGCACATAATACCAAACAGCACATTGCAGCAGAAATACAGGAAGAATGGTTCGTGCCCTGTCTCCAGGAGCACGTATCTCGATTAGCAATGGAATGCACAACATGTCAGATCTACAATTCAGGAATGACACTACGCACACTCCGGGGAACAATTCCTAAACCCACTGGCCCATTCAGAGAACTGCATATTGATTACGCAGACATGGGGGAAAGGTGTAATGGCGCACGGTACATGATCGTGATTGTGTGCCCATTCTCAAGGTGGGTGGAAGCTGGACCATGTGCGCGACCTGATGCTAAAAGCGCCGCCAAGTTCCTAGTGAGGGAAGTGTTCCCGGGCTGGGGAATTTGTGACGTGATTCGCTCAGACAACGGCACTCATTTTGTGAATGAACTTGTCAAGGAAGTCACTACATTATTGGGAATAAAACATAAATTGTGTTCGATTTATCATCCTCAAAGTAATGGCGTAGTGGAAAAGATGAACGGACTGTTAAAGGGCAGGTTATCAAAACTATGCTTTTCATTGAAGAAAAATTGGATATACTGTCTGCCCCTTGCGCTATTTGAACTGAGAAATCAGCCAAGCAAAGATCACCATTTGTCCCCGCACGAAATTGTGACTGGGAGACGAATGCACACAGCACACTCCCCACTGCGCGAACACTCAGATGCACACAGGAGCGCCGCAATATTGGGAGAAGAATTCACTGACTATTTGAAAAAATTAACAAGGGCAGCACGCGCAATATCAAAGCAGCTCACCCCACCCTTCACTAGAGAGGAGGGAAACATAACAGGGTCTGTCACAGAGCCAGAGCAACAGCTACAGCTAATGCCGGGCGAACTAATTTATGTCAGGAGTTTTGTGCGTCGATGGAATGCACCACGGTTCCACGGCCCACACGAGGTAGTGTTCTGCACGCCCACAGCTGTAAAAGTGAAGGGCTTGAGATACTGGATACACTTGACAGACGTGCGAAGAGCTTATAATAATGTGCAAGAGGAGGCAGATGAGGAGGCACAGACAACAGCAACTGATTGAACTGAACGGAATGTCTGAGTGTTAACTTGTGTTTGTGCGTCAGCAATGCACGTGAATGGGAAGGTGACTGATGAAGTATTGCTGCATTCTCTTCCTATATACCACTGGAAAAAAAAAATGTTTTTTGGACTTATATGTAATTAATGAAGTGATCGAATTATGACATGTTTACACCCTTGTCTGTGAATACCCTTCCCCGCAACCCTACCCGCTTCCATTCCCCGTCTATATATATATATATTGGCACTAATGGTGCCAACAAAACGTTTACATGCATGCACTTAATGCACTTTTATATTTCAAACAGGAACTACCATGGCATCTAACAGGCAGCCTGCAACGGATAGAATTAGTAGAATAAGAGAATTATTGATTGAGAGATGTAGATATTCGTATGAGTGCGGATTATCTGTATGCATTACACTGTTTTTCATGCTTGGTCTGGTTACGTATTGGTTTATAGCGTTCATCTCTATCGAGATGAACAAGGGGGGAGGGATTAACAGCACTGGGATTAACAGCTCCACTGTTACCAATGTAACTGCAAGTGTCACTGTAAGGGAAGGTGATTTTCTGGTATGGGACGGAGCTAAACTTGTATGGGAGATAACGCCCCACACCATCCAATGTTGTCATATCAGGAAAGAAAGAGCCACAGGGTGGAACGCAAAACAACACAGTATCTCCACCAGTGATGTATAGGTATAATGCTCGCAGTTTAAATGACCGAAGCCCGTCTGCCATATCATGGTTGTACAACACCCCCACCAGCCAACCTGCCCCCACCCTAAAAAATGACCTGCAAGATAACGTCAGGGACGAAAAAGAAAAGCTGCTAGCAATACACAAAATATTATATGATGCATGGGCCACGGGGGGCGGGAATGGGGAAGGGGGGCCTATTCTATCCCCCGCCCAGGAAGTTGGGAAGTACATGAGGAGCAAGAACAACAGACGGAACAGGGAAGCAGGGAGGAGAAAGTATGATGAGTACTATGGGTTAGGACTAGATAAAATGGAAGACCCACGACACCCCCACCAAACAAATAAATGGTATGCGGATATGAGTGCCACAGCTAAACAAACAACAAACGAGAGCTGTTATGTCTGCTCCCTCATCCCTCACGCTTCAGGTACACCCAAAGTATTGCTACCCAAAGAGTTGCCAATTATAGATGCCAAATGTCTCCTTCATCTCACGTTATGCAGGATCAAGAACACCTTCCAGGCACACAAAGTTACTTTTCAAATGCTGCAGAACGAGAAAACGTGCTATCCAAAGACGGCAGGGGTGGTATGTTTGAAAGAACCGTTTTTTGTAATACAAGGGACACTTTTTTCTGATAACAAGTGGAAGGATGAAGAAGTAATGTGCAAGGCGGAAGCACTGAGAGGTGTGGCACCAGAGAAATTGCAGTGGATAGAAGAAACATGCACACCAGTATGGAAAGAAAACATTTCAAAACTAACTTGGGTAACCGCCATTGAAAAACCTTTCAAACTACAGAGCGAAATAGACTATGAACTATGTTTTAAAGGAGAGGGGAAGACCTCCATGGGAACAAACAAGAACTGTAACAAGACCCTCACCATCCCAGATCTGAGAAAAGGGACAGCGGCCCTTATGGACACGTACTGGGTATGCGGCAACCAGGCATACCTACACCTCCCCCCGTCATGGAGTGGCAGCTGCTCAATGGCCACTCTGCACTCAGCCCTAATGGTAATACCGGAGAGCCACATCGACGGGAGCAAAAAGACACAGGAACGCCTGCAACAGAGTGCAGCCCAGCCAACTGCGGAGTCACAAATGTACGTCCTATCTTCCGGAAGCAAGGGAGAAGTGCTGACCCATAACAGACGTGCATCAAACTAAATATCAAAGGAATCATCAGAATTATTGGCTCAGATCCCAGATAAATATCGATTATTCAGCTCAGCAGAAACATTCTTTGCCTCACTGGTCTCAACGGTCAAAGCAAGAGCAAATGCAAAATGGCTCCAGATAACACGCTGGGAACTGATTCAGCTGGCGAACGACACTGAAGAAGGGTTCAACGTAATAAAAGTGGAACTAAGGGCTTTACGACTGATGACCATGCAGAACAGGTATGTCCTGGACCTGTTGACGGCAATGGATGGAGGTGTTTGCCGAAAAATAGGAAGTGCCTGCTGCACTTTCCTACCTTCTGAAGACGCAGAAAATGGCTCCCTGTCCCATGTGATCGAGGCAGTCCACAACCTAGGAGAAAAAATGAAAATGGAGGGTGGAGCAGAAGACAGTTCATGGTTCGATAACTTCTTCTCCTGGGTCCCCTCATGGCTTGGAACAACTGTGAAATTTTTGATGCCAGCTGTGGTGTTCTTCCTTTTAATTTTTTGCCTGTGCCAGGTGGGCCTTCGATGTTGTGCTAACGCAGTACCTAATGGTGCAATGATGATGGTGACAATGGGCAACACTCGTGGGACAATACAAAACATGCAGGAAGCGCAGGTGCAAACAGGAGCAGATGACACACCAAGATATCAGCTAGTGCCTATCTATCATGACAAAGATATCATAGATAAAGCGTGGCACACCACCATTAGAGAGCCCCGTGTATTAGAATGGTACCAGGAGGTGTGGGTAGATCTGGTGGGAGATGGCGAATGTATCTACCTGACTTGCACCCCAGATGAATATGCCAGAAGAGGGGAAAGCTTACGAGGGGTGTGCAGAGCATGGATGCCCATAAAAGGCACACCTGCATGGGATGAGGCAGTGATGGACGAAGAAGAATGTAGGAGGTTGGAGGACTTAAAGTATTCGTTACTTAAGTAACGAAAGGGGGGAAACGAAAATCGGCACTAATTCTACAACAAAATTAGCTCTGATGGAATTACCACCAGAGGAAATGTCAGCAACATTTGGCAGAATTTTCACCGGCAGAATTACCGAATTCTCTCATATTACAAGTGAAATTACCACCAAAATACAACAGAAAATTGGTGTTAATTTTTCCATATATCCAGAGCAGTTAACTCGACCCATAAAATGCGCATAAAAGCATCCAGGTGATGGGAATCAAGCACAGGTGCCAATAATAGCCTCCAAAAGGTTATTTAAGGTACACACCCTCCCCTAACAGACTTCTAAGCTGCATGCACCCGCACCCAGAAGTGAATTACAGCATCCACAACCTGTTGCTGTTCATTAGGCTCCCGCAGTATGCAAGGCCGCTACATGGAAGGATACAGACAGCACGAAGACGGAGAAGATGTGTGCTGTGGCGGCTGCCCATTCCATGTGACTGTCTGCCTCACTGGGATCTGACTGATGGACAATTTGTCTTGCTGCTTCGCTTGGAGAGGAACACCACAGAAGACCTGCTGGCCCTGATAGAGGAACATCTCCATAGCGCCATACACATCAGAACTGCAACCTCACCACTGTATATACTGGCGTTCGCCCCCCACTTCTGTTCCACAGCCAAATTCCAGCACACTGTGGGGATCCTGCATGACTTTTCCTAGCCAACATTTTCAGTAGTGCTGGGGCAAGTGTTGGACGTACTCCTCAGGTATACCTATCAACAGATCTCACCGCCCATCACCCAGGTCCAGATGCATGCAGCAAAGGCCAGATTATATGAAATCACCCTTTTCCCTAAAGTCATTTCAGCATTTAACTCCACACATGTGGCATTGGTGCCCCCCAAAGCAGTGAGGCCTGCATACAGCAATCCTGATCACCTGTGATGTGGATCTGACCCTCAGCCACTGCTGCACATGATTTCCACGTTCCATACATGATTCTATGGTCCCGAGGAGCAGCACCCAGCCTGCATATGCGGGCACACACTGAGAACACCAAATCTGGCTCCTGGGTAAGTATGACTCCTAGAAACTTGTGTACTTGTGTACAGGAGCGTTATAAATGGCGAATCATATCATAACAGAGGCACACATATATACAGGCATTAGATCTTTTGTGGGGAAACTACAAGTCCCATGAACCATATTCCATGAGGCACTCAGTAGTCCATGGCCGATAATCCAAATAACAATGGGCACACACATCTCAGAACATACTGCATACTCCTTCATGTGCCCATACACAGACAATACATCCTCTCCATCCCTCGTGCAGTACAGGGGTTAGTCCTACACACATTTCAGCACAGAAAGGCCGCCTGCACAATAGTGAGTGAAATTAGCATGCAGAAGCAAAACTGTATTGTTCAACACTCTTCCTTCTACCTCCTCTAGGTGATTCAAGCTGTCACCTGCTACTTGGTTGTTGACACCAGTGAGGAGCCCTGGTACACTGCAGGAGACACAATGAGGCAAACATAAGGGCAGGATATGTATAGAATGCATGTTTGGACTACTCAAGGAAAGATTCAGGTGTGTCACAATTGTACACTACTGTAAAAGTGGGTAGGTTTGTTGTCTCTTGCGCTATGCTGCACTGCACAGCATATGCATGTGCCAGAAAATATATCCAAGGCTCCACGTGAGGACATTGCACTCCCCAACGCAGATGGTGGAGAAGATGCAGGTGATGACAGGGCACCTCATAATAGACGTGATGAATTGAGGGTAGGACGTCATTGACAACTATTTCTGAAAGCACATATATACACCTGTCAATGTACAGTTGTGTATTCACATGTATCTCTCTAATGGAATAAGCACTAGATCCAATGGCTGTAGCACAAAGGGATTTATTGTACAATTGTGCACCTCATCCAGAAACGCATGACCCTCCCTACACCCTCATCCCCAACACTATGACCCCAGCCCACACCCACACCCAAACACTCATCCCAAAACGCCATGACCCTCCCATAACCAAGTGATCTCCATTCAGTCCCATCAAGTGGATTGAGTTTTTAAGGATGGCCGCAAGAGAATTTACGTTCGCGTTCGCGTCATGATGTCTTCCCGTTCAGCGGAAATTCCACCAGCGGCATTACCGTACGGTAATTCCATCAATATATAGCTATAACAGTAATTCTGCCAAAAATTGGCAGAATTACACTTGTTGTGCTGTTTTTGTCAGTAATTCAACCAAAGGGTGGTGCGTGCACCCACCTACTCATGATTCGGCGTACATTCTGCAGGGATGCTTGGTAGTAATTTTCATTCTGACAGGCGGCCCTTCTTTCTACCAAACTCGTAATGAGGGTCATAATTTGTATTTCTCTCCTGTCACACAGGAGTTGGGGCATGCATTGTATTTGTTATGCCTCTTCTCTCTTAACAGGTGGGGGCACACACTGAATGTTTACCTTTTTCCGAATACACAGGGTGGGAGACCAAAGTGGATTTGTAAATCTCTCCTATCTCACAGAAGTGAGTGCATGCAGTGATTTTTTACATCTCTCCTCTCTCTAATGGATGGATGAACACCTGAATGTTTTATGTCTCTCCTACCCGCAGGAGTGTTGGCACACACTGAAGATTTATGTCTCTCTTTTCTCACAGGGATTGGGCACATGCAGTTCATTTTTATGTCTCTCTTTACTAGCACAGGTGGGGCCACATACTGCATTTTTATATCTTTCCAGTCACACAAGTGTTGGGACACAAACACAATTTAGCCTTCTCTCTTGACTCATAGGTGTGGAGGCACACACTGAAGTTTTGCATCCCTCCTCTCTTGAAGGGGTGGGCGCTTGCAGTACACTTTTAGGTATATCTTCTCTAGCACATGTGGGGACACACACTGAATCTTTGCGGACCTCCTGTCCCACAGTGCTAAGGGCAAACAAAGAATTTTACATCCCTCCTGTCTCACAGAGATGGGGGCATTGACTGCATGTTTGTGTCCCTCCTCTATCACAGGGGTCGGTAACTGACTCTCCTGTATGGCATGTATAGTGCCTCAAACTGAATCTTTGTGTCTCTCCCTCCTCTCTCACAGGGTTTGCCGCACACACTGAAGTTTATGTTTTTTCTGTCTCAAAGTTGGGTTGGGGGACACATACTGTTTTCCTTCTGTCACTCCTCTCTTGCACATTTAATTTTTATGTCTCTCCTCTCTTGCACGTGTGGGTGCACACATAATGTCGCTCCTGGCTCGCAGGGCTGAGTGCACACTCTGAATTTGTGATTCTCTCCTTTCTCACAGGGGTCAGGGCTAACGTTTCATTTTTAAGCCTCTCTGGTCTCACATGGTGGGAGTACAGATTTAATTTTTATATCTCGCCTCTCTCACAGGTGTGGGGGCAGAACATTATTTTGTATGGCTCTCCTCTCTCTGAGGTGTGGGTGCTGTAAGGGAGGAATGGTCTTTTTGCCCCCCCCTCTGCATTCCGCATGAAATCAATCTATTTGCTCATCCCATTGCGGGGAGACGTCCCCCCTTGTTTTTCACTGATGACAGTAGATGGAAGCCATTGGATGACACACTAGGACTCCATTTTGTGCCACCTCAGACTCCATCTTTTTTACTAGGCCGCACAGTGATCTCAAAAAGTCTTCTCTCCCCCTGTCCAACGCCGCGCACAGCCTGTTCTGACACCCCTGCCACCTCCTCCCCTGTCTGCGTTGCCTCAGTCCTTTTCTCACAGAAGCCCTGGCGCGAATTGTTGCAAACTAATTCTCCTTTCATGTAGCAGTTGGTGGGACCCTTCCCCACGGACCATCCTAGATTGCCCCAATATACTTAATCCTATGTGATGAGATCATCTCCATGGACTAACACCTATCAACCCACTTGTTTGAACCATGAGGCACCAGGCGAATAAATCTCAGATTGAAACCTCTAGATAGGCCACCTGGGAAAAATGATCACTGCAACCCTGCCCCCTCAGAGACCTGGGTTACGAATGTGGATATGTTTACCCATGATTTACTGACGACCCCACATTCTGGTATCCGTTTTATGTTGTACATTACTCTTAGCATGCCAATGATTATTGTGTAGTTTAGATTAGTTAGAATAATTACATCTCGTGGACCCAGCCTGAACTTCACCCCTCCCAGATGAGCCCAGCTGACCCACATGCTGCAAGAGACAACAGCTTTGGGCCAACCAATCAAGCTGCTCCATCCCAGCATGGCCTATACTGCAACATTGTAATGAACCAATGAACTTGCAATATTCATCCCCTATACTATTTGTCACTGATGACGAGAAGTGTGCATAAAACCGTGTTGTTTCTGTATTGTTGGCAGAGCGCCCTCAGAGCAGCAGAGTCCTCTGCGTGCATCATTTACCTGATAAAACCTTTGTTTGACTTGCAATCTTTCGCCTGGTCTCATTCCCTACTGTGGTGTGTCCATTTATTCTGAGGTTGAGATTCGCATTGGGGAATCACCACCATCACTCGGGGACCCCTTAGACGTGATTGGCCCAGGAAGACCCCTGTGCTCCGTGGCGAGATCCGGGGCATCCCCATCAAGACCACCGCCACCTACGCCCGACCAGTATTTAAAATGCGTATGCTCCTCTGCAGTATCTGCGGGTCCCCGCTTTGCAAATACCCAACTGCTCGCCGGAGCGTGCAATGACTTGGTTGGGGAAGGCACCCGGATTGTGGGTAGACCACGAACGGAGGCTCTCGGACCTCCACGGACACGTGAGTATTGATTGCAAGAAGTATTAAAGGAGGGAGGAATAATGGGAGAACTGTCAGATTAAACCAAGTGGGGGAATAGTCTGTGGTTGGGTTGCGTGCGAGTGAGATTGAGTGATTGTTGATTAAGGTGTTTTTCTTTTTCATATGGCCATTAGGTTTTTCATATATATAAGGTGAGGAAATAAGAGGAGATACAGGAACCTAGCTCTGAAAAGGGGTGGAAGCCGGTGCTGAATAGTACTGTCTCGACCAGTGCAGGATTATAAGTGAGGAAAAAGGAACAAATAGGAGTCTTGTATATGGAGTAGACTTGGAAAAGAGTAGTGATTATTTCTTTTGTTATTGACACATATTTTTTAGAGGTTGGCCCAGAAGAGGCCAGGGTGAGATGAATGCAAGGTGTGAATGAAGGGGAAAATTTAGCGATTTTAAAAGAGGTTAGAGGATACAAAGGTTTATAATAAAATACATGTTCCATGTTCTCTGTTGTCAGTAAGGTGCGTCCGTTTGTCAGGTCACTGTGTTAAGTAGTTTATGTTTCCATGTTTCCGTTCTTTCAATTAAGTGGTTAAAAATGAAATAAGGTTTGAGCAAAATGTTTTGAAAAGCAATTTTATAGGTGTTATGCTAAGAGATAAGATTATTGAAGCATTGAAAGAAGTAACTGATGAACACTTGCACACACACACGCACCCAGACAGCGGGAAAAACCATGGGAGCAGATACACCTCTCATTCACATTTGCCAACACCTCCCCTTGTATAGTGAGAAAATAAAAAAGTATCATGAGCAATGGTTAACAGAGATTAAGGGGAAAGGGACTTGTCAAATAATGCCAGAAGGAGGGTCTTTCGATAAGACAGTGTTGGACCTTGTGACGACATACTTAATAGCCAAATATAAAGGAAAACAGCTCCAAAATAGAAGGGAAGTGCTGGATCTTTGTTTGATGTTTGAAGAAACGCCTCCAGTGAAAAATAAAGACAGGGAGTCACAGCTCGTAGTGGCCATCACCCAGGAAGAGGGAGGGGGAGAAAACACGGAAGGAGAGGAGCCTAAAAAGCTGTACCCATTGTTGACAAAACCTGCTGAAGGATATTGTGACCCACTATATTTGCCTCGACCAAGTGCACCGACTACACCAGCAATAGCCCCCCTCACCCTTATGACCCTAAAAGCCAATACGGCCCAACAAGCACATACCCAACCAACATAGCATTCATCACCCGAAATATAGAAGATCACATTATCAATACCCAAATGGAATTGTCCAGATTAACAGCCCTACGCTGCGACTCACTATCGCAGCCAGGGGGAGGGCAGATGCAGCCCCCACCACCATTGAAAAACCCATCCATTATAGCGGAGGACGAATGGAAGTCCGGCGACTTCCTTTTCCGCATTGATAATACTCCGGTCAAGATAGTACGAGTAGGGCAGGAAGATGATCAGGTAAGTGTGGGACAAGGGAGAGTGACCTCCGATAGGGAAGAAGAATGTTGGAGCGATATTGATCAGTACGAGAAAGGCGCAGTGGCAGGAGAACTGCAAGTAATACAACAGGTGTGAGGGGAAGAGGCAGGTTGGCATGGAAGGCTCAGGAATAGGATGAAGAGGATGGCACTGGCAGTGAAAAAAGGTACAAAGGTAATTAAAAGCAGAGGGAGAACACAAATGCAGATGCCTCTCATCCACAAGGGGACAGGAAGGCCACACTATGTGCCTTGGGCACTGATGGACAAAACAAATGTGTTTAAATCACTACCCCGACTTTCAGGAGGGACAGGGAAGTGTATATATGCCTTTGTGAAACACACTGCAGGAGTTCCTTTGGCTATAGGGGATGTCAAGAGTTTGCTTTTATCTGCAGTGGGTGATCAAGCAGATGGGGTGTGGGTGAAATCGGGGTTCCTGGGAGTAACAATGGACTGTGACTGGCACAATGGGGCGTCATTTAACAACGTGAGAGCACAGGTATTGGATGCACTGCAGAGAATCTTCCCGGAAACCTCCAATTTACACTCAGTAATGAAATGCACAATGGGGGGCGATGAAGATGCTGCGCAGTTCATTCTTTGGGTGCAGGATATGTGGAGGGGGAAACGGGCACTAATTAGGATCAGTCCACCTCCCTCTTTTACTTCATTATCTAGAGAGGCCTACCGAAGGAGGTACAGGAGGCCCTTGATAAAATTGCTGGGATAGAATCCAAGGGTTGGCCAGAAATACAGAACATTATAGAACACCATTGTAGGAGGATCAAAGAAAGGGAGAGGGAAATCACACAAATAAGATTGGCAGACAAAGTGAAGCTTGTGCAAAATAAACTTGTGAAGGTCGCAGCAGTAACAGCCACCCTACCCCCGGAATGGCAAGGAGACAGGGAGCGGGGGGCAGTAGCACTACAGGCTAAATTGGCAGCCACCTGGTCAGTGAGCGGGCAAGAACAATGGGCTGGAGAGGAACAGTATGGAGGGCCCCATTGGCAAGGAAGACCTGGAAGAAGAAGAGGTGGGTACAAGGGACAAAGAGGGGGCTACGGAGGACAAGGACCCCAACGGGGGGACAAGGGGCATGTTAGGCATATTGGAGGTGGGGTCACTTTGCGAGGGAATGTCGCACCCGTCCCATGGCATATTATCAGAGCACACAAGGATTTAATAATGAGCAACAGTACGGCTATCCCCACCCAGGCAGTCCCTATGTGTTACTTATGGGAGGATACAGACAAGAGGAACTGGTTGACACTCGCCACACATAAGAGCAGAGAACACCACCACAGGGGACACAACAACAATTAACGTGCCAAAGTCACATGGGGAACATGCAGAGTAACCCTTTTGACACCACTGCTTATGGCGCGCCAGCACAGTTTCGAGGAACAGCCATGGTTGGGGAAAATGTCTTTTCTTTCCCAGGAACGAACACACACCCCAACTACGGCAGCCCACAGAGAGCACTTGCGTGTCCAGTTCTATCAACTACCCTATGTCCAGATGAGGAACCACTGGTGGGGCAGAGATAGGAAACAAACAGTCATCTTTATGGTGGACTCAGGAGCGGAAATATCATGCTTAATTGAAGGCAGGTTTCCGCTGTCGGTCAAAAATTTGGAAACGCAGGGCTTTTCTGGGGCTGTGGTCATGGTTCCATACACTAAAGATGTCAATATAACGGTAGATGGGAAAAGAGTGCGAGCACCCCTATTGTATCATGAAGACTCGCCTATAAACTTGCTGAGGAGGGACCTCCTTAGCAAGCTCAATATGACTATTTCTTTCACTGAAAGGGGTATAGTGTGTTCAACACCGGGAATATGTCCCCTCTGGGCAATGCTGTTGATGAACACGATAGCAAATGAAAAAGCCGTTTGTCGGTTGCCCACTAATGCAGACATGTTTGTGTATGGTATACAAGTCCTGGCAAGAGTGGTGCCCGAAATAACACAAGCAGAATGGCGAGTACTATCTGACTTTGTCTTTCGCCCCGTAGCTGTCCCTGAAATACTACCAGGAACCATCTTCTCCCTAGATCTGCAGGGAGTACAAGTATCAGCTAAACATATTGTGGTAATAGGTCTGCACACACACGGATGCGGGTGGTGATCATTGCTATGCGTAGACCCAAACATAGCGCTGCGCGATCTGATCGACGAGGAGCTGTTAACTGCCGATAACAATTTGGGGGAAATAATAATGGAAGTATGCATACCCTGTTATATAATGGCAAAAAACAGATGAGTGACAAACCCCCTCATGGCCATTGTCAATGCACCACCGTCATTCTTTGATGAGGACATGCAACAGGTACCCACAACATTATGGACAACCAACCCCCACAATGAAAGGCTCTTGCAAGAGGTAACACCTATTAAGATTAAACTCAATCCTGGTGCGGTGCTGCCCTGAGTAAACAATATCCCCAGTCCAAGGAAGCAGAGCAGGGAATAAAAGAAACAATACATGCTCTATTACAACAAGGTATCATTGTGCCATCAAATTCCCCTTGCAATAGTGCAATTTATCTTTTAAAAAAAGTAAAGGGCGGGGCTTGGGGGATGATACGGGATTCACGCCCCCTTGATGATGTCATACAAAAGGTGTTTCCCCTTGTCCCGAATCCTGCATCCATTTTGTGCAGCATTCCAACATCAGCTACGTGCTTCACAGTGTTAGCCTTGAAAAATGATTTTTTCTCTGTACCAGAAGGTCCAAGCCCACAATACCTGACTGCTTTCACCATAGGGGGGAAAATGTATGAACATTGCGGATTACCACAGGGATACTGCGAAAGCCTGAGTATTTTGAAAAGAATATTGCACGAAGATCTCAGCAATATTGACTTTAAAAGTACAGTGATACAATACGTAGATAACCTTTTGGTCTGCGGTGAGAGTGAGGGGCAGTACAGAGCGGACTTGATAAGATTGCTAAACCTGTTGGCACGGAATGGTTACAAGGTAGACAGAGGAAAATGACAGTACTGCTTGCCAGAAGTACTGTATCTGAGTCAATTAATCTCAAAAGATGGCAAAAGGATAATACCAGATAGGGCAGCAGCAGTGCATGCGACAATCTGACCCTACACAGTGAAGGGCATGCAGACATTTCTTGGCATATGTAATTATTTCCGAGCATGGGTACTCGATTATGCAGCATACGCAAGGCCCTATTACAAGCACTAAAGGAAGCACAAAGAGAAAATGCGGCTATTACATGGACACAAGAGATGAACACTGCCTTCAATACACTAAAGGAACTTATTTCCACACACCCGTTCTAGCGACCCCGGACTATGAACGAGAGTTCTACTTGTTCTCACACTGCAATGGGACACTCATGACCGCTGTCCTAACACAGAAGATGTCTCTAGGACACAAACCATTGGCCTATTACAGTGGCACCCTGGACTCTGGGATGCAAGGGCACTTGGCGTGCGAACAGGCTCTCGCAGCCGCCGCCTTTGCGATTGAAAAGAGCGCCACCATACTAATGGGATGCTCAGTTACACTGTTTGTAGAACATTCCTTATGTGCAATTCTAGAACGGTTCAAATCCACACTCACTACACAAAGAGCAAAAGCTTATGAAATAATACTTTCCAGTTCTAACATTGCAAGACAGTCAATCCAGCCACATTCATCACTGATCACGATTGTGCCCCATAGGAAGGGGAGGGTGACGACATTCCCAAAGCTAATGAGCCCTAGAAGAAGGTGAGGTGTATTTTGTGGACGAATCAGCATCTATTTGCTCAGAATCAGGTGAGAAGCATGTAGGTGCAGCAGTAGTAAGGCTAGAAGAAGGTGAATATGAAATCATTGTACAAAAACATCTACCAATGGACTACTCGGCATAGGCTGCAGAGCTTTTAGCACTAATTGAAGCCTTGCGTGCAGCAAAGGGATGAGCAGTAACAATGTATTTGGATTCAGCATATGTAACCACGACAGTACATGCTGGATGTCTAGATGGAGAAGAAGAGGTTTCAGAAGGGCAGACGGGTCCCCAGTACAACATGCATAACTTTTAAATGAGCTGATAGATGCCCTAGCAGAACCATCAGTTGTGGCTTTGGTAAAAGGCAGAGCACATACCAATAACAATGGCGTAATCTCCTTAGGGGACGCGGCAGCAGATGCCACGGCAAAACAAGCTGCATATTTCCAAAAACCCCAAGCGACAGAATGTTTATTAAAGGGTAACACACAAGAGGAAAAAGAAGTTGGATATAACTCACTGTCCATCCACAGATAATAGATTTACAAAAGAAAGCCCCAATAGAAGAACAAGAGATGTGGTTAAAGAGGGGTTGCATGCAATCGCCCACTGATCTTCTCTGGCATAAAGACAATACAGGGAAAGTTGTAATGCCTATGGAATTATTACAGCTTGCATTCCAACAATGACATTTTCCAACACACACAACAAAGCAACACATAGCTGCGGACATCCAGGAAGACTGGTTTGTCCCGAACATGCAGGAACACCTCACTAAAATGACGATTGAATTGTAACATGTTAAACTTATAATTCTGGAATGACCCTCAGGACACTGCGAGGAACACTGCCCCGCCCCACAGGACCTTTCCGTGAACTGCACATCGACTATGCAGACATGGGATAAAGGTGCAATGGAGCAAGATACCTAAAGATACCTAAAAGTGGTGGTCTGCCCCTTTTCACGCTGGGTGGAAGGGGGACCCTGTGCCCACCCAGATGCGAAATGCACAGCAACATTTTTGGTGAGGGAAGTGTTTCCGCATTGGGTCAATTGTGATGTCATACACTCCGACAACTGAACTCACTTCATCAATAACCTCTTTATAGAAGTAACAGCCCTGCTAGGAATTAAACACAAGTTATGCTCCATTTACCACCCGCAAGCAGGCGGGATGGTCGAGAAAATCAACAGCCTCCTTAAAATCAGATTGTCAAAGTTATCCCACACCCTCAAAAAGAATTGGGTGTATTGCCTTCCCTTAGCATTGTTGCTGTACCATAGGTGGAGTAACTGAGAAGAAAAAAATATTTCTAAAATGACCAGCAATACGTAAAAGTGTAAATATAAGTGCAATCAAATGATTAAAAAGTAGATCAAATTGAACAATGATTGATTGTATATACATGTGCATTGCTCTCTTCCTCTTTCTCTTTCTCTCTTTCTCTTCCCTTGTTCCTTTCTTTCTCTCTCTCTCTCTCTCTCTCTCTCTCTCTCTCTCTTATTTTCTCCCTCTCTCTTATTTTCTCTCTTTCCCTCTAGCTCAAATTTTTTCTGTCTCATTCTCTTTATGAAATAAAAAGTATGTTTTTCATAACGGAAAGTGCACTTAACCCATTGTATTTCACTCTATAGGTACAAACATGGCAGAAACGAGGGCCCTCAATGGCAACTCTACAAATATAGTTAGTAGTAGGGGAAATGTCAGTGCTGCTAGAGCTTATTCTTATGAGTGTGGCCTCTATTTTACTGCCATCATGTTCTCCACTATATTATTGTGTTTAGGACTTTACTGGTCTATATCTTTTATTTTAGAGGGTATGAAAGAAGGGGGATGGGGCAAAACTGGTGCAGGAGGGAACCCACTTGGTATGGGATGGGTTGAAATTGATATGTGCCCACAATGTCTCCACTAACCTTACCTCTGCACAGAAATCGCACAATGAAAGCCCCACAGTTTGAATACTCAAACATGAATAACAATGAACATGTACTTAATGCTTCCAATGAAGATTATATCATTTCTGATGTATTAATGCCGTCATATGCTTACCCATAAGCAACCGTCGAACCAACCTCAACTGGTGGCTACATGCACTTTAGAACTCAAACACCAGCCCTGGATACCCATCTCACCACACAGTATGGGCAATATAATTATGGTCAAATTGAGAAGATGAATTTAGGCATGTTTCCTATCTGTTATCAAACACTAATGAAGCTACATAATGGTCTAGGGGGGGAGTAGCAGAAGGAAAAGGGGGGCGTATCTAAAAAGGTATGATGCATACCATGGCCTGGGGCTATATTTAGTCACCCAGATCAGTCTAAAAAGTATTCTGACATGAGCACCATGGGTAAACAAGCAACTAACGAGAGTTGCTATGTGTGTTGCCTGATACCTCACGCATCAGTAACACCTACGGTTCTAATAACCCAGGAAACTCCGATAGCGGATGCCCAGTGTGTCATTCATCTTGCAGTTTGTAGAATTCGAAGTAACTTCCAGGCAAACACAGTAGCCTTACAACTGATCCAGAACGAGAACACCTGCCACAGCAAGCCTCAAGGAGTACTGTGCATGAAAGAACAATGAACTTTTTGTCATAAAAGGGACAATGTAAACAGAAAACAGATGGCAAGAGGACACTGGGCCTCATTACGACCCAGGCGGTAAGGGATTACTGGTACCACCCAATTACGAGGTCCCTTTGCGAGTCCCTACCATAACGGCTGGTTTCACAATCATAAATGTCTGCCAATCCTTGAGCTAGAGGGATCTACTTATTTTGTTTGTACCTGACCTCCACAGGAAATCCCTATGTTGACAGAATCTAACATTTGACATTCCCAACCCGTATTCTATCACTTTGTAGATGTGGTAACAGTTGGTAGAAGGTCTCTACTATGATGTGCTCTCCCGGATGAATAGAGGTAGTTTTTTAACGCTCAAACCTTTGCCCGAATTGCTTTTACAGAACCATTGAATATCTCTTCTATGGAGAACAATGTTTTTGTCGCAAAGGAGATTACCTTGTTGACTTTGCTATATTTTTGATATAATATTGCCATCAAGCAGGTGTCTGAGGTGTCTAAGAAATACGTCACTAAGAAAAACTCTTTATTTTTGATATGATAATCCAAACAAAGAGCTTGTGACAGGCTTCTTTTAATTTGGTTAACTATATATTGCTATACCATCAGTCTTATATGGTGCAGACCTGTGGGGCTATGCCAAAACCCCAAATTTGATGGTGGTGGAAAATAGTTTTCTGAAGAAATTTAGAAACTGATTTATGTCCAATGGCAGATCAGATTTCATTGAGGCTGGCCCTTTATTGCATAAGGGTATGGTCTACTATGGGTCTTGATAAATATTGAGATGCCTTAGTCCGTTTGATGGATTTGGAGCAGATGGGGAGTCTCTCATGGTTAATTTAATGTGAAGAAAATTCTTATAGAACTATATGAAATAGCCTTGTGTCAAGTCCTGATACAATGACTATGGCAGCATCATCAAGACTCAAGGAGGCTGTTCTAGTCTGTGCTAGAAGAGAGATGGTGGTTGCCCACAATAAAATATGAAAGGGCCCAGTTATCTCACGACTAAATGGGACTTTCGTTATGAAAAGTATCGAGATGTCAACAGCCCCTCTAATGCGAGAGCCCTATATTTAGATTTAGATGGGCAAGCTTAGGCTAGCAAAATGTACCAGTGCATGGGGGTCTTCCACTATAAGTATCTGCCCATATGCGCAGCGGGAGATGAAATAATATTTCATTTTATATTCACTTGTCCTGAATTGAACATTTTAAGAATTCAGTATTGAAGCCTGTGTTAAGTGGTTTAGGTATTACATTTGCTTCAACCACATTAGAATATTGTAGAAGTACAATAGAGGTGTCAGATGTGGTATTTTGTATCAAAATGTGTACTTTGTATCAAAATGTGTACATTGTGCCTGGCTGCAAAGGTATATATTAATAAAAGAGTATAGCCTTAGCTGATATTTAAGCCAAATTGAATCTCCGTCTCATTACAGATGTTGGAAAAGTAGTGATTTGAATTATGCTTTTATCCTCTGAAGATTGGTAACAGAGCATAGCTCAGTTGATACTCAAGCCAAATTGTATTATAATTTAATTATAGATGCTGGAAAAGTGGTTTTTCATTATGTTTTTATTTTTCAAAGATATCTTAGTTTTATTTCAGACAACCGTCATTGTCCTGCGTTTTAAATTTTGTATGGATTGTCACATTGTTGAATAGTGATAGCCATGAGCAGAGCATTTTTAATTGATTAATTGATTAATTGATGTTTATTTGTAATAATGTATTCATATTCCTGTGTGGTTATGTATTGGTTTTATGGCTTACGTCAAATAAACCACATGTGATCATGATGATGATAAATGATGATGATAAATTGGTTCACTCCCTTGGACTGTGCTTCATCCTGCTCCCACTTCTCCTGGTCATCAATAAGTGGACCAAAGGTTGAGTGATATCTGCATAGTCCTCAATGAATTATCAACTACAATTAGTTGTGGCTTTGCAACTCACTCACAGCTGTGGCGTTTTTAATTTGACTAAGGCCACTTCTTCTTCAGGAGATTGAGACCCTAAACTGTGATTTTATGTCTTAGAAAGTTCACTCTGATTTTGTACTATTGTTCTTTCTGCAAGATAATTTCACACCACCTTTTTACAACTGGGTAAAAGCATATGTGATTTATGCCAGATATTCTTCCACATTTCAACCTTTGATCAACAGATCATCCAAACAGGTCAGGTGTGCCTTGTGAAGGAAAATGTTGAACACATGTCTAAATTGCTGTATCTGAAGGGCATACGGGTCCAAGTATATTGTTGACCCCCCCCCACAGGAAAAGGCAAGCTTATACTGATCTTCCCTATTCACGGGTACTGTCCAATAACCGTTTGTCAAGTCAAGCGCTAAGCACACTTTTTATCCTTGGATATGTAGGGAAGAGGCCACCTTGATATGTGAAACAATTTATTCAATTCCCTCAGGTCAGCACAAAGTCTCCATAAACCATTGTGTTTTAGAATTCACAGTACTGCATTGTAAAAGATGCCATACATTGGACGAATTATGCCTCAGCATTTCAGATTTCTGATAATATCTGTGAGTGATATCATGGACGAGAGAGGCAACCAAACATGGGAGCCGTTTCAGGGTCCATGGGTATTCTTGTTCAATGAATAGTTGTATACCCAAAATCATAGGAGCTAACTGAAAAGGTACTCTGACAAGCTAGTTGATGTCACTGTTTGTCGGTCTCACAGGCATCGTCAGACTGATCTGTTCTTCGACCATCTGCCGGAAACCCGGAAATACCTCTATCTTGATATTTCAGAAGTGACCCCTAGTTGGGTGGAGAGATCTATTTGTCTGGTGTTTATCAGAACAGAAGTTTACATAGATTGGAGATAGTTGTTATGCACTCCAAATACTACCTCATCTTCCAAGATGTCACAGGTAACATCTTCTATTTATTTAATAGATATTTATAATGCACCTATACAGCAAAAGTGTTCAAGGAGCATGAAAACAGAGGGCGGGGGACAATAACATTCCTGCTAGGTCTTGCGACATTTGGACTGTGCAAGTGCAGCAACAAGAATAAAGGTAGCCGGGGAGGTGAAGGAAGGGAGGGCAAATGGCAGAAGAGAAACAATAATGGTCCTATTAGGTCATAAGACAATTTGGACCATACAAGTGCAGTAACAGAAATGAATGGTAGAGGGGGGAGGAGGAGAAGTGAATGTAGCGGTGTCTTGCCAAAAAGGTCAACAGTATTTCCCTCCATGCAAACCCTTCTTGGTTTTCTGTCTTTTTCCCCTTGTTCAGCTGTCGAATTGAAACTGCTTTTCCTTTGTTTCGCTCAGTGTGTGATCTCGTGCGCTGCCTTTTATCAGTTTGGGGAAGTTTAATGAAAGTCAGGTGTTAGTGATTGTCAGTAATTGCCTGACCTCACCTGACAATAGTAGCGGGACATGTCTGGTACACTGTTCAGGTGTAAGTCTGTTCTCTCCCAGAGCGGGATGTCCGTGTGAAAGTGTTTGTGCAGGAAAAGGGTGGGGGTAGAGTTTTCATATATCCTGCTGGGTAGGATGGGGTAAAGGTGTTGTAAATACATAAATAAATAAGAGATGGTTACCACGTCTCACCATCTGGTGTCCCACTCTCACTACCCGTAGACCCCTTACCCAGGTGATGCTCCAGCACTGGTCCACCCCAAGGTCTGGATCCAAAGGTGATAGCTGTGTCCTGGCCACCTGAGAGAGAGATCCCTAGGGACTAGCGGGTGAGACACCTTCTGGTTTGTCACATTCCCTTCCCCTATACGATGTAGCTGCATCTGTTTCACTGGGAAACTGGGAAAGGAAATCGATATTCCTCTGGTCTTTGCCTTTTCGGTGTTCCACAGGGAAACAGTAGGGTTGCAGGGCTAAGAACCATTGCATGACTCAAAAGTTAGAATCCTTTCATTGGCTTATCCATACTAAAGGTGAGTGGTCTATGGCAAGGTTGAACTTTCTTCCTAAAAGATAGTATCTTAGATGGGTGATTGCCCATTTGATTGCAAGGGCCTCTAACTCCAATATGGATTAGTTCTTTTTATGTGGGAAGAGTTTTTGACTAGTGAATAGGATGGGGTGTTCTAATCCATCACAAATTTGTGATAAGACTGCTCATAACTGAACCCTTGAGGGGCCCTTTTAAAATAGTAACGCGTCATACAAGGATGGGGATGAAGAATAACTAACACCAAATAATAAGACCGACTCAGGAAGTAGGCAAAAAGTCTCCACATACTGTTTTATTTTCAATTGTCTAAAACAAGAATTTACAACAGACATCAACAGACCCTCGATCGTGCTCTCAATCATTTTGCATAAAAACACATTTAAGTGCTAACAATTTTTCATAGATGACGTCATACTACGTGGCAAACTAAGAAAACCTATGTAGAGTTTTGATTGGCTTAAGGGGAACATCTAAGTATAGTTTCTTTAAGGGATTCGGTTGTGATTGGATCTCTACAGTCAGGTGGACAACTTATGCCCACCCATAGTGCAAATCATCTTCATCAGCGACTAGATACACAGCACACCACTGGCTATCAAACTATAAGGCCTTCTATATATATGGCCTTCTATAATTGGTTGGCACACGTGCACCTTTCTGGATCATATGTCTCACTAGCAACCCATAAGCTGGTATGTAGGTGCCAGCGGGTGGACTTGACCGTGTCTTCCCACCCAATTAGCCCAACATCTGTCATTGCCCATGCCTTCTGCCATTCAGATTGTCTTTGAACTTGTCCTTGTAAAGTATCACTGCTCCGGTAGGGAGCATAGGCACACTTTTATCGTAGTTCAGCTTTAAATGCCCAACTCCTATTTGCATCCTTGACTCACGTGACAGGAGACCATATTTCGGCCTGTTTTGCAGCATTTAATTGTCTTGAATTAATACACTTGGCACGCATGGTGTTCTTTCTTGCACCTTAACAATGGCTGATTTAGCTTCTTACTTCACTGTTCTTCAAGCATAGATAACCGGTTCTTGGCCGCTCCATTCTTTGACCCAGGCCAGACAGCTATTCCAGGCCTTTGATCTCCAACTGGTTTCTTGTTCTGACACAGCCCTCTGATCCTTCTTTCTTCATGGGTCTGAGCTTCCTAAATATGTCACTTCGATGTCCAGAATTCTATATAATGGTGGCACCGCCTGCAGCCTATTCACTACGTATAGCTAGTCTTTAAGATCATTTAGTCTACTGGCATTGCTGCATCTGTACAGTTATAAAATGGCTTGCATTTTCTGCAGTCGTCTTCACACGTGCAACCTTCATTCCGCATATGAAAGTTTACTCAATTCTTTACTACGTCATTAGATTCTATAAGATCTATGCATCTTCTTTTTTGACCATTCTTCTCAGTGTGTCACACTCATTTCTTGTGACGTCACCAGCCTCTTTTCCTTCTGTCTTCATATTTCTTTGGGGATTTTCTCCAAGAGATTGTTAACTCTTTATTATATTTATTTATGTGTATGTTTACATAGCGCCGAAAGCCCACATGCATCAGGGCACATCTACGAGGGTACATCACATAGGTTATTTTCTCAATGGATACCTTTTCTCAAAAAATCTCAGTGGATTAGGCACAAAGAATGGTGTAGTGCATGTCGCAATTTACGGCTTTCAACATATAGGCATGGTGGAGCGAAACTTCCTGCAGAGGCATTCAGCTGCTCCTCTACATAACTCTGTGGGGGAGGCATTGGTTTGTAATACAAACTCCTTTAAAAAGTCTACCACCTTTAGGGTGGGGTTCTGGCACAAGGTTTTTTTTAAGTTGTTGTAACATATGTCATACTCATCAGTCCATTGAATCTTCTGTTGTTCAGCGTTCTTTAATTTGGTAGTTAATATAGCTGCTTTATCCAAGAAATTAACGATAAACCTATGGTAATAACCAATCAATCCTAGGAACGCCCTGAGGTCTCTCTTGGTCTTAGACATGTGGGTATCTAGGACGGTGTTCACTTTTTCTCATTGGGGCTAGACACTGCAATTCCCTAAAAAGACGCTGAGGTATTTCCTGGGTGATGGGGCCAGCTTACATTTGGATGGATTGGCAGTTAAGCCAGCTTCTCTGAGGGTTCTCATAATCATAAAGACATGGAAAAGATGGTCTTCCCAAGTCTTACAGTAAATGTCGTCAATATAAGGCCCACAGAAATCAGAGTAGAGCTGTAATATCCTGTCCATAAGCCATTGGAAAGTGGCTGGGGCCCGATGTAGCCAAAAAGGGAGGACATTAAACTGGAATAGTCCCAGGGGTTTTAAGAAAGCTGTCTTTACCTTATCAGGTCCAGGTACAGGAACGTGCCAATATCCCTTGATCAAGTCTAGGGTCGATAGAAAATGTCACTTCCGAGTTTATCTATTAACTCATCAATGCACGGCATAGGATAGCCATTGAAGGAGAAGATGGTGTTTAACTGTCTAAAGTCTATGCAAAACCTCCAAGAATGATCAGGTTTGTTACCAATACAATAGTGGAGGACCATGGGCTAGAAGAAGGCTCAATAATGTTTTCCTTCAGCATCTTTTTCACTTCCTCGTACACTATTTGTTTTTGGGCTTCTGGGAGTCTATAGGGTTTTAAATGGACCGCTTTTTCCTTTGAAGATTTGATATAATGATAAATACCATGTACTCTCCCTGTTTTTTTGCAGAATACATCGGTGAATGCCATGACCAGGTCATTTAAATCTTCTTGCTTTTGTCTAGATAGTTCTTGGGGAATGAGCTCTGAATTGTCTATCTCCTCTGGTATCAAACAAGACAATATCGAGGTTGAGGCAGCGGAAGGATTTTCTTTCCACTCCTTTGAGAGATTTACATGGTAAAGGTGTTTATTTTGCTTCTTATTATGTTGGGATATTTTATAGGTACAGGTCCCAGTTTGTTCTAGTATTTCATAGGGCCCATGCATGTAAGAGGTGTTTCCGCAGTAGCTATACGTTTACACTGATAGTTTACATTTGCAGACATTGTTAAACATGATTTCTCGACATTGTAGAGTCTAGATAAACTATTAGAACTTTGAGGCGGGCAGTAGTTACTCTTTGAAATGCCATCGCGCACATTGCTATTAACAATAATTGAAGGGGTTAGAGAACTTTCAGTATTAGGTATTACAAAATTATATAGGACATACCTCAGACAAGTATAAAAGTCAATTTGGGGCTGGATTCTTGAGTGATTTGCAGGGGCGAACAGTACCTTCTGCACAGCATGTCTAGCCTCGTGGTCAATGTGGCTGAGACCGGCAGAGATTGCTTAATAAGCCCTTGAGTGTTGGCCTCAGTGGGGCCGGCTTCACATGTCGGCGCAGGGGGTTGGCTCCTTCAAATTCGGGAAGGGCCCAATCAGGGTGTTGAAGGCCCAGAGCAGCCTGGAATCATGGTGGTCACCCAGAAAAGGTGGCAATCATCTTAGAAAGTTGCTGTGAATTTGGATTCCTTTGTTGTAGCTGTAGTGCTGCTGGGGGTGTGGGTCTTCCTGTTGGGGAAGGGGACCTGTCTCACCAAGAGACCGGCAGAGACTGATATCAGTTTAAGGGTGTTCATTGAACTTCAATGGGTTGGTTGAAAGCCTATCTAACCTAAATCTAAGGATGGGAGCAATCTACGGCCATCAAATAGTAATAATGCAGTCCTAGTTAAGTCTCTGTCATAATAAAAGGGGCTATACTAATAAACCTATTGCTAATCCTTACTTCTATATGAAAAAGTGTGTGGGACAATAATTTATGCAACAAAGAAAAGTGTTCAAGAAATAATGGCGGCACGTTCGGGCGTCGCACACACTTATCTGCCACAAGTAACAACAAAAATGGACCAATAGACAAAGATGAAGAGTACTATATATTCTGTTTCGTTAATTCACCAAATTTGATTTTAATTCATCTCATATTAATACATCACATGTTCATATCTAACAATGAAGCTCAGAGCCTCTAGCCCATCTTTCATACTCTTCCGCACTCTACACACACACATACTTCTCTAATGTGTACAAAAATGGTGTCACAATGTCACTGTATCTAAACAAAGCAAATGTAAAATAAAAACCCTTCTGAATTGCAGGTGTGTCCCTCTATATCTATTACAGGAGAGTCTAACAGTCGACACGTGTTTCGGTTGATATTCAATGGGACATTTGCATCTTTAGCCCTTCAAATCTGTCAACCTTCATCTGGACGGAGGTCAACTGTTAACTATGTGTTGCCTTGCAGGTGGATGGGATGAGCAAACATAATCTAAAAAACAATAGTGAAAAATCAATAGCTCTCTCTGTACCTCAATGTCATCTTAACCAATTCACAAATACAATTAATGAACGAATAGTAACTTCTTTCGTTGTTACTCTTATCATACTCATCTCCACTATACAATTATTGGAGGCACGTATGGATAATCTAGGATACATCCTGTGTATGCTCTATCTCGAAGTGCATCAAATTTGGACTCTTGTAGAGCAAAGAAACAAACAAAACAAAGGGCCTGGTATGTAAATATCCATTAGGCCTATCAGACAGCTTAACATTGACCACGTGCATAAACAAGCAGAAGGGTTTCTGAACTCACTTATAAACTGTGTTTTGCGTTATGAAACTCCAGTCGGTATCATGTGGGTAATTGTGAAAGTGATTGACATCTTGTTGGGTCCTAATTCGGAGTAAAATATCATTTTTATAATCTACGACATGTCCTCCAGCCCAGTATAGACCAAATAAATCTTTATCTAGGTACATATAATCTGCAGTTGCTTTCAGTGTTCTCTTACCCTGCGCTCATGCAAATTGTCGCAGGTTATCCTCTGTGTCTTTTGGGAGGGTAATTTGACTCACAACAGTGACAGATAAATTAATGTCTCGTCCGTAGATGTAAAGTGGTCACTTCAACAAATGAAAGACAGATAGCAACAAACAAATATCAAAGTTCTATTTCTATTAGGATCTTCACATGCACACTTTCTTGCTTTCAGAATTTATCATGGGTTTCCCTCCTTCAGGCTTGGACCCCTTTCTACTGCAATGTTTACTCTTGGTCTCCCTCGTTTGGGCTTGGACCATGGATCTCCTTCATTTGGGACCCCCCTGATATCAAAATCGTAGACTTTCGAATGTGCAATGGGTTTAGCTTAAACTGTCGCTGGACCACTTCGATTCAATTTATACAATATTTTCATAAATCTTTTGCCTTTCATTTCTCTTGGCGGGATACCTTACAGAGACCTTTGTCTGAGCACAATCACGGTGCCTGACCACTCTCTTAACGGTATTTTATCTTTCCTTCTCAAGTTTAAACATTCATCAGCAGTTTAGCTTTACTCGCATCTTTCTTAACATGTGTTTACCAATGTTTGTTCCAGCTCTCGTTATACAATTTTGCTGCTTGCAAACTTGAATTCAACACAGACCGGTCTTGCACCGGTCTTCCCAACTTACCGGCTGTGTTGATCTCTCTAATGCTTCTTTGTTCTTGGATCCAAGAATGATACCCCGCTGGCTGCTGCTCTTCCCCACCTTGGTTGGTTATACGGGAGGGCCTTCTTTATCTCTAATACACAATGCAGAAGTCTTCAGTCTGGTTTCCTGACATTATGCTTTCTGCTTCAAAGGTTTCTGGAATGTAACAGTTTCTTGCCGAAAAAGGTCAAGGGTATTTCCATCCTAGCAAACCCTTCTTGCCTTGTTCAGCTGCTGACTCAAAACTGCTGTTGCTTTGTATGCTTTACCTCGCTCAAAGTGTGCTCTCATGCTCTGCCATGTAATTGCCTTTACTTCGCCTGACCATAATAGCGGGAAATTTCAAGGACACTGCTCGAGTGTGAGTCTGTTTTCTCCCAGAGCTGGATGTCCGTGTGAAAGTGTTTGTGCAGAAAACGAGAGAGTGATAGAGTTTTCATATATCCTAGTGGGCAGGACGGGGTAAAGGTGTTGTAGGGAAGGGAGGGATGGATACTGTGTCTTGCCATCTGGTGTCCAACTCCCACTCCCTGAAGCCTCCTCACCTAGGTGATCCTCCACACTGGTCTACCTCCAGTGTCTGCATCCCAAGGTGCCCTGGTCACCTGAGAGAGAAATCCCTGTGGTCTAGCGGGTGAGACACCTTCTGGTTTCTCACAGTCATGAGACAATTTGGAGCATGGAAGTGCAGTAACAGAAAGGGGGAGGGTGAGGAGGAAGAGTGCAGGCCGTGGAGGATGGGGACAGGCAGGAGGGAGGAGAAACGTGCAATACGTGCAGGTGAACAGGTTCACTTGCACTTTGAAGAGAGGGTGCACAAGGGAGTGCTTGAGGAGCAGCGGGAGGGTGTCAGTGACAAGGAATGACTGCAGAAACGCATAGATTTTACTTTCCTATAGAGAGGGAGAAAAGCCCAAATTGTAAACACTCCCAAAATGCCAAGCACCCAGATTCGACTTTTCCTAGAGAGAGGGAGAAAAACCTATATTTCAAACACACTCCAATGCAAAACACCCAGATTTGACTTCCCTAGAGAGGTGGAGAAAGACCTACATTTCAAACACACTCCAATGCAAAACACCCCGATTTGACTCTCCTAGAGAGAGGGAGAAAAGCCCAATGTGACTAACTAAGAAAAAACATCTACATTTGTTTAACTATTTGTTTATTTATTTGTAATGCACAGAAGCCTGCAGGCATCATGGCGCACATACACATAAGACAACGTCAAAAACGAGACAGGAGAAAGATAATCAGGTGGTTGGGGAATAAAGGATTACTCTAATAGATGTTATCAGGTAATAATATTCCTATATATAATGTCATCGGGAAAAGGTTGTGGCTACATTATATAGGGGACCATATATATATAGGAATATATATATATATACGGACAGGGGCAGGCGGCGGTTGCCGGAGTGTCCCTCGCTCCCCATGTTCCATGTAATAATGTCCCCACAAAAAACGGCAATTTTTCCACAATTCTTTTTCATTTTTGAACGGACATTATTACATGGATCCTAATAGATAAGTCCACAGGCATCTCTTAAAGATGGAAATATTCCTTTCCTGCCAGCATTTCGGTAGTGAGTGTGTTTCTGGCGAGTGCTGCTTGGGCAGGCATGGAATGGCCATTACCTCTCACCTGCCTAGTTTGAGGGCACATCAGAAGGTTGGTGTTACTGTAGCTTAGCGTTCTTTTAGGTTCATATTGTGCTAGGCATTGTTTCGATAGGAGGGGGCTGCTCCATAGAATCACTTACGGGTCAAGGTATATATTGTGAATTAGACTCTTGCAGCCACTGGGAGCAAGTGCAGGTCCTTCCTAGTGATGGACAAATGCTCTCCGCGTGTGATTTTTTTAACAATCCTGACTGCTTTGCTTTGGAGCACTTGGAGACTTTGGATGCTACCTTTACTAGCTCTGCATATAAATGCATTGCAGTAGTCAAATGTTGGCATAATTATTGCTCTCACTAATGCTTCTGAATTTTTGATGGAGACAAAGGGTTTAATTTGCCTCTACAGTCTTAGGTGGTATTGTGAGGTTCTCACTGTGTTTTCAGCGTGAAGCTCAGAGATGACTCAAAATATACTCCTAGCGTTTTCACCTTTTCTGAAACTGCTATAATGTTTCCTTCGATTTTGAAATGTGTGTTTCAGGGATCCAGTTTTGCTCCAGGCTGCAAGGATCCAAAAATCATGCGTTCCGTCTTTGATCCATTCGGACACATCCAGTTGGCAAATGGAGTCATAAATGAGGGTTAACTTATCCAAATCCTTGGTATAGTCACAACAATTTCAATGTAATGATTTAATTCTCCAACAACTGTCAGATTATTGTAAAACGCGTATAATAATATGTTGGACTCAAATAATATCCAACAATATGAATTTTTTGAAAAGCAGTGAGTATTGTGTGTAAGTTAGAATAAAATTGCTATTTAATTCAGCCTGATATTGTTCTCAGTTGGCCTAGGTTTCAACTTGGAGACAGCTAACCATCCCACCTTTGAGTGTCCCCCAGATAATAAAAAATACTGTAATATACCAAGAAAATTGAATTTGTGGTCTTCAGAGTGATGAACATTGGGAGGAAACAGATGGTCGAATTTTTAACATAGCCTCGGAACCGAATTTGCCCACTAAAAGTGACACATTTGAACTCCAGCTCAAAATAAAACTGTACATTTCAAAGCTAATGCAGTGGGAGCAAAAGGACCTGTCATGCTCGTTTTAATTAATAAATTCCATAACCCATTAGATTGTTTTCTTTACATGAGCCATGTGCAGAAGGCCCTAGCCCACAGTTCAAATGGAGGACGTGATTCAAATATCAACGTTTACATTGTAAAGCAGGGCTTATTTATATTTAATCCATACAAAGAACAAAAAAGTAATCCAAAAACAAGTATGCACCATGCAAGAACAACACAGCTTTATTAAGCCCCAACAGCTGGGAGAATATGTTCAGGCAGCCCTGTGCTGAACTGGGTGAAGGGTTCTCAGCCCTAACTATTGCTGAAACACTATTTATGCAGCAGTACATTAATTACATTTTGGGGCAGATCAAAATAAATGACTGGCCAGCGTCACTGAGCCCCTAGGGGACCCTATACATTAATTAATTGTAATCGGTCAAAATATTTCCTGGAACAAACACAGAACACCCCTTTATGATGTCATGATATCAAAATATCCTGCCCCTTAATTACATCACTTAAGGAAACCAGCATAACAACTCTTAGCTGTAATTGGCTGGCACAGCTCGATGCACAAATAGACAATAGCTGCAAGTTAATTGAACCCTGTGTTTGTAGATAGCCCCAACTCAGCCCAAAATCATGAAGGAACAGCACCAAGGTCAGAGGCACTGTTACAGCCCATGGAATACTATATCCCAGCCCCCTGATTTGTTCTCCTCCACTCCCTTCTTGCATCTTGCCAACTCTATTTAGAAAAAACTTCATGCAGGAACTGTTGATGAATTTCTATTTCTCCTGTTTAACCCGTTTTACCATTGTATTCGCTGCCAAAGCCGTCAGTACTCAGCACAGTGTCGTTGAAACTTATCGTGTGGCTGGAGCTCTCTTCCCATGAGAAACTTTTCCCTTGGCAACAAATAATTAGCTATTTTGTGCTACTTTGTTTCTCAACCTTGGTGAGCTCATACACTGTTTCTTTGTGTACAGTGGCCTTTAAAAACACCTATTAATAATGGCTTCTATCAAGTCTACCCTGGGCCTGCTAAAACATGGCCAAACTGTGTTTTATTAATGCACCTAACGCTTAACCTTATTATACTCCTATTCTATTTCTAATACTACCTCTAGCTATTTCAATATAATAATACAAATGTGATTACCTCCTGTGTCAAAGAAAATAAGATATATATGTTGTTAATACAACCTTGGAGAAACAGTTCTGCTCCACCTACGCTAATAAAATGAAAGACAGGCAAAGAAGACCTGTGTGCTCACATGCTGCCTGACCTGTGACACTGTAAGTGTATTGGGCATGTTTTGTAATGTCACCTTTCAAGTTACTTTTTGGCGTCACTTCTTTAGCTCGTACATGCACCCCTGAGGCAGGATGGAATCTACCCCTTCACAACATAGAAAAAACGATTGATGCTCATAATTGTGTAGCTATATGACTTAAAGAAAATACAAAGAGTGCATTGGCTATGATTGTTTTAATCAATAAACTGATTAAAAAAGTCATAACTTTATGAAGCAATATACCAAATACTGTGTTGCATATGCAAGTGTGTGTCTGCAAGCACAGATTCCAATAATCTTTGTTTTATTGAGTTCACATGGTACCACCCTGAATTCTGAAAGAAAAACAATGTAACATGTAAAGAATGTAGGCATCATTTTGGCACCACCATTTGCTGATCACAAATATAGAAATTATAATTAATCAATGAAGATTTTGGGGGTGTATTCAAAAGGAGTGAATCTCTATGAAGTAGATCAATGGATGAACTTGGGCAATCAAATAGTGTGAAATACATATGGAATAGCGTGGGAATTTTGCAGACATTTGAAATGGTGTGAGCAGAGGGGATGGGATTCTGACACTGGGAAGAGCTGCAGGAAAGAACACCATGCGTTCCTATGTAATGGATTAAAGAGAGAAAGAGATACCAGCTAAAGGGCTGCAGAAGGGATGGTTACTATTCTAGGGAATGATTCCTGTCCCCAAAGAAACCTACAGAAGGGATCCTGATGACAACTGAGACTCATTTGGGAACACATGAGGGTTTCACCTGGCTCTCTAAAGACTAATCATAATTGAGTATGAAATTCCACCAAAAGAAATTAAATATACTCTCTATGTATTTTCCTATAACGTCCTGGAAAGGGGGTGGTATGGGAATGTTTTATCAAAAGACATTGATTTCAATGGGACATAGTGCAAGCTCACTGCCTATAAAATTATATTCAATGTCAATTCAATCGAACTTAAAATGCATATCTGAGTTGTTCATGTAAGGATATTAGATATCAGCCGTAACTCAATCACAATTCCAAGCTGAAAGAGAGCTTTCTACTCTGCAATGGTTTAGAGATTCTCCAGATAGATTACGGTGCAGAAAGTAGACCTGGTTGTGGAAAGGGTATATCAATATTTAGAAGACTGAAATGGTCCTTTCAATTGGATGGCAGGGAAAGGAAGATCTCAGAGGTTTAATGAAATTCCAGAAAATGTTCAAAATTCAAGTTGGACATTTAGTCAGAAAACCCCATACTGTTTCTAATCAGTGAGTGGTACCTACTTCACCTGTAAGCATAATGTTAAATCATGCCCAGGATGCAGCAAAATCTGGTCATCAGTGATTTCAAAAGACCATGGCGATCCTATGTGAGGTTGTTTACTGGCCACATATGGATCAAGAATTTAACATTTACTTAAAGGATTATCTTTTGTGCACCCAGTTGCAAACAAGTTCCCCTACTCACTGGGTTCCTTTCCAAAAGAGAGCAATAACATTACCAGGGTCTGATCTTCAGATCGAGATAATTGGTCCCATTATTCATTCCGCATATGAGAAATATACATTGACCATTGCGTGCCTATCTACCAAATGGATTAAATGCCTCCCTGCTCCAAATTGCAAGGTGGAGACTGAAGCTTTGTTATTCATCAATCACATCTTTTCCCATTTCACAATCATAGGATTGCGTCCTACAAGGATAGTCACTTCACCAGTGAGGTAATGACTAAGATGTAGGAAATTCTAGGAGCAAAGAGAACATTGCATATAGCCTACCACTCAGCATCAGAGGGGGTTGAGCAATATAATGCAAATGTTGTGGGAATTGTAAAGGTGTTTGTTATGGATTCTGGACCCAGTAGGGACTTGTTATTACCATTAGTCCAGGTAGCTTTGAAGTCTACTGTAAAGAACTCATGGTGGCAACAGTAAAGACAGACGCAATTGATCACAGTTCAAAGGTGTTTATTAAACTGTATGCATGTTGGAAAAACACCTAATCTAAACCTAAATAGAACCTTCGATCGACCATCAAATGAAAATAAGGCAGTCCTAGTGGTGTTGTATGTAATAAAATAGCCTTTACTAATAAACCTATTGCCAAACCTTAGAACTAATACAAAAAGAGTGTGGAATGGTTTTCAACAAATAATATGTCAGGAAGTGGTAGTTTGGGTCTCCCTTCCCCACGTTTTGAGCACAGGGTAAGATGGGATCTTGGAGCACGGCAAACCATCGAGCTCTCCCAGCACGAGATGACAGTTCCGTTTGCAGCTTTCAGGAATGTTGATGGCCAAGTCTTGTTTCTTTTGAAAGTCTCTTGCCTATGAGGGCCCAACGTATTCAACAACTAAATAAAAGTTCCTTCAACAAAAAGAAAGTTTCTTTCCTGGTTTCCTGGATTTTTCCACCCCTGGGTTCCCCTCTTCTGAGCACAAAGACAAGGAAATGACAAAGACATAACGCAGAAAGTCTGTAATACCCCAAAAGATAATTAAATGGTGCTAAAGTTCCCACGACATCCCCGCACCCCCATGTCTGTAAAATGCAAGGGAAAAATATGACATGGCGCTAAAGTCCCTGGGCCACCCCGTATCCCCATGTCCACAAAATACAAGAGAAAAACGACATGGCGCTTAAGTCCCCACGTCCATCCCGCACCACCATGTCCATGGAAAAAAGAAAAAAAAAACGAAAAACAGAAACCCCGATCAACGTGGCCACCCACCTCTGGAAGAGAAAACCCGCACCAAACTAACCTGCATGACAAAAATCCACAGGAACCCCAAAGATGTCCTAAACACATGGGTCACATACATTTAAGCAAACACAATTTGATCCGCACCACAGGCCCAGACGGATAACAATAATCTAAAGCCCAACCCACTAAAGCACTACCCCAAGGCCACAATATCTACACAACAGTAAGAAAACACACGCCTCCCCAGACACCTACCATGAATACATTCCTGAAGTTCTTCATCGAGATGCGGGAGCCCCACAGATCTGGATCGAGCTCCCGCGACTTTCTTGCCAGAACACCTCCTCCTTGCAGCTTCCGCCTTCTTCCAGCACACATGTAGCAGGTGGACATATTTCCAATCACGCCCACCGCACTTCCCGCAACCTCCGATGACACACCACTTCTTGCAGCTGCACCCTCTACGCTCTTCATTTGTGTCAGAAACCCACCAACACCAGGACCACCAATCCCAATTGTGGGCCACGCTTCTGACACAAATGTGCCCCAAGGAGTACAGAAGACCCTCCAGCGTCACGTTTTACAGCAAGGTGAAACAACAGCTCAGACTCCAGCTGCCTTTCTGGAGCACGGCAGTTCCCACTTCTGGCACCGACGATGCGTACCAAACGAATGCCGCACTCCAGCTGGTCACGCTGGAAAGCTGGCTCCAAATGCTGTGACATCATCATTCTGGTTGCCAGCACCAAAGAGTCAACAACGCAGCCGCCCGGCCACACTTCAAATGCCGCGGGGATCCCCAGCCACCCCATACCATAAAAGTGCACCAGCAGCCACTGAAAAGTTCACTTCAGAGCACAAAAACCTGCAGCCAAACCACTGAGACAGACCCGCTCCGTATTTCACTTCACCCCGCAGCTGGGGGCCAACCGTGCATGAAACAAATGGAGTGTTTTTTTAACTCTATTAACACCCGGTCCATAAAGTTTATATCTTTGGGATAACCGTCCCCGCCCAAAACATGGGCTGAAGGCACCCGGACCTCTAAAGGGCTACTTGGGTCCTCGAGATGTTGCGATAGTGTGAGTATTGTTTCATCATCAGGAAGAAAGTCTGGAGGGGTATCCATAAAGGATTCTACAAGAGTTGTTTGGAAAGGTCTCCTTACTAAATTCGCACCAGGGAGGGGGAATAACTCTTCAACATGATCAAACAATAGACGCCCGGAATTGGAAATGATTGAAGAATGGGCCTCCATCTCCGAGCCCAACAGAGCAGAGTCACTCAGATCGGAGGCGGGGGAACTGTGGCAGAGGCATGGCAAGGGCCATCCTCATCGTGTTCTTCACGGGAGTAAATACAAGGGGGGCGGATAAGATGTCATCATACATCCACGCCCTTTGTTGCTTTATACTACGGTTGAGAGGACCTCCTACATTTGTTTTTATGGGTACTGTACCTAAGCTTGATCTCCTTCTTGAAATGCTGTATGAACTACAAGAAGGTTACACAGCATGTAAAAATCAGGTTATTGCGTAATCCATGGCAGATAAACATCCAAGAAGAAAGACAGTATAGGTATAGAAAAAGAAAAGCAAGAACAAAGAAACAAACCATAAAGTTGAAAAATGTCAGGGGAGATGCCCCAAGCTCCCGGCCCCAGGTCTAACAGGGGTAACAGGGCCCTTCGACATGGCACTTCGACAGGGCACTTCCGCACAGATGCACGCGCTATGGCGCATGCGCAGGTTTTTTATCTTCAGGCGCGAAGGGGTTTTTGCCTATGATAAAAAAGATGCAAATAATGTGTTTTTAGTAATTGTAGTCCAGGCCACTTGCACACTGTTCCTTTAAGCTGCAAATGAATAAATGTTGAGTGCAGCAACAGCAATCCCACAGAACCAGAGATCCTATGGGGTAACAGGGCACTTCAACAGGGTACTTCCACAGGGCACATGGATTTTGTATTGTCAGGCGGGAAGGGACGTGGCCTTGTTCCATCAAGCTTCATATTAATACATTTTGAGTGCAGCAATGGCAATCCCACAGCACCAGAGTTCCTCAGGGGAAACAGCACATCGACAGGGCACTTCCGCGCATATCGACACAAATAAGCCAGAGGGAGGGAGACTCCTTCTGTGGTACCGGCCTTGACTCCAGTAAAGAGGAAAGCCAAGCGGTTCATCACAGCCGGTGAGTCGAGGGGAGAGCTGATAAGAACCGGGCGGTGGTGAATGAAAGTGGCGAAGTGAGAACATTTCAAAGAACTGTAAAATCGTAAAGGGGAGACCAGCTGCAGAAGGGGACCGTCACCACGTGGGGGCTGCTCCGAAAAACTCTGGTCAATCCCCATCTGTGTAAAACTACAGAAACCAGAAGGCCATAGGCGAGTGTTGTAATCTGGTATGTGGGTTTGCTGTGAGTGAGGCTGTATGTGTGAGTGGTTCCGTGATGTCACTGCTTGGGAATGTGGAGTGTTGGTGTATGTTTGTAGTGCTGGGTTTCAGGAGAGTCTGTTTGCACCTACTGAGCTAGTAGGGTGGAGGTACCAGTGCTTTCTCTACAACTTAACTACTTGTAATAAACATACTTGTTAACTTACCTCACTGGTCTTGTCTTCCTGTGAGATAGGTGACCCCAGTTACATCACTGACGATGAGGATGTTTTTCTTTGCTGCTGGGAAGGGCCAGTAGGTGAGAAGTGTTGCCTTCCAGGGAGACATCCATCCAGCAGTCGGAAGCTGCAAGCCGGGCGGTGTAGTGGCTGTCCATGTTTGGGGTCCGGTCAAGGGGACTTAAGAATCCGGCGGAGCACGAGGTCGGTGGTCCGTGAGGGGGAACGGCCAGGCGGTGCTGTTGAGATCGTCTGGGCAATCGGTCGTTCTAGAGTGGAGGTGGCCTACTGTCTGGTGGAGCTGGCTGTGTGCATTGGAGGAGCGGCCTAGAGGAACCGCTGTGTCCGGTTGCCAAGTGGCGGTCCGTGGGGACAGTGGCAGCTCTCTCTTGGAAGTTGAGGGCTCAGTATCATATCCAGTCAGGGCAAAAAAACACTCCATTTGTTTCATGGATATACGGATCATCTTAGAATGACTTTTAGGCATGGCTAAATCTATACCAACAGCAAATACTAATATGCATGAGCCTGCCACGTTAGTACCTGTTATATTGGCCCAGAAAGTAGTAGATGGTATGGGGGCAGGAAAGGGAGACCACCCTACTAAAAATCTTCAGGGGCTGGGACTCCAAAAACCCAAAATTGTAAAAGAGCGTCCATTACCAAAATGTCCAGAAATACAAAAATAAAATAAAAAAAATAAAAAAATACCCACATGGTTATCTTTGCAATTTGACTAAAAAATCCTCTAAAAATTCCTGGCACAATGTTAGCAGGGTTGATGTGGAACGTACGGATACACTGGCCATGGCTTGGATTCTGATGTTGAAGGGGACTCTGTGACTGATATGGGTGATGGCACCCCTGTGGTTAACACACTTTCCGAAGAGATGTCCCACGAGGGGAAAAATGCTCTAAAAATAAAAGCAAATTTAATCCAATAAAAAATGTGCCTGTCTCTACTCTTCCCCAACAACAGATAACTAATAATGCAGATGAGAGAGGGGTATATCAACTGTTACATTTTGAATCAGGCCACATCTCCTTCAAGCCCTGCTCCAATTCTAGTAATGTCTCAGGTAAAGGAGATCTCTAATGAAAGCGAGATTCCAGTAAGGAAACAAGGACCTCAGGGTCCTGGTGCACAATTGATTTCTGATAGCCACTGCTCTGTTCCACCAAAGAGAAAATCGGAAGACCCTTGCCCCCCCCTATACTCCCAGCAGACCCTTCTGAGAAGGGGTGGTTAGGGCGGTCATTAATAACTCAACCATAGCCCTGCGCCCTCTGTAAAAATCGGATTTTCAAACATCGGAAAATTCTTCTCTAGAAGCTTTCATCCGCTTGACAGTGGAACAATTGCTGGTTTCCAAATGTAATCCCTCTTTAGTTACAAACAAAAGTGATCTCATGTTTCTCAAGTGTTCTATAAAACAAGCAGACCTTGTTCAAAGGGAGTGGGAGGGGGGTGGGAAATTGAGGCCACTTCATGAGAGTGTCCATTTATTCCCATACCCCCCTGGCAGTATTCCTGGCTGCGGCACCTAATGTGAATATGCCTCTGGACGAGCAACAATCCAGAAATAGTGAATTTCCTTTCCAGATTGATGAAAATAGGAGGGCCCCACAGTCTCTTCATGACAGTGATTTAAAGCACATACACTGGAGGCAAGCCTGCTACCTGGACGAGCTGAGTAGTATTTTGTATCCTCTGATTGTGGGGTTCCGATGTCCATGAATAGGGAAAGATCTCTGGCACCCTTAAATGATATTCCATCCCTGTTTAATCTATCCTCTGCAGATATAAAGAGTATAGTTTTTATCCACCCTACATGCTATGATCATGTGCGAGTGGTCTTTCACTCTTGCATGATATATGAGGAGGTTGTAGCAGAAATAGACCAATTCAATCGCTGCTGCTATGATATCTTGATATTTAGTGCAGGAGATCTTCATGCCCCCCATAATCAAGAAAGAGGTGGCCCTGTGTCCAATGTTCAACCAAAGCCTACCATCATTGCTGATCCACTTCCGAAATCAGAAGAAGATCAGAGTTGGAGGTGGCTCTCACTATCTCTCTGGGAGTCTATATTGCAATTGCAATCCCTAAAACAAAAGCTTTAACAAGAATGATGACTTCTTAATACTCTCTTGGAATTCTCGAGGTCATACTCATCTGTCCTCCTCATCTGAACATTGTCTTACTTTAATCAAGAGAAATATCATCTGTATTCATGAGACCTGGATGGTTACCCCCTGGAGCTTTGATGGGTTTGATTCTCGTTATGTGTTGGCCAGAAAAGGCCTGAGAGGCAGACCATCAGGAGGGCTTTTAACTGCAATAAAGTTGGGGAAGAACTAACCATCCACGTGACTATTTGCATCCCCCATGTGTTCTTGCGGTGGTTGGGGAGGTGGAAGGCTGTATGCCACCCATATTTTTACTCGTTTTTAACATATATTGGTCCTCCGGACACAATCTACCTGAATTAATTGCCAAGATGGAGAGTTTGACTATTGAATTAATGAAACAATTTAGAGGACTACAGGTGCTGGCACTCAGATATTTAAATGATGAAATCACAGATGCCAATGACTTAATTTTATCCCATATGTTGGCCTATTATTATTCTTCCCTTAGAAAGGATGGAGCACAAACTGTTCAACGAGTTGTCAGTCTGGATGGTTCTAGAAAGGAAAATGAGGGCCTCCTTTGGTATCAGTATTTCATCACCTGTGGCTTATGTCTATTAATTTCGACCCTTAATCTGGCCAGATATCCGCTTACATGGTCGATAGGCACGAGGTCCTCGACTATTGATTACATTTATGCATCAGATTTTATTTTTGATTTGGCACACTCCTTTAATATTACATCATCTCCTGTGAGTGAACACAGGATATTAGAGGTTGCCGTCCATCTTTATAGGCATAAGTCACCCCAAACTCATATGCAGCAAAATTTACATATAAATTCAGCAAAAATTCCAGTTACTTGGCACAATAGAAATGCCCAAGAATTTAATAGATTCTTTATGTCTGAGCATCATATCGCAACATTGGAAGGAGATGCCTTTTATTCACACATTTTTACTTCACTCCTCATCTTGACTCTCTAATTATTAGGTCAACCAAAGCTAGAATAAAGAACACTCACTCTGCAACCCACATTCATGCATATGACAATCTGTTACAGTTAGCAAAAAATGCACTACACAGAGACTTGAGGAAATTACGTAACATGGGAACTTTGTGGGAACTTCAAAACGAAGGTGCTAAGAAACTGAAACAAACTTTCATAAGTGTGTTGAAGGGCCATAAATGTTGCATGGCACAAGCTGACAATGAATCAATGTTGAAAGCCCTGAAAGATGGCTCATCGTGCTAGTTTTGGCATTTAATAAACGCAAATGAAACTCCTCAGTATGCTCTTCAAGTAAATCCCATTGCCGAAGAGGTCTGGGCAGGTCACTTTGGCTTATTGTATGCGGTTTAGAGCTCCCCCCTTTGTATTGACAGATCTGAGTCATAAAACCCAATGGAATTTCAAATTCTCAATTGAGTAGATTAGGACCCAGATTGGAAAGTCAAGCTTGTCCGGAGCATGCAGGCCTAATGGTTTGGCAAATATCGTTCTGAAAGCCCATCCCGAAATTTGGGCTAAATCGTTGTGTCTCTTATTTTCTGATATTTTAAATTCAAAACATATTCCTAGTTCTTGGAATTTATCATATATAGTTCCAATCTACAAAAAAGGAGACAGAGCTCTTCCGCTAAATTATCGCCCAATCACATTGTTAGATGCTGAATAAAAAGAAAATGTGGGCTTGATACTACAGCAAATGGAAGAGTGGTTATCCTTAAATTCTATATTACCAAATTTACAATTTGGTTTTAGAAAAGCGGTTGGTACAGAGGTAGGTGGTTTGGTGTTAACCCTGCTTTAAGAATTGGGCTGGAATAAAAATGCCACCCCTGTTTATATTGCAGCAATGGATTTTTCCCTTGCATTTGATCAAGTGGACAGATCACTACTATGGCCAAAATTAAAATCTTTTGGCCTGCAAGTGGAAATTCTATCCATTCTAATTTACCTCCATGAAGGCTCTTAAACAGTGAAGGCCTTTTATCTTTTCCTATAAAACCTCTAATGGGCTCCTGCAGGGTTGCTTCTTTGGACCAGCACTGTACAACCTATATATGTCAAGTGTAGGAAGATACCTGCAGAAAGCATCCTTTATTCCACCAAATGGTTTATAGTGATAATTTTGAAAACAATAATGTCGAAAGTCATTTTTTCGAAAAAAAAAATCGAAATAAAAAGTTGAATTTTTTTTCAATGCGTTTTTTTTTCGAAATGGGGGGTTCCCCCCCCCCAACCCCCTCTTTTTTATTTTTTTTTGTTTTACCCATTTTTTTTTACTCCCGGACCCCAAAATAAATATATAATTAAAAAAAACGGAATTCGACAATTTTTTTTTTTACATTTTTTTTTCGTCATTTTTATCAATCGACATTATTTTTTCGAAATTATGACTGACCGCCCCACCAAATATTGAAGGGATGGGAGTCAGCTGGTGTGCATATGCAGATTACTTTTTACTAATAGATAAAAACACTGCTTGATTTCCAACATCTGATCACAGCGTCTGCAAACTATATCACCTCAAACGGTTTGGTAGTAAATGTTCATAAATCACTAATTAAGAGATTTAGTACTCGTAAAAAGTCTACTTCTTTTAGGTGGTTCTTGAACAGAGTAAAGCTAGAAGTGAAAAATTCAATGATGTACTTGGGCTTTCCCGTATTTGACATTTCAAACATAGGTCAATTGCAAAACCATCTTGCATAAAAGTTGAAAATACTAATCGCACAAATGAGGGTGGTAGACCAAACATTTTGCTCATATTCCTGTATACCTCTGCTCCGTTTCTATAAACTCAATGTAATACCAAAGCTTTGCAACTGTCTTGAATTATCCTTTATCACAGGCAATCTCGATCTCATAAAATTAGAATCCAGAAAATGGAGAGCACTTATGTTTTGTTTACCAAAATGCATTCTCCTCCCTGCATTAAGGTATGAGTTGGGCCTGCAATCCATCCTAAGTGTTGTTGAATGGAAATGCCTTTTCCTCTACAGAAAGTAAATAATGAAAGAGGTTAATAACTTATATCATGATCTCTGACTACACTTGAGGCAAGGCCTGTCATAATCTTCATTTCTTAGAAAGCTCTCAGTACTGTCCCAATACCTTCTGGAGAAAGCTATGTGTGATAAGGAAATTCTCTTAGCAAATCCACTTCGAGTCAAAATGCGGATTGGGCAAATACCATGCAGGATTTATCCAAATCCACTCCTTATTATCATTTAGTATCACACTATAAATGTTTGGGTATCCCAGAGCCTTAATTGACATGTATTCCGAGTAAAAAGTGGCGAAACTCATTTATGAGGTTCCGGTTTAATGTGCTTCAAACTGGGGAGATCATTCAAACTGGGGAGATCATGAAGATTCAGGGAAGCTTTCCAAGAGCATCGATTATCTGTAGGCACGGTAAAAATGTGGCTGCTATGGAAATTCAAAGACCTCTCCTACTGGAATGTCCAGTTCTAACTCCAAGGAGAGCCTTGTATTTTGGCAGATTTGTCCATAACCATGAGAGAGTTGATTTGGATGCACTTGGGAAGAACATGTTGCATGGAACCACATTGGGTCTTCAGATTGCAATTGTCAGATTCCTATCAGAAGTCTGTGGTTTATCACTACTCTAGCAGTATTTTTGTATCTATTATTGTTTGAGAGGCTGATCGGTAAACCATAGCCAGGAGTCTGAAAGCTGACCTGAAAGCAATAGGAGTTTCAGAAATGTTGTGTTCCACCTATTCACAGGTTTACTCTATAGTCAAATTGTGAATGGTTCCACTGTTAATTTACTGATTAAGGGTGTTATATATTGATACATTTACATTTGTGGACTATGATCTATGTAGTGGCACCCTTGTATCCACCCTTGGTTAAGAGGAGGATTGGTAACCATAGACAAGACTTTGATGGTTTATTTGAAAGAAATGGGAGCATCAAGAATACTGTGGTCACTGTAGGAATGGGTTTACATTAAGGTTGACCCTGGAGTAGAAGCACTGTTAATTTGTGGATTTTGGGTGCTACTCTTTATAACTTTGGGCCCTCCTTCTTATGTCTCATTCTAGCTTGTATATTTTAAAATCAGGAGATTTGTTGTAATATATTTGACTGAAATGTTGCATTTTCTTAGGTGCTGCTTATTTTAGTGAATTTATTATGTACTTAATGCATGTGACTGTAGCTTTTCTGTTTTAACTGCTTACTATTCTAATTACTTTGATGTCTACACTGAATGATTACAGATAATAAGTAAATTGGGCAAATTTATGTGTATTGAGCACTTGCATTTACTGTACAAAATATGTTGGTTTTTTTCTTCTCTTTTGTGTCTTAATTTTGTACAGGTTTTCTACTGTAAAACCAAAACAAATAATACAAAAAATAATATGCGCTGTGTACCTGTGACTTTTTCTGCAGCACATTTGGGCTATTGTCCTTGGTCTTAGGTTTCTTTCAGCAGAGGGTTTGCAGGGTTTTGTCAAAAAAGGCAAGGTTGTGTCTCTCCTTGTCAGACTCTCGATATTTGCAGCCGTTCTCCTCCTCTCGATCTGCCGGGACTGGATAGCTGTCTCATTGTGCTGTCTGCCTTACTTGTTACGTGCTCTGCTCTCTGGCTCCCCCTTTTATCCCTGTGAGGAAAGGAAAGGGCAGTCAGGCATTTGTGATTCATGTTAATTGCTTGAATTACCCTGACCCTCATGTCAGGACATGTCGGGTAAACGGCTTTAGAGTTAGTCTGATGTGAATAAGTGTTTATGTCAAGAATGGAGAGGGTTGGAGTGTCCAGGTATACTACAGGGTTGGAAGGGAAAGAGGTGCCTCATGGGCTTATGACCCTCATATTAGGGTGTATGTAATTTCGGAAGGGTAGTTTTCTTAGGGTTTGTGAAATGAGCAGAGGGGATTATGGGCAAGGTAGTGTCTTGGTAGGATAGACAGGGTGTTCAAAATGATTTATCAGAGGACCAATGTGAAGAATGATTGGGGTTTTCGAATAGGAAACAGGGAAACAGGAATTCTGGGATATATACTCTTTGTATATACTCTTTGGGTGCAACCATAAACGGGACCTTAGAGGATTGGTTATACACGGAGGGGTCGTTGGATATGGGCGGGACAGCTTCAATGGGAGGAAGCAAGGCAGATCTATTAGAACCCACAAAGATCATTGGGATCTCGTCCGCCTCTCTTTCTTTCTCTCTGCTGATGTATCACATCTCACCTGGTGCATTTTCCCAAGTATAAAACCGGGCCCCCCTACCCAGGTGATCCTCCCTCACTGGTCGACTCCCAGGTTTGGGATCTGAGAGTGCCAGCCCTTCCCTGGCCACCTGAATAAGGGATTCTCGAGGTTTACTCAGGAGAATACCCTCAGGTTTCTCACACTACCCATATTTCAGTTACTAAGATATTTCCTTTTGATCTAATGACTGGTTGGAAAAGGGTCTTGCCTCAGGATCTGTTGTATCAACACAGGAATAGATGTTGATAAATGCCTCCCCCACTCTTGGATGTGTAGAAAACCCTTGCAAACATCTCCAACTTGCTTTTGCCTATGCACAAAGGAACATAGAGAAATCTGACATTTCTAAAAATTAAGTCAATATGGGGGCCATTTATGGTGGTGGTGTGAGTACCAATCATTGAAAAGTCATCGAACGAACTTTGTATTCTGAGAGGGATTGTAAAGCAGTCCTAAAACTGGATGACAGACTGTAACTAGTGCATTTGACCAGTGTATACCATATTTTCTGAGTAAACAAATTTTCCTTTGGAAACAAAAACTTTTCTGACTTTATAATCGAGCATCCATTTGACATTGTGTCCCATGTTTCAAGCCGAGGGGAACAATGAAATTAGATAGAAACAGCCGAGACAATCCAGCACCCTTTGAGTCAGAGCCTTTCAGAACCGATTTTGATAAAGGTATCTAGACAGACATTTAAAACAATACACTTAAATAACGAAAGAATTTGAGTTTTTTCGAGCCCAATTGTTATTATTTTTGAAAAGTTGTTATTTTTGAAAAGTCTAGATGGATGGTTTCTCACCTGAAATGGCTGAGCCCGAGAAACTTCCTTTGTCTTGAACGATTTACAATTCATTTAAACAGAGTGAAATGAAAGGCGTCAACAGGTTTTTTGACATTGCTCTGATGTAAGGTTGGAAACACATTTTTAGGAAGTTTTAAGAAATGTGGACGAATTGCAAAACATCCAATTATGTGCAATTTCAAATATGCGAGCGCACGGAGGATGGCATGCAAAACCAAGTGAAATAGGCATCCCGTGTTTTGATGAGCTGCAGTGCACTGTCATCAGTTTGACATATGCATATATTTTCAAACGCAGGATTGGAAATATGAAAATAATGGTGCAGAAGCCATACCTCCTAGAAGGCAAATAATATGGAAATATTCAGGCAAAGCCGGCAATTAAGAAAACAAAGAATGTCTTATGGTCATAAAGCACGTGCTTTTCTCGATGCATCAATGCCTTCATGTTTGTCCACTTTAGAAATTCATTAGCAGTTTTTTTAATGGTTGCTGACGGATCCCACAATCAGAGCATCCAGAAGCACCTATGTATAGCAAAACTATTTTTAGAAATCCTTGCCTCTCAGACACTTTTTTTTAATTCGTTGCAGAGTGATGGCCTCTACTCTGCCAGGTACATAACACAACTCTATGCCGCATTCTAGGAGAAGGCGTGTGTCCTCTTGAACGCAATGCATTGGTAGAAACAAAATACCACAAATATTACCATGTGTTCTGTTATTGTTTTTGGAGAGGACAAATATTTGCAATCCAACATAAGTAAGAAGTGTGTTTAGATGTGTTTTTCTGTGAAGACAGCATGGTCTGGATTCTCAGTGTTTGGGAAAGCACTAGCACATTCTGATCTTTGGCCACAAACATGTGCATGCATTGTCCAGACAAACCTTCCCTTTTTTTAATTCGGAATGCCCTTCATACCTTTAATGATCTGTATAGTGGATTCGTTATTTATTTATATGGTAATTACCCCTACACAATGGACATCAAACATTGTATTATACAATTATTACCCAACTAACAATGGCACTCATGCATCGACCCGGGAAGGCTGAGTTGGTCTTGGGATTTGAAAATGGATATCACACACAGATATCAGCAGCAAACACTCAACCCACTGAGCTATCTAACCATAGCCCCAAACAATAAACGTAAAGAATTTTTTCAGCCGATTCCAGCTTTAACTCCTCTCTAGAGCGAATCCTATGTGCTTTATTTTCAGGTTAAAGATATCAGGGTCTGCACTTGGAGTGCCTATATTGTGGCTGAAACTATATGTAACTCAAAGTAATGCAAAAAAGAAGTTGGTACTCCTGGTGCGATCCTCAGAAAAAATGTAGTAGTCAAAATGAGCCCCAAACAATCACCTCCCACCCCAATTCTACGTGAAGAAGTTCTGGAACGCCAATCCCGGAACTCATTTTCAGAGGGGCACGCCATAGCTGCTCATCCTGTAGCAACGTCACATGCCACTAACCTCATATTGATTTATACTTGCTCCCAATCAACCTGATTTTGTACCTTTCCTCTGTCCAACTATGTTACGTTAACCTTTGTGCTTTTAAGACCAAATGCGTACGTCCGCCTTCCCCTTTTGCACCTTACATTAGAACAGGAGCAATTCAGCAGCAGAAGCATGCAGTTGAACTCTGTTTTTTTTAATTGTTATAAATGGGTGCTTCTCAACGATGTTGAACTATGAAAAGGAGCCCCAACTGGTCCATTCGGCATCTGCCTGGAGTGATATTAATGTCAAACATGAAATTTTGAAAGTCATCATATGATACATTGTACTTGCAATCTACATATTTGTTTCCAAATCACTGACCTTTCCAATATTAGACTGAAATGATGAATTAATCTCCTCTCAAAGCAAGGATTATAATTGAAAGTGAAGAAATAAAACACTTTGCGGCATAGGACCGGCGAGAGTTCAGTCCCTCCCAGTCCCACTTGAAGTTGGTCGTGTGTGGATTTGTCTGCTGCTGCTTTGGTTTCGCTACCACTTTAAGAGACATTTTGGAAATTCCTGAATTTTCCTATAACACCAACAGGGGGCACGTAGCACCGGCACGTGAGTATGGCGAGAGTCCATTCTCTCCCAGACCCACTTGAAGCTGGTCGTGTGTGGATGTGCCTGCTGCTGCTTTGGATTTGCTACCCCTTTAAAAGACATTTAGGAAAATCAGGAAATTGCCTATAAAACCATCCGGGGGCATGTAGCACTGACACGTTAGTCCGGCGAGAGTCCAGTATCTCCCATAACCCCGGCATCCGTCCACCTGTGACCCACATATAACCATTCACAATGCCCTTTCCCCCCAGAAAGTGCAGAATGAGACTTGTTTGTTTGTTGGCATAAGAAGGCCGCAGAGTTTTATTCCACAATATAACAAAAACCAAACTGTACATATCTGTGGAAAAACTTTGTCTGCCAGATGCGGCGACTACTCCGTGTCCAAGAACCTGCTTCCCCCTTTTCTTTCCCAAGAGTCCAATAGTAGGCCCAACTCTCCCTGCTTTGGTAGTATCCGAGCCTGCCTGCCCCTGCAGGTGCTCCTGAGCGGGGAGAGTGCCGTTTCCTTGGGGGAAGCTGAGCCGTAATTGTCCTTCCCCGCCGCCCCTGCCGCTTAGGCTCCCAAGGGGCGTTGGGTCTGATAAGAGCGAAGACCCTTCCCGCATTCTCCTGGCTCTTCCGGAGTCTGTCTCCTGTGTTTGTCCGGCCAAACACCGCCACACCGCCTTGCCGTCCTGCGACGCCGACGACCAGGCTTTCTTGCTTGCTCTGTTCGTAGGGTTGGTGGGTGGGAAAACGAAGAACCCTCCACTGCAGTCCCGTGAAAAGCGCACGGGTGTCCCTTGGCTGCAGTTGTTTGTGTGCCCAAAGCGGGAACCCCGCTCTTTATGAAGGGGAAACCCCTCCCCTTTCCTTTGTTGCCCTTCGCGGGCTTTTCCTTGCCTTTGCCGCGCTTTGCCTTTCGCGGGCTTTTGCGGCTCTTGCCGCGCAATACTTTTCGCGGCTTTTGCCATTTTGCCGCCCTGCCCCAGCCACCCCCTCCCCCTCGCAGAAGGGGGAGGGAGGGGCTGGGGACCGAGAAGTACGCCGCCCGGGTTATCGGGGGTGCCTCCTCCATTCCGCCGGGCTCCGTGTCGTCGGACCTGGCATAACCCGGCATCCGTCCACCTGTGACCCACATATAACCATTCACAATGCCCTTTCCCCCCAGAAAGTGCAGAATGAGACTTGTTTGTTTGTTGGCATAAGAAGGCCGCAGAGTTTTATTCCACAATATAACAAAAACCAACCTGTACATATCTGTGGAAAAACTTTGTCTGCCAGATGCGGCGACTACTCCGTGTCCAAGAACCTGCTTCCCCCTTTTCTTTCCCAAGAGTCCAATAGTAGGCCCAACTCTCCCTGCTTTGGTAGTATCCGAGCCTGCCTGCCCCTGCAGGTGCTCCTGAGCGGGGAGAATGCCGTTTCCTTGGGGGAAGCTGAGCCGTAATTGTCCTTCCCCGCCGCCCCTGCCGCTTAGGCTCCCAAGGGGCGTTGGGTCTGGGAAGAGCGAAGACCCTTCCCGCATTCTCCTGGCTCTTCCGGAGTCTGTCTCCTGTGTTTGTCCGGCCAAACACCGCCACGCCACGTGTGGGTTTTCCGCCCACCGTGGCTCCCCCCTTAACTCCTCCCCTACATTTCCAAGATCTTTGTACAGATGTTCCAGAAAAATACTTCCATCCCCAGTGGTGATAGGTGAACCCCGTCATCTGCAAAAAACTCTGGCGATTTTAGGTTAATGAGCCCGTGTCTAATCTGCCCAAAACCCCTGCCCTTGCAAAATTTGGCCATCGCACAATTTAGTTTCCGCCTGGATCTTTCTATTGCGGCTTGGTTGTCAGCACCCCTCCAATCTTTTCTTGGAATGATTTCCGACCAGAGTATTTCTGTTTCCCCTAGCTGACCTGCCAGATTCTGCAAAGAGTACATCATTTCCCGCATGAGAGCCCCTCTCCCTAAACTTGTTAAATCGTTCCCACCCAAGTGAATGATCAAGATGTCGGGCTTCCCCCTATTGTCCAAAAGTTTGCGCACTTTGCCCTGTAACTGTGCCCATTTCATACCAGGTGCCCCGTGCCACCCAATCCTGAACTCGCCCGCTGTCAGTGCCTCTTGTTCTTTTGACCAACTGGCCCCTGCTCTGGACACAAAAGAGTGTCCCACCACCCATACATCTATCTTCTTCTTCCGGGCAGGTGCTATAGAGAGGGAGAAAGAAGAAGGCGTGTCACCCTTACATTTTCTCCGGCCTAATGTACCTCTGAAAGCAACCAGATTTCCATCTGCCTAACTGTTTGATTGTAGCTTCACTCATTCCCATTGCCGCTGCTGATGTCGCTGCCCCTATCCTGAATGAATGTGTGCCAAACACACCCTCCTTCTCCCCAATTTTTTCCAATGCCATTTCCATCACTCTCTTAAATTGAAAACGACTTAGAGAGGAGCCATCCTCGTGTATTAGGAAGGGAGCTCCTTTCTCAGATGGGGGCCTTATCTTGAGAAAATCGAACACGGCCCCGACTGGGCACACCGTGCTCCCTTTAATGGGTTGTAGCGCCACCGTACACCCCTTCCCTTCTGGATCTGTTTTAGATTTTTTCAGCCATAAAGCTAATCCGCCCTCAGAGGCCTGTACATCCTGCAACTGCAAATAATTTGAATCTTTTGCGCTCCTGTTCTCTGGGATCAGTTCGCTAACCCTAAACGCACCAAAGAAGGCTAACGAGAAGGCTGCCTTGAATAATGTTACCTCAAATTTCCCGTGGCAGATCAACCCTAGGATGGCCACCACCCTCTGTAATTTGACATAATCTATGGGGCGTCTTTCATCTCCTTTAGGTTTTGTTTGCCTGGCCCACCCTTTCATGGCCATACAAATATAATGCTCTTTGGTGGGGTCTGGCCTCCCTTCTAGCTTCGAGAAATGGGCGATGGCCGCCAGGTGATGTGCCATCCATGACCTGATTTTACCTGTTTGCCACCCCCAACCCACAAAAGCCCTCACGGGCATTTCCAGCGTGGTACTTCCCCGCTCCTCCTGTTTGAACCTTAGGTACCGCATCCAGCATGCCTGATATTTTGCGGTCGTGCCTGGAGCTAACGCCGTCTGAATCAGGGCACTTAGATCCCCCAAATCATGTCCCACCCCTTTGCATCGAACGGCGTCATCCCTTTTTCTGCTCACAGGCAACACTCTCGAAATTTCTCCCACTGCAAACGAGAGAGAGCATCAGCGGCTGTGTTATGTACCCCTGGGATGTGTCTAGCGCGCACTTCAATATTCCACTTCAGCATACACCTGTTGAGCTCTCTCAATAATCGTAACACTTTGGAGCCCCTGGCGGAACCGTGGTTAATTATCTGCACCACCCCTAGATTGTCTGGCCATAACATCACTTTGCTGTTTCTCAGCTGTTCCCCCCATAACTTGAATGCTACCACAATGGGAAACAGTTCCAACAGCGTGATGTCCTTGGTGACCCCCCGGTCATGCCATTCCGCCGGCCATGCCGCTCCACACCATTGGTCACCAAGAATAGCACCAAACCCTAAGGCCCCTGATGCGTCTGTGAACAATTTGCGCCTTTCCTTGCTGTTGCATAAGCTTCTCCACATGCAGACCCCGTACCATCACCGCCGCCGGTCTGGCCTCAAGCGTGTTAGTTGTTCCCTGGTTCCTGGGTGCCGGGGTAGGTGCAGGTGCCGGTACGGCTTCAACCTGTTGGGGACGTCCTTTCACCTTGTTGAGGCTTGTTTTCCCTTTCTTGTTGTTCGCTGCCTGTTCTCTGCTAGCTTTGGCTTTTTGCGTCATCACCCTTTTTCTTTTCCCAGTTGGCCCCATTTCTTCTCCCACTACTTCCTCCTCCTCCTGAATGAAGGCTTCTTCATCCTCCTGAAACATAAGCGGCGAACCCTCTCTCTCTGTGACACCCGTGTGGCTTCCTCCTGCTTGGCTGTTCAGGGCCTCCATCCAGCCGGTGCCGTGCTTGGCCATGACCAATTTGGCCATAGCCATGAATGTCTCCATGTCCATACTGTTTTGCTGCTTCCGCTGGCTTGTAGCTTGCGTATGCTCCTTCACCTTTCCCCCACTTTAGTGAGCACTTTCCGAGAGCGGGCCGGCTCCCTGGCGTGGGAAGCTTATGCGCCACTGCGATACTGCGTCGAGTGTTCGTGAGGGTTTCCGAGCCCCTTAGGCGTACTCCCTCGCTGCCGGGCCCCCCTCCCTTGACTTAGCGTTCTGGTCAAGCCAGCGCCCGCTCGCTTAGCTTTTAGCTCTTGCCGCTCACCAGCGGGTTCCTTCCAAGTTCGCCTGCCGCCGCTACCAGACCGTCGTGTTGCTCCGCCGGCTGCCGGTCCTGGCTTCCTGCTCCGCTGGCCTCTCCGCCAAGCAGCGATGATATTGCGCAGCTGGGCTCCGCGGAGACGCTCAATCGAGGGCTCCAGCCCCGCCTTTCAGCTGCGCCTCGCCGATACCCGATCAGCTGGGCTCCAAAACGTTGGGCGGAGACGCTCGATCGTGGGCTCCAGCCCCGCCTTTCAGCCGCGACTCGCCGCTACCCGATCAGCTGGGCTCCAAAATGCTGGGCGATCCTCCGAATCCAACTGCTGAGCGGTCCTCTGCTACCAAGAGCGGCGATCCAAAACGAAGAACCCTCCACTGCAGTCCCGTGAAAAGCGCACGGGTGTCCCTCAGCTGCACTTGTTTGTGTGCCCAAAGCGGGAACCCTGCTCTTTATGAAGGGGAAACCCCTCCCCTTTCCTTTGTTGCCCTTCGCGGGCTTTTCCTTGCCTTTGCCGCGCTTTGCCTTTCGCGGGCTTTTGCGGCTCTTGCCGCGCAATACTTTTTGCGGCTTTTGCCATTTTGCCGCCCTGCCCCAGCCACCCCCTACCCCTCGCAGAAGGGGGATGGAGGGGCTGGGGACCGAGAAGTACGCCGCCCGGGTTATCGGGGGTGCCTCCTCCATTCCACTGGGCTCCGTGTCGTCGGACCTGGCAGTCCCACCTGAAGCTGATCATGTGTGGATGTGTCTGCTGCTGCTTTTGTTTCACTACCAATTTAGGAGACATTTTGGAAATTCCTGAATTTGCCTATAACACCACCAGGGGGCGCGTAACGCCGCGTGAGCCCAGTGAGAGTTCAGCGAGAGTCCAGTCTCTCCCAGTCCCTTCTGAGGAGCTCCCAGGTGCAGAGGTTTAAGAGCTGAGTCCCTTAGGGGCTCTCTGTGGGCTCAGTGAGGGGATGGCAGCCCCTCCCACCTCGCCGACTTTGGTGTACTCTGGTCCTCGCACTCTGCAGAAACAACGTCTCTACGGAGGAGCACCGGATGAATGTAGCTGTGTGTTCAGAGCCACCGGAGAGGTGAGACATGTGATTGATCAAATAAACATTGCAATCAGTCCATTACAGCAACATGCATGCCCAATCTCTCATCACAGAAGCTTAGACATCACAGATGCCGAGTTGCTCGGGGCAGACCAAATCGAGCCTGAGCTTCCACTCGAAAAGAGGGGATCATCATCCGTCTGTAATGTTGACCCCAACTTGGATAACAAAGTATCCACAAATAGCAAGGACAATTTGCCGAGACATGTCTGCCCTCCCCCATTGATTGTGCTTCAAACCTCGCCAGCTAGCGCTGCTGAGCTGTGCAATGCGGAAGCTCAAACGCAATTGTTAGACCAATTTCCACAGCTATTGTGGACCCAGCCATCACCCACTATTCTAGATTCATGCGGTACAGTTGAAGGGGTGCCACCACCAAATGTCCTTAGTGGACCTGACCCCAGGTGTCAGCCTAGCTCATTGTCCCAAATTGCATCGAGGAAAAACACTGAGGTTGCAAAGTCTAATCTAATTATGACCATTGCCAACAGTGAACGAGAGAGCCCATTTGAGATTTCTCCCCTTAATTCCTATTTTGAAGATATAATATTCACAGCAATCTCACCCGTTGCCTGGGAAGGCAAGATGTCCACTCAGATGAGCGCAGTGGTACCACAACAACTCTTCCCGCATATCATTAATGAAAAATCGCTTGCCGAAGAGATCAAAGAGCATGATACCAATAATTCCAACTTAAAGCACAACATGGAAACATGGAAGTTGATGCCTCACTGGAGATCTGGCAATCTACCTGAGAAAACCTGCGACAAAGAATATAGCAAATCTTGCCAATTAGAGCTCGAGGAGCACAACTTGGTCAGAGAAGGCATCTCTCCTGACGGCAGTACCCCATGTAGTACTCCTGGTCGATCTCGCATTAAAGAATCAACCTGGGGGCGTGGCTTGAGGCGCCGACGATGCGGTCGCCTCGTTGAGAGCTCCGTGGGACGCCCGGGACTCTATGCCACCAAACGCCGTTAAAACAATAAATTCCGGCTGGAAAAATGCAGTGACCTGCAGCGGAATCCCCGGGGAGTCAGCAGCTGGACTTGCAGGCGAAACCAGAGTGCAGAAGCCTTGGTTTGTGGCCTGAGAGTTTCCCCGAGACGGGCCTGCCTTCCAAAATGGCGGCCCCCGCGGACCCTTGCTGAGGCCGCAGCTCGGCCGACCAGCTTGACACTACCAGCTGGTGGGCGCCGGGAGCCACGACGCCTTCCCCGATCCTACACTCCGGACCAACAGAGAGGTGCCAATCCCCTGAGGAATCGGCTTTCCTCCGCTCTGGCGGACTGCAGACCGCAGGACGCAGCGGGGGACCCCTGGACCCGCCGGTCTCATCTGCGACCCGTCCCTGCCCGATCCCGCCCTCCCCCACCAGCACCAACTGTCCTGGCATCGGATCGCACCTGGCGCTGCCTCCTCTGCGGCCTCGCGGATCGAGGCTCGGAGACGGCAAGGAGCGGTGAGGAGCCCCAGGACTACATGAGGCAGGGCCAACAACATCCACACCAACCCTGACACAAACGCTGCCACGCAACACCAACACCCCCCATGGCCTGCCTCCTCCGGCCTTGGGACCCCGGGGACAACTACACAGCCCCGGCAGTGTCTGGAGCCGACCAACTTCTGGACAGGGACGACGCCGCACTGCCTTCCCAGCTACCGAACCAGCGATCCACGCCGACAGCTCAGGAGAGCTCCTGTGGCGCCCCCTCCTGCCCGACATAGCGCTCCCCTGGGACCCCCTCGCCTTGGACAGCTGGAGGGGCTCCTCCCCCATCGTTGCTCATCACCGAGGCGGTAAGGACACAGCTGCAGCACACCGACATCTTGCCTCCTAGCCTGCTGCCGACCAACGTTCCCCCCCAACAGCCTGGGGGCTTGAGCCGCCGCCCCCTCCTGCTAGGCCCCAGCCTGCCCAACATTGTGGCCCTCTGGGGTCCCTTCACCTTGACCTGCCTGAGGGGGCCCTCTCCCAACTCTGCTCAGCACGGGAGTGGCAGAGACATTGCTGCAGCTCACCCTCAACGCTCACCGCCACCAGGCTGGGAAACCTCATCTACTCACCTGACACAGGTGTCCTGGCGTCGTCGCAGTCTTCACACAGAGCCCGATCTGGACTCCAAAATCAGGGCTACAACAAGATTATTTGGCACTCAACAACCAAACAACATACAAAGCGCTGGCCCCTCTGAGCACTGCAACAAGCTACGACCTGCAGGATTTTAACCCCTGTTACCCTCTCGGGGGGTCCTCCACTGCCCCGGCCCCTGGGTGGAGGTGGAGAACCGCACCCCAGCACACATCCCACGGCCCGAAAATAGTCACTCTGGTACAGCCTCCGGAAGCCCCTGGAGCCCGCCAACAGTGCTCCATCAGCCGAGGCCTGCCCCTGGAACCCCCTCCCCAGCAGAGTCACAAGCGTCCAGCGGAGCCAGAGAGGGGTCCACACTTGGAGCTGCCCTCCCCTCCCCACGCCAGCCTTCGGATAACACGCACCCCAACAACTGGTGCCCCGGTGACCAAGATGACTAAGCAGAGGGGCCCCAAATCGGCGGACATTGCTAACTTGCTCAACCTGAAGGAGAAACCTAAGCAGCCGGATCCCCCACTAGCCCTACCTGCCTCACCCGCAAGGGCCCAAGGACAGTGGGCCACGAAAGATGATATACAAGGTCTCTTGGCTGACATCAAAATGGAATTCCGTAATTGCATGACCGAGGTCACAACCAGGATAGATAGCTTGGACAACCGCATGGAGGAGGTGGAACATAGGGTCGGGGACACGGAGGACCAGGTCCTGGAGCACTCAGCACAGATTGCGGAGCTGCAACAGAAAATCCAGTCCCTAGAGGAGAGCGCTGAATCTGTGCACCGCAAGCAAGAGGATCTGGAAAACAGGAGCCGCAGAAATAACATCAGAATTCGGGGGGTTCCCGCTTCGATCTCGGACCGGGCCCTCCCGGAATACATCGGAGTCCTCTTCTAGACTCTTCTCCCGGACTGCGAAAAATCGCTGCTCTTACTTGACTGCACTCATAGACTGCGAAGCCGCAGGAACACTCCAGATACGAGCAGTCCGGAAGTAATCACCAGAGTGCATTTTTTCTCGAGCAAACAGCAGATCATGGCAGCAAGCCGCTCGCAAGGCGGCTTGACATACCAGGGGACTCCAATACAGTTGTTTCAGGACCTGGCCGCTCCTACGGTCCAACGGCGGAAAGCCCTTCGCCCCCTAACGACCTTCCTGCAGGAGCGGGGAATCAAATACAGCTGGCTGTACCCGGCCTCGCTTCAGTTTACGCTTGAGGGCCAAACGAGGATAATCCACACCCTCGGGGAGGCAAGCAGCATCATGGGATGCAGGCCCTCGACACCCGAGGAGGACTCATCTACCTCCCCGACAGACAAACCATGTAGCTCAACACCAAAACCCCAGCATAACCGCTGGAGGAGGGTTCCAAAAGGAGGGAGCACTTCCGCTGCACACGATAAGTAATTAACCCTCAGCACTCCATGCCGGAGCCTGCACTCTTGGCACCCGGGCGTCCCACGCAATGCCCCCAGCCGAGTGGATGGACAGTCACTCCGGCCCGAGACCCGTTGGGGTCAATTTGGTTGAATTTTACTTTTTTGGTTTCTTTAGTTGGGCAGGGCCTTTCCCCAGCCCCCTTGATTGCCAGGGCCCGGTTGGCCCCGAGTTCAACACAGTTATAATTCGGTTGCAGCAGAACCAAGCAGTCATCGGTCCCTCCTGGGACCCACCGGGACTCAGGACTATCCACCTCCGTTCTGGACCATAGCAGCGGCCCACTGACCTCCCCCCAGAGCAGACCAAACTCCGCTACATCTCACTAAATGTCGGAGGCCTGAATTCTCCTACAAAACGCAAGTCCATCCTCCGACGGTTGCGAGACCTCCAGGCCACGGTTGGATTTCTTCAGGAGACCCGTCTCCTAGCGGAAGACTTCACCAGGCTCCGCTCCTGTGCATACCCAACACAATTTCTGGCCTCTGGCCCCCACAAGAGAGGCAGCACAGCGATTCTGTTAGCAAAAGGCACCCCGTTTAAGGAGAAGGAGACCCTACGCAGCCCTGATGGCAGATTTGTAGTGGTTAAAGGGGAACTGTACGGACAGCTTCACACGCTGATTGCGGTCTATGCGCCAAACGAGGGCCAAGCAACCTTCTACGCTATCCTGGAGTCCGCTCTCATCCCCTTCCTTGAGGGCCAGGAGGTCATAGGAGGGTCCTGCACCCGGACACCGTGGACTATTCCTTCTTCTCGCATGTCCACCGTTCCTCATCCAGAATAGACCTTATTCTGGCCAGCCCGCAGCTCCTGCAGTATATGGATGAGGTGGAGATCGGCACAAGGGTACTGTCAGACCATGCTCCAGTTCTCCTCACCACAAGGATCTTCGACCTGGATCCACCGCAGCAGCGAAGATGGTCCCTATATGAGCCTATGCTACATGATTTGGCGGTACGTGACTCCATCGCCAAGGCGATTAGCAACTACTTCAGGGAGAACCCCCCCGATCTTACCTCCACAGCGACAAGATGGGAATCCATGAAGGCTGTAATCAGAGGGGAACTGATAGCCCAAGCAGCCGCATATACTAGGAGGCGCACCAGGAATAGGAGCCAACTGGAGGAGGACATGAGAGAGGCGGATACGGCCCTGAAGCGGAAATGGTCACCTAAAGCGGCTAAAATGGTCAGACTAGCTCGCACAAAGCTGGAAGCACACTATGCAGAGGACACAGCCCAGTCCCTGCTTTGGACCAAGCAGAGCTACTATGCGCACGGCAACAAAGCCAATAAATATCTGGTCAGCAAACTAGCCAAAACCCGCCGGCGGAACCACTTTACCGCACTGCGGGAACCGACAGGCAGAACCTTGTACGGAGAAGGAGCGAAATTGCGGGTAGCGACGGCCCATCTCACCGACACCCTAACTTCAGCCCCACGCCCACAGTCACTCCAGGAACAATACATAGCGGACGCCCGACTCCCACACATCTCACAGGCGAACAGAGTTGCCCTGGAAGCTCCAATCACACCCGAAGAGGTAGAGGAAGTACTCAAAAACCTAAAGCCCAGGGCCCCCGGCCCTGACGGCTTCCCGCCAAGATTTTACAAACTCTTCCGCCACATGCTGCTACAGCCAATGACAGAACTATTTAACTCCTTTCGGGACTCGGACACTATTACGCCAACTATGCAAGAATCTACCATGATCCTGGTGTTGAAACCCGGCGAAGACCCAAAGGAGTGCTCCTCGTACAGACTAATATCGCTGCTTAATGTGGACACTAATGCATACTCCAGGGTGCTGGCGAAAAGTCTGGCACAAATCTTTCCAACTTTCATAGACCAGGACCAAGCGGGGTTCATCAGGGGGAGAAGCACCATGGTCAATATCCGTCGAGCGCTCAACCTCATTGAGATCACGACCCAGGAGCAACGGGGGCTGGCGGTCCTGACTCTGGATGCCACCAAAGCTTTTGACAGGGTGGACTGGAACTTCATGCGCCTTACCATGGAGGCATTCCGGTTTGGCCCGATATTCCAGAGAATGGTGCTAACAAACTACAAGACCCCGAGAACTATACTCCGCCTGAACCAAAAGTCCTCAACCTCAATCCGGCTCTCTTGTGGGACAAGACAGGGCTGCCCGCTCTCACCGCTGATCTTTGCTTTGGTTATGGAACCGTTCGCCCAAAGGACCTGTGCCAACGAGAGCATCACTGGGCTAGAAGTAAACGGTGAACAATTCAAAATCTCCCTCTACGACGACGATGTGATGTTCTCTCTCACCAACTGCCAGTCCGCTCTGCCCGCTACCTTGGAGGAGCTGAGGGCCTTCGAGGGAATTGCCGGTTTCCAAGTGAACTACTCCAAATCAGAGGCCCTGGGAGTCAATCTGAGCGCTCCCCTCATGGCCGGCCTCCAGGCGCTCTGTCCACTTGCATGGAGCTCCTCCTCAACAACCTACCTGGGTGTTCGCCTCACAGCCAATCCGAAACAACTATTCGCTGCTAACTTCCCCCCCACTTTTCAAGGAACTGGAGGAGGACCTCCAACGTTGGGACAGTCAAGAGATATCTCTATTGGGTCGGGTCACAGCGTGCAAAATGAATCTCCTCACTAGGCTGTTGTACCTGTGCTCCGCTCTCCCGATCCTCCTCCCCCAAAACAGGCCCTGGAACGCCTACAGAAGAAACTAGGGAAATTTGTATGGAGGGGACACAGAGCTAGGATACCCATGAGGGTCATGACCGGTGCCGCCAAATGGATTGGCTTTGGGCTCCCCAACCTGATGAACTATTTCCTGGTGGCCCAACTGGCAAGCGCTGGAGCCTGGGTAAATCCGGAGGCCTCCCCGAAATGGTCCCACATTGAACAAGCCAGATGCCAGCCGCAGTTACACTCTCTGCTGCATATCCCTGGGTCCCCCCAGAGCCGAGAACCCCAGATACTATCGTCAACCAAGTCGACCCTGGAAGCATGGGCATGGGCCCGACGGAGGAGAAAGGTCCCCAGGGGCTTGAGCCCTCTATCCCCGGTCATATGGAATCCCACCTTCAGACCGAGTATGGAGGCATCCCGATTCAACCGATGGACTAAAAGAGGCCTCCAAACCCTCTCTCAACTCTACGCAGCTACCACTCCACTCAGCTTTGAGGAATGCAAAGCTCGCTTTCAGCTAACGGAAGGAGAGCGATTTACATACATCCAACTCCGTCGCTGGATATCACAGCCAGCGGTTCGCCGGGGAGCTACCCCCTTGAACAGGCATCAACGGAAAACACAGGTCGAGGCCAGATCTCCACTGTACCGCCTCCTCCAGCAGGACATGCTGCAGACCAGACCACCGTACATGTCCAAATGGGAAGCAGACTTGGGGCATCCCGTGGAGGACCAAACATGGGTGGAGATATGTTCCAGGATCAACTCAACATCCAGATGCGTCACAAAAAAGGAGTGCGCCTTGAAGCTCCTCCACCGCTGGTACTACTCCCCGGTCCGCCTGCACCACTGCAACGCTGAAGTCGACCCGGGCTGCTGGAGACGCTACGGCGAGCAGGGATCCTTCTTCCACATGTGGTGGCAATGCCCGACAGTCCAAGCCTTTTGGAGGGAGGTCCTGCGGGTCGTGGAAGAAATCACTCAGCGTAAACTGCCGATGAACCCGGAGGTGGTCCTCCTGGGGGTGGCAAGCCCGGACTGCTATCCGAAAACAGGCCGATCCGCCAAACTGTTGACTCATCTACTGCTGGTGGCAAAGATCACAGTGGCTCAGAAGTGGAAGACACAGGAGGGCCCGCTGCTAGCCCTCTGGTGGTTAAAGGTCTGGGAGATCCTGGTGGCGGAGAAGGTCACGGCAGCAAAGGAGGGGGCACTCCACCGTTTCACTGACTGCTGGGCCCCAGTACTGGACTACCACTCCAAATTCCCGGCGCTAACATTCCAACCCCGCTTGGTGGCACATTATCTGGGTCCCCTAAGCCCTGATGGGTCGCCAACCCACCAGAGCGCCGCAGACTAAAGGGATGGGGGAGATGGGGTGTTGGGAGGTGCAGGAGAATGCACGGCAGACATTCAATGGTAAAGGGACTCGGAATAACCTTGTAATGCATGATTAACACTGTAACCGTGAAAAAATAAAGTTGTTAAAAAAAGAATCAACCTGTGCCAGCCGTGGACATCAGTAAGACAAATAAATACACCATATTCTTTAAGGTCCAATACTCAGTCAAGTAATTTGCAGGAAGAGGCCCCTGTGAGTCCCTCCTATAATCCAGTGCCTTCAAATGATTAATCTAACTACGCTAATTCATTTGCTTCAAGGAGGCCATGTAATCAAGAAGAATTAAACAAACAGAAATCACAACTATCAACAGCCGTCGGGACACAAATATAAAATAACGTCATGGCAGAGCTAACTATTTCAATGGCGCCATTTACAAAACTCTGAGTCCATGAATGAAAACATTAAAGACAATGCAACATTATTGGCTATGATGCGTTCCAAACTTTGGTACTTGGAATCGTTTAGTTCCAAGGTTCAACAAGACTTGATAATGAGGCCAAAACCTCTGCCTTGTGGCAAGCCCGCCTATGTGACCTAGCTAGCGGAGACCAATCGGTGAAGACCTTAATGATGTTGCAATGCTTGATTCCATTAAATGGATGAGAACAGCTTTATCTGAGTGATCAATGGATTGCCGAGTAGAAGATAGAGATGGTGTGGCCTGTGCTTACTCTCATCAAGAGAAACCAGCAGGTAATCACAATAAACAGTGATCAAATGACGCTAATATTGCCAATCTGAGACCCGAGCCACCAATCACAAATTAAATCAATTTGAAGCCATTAAAGATCAGGAGTGGTGTTGTGAACAACTGCCGCGAGTCAGTAACCTCTGGAATCAGGAGAGACTTATCAAACACACTAAATTGTGCTCCAAGCTTAGGTCATACGCAATATAACTGCGACGCCCAACAGAGTGACAAAGTGAGTACGGGTAATACCACCTTTGTGATAGATGAGCAGCTTAGGTGTGGATTGCCACAGGCTGAGGTCTTTGATATATTTAAGAAAAACAATAATTGTAATGTAATTGAGGTTGCAATTCAGGGAATAAATTCAGGCCGCGTAGACATGAAGAAGAAAACAAAGATCCTTAAAAATTGGCAAAAAAATAAATCAAATGGCTCACATGCTTTTTAAAAAAAAGTATCGACACCGCCACCTCAGATAACTGTAAACACAGCATCTAAGTCAAATATTAATGAAGGCGCACAACATTGGGCACAGAGCGTGCTAGAACAGTGGGCAACCGCTGCTCAAATAACCTCTCCAAGAAACCACAAACTAATGACTGTCGTCTATATAGATGAGCCCAGCAAGGAGGTGAAGCTAGAAACCCACAATCTAATAGATGACCTGTCATTATATCTTGAGGATGACTAGAGAAGCGATTCTCAAGAAAGAATGTTTGGCTCGTATGACAATGAAGAAAGTCAGACCAAGACACATGCACAGCAGAATGTTGCAACAATAAAACTGTACAAGACTGAAAATAGGGAGATACAACAATCGGATAGTGAGGCAGCATTTTTAACACTCTCGCAAAAATTATGCATTTACAAGACTAACAGATGACAGAAAAGGAACCAGCTCATATGATCTAAACCCTAAAGGGCCCCGCTGATGGTCAATTGTGACAGTTAATTCACAGCGTTGGCCTGGTACAACCTCAGCGAGGCTCAACAAGATAATTGAGAAGAATGAGCTGGAGAACATATTGACACCCAAAAATGAAGTCAAGTTAAATAGACAAAGTGTAATGCACCTTTTTCACTACGCCCCCACCCTGTGAACCGTCAGCTCAAATGACATCACGATTGTGGAATATGCTGAGGAGTCAAAAACCGACTGGGTGATTCTTCATGTGAAATCCGACATGATAAAAGAAACACTATTAAAAGCAAATTGTGCCCTTTGGCTTTGAGCTCCATGAGAATATTTCTGGTGGACAGACCAGGAACATCAATGATCTTAGATTTCAAAACAGCAAAGCAAAGAATCCATCATAAAACTTGGAGTAATTCCACTGTGTCTTCTACAATAGACTACATTTGGTCATTACAAAATATTCTGCATCTTATAGATCGCCTAGATATTGTGCCTCAAAAAAGCAGTAATCACCACCTCCTGCGGTTGGCTTGGAAGTGAAGAATGGAAGAGGCAAAAGTACACAAGCTAGAGACAATACAAGAAAATTAAGGAGGCAACCGCCTAAAAATAACTAAGGACGTTATTACATTGATAACTGCCAAATACGTCCAATTGTGTGAATTCAGCACTGCACTATCATACGCCCCCCTCCTTGTAAGCAATAAGGTGGTAAGAACAGGCTTAAAACAGCCTCTCCAGAAACCTAACCACCTTTATAGTAAAGTGGTGCTAGAAAAACACAAAGGTCTTTGAGCCGACCTAAAGAAACTAAAAAATAACTTAAAACCCCAAAAATGCCCTGTAAACATACTCAAACAATGGAAATAACGTTACAAGAATTGGCTGATTAGCTTTAAGATACAGCGAGATCAAGACCAAGGAGAAATAATGTTGAAAGCTATATGTAAGAGAAACAGCACAGATACCTGGACACTCATTAATCACATGACCTTAAACTAACACGGATGTTTGAGCAGTGTTGTATCAGAACAACAGTGGGTCAAGCATTACTTTGATGCATTTGCTGGCCTCAAAAACAGTGAACCTCTTTGCAACAATGACTCATCAACAAATTGGAGTTCCTTAAGTGCCAGGCTATTATGCAAGTCTAATGAAGTCCTTGGCACTTAAGGTTAATATAGCCAAGAAAGACATCGAAGAGGCAATAATAAAATTGAAACTTTCTCATGCAGCTGGCCCGAATGGATTAACTAACTCTATGCTAAAAGCTACCCCAAAACAATGGGCCAGGTTTTTAGCAGCCCTCTATAGTTCCGTTTCAGCTCTCGGCAAGCTACCAGAGTCTTGGACCTCAGCCATTATTGTTCTGATTTTTAAGAAAGGCCAAAGAGATGATCCAGCTAATTATCGACCAATAGCCTTGTTGGATGTGATTGGGAAACTTTTCGCATCCATCCAACCTATAGAAAAGGCTAACCAAATGGGTGATGACAGCTGAGCCTTTGAACCCCAGGCAGACAGGTTTCACTGAAGGTGTAGGCACTGAGCTTAATCTTTTCCTTTTGAATATTGCAAAATTGGAGTCGATAAAGAAGAAAAACAACTTATGTTTGGCTGTCATCGACTTGAGACAAGCCTTCGATAACATAAACAGATCTAAATTATGGGCAAAGCTACGAGCCTGGGATTGCCCCATCCATTTGGTAAAGGCTATTGAAGCCTTTCATACCAACACGACAATTCAGGTCAGGCTAAATCACAAAGGCTAATTGTCAAGAGTAATTTATATTGAAAGAGGAGTCAAACAAGGTTGCCCCTTGGCAGCAACCTTATTCAATCTATACCTGACAGATCCACCAAAAGCATTATCAAATAAATAAACATTTACCCTAAGATCAACAGTCATCTGATATCATCCATGATCTACGCTGATGACTAAGTCCTAACGGATCAATCTCAGATTGGACTACAGCAACTGCTAGATGCATTGCAAAACTATATGTCCAGCAATGACCTGGGTATAAATATTGGAAAATACAAAATAATTGCATTTGGTCATAATATGGGAAAAAAAGGAATGACCTTCAGGTGGAGAATAGCCATCCACTCTCTTAGTATCAAATTCAACAAATAAATAAACTAAAAAATGTGGCTAACTGAACTACTTTTACAAACAAAAGGTAGTGTCAACTCTGACTTATGGGGGTGAAGCCAGTTTTAACCTCTCATGGAATCATTGGAATGCCCTAGAGGGAACGTTCTGGGAGACAACCTTGAAATTGCCTAACAGTTTGCCAGTGGTTGCTATCAGAGTCGAACTAGATCTGCAATCTTTCCAATCCATCACTGTATGGAAAACATTATCAATGAAGAGGTGTCACGCATTCTACATGTCATGCTACCACCAGTACACATCATGACACTTTCAGTGCACATCATAAAACTACTAGTACGCAACTCACATGTGGTACTCATGGTTACGACTCCAGGCAGTGACGTTGGATCCGAGGTGCACGATGCCTCAATTGCAATCCATCAAAGAAGACTGCTTTGCTACAGCCACGGTATTTGTGGCGGCTTCGGCCGCATTATTGTTGGCAGTTGCCTTGGAGACTATGCAACATTCATACAACACGACTACACGATCACGGTAATGGTGTAAAGGAACGGCGGAAACTCCATTTGGCGCTTCTCAGCTGTTCTTACCCAGCTCACAGCGTTTTCTCAAGCACTTCAAACTTCTGATACCCCTGGATTTAGACCACGGTTTTGCTTCACGGATCCTCTTTTGGCAACTCCACGGCTACGCCGACTTCCTCTTGGCTCAGATCTCTCAAACTGCTATGACCACGGCAAGGCTCTACAGACTGTTTTTTGTATTAACATTTTGTTTTGGCGCACTTGATTTGCGTACTTAAACACTTTCTGACTTCAGTCTGTACTATTGGATTGCCTTTGGAATTCCCTTATTTGCTCCACGAACGCTTTCACTCAGACTATTTACCTGAGTTCCCACTGATTCCACGTCAAGTATCTTCCAGCACTAGGTGTTTCAATCGCTGAACCTTCTTTGACTTTCACCTTGCACCACCCTAGTGGGGGAGTAGTCAGGTATCCTGTCCACCCTCCTCTACTTACACATCTTCCCCAGCATACCAACTGGTAGGTGTCAGTTTCTGGGTTTTCTTGATTGGATTTGATGCACAAAGTGTAACGTGATTGTTCCACAAACTCCCTGTTTCCATTGCAGCTACCTGGGGACCCGGTGTATTGTTCCAGCCACCTGTGGTCTCAATAACTGGTTGGCTCATACTTATAAGTCTCTTAGACTGATACTTGGGGACCGAGGTACACATAGTCTATGCAAGAATCAGTTTTGACATGAGGAAAGTCTTGATGACTGACGCAGGCCATCCTTATTAAATTCTAAAGCCATCTGTAGATGGGAAGCAATCTGGCCTACTAGATAGGTTGAAACATAAATGCATGCAGCAACTGGACCACTTGGAGTCATCCCTGGATCTACCCCTACTGAGTAAAGGACAAATTAAGAAAACAGGACTGGATTAAGTTGCTTAACGAAAAAGAACAATATAAATCACTAAAGAAGCTGCTGCTCAAACCACGTGCTCTTAACACAGCAATGAAATATTTGCAAAAATTCCTGAGTCAATGTTATCGGAATCAGTTTCTGCACTTAAGACTGAATCTTGTCCAACAATCCCTTCCTGGGCAAGCTCCTGGAGAAACTTGCCATCTCCCAGCTTAATCTCCACACTGCATCTGTTGGCTGTCTTCATGACCATCAGTCTGGCTTCAGAGCTGCCATAAGCACGGAAACTGCTCTCCTGAACATCCATGAAGACCTGCTCTCCAACCTTGACTCTAACACCTTCTGCGCTCTCATCTTGCTTGATCTCTCTTCTGCCATCATGCTCAACCTTCTCCATGATTACCTGGGTATCACGGGTCACAGCTCTGGTGTGGCTGACTTCTTTCGTCTCTGACCGACCCTCGCAGGTCTAACTTGGGTCCTTCCTCTCCAATATCTTTTTCTCTACCTGTGGTGTCCCCCAGGGATCTAACCTCTCTCCCTGGCTGTTCAACCAATACCTGGCATTCCTTGCCCACCGCATCGCCACTCTCTGCCCCATCTTTCAGTGCTATGCGGATGATACCCAGCTCATTTTCAGGCTACCCTCAGCGTTCTCCTCTCCTTCCCTCATCTCTGACTCTCTGTACGCCATCCAGGAGTGGTGTGCCGCCAATGACCTCTGCCTTAATGCCATTAAGACCAAGATTCTGCTCATCGGCACACCCACTGTCTCATTCCCTGCAGCTCTCTGGCCGGCCTCTCTTGGTCCTCATTCTGCTCCCATCTGCAAGGTTAAAAACCTTGGGGTCATCTTCGACTCCACACTCTCGTTCTCTCCTCACATCTCTGACGTCTCTAAGTTGTCACACTACCAGCTGCACCTCCTCAGAGGTATTCTTCCTTTCCTCTCCTTCCCCCAGAAGCTCACTGTCTCCAGAGCCCTGGTTCTCTCTAGCCGGTCAAGTGGCACAGCGAGTAGAGCGCTCGCTTTGACATCCGTGCAGAGCCGCCAAACTCAGCGTTTCATCCTTCCGAGGTCGATAAATGAGCACCACACACCGTGGGTAATAATAAGCAGCGCTCAGATACCTGAGGGTTTGTAGCGCTATATAAATGCCAAATTATTATTATTATTATTATTATTATTATTATTATTATTATTATTATTATTATTATTATTATTATTATTATTAATTGTAACAGCCTCTTTCTAAATCTGCCTGCCTCTACTCTCGGCCCTCTGCAACTTATCCAGAACAGGACTACGAGACTTGTCCTTTGCCTTAAACCCAGGGACCGTATCTCTCCAGGACTGAAATCTCTGCACTGACTGCCAGTGGCTGTGAGGATTAAGTTCAAAACCCTCTGCATTGTCCACAAGGTCTTCTGGGGCATGGGGACGCAATACCTTGAACTCTCGCTTCCTAAATATCTTCCTTCTTGAGCTCTTCGCTCATCTGCCTCAAACTCCCTCAGGGTCAGTCACTTCTCCAAGCAACGAGTTGGTGGTAGATCTCTCTCTTCGGCAGTGGCCTCTGGAACAGCCTTCCTGCCTCCCTGAAACTTGAGGAGAACCATCTTCGATTCCGGAAGCACATCAAAACCTTCCTCTTTGCTTCTGCTTTCTCTCCCCTGCTCCCCTGCTGAATTCCTGACAGAAACTGCACTGGTTACCTGGCCACCCTTTCTAATCCCGGGCCCAGGCCCCGCCAGTTGCCCACCTGCAGTGCATCCCTGGCAACCCCTGCACCTGTGGACTGTTTCCTGTATCCCTACAGTCCCCCTACCAGCACTTATGTCTGCACTTACCTTGCATTTGCCACAAGCTGGCCGTTTTTATTATCTTATTTGTTCTACTATCCCATGTACCGTACTTTCCCCTCTCCCTTCCCCCTCGCACTTTTCCCTTTCCCCTTCCCATGCACTTGCGCAATTTGAATGACATCTGCCCTAGTAGGATCTTTGTCTGTTTTCCCTTTTTCCCCCTTCCTTGCCTCGTCTCTCCTTGAAACACTTGTGTATATGCACGTAATAAATGCCATATCATATCATAAAGCAACGCTTATACATGCAGAAACAATTTGAGATTAACAACACTGTTTGTCGATTTTGCAAAATGTCAGAAAATGTTGAGACGGTTAAACATCTTATAACGACCTGTCCTGCACTAACTTCTGAACGCTCATCTTTCATCTTGAGACATGCGAAGAAGGCAAATGCCCTGTCAGTAGATGAGTGGTGAGACCTGTTTGTAATGGGTGAAAAAACGACTTTGGTTTGTGCAGGAGTAAACCTTCTAGACAAAATACTAAACCAAACAAACATAAGCAACTAATGGAATAATACATTTAGTATCTAATTTACTCTCATCCACCATAAGACTATTCAAGGGGGAAAGGTAATGGAAATTATTTTTAACTTGGAAATATGTAAGACACTGTGTAAAATGTTTGTAATAAACTAAATCACAATTAAAAAAATATATTAAACTGAAATGATGAATGAATCTCCTCTCAAAGCAAGGATTGTGATTAAAAGTGAAGAAATAAAACCCTTGATAAAAGAATGACTCTATCCAGCAGGTTTATAAATAAAGTTATGAGCATCAACTAGGAAAAGAGTAATGGAAGCTTGGAGAATTCAAACAAACAGTTATAAATATGAAGCAGATCATCGAGGGATGGTGGCAGGAATGCAGCCAGCAGAAATTACATAGGATCAAGAGTACAGGAAATCTTGGCGGGGTTACAGAGAGACAAGAAAACACAAAGATGTAGTCTGCTCATGAAAAGGTTTTAATAGAAGGTTAGACAAGTCATGTAACCCATGCCTGAAAGTGAAACAGGTGAGAATTTACCCAGCAGTGGAAGATGTCAGATAGTCATAAGGAAACTTGCTGAGGAGGTGATCACAGCATTTTAAATGTAGTGAACAGTGAAATGAAGCTTTAATGAAAACGGAGGTGCAATAGTCAAAGAAAGCATGAGCAAGGTTTGGAGTCACTAAGAAACAGATGATATAATGTACCTTGGCATTGAATAACAAATAGACCTGATGGATTTAAGAATTAATTTCCATGAGAGATCAGGGACATTAAGTGACTGCAGTATTAGAACCTTCAATACCTACAACATCACAATTCTACAGCTCAGAGTGAGAGGGGCTCTGACTTGTTTTCATCTACTTCTTAAATCTAGTCAAGTGAATGCTCTCTGTTTTAAAGCGGGAGTACACCACCCAATTGTGAGCCCTTGGATTTTGACAAGAGGGCAGAACTGCTGAGGTCCCCAGCAGCCTTCCATTTCCTCTTCACCTTGAAGAGACAGCACACAAAGACAAAACAATGGGACAAAGGGGAAAGCAGTATCAGATTGAAGGGTCAAGTTTAAACATTGACATAACCTAAAAGGTGGGTGCTACAGGTTAACAGTCTGAAAGGTTAACCTGGCAATAAGGTTCAGAGCAGATTTCAATCATCTGAATAACTTTGATAAAGAGGCCATCGCTCTTGAAACTCTCCTAAACAATTCTAACTTCACTGTTTATAATGACTCACCAACCCATGTCAAAGGTAATATATTGAACTGAGTTGTGGCAAAGAACCTGGATATTCAGATTAATAGCATTCAACCATGTATCTGGCCTGATCCCTCCTCCATCATATTCCAGGTTCAATTCCAACATCCGACCTTGAACAAAACAAAAAAACACCGAAACAAACAGGTCTTAAGCCGTAACTATAAAAAAGTTACTGCCGAAGATATAAAAGAAACTCTAAACATGATAATGAACAATAACATGGATCGAGATACCCCTTTGACCTGGGTGGATTCTTTTTGCTCCTCTTTCCATCTAATGCTAGACTTGGTGGCCCCTCTCAAAAGTAAACTTGTTAGAGAGAACACCAGACACCAAAAAAGGTTCACCCAAGACTTAGGTACAATGAAAAGACTCAAAAGACAGGCAGAAACAAGATGGCTACCATTTCCTTCTGAGGCCTCAAAATACAGTTGGAATACCCTATATAAATATTACAAAACAACCATCTGCAATGCAAAGAAAAATGTTTCCAACAGACAAATAGAGAATTCCAAAAACAATGCTAAGAAGGTTTTTCAAATTGCTATATCTCTGGAAAAAGCTGGCACTTCTTCCATACCGGTGACACAAACAGATCAAGACTGCCCTAATGTACAACTGGTTTTTGCAGCTAAAATAGAAAAAAAACAGGACAAGATCAAACAAGAACTAGACAAAAATTGGACTAGGCCAAAGGGAGCCACTGAATTGTTTCAGTTTTTCCTCCATCTCCATCTGGGACCGTTTGAATATACTATCATCCATGCGCCTCTCATAATGTCCAGAAAATGTGGTGCCCACAAATCTTATTCTTCAGCACAGGGATCTGTTCTCTCCATTTCATGTTAGTTTAGTGAACTCCTCTTTCTCCCATAATCAATTTCCGAACTCACTAAACAAAGTCACTGTCACTACTTTGATCAAGAAGCTTGGTCTTGATCCTAAATACCCAAACAATCTGCGCCCAATCACAAACTGCAATTTTCTTCTGAACATTCTCAACAAATGTGCTACTTTACAGTTCCAATCTTTTTTTGAACCTCATGACATCTTACACACCAGACAGTCAAGCTTCTGTCCATGTTATAGCACCAAGACAGCCCTCTTGGACCTCCAGACGCACATGCTTAAAATCATAGTCAAAGGGAGAACCGGCCTGCTCATCCTTTTAAACTTTTCGGCTGCATTCGATCTCCTGGATCACTACGGCCTGCTATATATTCTTGGCGTATTGGACAATGTAGCACCAATGCAGTTGATTGGGTGGAGTCCTTTTCTCTCTCACAGGTATTCGAGGGTCTGTTGGATGGAAACCACTTCACCCGCTTCTCCAATAACTTGTGGAGTGCCTCAGGGAGGTTGCATTTCTTCCCCACTTTTCAACTTGTATATCAGACCACTATGTGACCTTCTGGATGATCCTAATGTGTGTTTTTCTAAATGCACTGACGACACACAGCTAGCTATTGTAACGCTCACCTGATTCCCGTAGAGGCGCCGGTCTTGACTGGGCGTATACCGTATCTGCAAAGGTGATGTGTAACACACGGCTGGCTCTTTGGGCTGGACCTCTGTGCACTGTATGTCTGACTTGAAGGGTAAGATGTCTGCAGATAGAAAATATGGGATTAAGGAACTGGGTTATTGAATGTCTCTCTCTTCTTCCCTTTCTCTTCTCCTGTAGAACCCCAAAGGTTAACGCTCTCACCTTAGGTAAAGGAACGCCGTGCTCTCCATCTGCCTCGGGGCAGGGTGCTGTAACCAGTTTCTTCACTGGATAAGGGGAGCAGGCCTCTTGACTTCAGAGGACTGCTGTCCGTCGTTTACTGCACGAACGGTAAGTTTCGAGTAATTCTAATGTCTTTAAAGTCTTTAGTAATGATGTTTCTTGTTTTGCAGGGTTCCGGCGATGGCGGATGACGGGCTGAAGTGAGTTGAAGATGGAGCCCGTGTGATGAATAGAAGCGCCTGGAAGCACGTAAGTAAGCGCTTGTTGCCTGCTTCACGATGCGCTCTAACTGTCTTTTTATTTTGCAGGTACAAGTTCGGAGCGGCTGCAGGGTGCCGGAATACCCACTGGGTTAGATGTGGAAAGGAGTAATGGCACGTGAGTATTAAAGTTCCCCAATGTCTTTAAACGCACCTTGTTTTGTCTTTCAGATGCGGGATGCAGCGCCGAAGGCCTCCGGAGCGTGCGAAGAGTTGGTAAGCTTTTGTCTTTCAGATGCCGGAATGCAGTGTGAAGACCTCCGGAGCGCACGAAGAGTAGGTAAGCCTTTGTCTTTCAGATGCCGGAATGCAGCGCAAGGCGTTGGTGACAGCCGATGGACCAGGTAAGTGAAGAGCTGTCACTGAAGACCGTAATGCTAACCTGTTCTTTCTTGTCTTTATAGGTGTTGCTGAAGACTGGATTCAGGATGGTAAGCCTTTTTCCTTAGGCCCAGGATCAGATGCAGAAGACACGATGAGCGTTCTGCTGCAGAGGATGCAGAATAACGCAAAGCAAGATTCATCCATCGGGTGTGGTTTAAATAGCCTCCTGTAGTGCTTAGGTGTCTCCTTCCACAGCCACGCCTAGGTAAGAAAAGAGTTCCTGCTTTCCAGAAGAGTTCCAGTGTTCTGAATCTAGGGAGTGGCTCCTGCCCCACCCAACAGGAAAAGTAGTTCCAAACAGAAGAGGATCAGAGGCTCAACTGGCAGGCAAGTAAGCAGCATGGTCTGCTGCAGGTAAGTCCACCCAAGCATTATGAGCCCGGCGCTTCCAGCGCTGGGACTGGGCATATTTATGAGCCTGGTGCCACTGGCGCCAGGACTGGGTCCAAAAGGTCCCAATTGGGACTGGTTGGCACTCGGAACCTGGGTTATGGATCTGCTTCTAAGGGAGTTGGGAAAACCCTGACCTTTTGGAAGCAGAGATCATGACAGTACCCCCCCTCAAGGCCCCTCCCAAACCGGGCTTCTCCGGGGGTTTTGGCTTGTCAGGAAATGTTCGGTGAAATCTTTTGATTAGGCGAGGAGCGTGGACATATTCAGCAGGTTCCCAGGATCTCTCTTGGGGGCCGTAGCCTTTCCAGTCAATTAGGTAAAATAGTTTAGATTTGGAGATCTTGGAGTCCAGAATGCTTTTGACTTCAAACTCGAGTTCTCCATCAACTAGGATAGGTTTTGGAGATTTAGTTAGTCGGGTTTGAGGTTGCACGGGTTTTAATAGAGAGACGTGGAAGACCGGATGTATCTTCATGTGCGAGGGCAAGTCCAACTTGACCGCTACTGGGTTTACTATGGTAGTGATGGAATAGGGACCAAGGTATCTTGGGTTGAATGTGCGTGGCCCTTTTAGAGGTAGATATTTGGTGGATAACCAGACTTGATCCCCTACTTGATATTGAGGGGCTTCCTTCCGATGTTGATCTGCTCCTTTCTTGTATTGTTCTTTAGCCCTTTGAAGGTGAGAAACAGCTTCCTTAAAGGCTTGGGTGATTGTAGAATGCAGGTAGTCTACTGCTGGTGTTTCAAGATCTTGGAGGGGATCCAACTCCGAGGTTCGAGGGTGACTGCCGTACAAAAGAAAAAACGGGGTTTTCCCAGTTCCCGAATGGACAGAGTTATTGTAGGCATATTCGCCTATCCAAAGGATGTCTTTCCAAGTTTTTTCAGTTTGTTGCAGCATGCAGCGTAAATACTGTTCCAGAGTTTGATTGGTCCTCTCGGTTTGTCCGTCGGTCCGAGGGTGGTGACTGGTCGATAGTCTCACATCAATTTGAGCCGACCGACAGCAACTTCGCCAAAAATGAGAAATAAATTGACTACATCGATCCGAAATTAGAACCGAAGGAAAACCGTGCAGTCGGACGATGTTTTCGAGAAATTCTCGGGCCAGAGTTGCTGCTGTTGGCAAGCCTTTGAGCGGAGTGAAATGCGCCATCTTGGAGAATAAGTCCACGATTACTAGAATCGTATTGTATCCGGAGCATGGAGGTAGATCGGTGATGAAGTCCATAGAAAGCGTATGCCAAGGGCGAGGTGGGATGTCAATAGGGCGTAAGAGGCCTGCTGGTCTTTCCTTTTGACTCTTGTTTTGGGCGCATACTCCACAGGACATTATAAAGTCTCTGATATCTTTTTTCCAAGACGGCCACCAGAAGTAGCGCTTGATCTTTTCTGAGGTCTTGGCCATACCGGGATGTCCTTCCATTAAAGAATCGTGATAACAAGAGATTACTTTTTTCTGTAAATCTGTGCTGGGTAGGTATAATCGTTCTTGGAAATACAATAAGTTGTCCTTTACTGCAAAGTCCTTTCCCTGCAGATGCCAATTCTGTATGTCTGCTGGAGTTACAAGTTGCCTGGCCTTATCCTTAACTTCCTCTATGGATTCTGTGGCGATTACACCCAGAATTCTTTGTTCGGGAATGATTGGTACAGGTTTAGGGTTGATCAAGTGTTCTTCCACTCCCATCCGAGAAAGGGCATCAGCTTTACCGTTCTTTGTACCAGGTCGATAGGTAATTATGAAGTCAAACTCGGCAAAGAATAATGCCCAACGGAGTTGTCTAGAGGATTGGGCTTTTGCGGTTTTCAAATATTGCAGGTTTCGGTGATCCGTAATCACAGTAACGGTGTGTCGGGCCCCCAGCAGATAATGCCGCCAAGCCTTAAAGGCAGACTTGATAGCCAGAAGTTCCTTGTCAGTAATCGTGTAATTGATTTCAGGAGGCGAGAATTTGCGGGACCAAAATGCCACGGGATGCAACTGATTGGTTACCGGGTCCTTTTGTGATAGAACTGCCTCCATGGCAAGGCTTGAAGCATCAGTTTCCACAATGTAGGGGAGTTCGGGGCGAGGGTGTTTTAAGATTGGTGCAGAGATAAATTTAGTCTTCAAATCCTGGAAAGCTTGTTCCGCCTCGGTAGACCATTCAAAACGTTTGTTTTTCTTTAACAAGGCAGTGATGGGCTGGACTATACGAGAGAATTCGGTGATAAAACTGCGGTAAAAGTTAGCGAAGCCTAACATGCTTTGCACACCTTTTACGGAGGATGGTGATGGCCATTTGAGAACTGCATCGACCTTCTTTGAATCCATACGCACTCCGCCAGGTGATAATATGAATCCCAAGAATTCAACTTCAGTCACGTTGAAAACACATTTTTCCAACTTAGCGAAAAGTTTGTGTTGCCGCAATCTTTCGAGGACCATTTTCACGTGTTTCCGATGTTCAGATTCCGATGAAGAATAAACGAGGATGTCGTCAATGTAAACAACAACACACACATCTATGAGCTCTCTGAGGACATTGTTCATAAAATATTGAAAGGCGGCCGGGGCATTGCAAATACCGAAGGGCATGACCTGATATTCAAATAGTCCATACTTGGTGCGGAAGGCCGTCTTCCATTCATCACCCTCTTTTACTCGTACCAAGTGGTAAGCTCCTCTAAGATCCAGCTTTGTATATATGCATGCTTTTCTGACTTGGTCCAGGAGTTCAGGGATCAAAGGTAACGGATATCTATTCTTAACGGTGATCTGATTCAGGGAGCGATAATCTATACAAGTTCTAAGGTCTCCTTCGTTTTTTGGAACGAAGAACAAAGCTGAAGAGGCAGGGGACTTGGAAGGACGAATAAACCCATTTGCCAGGTATTGATCCAGGTATTGTCGAAGGTGAAGGTTCTCAGGCTCGGTGAGGGCATAAATTCTACTACAAGGAGGAGTAGATCCAGGTATCAGGTCTATCTGGCAGTCATAAGACCTATGAGGAGGTAGAGAGTTAGCCTGATCCTTCCGGAAAACATCTTGGTATTCTAGGTATTCGGGAGGTAACTGGGGAGTCTCTGAAGAAATTGCTGCCAGTGCAACACCAGGTGGAGGGTGACAAGTAGAGACACATTCTGGAAACTGGACCGTTCTTGCTCGCCAATCGATCAGAGGATTGTGTTTCTCTAACCAAGGTATTCCTAGAATAATTTGAAACTGAGGGGCCTTGATCACATCGAACACGATCTTCTCATGGTGTCCATCTTGACTTACTAGCGTCACCTCTTGAGTGGTATGCGTTACTGGCCCGGAGGCTATCTCCATACCATCCACTGTAGTAATGACGTCCTTTACAGCCTTGGGACAAAGAGTTAGATTCATCCTCAAAACCATTTCATGATCCACATAATTGCCGATGGCACCGCTGTCGACGTAAGCTTCAATTGCATGTAATCGATCCGGATTATCAGGGCTAATGAGGACCATAGGTATCACGAAATGCGAGGTCACGGAACTGGTTTTCACGCTCGGCAAGAGGACCTCTATTCTTGTCGGGCGAGGTCGTTTCCCTGCTCAGAGTTTGTAACTTTGGTAACTGCAGCTCCTACTGCCTTCTTGGCAGGTTTCACCGGACAGTCTCGAAGAAAGTGCCCTGAGTTTCCGCAATAGAGGCATAATTGCAACTGTTTTCTCCTTTCCCGCTCCTTTTGTGTTAGAGGACCTTTCAGACCCCCTATTTGCATGGGTTCCCCGGGGTCTACTCCTTTGGAAGGAGTTGGCGGTTTGGAAAATACTCGAGCATCAAACTTGGAACGATCGGCCTTCCTGTTCTGCAGTCTGTGATCTATTTGAACGACTAAGTCTATATAGTCTGAACAATCTTTTGGGGGATTCACTACTTGGGCTAACACATCTTTGAGCTCTCCACGTAGACCTCTATAAAACAGCGTAATCCTTTTGTCCTCAGGCCATTGAGTTTCCACTATCAGTCTGTTGAAAGACGCAATATAAGCCAAAAGGTCTTGATTACCTTGTCGCAACGAAAGAAGCTCATTGTCCAAGGCCTGCCCCTGTGAATGTCTTGTGAACAGTTTTTCCATACTGAGCTGAAAAGCTTGAAAATCATGGAGGACCGGATCATCTTGATTTACTAGAGGGATCGACCAGTCTGCCGCATTGCCACTAAGGTACGAAAGCACGAAAGCTACTTTAGCTTGATCAGTTGGAAAGGCTGCTGGCCGGCATAAGAAATGCAACCGGCACTGATTGATAAATACTGCAAGCCTCTTTGGGTCACCAGAAAATCGTTCGGGCGGAGCCAGAGGTACATTCCCAGGTAGGTTGATCTGCACTGGATTCATAGAGGATGTAGAAGGAAGATTTCCCCCAGATGCGGGTAACGGGGTCTGTCCGGCTTGTGACTGTAGCAATTGTCTAGCGAGATCATCTGTTCGCTCCTTGGAAACAATCAGTTCCCTTCTTAGAGCGTTTGTTTCCTGACGGGCTGCATGCACTTCTGCCCTTAGTTCCCCAAGTAACTGGGCTAGCTGGTCTGTATCCAAGGTTTCCATAGCGCCTGGACGGGAGTTTTGTGGTAGGCTTTGCGTTCTGTAACGCTCACCTGATTCCCATAGAGGCGCCGGTCTTGACTGGGCGTATACCGTATCTGCAAAGGTGATGTGTAACACACGGCTGGCTCTTTGGGCTGGACCTCTGTGCACTGTATGTCTGACTTGAAGGGTAAGATGTCTGCAGATAGAAAATATGGGATTAAGGAACTGGGTTATTGAATGTCTCTCTCTTCTTCCCTTTCTCTTCTCCTGTAGAACCCCAAAGGTTAACGCTCTCACCTTAGGTAAAGGAACGCCGTGCTCTCCATCTGCCTCGGGGCAGGGTGCTGTAACCAGTTTCTTCACTGGATAAGGGGAGCAGGCCTCTTGACTTCAGAGGACTGCTGTCCGTCGTTTACTGCACGAACGGTAAGTTTCGAGTAATTCTAATGTCTTTAAAGTCTTTAGTAATGATGTTTCTTGTTTTGCAGGGTTCCGGCGATGGCGGATGACGGGCTGAAGTGAGTTGAAGATGGAGCCCGTGTGATGAATAGAAGCGCCTGGAAGCACGTAAGTAAGCGCTTGTTGCCTGCTTCACGATGCGCTCTAACTGTCTTTTTATTTTGCAGGTACAAGTTCGGAGCGGCTGCAGGGTGCCGGAATACCCACTGGGTTAGATGTGGAAAGGAGTAATGGCACGTGAGTATTAAAGTTCCCCAATGTCTTTAAACGCACCTTGTTTTGTCTTTCAGATGCGGGATGCAGCGCCGAAGGCCTCCGGAGCGTGCGAAGAGTTGGTAAGCTTTTGTCTTTCAGATGCCGGAATGCAGTGTGAAGACCTCCGGAGCGCACGAAGAGTAGGTAAGCCTTTGTCTTTCAGATGCCGGAATGCAGCGCGAGGCGTTGGTGACAGCCGATGGACCAGGTAAGTGAAGAGCTGTCACTGAAGACCGTAATGCTAACCTGTTCTTTCTTGTCTTTATAGGTGTTGCTGAAGACTGGATTCAGGATGGTAAGCCTTTTTCCTTAGGCCCAGGATCAGATGCAGAAGACACGATGAGCGTTCTGCTGCAGAGGATGCAGAATAACGCAAAGCAAGATTCATCCATCGGGTGTGGTTTAAATAGCCTCCTGTAGTGCTTAGAGGTCTCCTTCCACAGCCACGCCTAGGTAAGAAAAGAGTTCCTGCTTTCCAGAAGAGTTCCAGTGTTCTGAATCTAGGGAGTGGCTCCTGCCCCACCCAACAGGAAAAGTAGTTCCAAACAGAAGAGGATCAGAGGCTCAACTGGCAGGCAAGTAAGCAGCATGGTCTGCTGCAGGTAAGTCCACCCAAGCATTATGAGCCCGGCGCTTCCAGCGCTGGGACTGGGCATATTTATGAGCCTGGTGCCACTGGCGCCAGGACTGGGTCCAAAAGGTCCCAATTGGGACTGGTTGGCACTCGGAACCTGGGTTATGGATCTGCTTCCAAGGGAGTTGGGAAAACCCTGACCTTTTGGAAGCAGAGATCATGACAGCTATTGGACTATCAGGGGACCACACATGCAATTCTCTCTCCTTCAAATCTTCAAACACATTGAGACCTGGTTGAACCATCATTGGGTGTGCCTGAATGGTAATAAGACTAAACTGATGATCTTTGGCACCCCTCATGCACGTCTAAGCTTAGACAAAATACCAGACAGTTCCATTGAAAGATTCCAACATCCATGTGTCTGCTAAAGTTAAAACTCTAGGTGTTCACCTCAACTGTGCACTGGATGCATACTCCCACACCAATCAAACATTTAATAACTGCAATTACTTAACATTTTTCGCTCATTCCTATCCGACCATAACTGTACCTCTGTTGCACGGGCAACAATTCTTTCTAGGCTGGACTACGGAATGCCTTACTCATTGGAACATTCAAAAAGAATATAAAAGCACTCCAAGTAATTTGGAACGATGCAGTAAGGATCCTTAAGCGAAAATCCAAAAATGACCACATCTCACATAGTCGGCAAGATCTCCACTGGCTACCCATTGCTGCTCGAATGAAATTCAAGGCAGCCATACTTGTGCATAAATCTCTATTTGGAAACTCACCTTGTTACATAAAAGATCTTGTGACACGATACAAGTCTGCCAGAACTTTGTGTTCCTCAGCTCTAGCCAAGTTTAAGATTCCCAAATTCAAATTGGCCACCAGCTTGGGCAGATTCTCTCCGGTTCAGGCTGCTAAGATATGGAACTCCCCCCTATTGAATTAAGACTACAAAGGGAAATAAACTTTTTTCGACATTCACTGAAAACGTTCTTTTTTCAGCTGAGTCGCCATGTACTCTGACCATTAGAAACGCCAACCTTTGTCCCGTTCTCATTTCTGTTGTCTTGTGTTCATGTCCCGGCACCATGATACCTGTGGGTTCCCGGCTCCTTACAAATAAACAAAAACAAAAATAACCGTCGACACTCAAACTACATAAAAGAACATTCTAAACAGAGGGAGAAGAGTGAGATCAAGCTGAACTGGATGAAATAAGGGGTGGAGGCCACCCGCTAAATACAATAAAAAAAATACAATTCAAACACAAAATGAATGATGGTTTTCAAAAGAGTAGAGTTTTGTAAGTTGAGCTTTGGATGCACACAAAGAAAACATAATTTCAAACTCGATGAGCTCGAATTTAGCATTCTCATTTTAGGGAATCTCAGTTTTAAAAGTCGAGCTTTTGACATGGAATCGGGAGAGATTGACTGTAAATAAATGTGCACAATCAGTGCTGATCTAAAAGACATTCCACCGCGTATCCCTGGAAAAGCTCCCGACACTACTGAGCGTGTGTTACAAGGTATGTGGAAGTGACTGGTAATAGATCATCATTTACAAAAAGGTGTAACGGAACAAAACAAGCAAAACAAAGCAAAATGGAAAGTCAGAAATACAATCATTTACTCATGGATGTGGACTAGATGTGGTTAATATTTCAGGAAAAAACGCTTTTTGTCCCTCAGACCAAAACAAACTTGAGACTCGCAAGAAAGGCGGGAGTTTCCAGCAAAGCAGATAAGGGAGTTGTTGAATCTAGGTGTTTTGACAAGACAGGTTGCCTTGTATTCACCGGCTGGATATTTTTTCAAAGTTTGCAGAGAATGTGCGTTTTAGGGTACATTGCTGTAGACGAGCTCCCTTACTTTTAACAGGCGTTTTTAAAGCTAATTCTTGTCGCCATCCGTAACCAAGTTTACACGTAAATCTCAATGTGTGGTGTTGCAGTACATGTCCTCTGATTAGTGGCCTCATGGGGACCAGAAAGGGGCAGGGTGATATTTTGGGTGAAAGGTTACCAAGCACAGTCCATGGCCATTGTGTGCATATGAGCACCAAAAGAAGTGTGGCACCATTAAGTAGTTATGCAATGCACACCCCAGGGCTTTGTTTCCCTGTATGCAGCATTCTCGGTTTCACGAATGGGCGTGTATGAAAAGCAGTGTTACTCCTTTTCTTTGTGTCATGCCCCTGTTGTCATATGAAATACATAAGAAACAGGCATGCACCATGGCTTTTTTTTAACATTTTGTTTTCAGTTTAGTAATATTGCCATAGTCCAAGAGCCATTACGTAACGGCTATTGACCGAAGTTGATAGCCCAGTAAAGTGAGGCGCTGTAACAAGGTGCAAAGGCCAAGAGATATTACCATATGGTAAAGGCTTGAGGAGGGTCGACTTTATTGCTATGAGCATCTCAGGGCTAACCCCTGAAGTGCTAAGGGCAAGAGTTTGCTAAAAAAAAAAAACAAGCCGCTGCAAGTACTTGTTACTCTTACTACTTATTCTGACTGGGATTACTCTCGCACAGGGACATTATTGAGGAGTTCCACCCTTACTGCTTCATAACCGAACTAGCAATCAGCTATCATGTGCAGCTATTTCCTAATAAGGAGCGCGGTATTGCAATATTCAATACCGCCTATTGTGCTGTTGTATGTGAGATTAACAATTACAGCTGTTACCTAAACTGTCCTAAATATTATTAAACATAAATTAGCCTCTGGGTACACAAACAACTGGTGGATTGAGTCACGTTTAAAGGCCCAGAAATTCAAGATTAGGATTCCATAGTGTATTCGTTTTCACAAATTCAAACACATGCAAAAAGAAGCTTACGTTATTACAATAATAGCCCCGCTCCCTTGCAGGCTTTGCGGGCTGGCAACATCCCTGGGGCGTTACTGGCTCATGAAACCTGCAACAAGGGATTATTATTGTGGTGTAGTGGAGTAACATACATTCCTTCCCACCTAATATCCCCAAACCAAGGGAAGATTTACGTTATAAATTTGTTGAATTGGAAAGAGCATCTCGCAAAGAGATAGACAAGTATTGGGAAATGATTTCCCTTAAAAACAACATTTCGAAAGAACAGATTCCGAGAGGCCTGAGAATTTTGGTATTTCCTGATTTCACTAAAGATGAAGACCAGGACCTAGCAGACGTTTGGGAAAAGAATCTGAACCAGAGTTCAGTGAACATGTTAAATTTATTGGTAGACCACGCAAGTCGAGAACATAAAAGGATTACAGAACAGATTGAAGTTATAAAGAAGGAAATAACGGACGCAAAAGCATTGGAAGTAACTAAGGAAAAGAACTATCAGAAAATGTTCGAAATATTTAAAGATTATCAAGATGAAATTAAAATGAGAAAACTAAGAAAATGTTTCTGAAACGACAGAGATTATCAAGACGACAAAGTGTATACTTTTCAAGATAAATACAAATCTTTCACCAAACCAGTCTCCAGACGGAGCACACCCAACACTTCTTCAGGAAGGTCTGACGTAGAATCAGAACCGGTCAGAACCGGTCAAAGAAAATGAACAAACGGAAACTGCTAAAAAGGACTCTCCAGGACATGGTTTTCTGAATCAAATAAGAATCAAATAAGAAGGTACAAGAAGGGTCATTGAAACAATCATCAAAAGCAAGTCCGTTTTTTATTACCAACCACACCAAACCCAAACCAACCCACACATGCAGGAGAGGAAGGAGAGGGAGTGGAAGATTCTGTCAATCCAGATGCGTTAGAAGACTTCAGAAGGTTAACAAGAGTAGGGGCCCACAAAAAGAATTAAAAGATCTAGTGATGAATTTATCAGATGACCTTCTAACCAAAGATGAAATGTCCTTATTAAATAAAGGTTTTTCCTTTGCCCCGACCACTGATTATAATATGACGGAAGAACCCATTGGGCCTCATTATGAGGAAGGTGGTAGGGGGTTAAGAGGGCTGGTAGAGCTGCCGGCTCTGTTAACCCCCTACCGCCTCATTACGAGGTTTGCTAGTGGGACCCGGTAAGGACGCCTGGTAAAACCAGGCATCCTTAGCGGGTCCCACGATCAGACCAGGATGCAAACAACGGGCCCCTTATTAACGGCCCGTTGTTTGCATCCTGGTCTGATGCATCCTGGTCTGCATCCTCCCCATTCCCATTGATCCCTATGGGGGCTTGAATGGGAATGGGGAATGGGGATGTACAGGGTCTGGGTTCCTGGAATAGAGAAATACCGGGCCCTTCAAGGTCAGAATGGCCAGGTATTTCCCCATTCCAGGAACCCTGGTAGCCAGAATGGGGGTAGCCATGCCGCAAAAAGTGGCATGATTTCCTCCTTCCTCGTAATGAGGGCCTTTGACTTGTTTACATTTTTGAGAAAATATTTCGTAACTCAGGTGACCAACATAAAAACTCACAAGACAGACCAAGTAACCAAGAGTGATTTGACAATTGAAGATTTAGAAAGCATTCATGTACTGAGATCCTTACAGGAAACCAATGATCCACCAATTCACCAAACTCTGTAGGAACTAAAGGTACAACACACAAGTATCACATCGGAAGAACTCAATCGGAAATTAAAGTTCCTACCCCAACTGGCATCTGAAAATCTAGTAGATGCCTTTTACAAGGCAGTTATCAAGGATTTAAACGACATCACTGACTCAAACTGGAGAACCTTGTTTAAACAGGGACATACAATGAAACATGCCAGCCTTACAGCAAATGAATGGAAAGCACTAAAAGACCTAAGAGAATATGACCAAATAATCATCAAAGAGGCCGATAAAGGTGGAAACATCGTTGTCATGAATCGAGATGATTACATGAAAATGGCTAACAACCACTTAACAACTCCCTTATGTTACGCCAAATTTACCAACAATCTGAAAATGGATATTTTGCAAGAACTTCAGGAATTGATACAATGCTGGCACCGACAAGGGCTGATAACGGATGAGGAGAGAAAATATTTGGAGATCAGACAACCGGTTTTACCTATCATGTACTTTTTACCCAAAGTGCATAAATCGTTCATAAAAATACAGCAAGGTCGACCAATCCTTAGTGGGTTGGGTTGGGCAACAGAGACTATTGCTGACTACATCGATAGCATTTTGAGACCAAGAGTGACAGCAATTTAATCATATTTCAGAGACACAACATAAGTTATTGAGAAAATATCACAAATTTCATGGCAACCGGGTTTTCTATTAGTCAACTGGGATGTGAAGTCCTTTATACCTCAATCAAACTCGACACTGCACTAGAGACAATTGAATACATTTTCTTCCAAGATTCAGCATCAATTTACCAATCAGTCAACATGCTCATGATCACTTTACGTAATAATGCGTTCCTGTTTAACAAAGAGTTCTTCAGGCAAACCAGGAGTGTCGCAATGGGCGTAAAATACACAGCAGCATTGGCTAACATTTTCATGTCCATGTTTGAGGACAAATTCACATATACGAATCCAGCATACCCAAGGAACATCATATTTTGGTCTAGATACATAGATGACGTGCTGACGATCTGGCAAGGGTCCCAAGAAGAATTGGAACAATTTATGACAAGAGATAATGATAACCCTGTTGGCATAGAATTTGTTGGAATGAGCAGTAATACCAGCATCAACTTCCTGGATTGAACTATTTTTGTATCAGATGACCATTTACTGACCAAAACATATAGGAAAGAGACCGAGGTAAATTCTACACTCTTCACGAGCAGCTATCAAAATAACATGGTAATCAGAAACATTCCCTAAGGGGAGTTTATCAGGGAGCAGAAGAATTGTATAGATCAAGATGTGTTCATGGAAGAATGCGCCTTACTATCAACCAGGTTCAAGGCTAGGGGATATTCAGACAAATGCATTAAAACAGCATGAGACAAAGCTCAAAGACTTAACAGCGAACACTCTGATTCCAAAAATCAAGATTCATAAGGACATTACAAAAGTCAAATTTATCACAACGTAATGTGCTAATAATGTGCAATTATGCAAAACCTTGACCTAGATCAACACATCAAAGACTTTATCGATGATTCTCCAACTCTAACTTTTAGACGGGCCAGAACTCTGAAAACAAATCTAAGCCCATCTTTTTTTAAAGAAATCAAACAAGTGCAAGAAAGGACATGGATGCAACAAGGAAAACCAGGTTTCAGAAAATGTGGAATGTGTTCCATGTGCAGATATGCACCGGACAACATGAAAATCTTCAAAGACTCATATGGAATACAGCTCAAAATTACGGACAACATTAACTGCAAATCGAAATTTATAATTAATGCCATCAAGTGTAAATTTGGACTAGTGTACATTGGCAGTACAATCAGAGAGCTCAGGGTTAGAATCCGAGAGCATCTATCCTCCATCGGGAGTCAAATAACAACTTTACCCTTAGCCTCTCACTGGCAGCAAAACCACCAATTATGTGATAAACATGATATTACATTTGTTGGATTGAAAAGAATTAAGGTAGGACCCAGAGGGGGTAACCAGGAACTCAAATTAAGACAAGATGGTTTAGCCAATAAGTTTTATTGACTAACAGTGGTTTATAAGTATAGACATGATTTAGGCTCTATTGGATAATTTGACTATAGAATACTCTCATGCAAACCTAGCGGTGCACTTATACTGTTAAAAACCTTCAGGCACACAGTGCAATTATTTATTCATTTGACTAACAGTGGTTTAAAAGTATAGACATAATTTAGGCTCTATTGGATACATTGACTATAGAATACTGTCATGCAAAGCTAGCAGCGCACTTATACTGTTAAAAACCTTCAAGTACACAGTGCAATTATGCATTCATCAGGTCCACATTCGACAAGCACACTTAATCATTTACAATTGAAGTAGTTTTTTGACCCTGTACAATTATCTGACATATCAACTTTTACCTAATAATTACGCTATTGCATTTAAATGCATATGTACACAAGATTTGTGTCTATTTATGCTGAACCAGTGGCCCAGGATCATTACTAGCTATGCAAATACATACAATACATAGATGCACTCAATATAAATACAATATTCAATTACTGTCATTCATTTTCCCTATGTGACGTCATGTGTAATTAAGAAAAGTGAAGAACAGATTACTATTTGCTAACAGTTTTGTGTATATTTAATTTTATTTTTAATTAATAATAAGGAAGCAACATGATCTATATTCGGGTGCCCAGTCGGCAAGGTATCAAGTTAGAAAAGAATACAACAGAAACCGCACTAATACCAACTTATTTCTGAAAAGACGCAGAGTGCATTGAGAAACATGTAGATAAGCCTAAAACATGGCGGATCCAGTAAACACTGAGGTGGGACTGCCGTGCGTTGTCATGGGAACGCACGGCAAACATTCCCACATTACGGTGTAGCCGCTCGCTCGTGTTCAGACAAGGAAACGAATCAGACTGCAATGAAGCTACTCTAGGTAAGATCTAGTCTTGCGAGGCAACTGTGGACTTTATATACTTTAACTAACTCTGCACTCCACAATATATATAGAGCAAAGGAGCGAAGTGAATCCAAACACAAGAGAATAAAACAGGAATGACAGTGCTAGTAAGCACATATATTATGAAATGCATTATGGGTCTGATTCATGGAAGTGTTTTATAATGGCGCAATCCCATAGGAAAACATTCCAGGAATCAGGCCCTATATCTTTAAACGCACAAGAACAATAGGGCATTTTATTCAATGTACAAATGGAGTCTGTATTGACAGATAAAACAAATAATCAACTAGAGCAGTAGGAGAACAGACTGATACCATTATATCATGTTCTCTTAAGCCAACAAGAGGGATTTAACCTGTGAAATTAAACAGAACATGGACATAGGTAAGAGTGAGTGGCATCACTCATAGAGCAATATAAAACATCTAATCTGAGAGATATGCAATTAAGAAATCTCATGAAACTTTCATATATTTTTCTCTCTCCCCGTTTATTATTTTCTTCAATTCAATGTGTGATACTATTTATTTCTAAACTTCCCATTCATCCATTCCCTCCCACCGCACCCCTTTCTCTGTTTTTGGCCCAATTGTGACTGTGATTTTGATTTACATTTACATGATTATTGTGATTCAACTCATGAAATGGGTCTATTACAATTACTTATGCTGTGATGTCATAATGTAACTAATACCTCTTACTTTCAACCTGTTGTGGCCACCACTACAACTATTGTGATTGTTTATGTTCTATTACATGTGCAATGTAACATTTCTTTAATTGGCCAGAAATTTGAATATGATTTGAAGCCTTGAACATAAGCCCAGATTTGAAAAAGGCGCAAAGACACCGCAACACGTGTCATCAAAAGGACAATAATAAAAATAAAAATTTGAAAGAGAAAAGAAAAAGATCAAAGCAATGATTTACCAATAGAAATACTTTTTGGTACAAACCTACCTTTTGTGGCGCATGCAAATATATGGAAAATTTAACTTTGCTCAACAGAGTAGAGGAATCTTTTTTCTCTGCTTTATTTCCATATCCATGCGACACACATGGTTTTGCGAACTACAAATGAACCTAACACGCTGAGGCTTATATGTGGGTCTTCACGAAAGTTACTCATACCATTTCAACTAGTGGAGTAATGAGTCAGACAAAGGGGTGGCATGTTTCAACAAGATTAATTTTAACAATAAATAAAAGGTCCTACATCTCCCTATCTCTAAAGGGTTATCCCTACCTAAACAAATATCAACTGGGGCGCTCGTCCTCAGGATGTTTGTCCAAATGAAAAGGTCTGTCCTCTGTCCAAAAACCTACTCTAACCCTACCACTAGTCTACAAAAGGATTCACCATCCAAATGAAAATAGAACCAGGAGTATCACCCCCTTCTATGGGTGAAATGGCTCAGTCTTAATCTCTTTCCCATCAATCTTTTGTTCTAGTGTCAGATTTAACAGAGAAACTATGGTCAGGAAAATGACTCCCATCTTCTGGCCCACCTCACACAGTCCTGATGGCTGCCTTGGGATATTCTTTGACAATAGTCCTCAAACGTTTCTTCACTTCTTCCCAAGGGCGTCTAAAAACGTGTGTTGAAGTTCCAGCAATTCTTCCCTGTTTTATGATGTTATGAAGATTATTTCCAGATAGCTTTTGTTTTCTAGGATTCTCTTAAATCTATCTTGGATTATCACTGTGAAGAGGGAGATCAATCCTGAGATGTTCTTGACTCTTGGTTCTCTGGGTATCACTACTGTGATAAGGGAGATCACTCCAGAGGCTTCCTTGACACTTGGTCCTCTGAGTATCACTAATGTGACAAGGAACATTATTCCTGAAGCTTTCTTGACTTTTGGTTCTCTGGGTATCACTACTGTGAAGAGAGAGCTTACTTCTGAGGCTTCCTCACCTTTTGTTCTATGAATATCACCACTGTGACGAGGGAGATTACTCCAGAGACTTTCTTGACTCTTGGTGCTCTGGGAATCACTACTGTGACGAGGGAGATTACTCCCAATGCTACTTCCATTCTCTGTGTCTCTTTGGTAATTACTGTAATGAGGGAGATTATTCCTAATGCAACTTCCACTCTCTCTGTTTCTTGGGTAATTACTGTGACAAGGGCGATTACTCCCGATGTAACTTTCACTCTCTGTGTCTCTTTGGTAATTCTTGTAACAAGAGGGATTACTCCCGATGCAACTTCCACTCTCTGGTCCCCCAATACCCCAACCGGGTTCCCCACAGTTTGTGTTAGCTTGTTTGCATTGAGAAGGCATGTCCGGTTGTTCCCGGGGTCACGGGTGGTTTACTATTCGCTCGTCACTATCTTCTGGTTTGCCTCCGTAGTGCCACAAATGCCTGGGGCTGACGGTCTTGGCATCATTGTTGGACCAAGCGGTCCACCTCCCAGAGGTCATGCCACCACCTCGACTTCCCCGGCACTGGAGTGAGTCAGCTCCCTGCCTGCTCAAGCGATTCTTCTGAGGTTTCCACCCTTCTGTGTCCTCTCTTCTAAAGACCAGCTTCACTGAACTGCTAACAGATTCCTGGGTTCGAACTTCCCATGCTTTGCTGCCTCCAGTTCTTCCTGTTTTTATTTCTCCTAGCTAGGCCCACCTAAGCACAGTGTCATAGTCTTTAGGTTGTTTTCATTATGTACTTTTCATGCCTCCTCGTGGCCTCCCCTTCCCAGCACGCCTAGAAAAAGGTGGGCCATCATTGTTGTTTTTCCTCATCTCAGTGGTGTCAACTTTTAAGGAAGGAAGGGAGGGAATGTTTAAGTAACACACCCTAGCACTTTCTGTTGCACTCTCTGCAGACTTTAGGGTTTTTATGGGTTCAAGGGCAAGAGGGTTAGGGAATTCCTTCACGGAACTGGAGTCTTTATCCCCATGAGGCCAGTCTCTTCCTTTGAGTTCCTGCTTTCCACCACCCTGAGGGGGACTTTTGGGTAGCGGCCTCACGATCCTAGCCTCACAGTTAAGGTATCCCCCATGGGGACAGTTAAGTACGAGATCCTGTGAATCATCATAGGGGGGTGGGCAGAGGTGGTTACCAGAGGGACGGGGATGTGGGGGGAAGAGGGCGGGGCAGGGGCCAGCAGCTCTCAGCTTGCTTGGAAAGCAGTCTAGAATCATGGGATTCAGCCCGCAATACCAGTAAGTTGATTGGTTGCAATGCCCACCACTGGTGCTAACATAGGATTTGCATGGAAATATGGAATTGATGGCCAGAAGAATGATAATAAATGATCTTTTAGTACATCTAGATATCATAGGGTTCTTAAGTACTGTGTAATTGAACTAAACATTTGATTTGTGAGGGTTTTTCGAAGAAGTCTGTTGTCAAGCAGTACATTATTAATTTGTATCCAAGTTGTATGATTGTTTTTTGTCCAAATATATTTTTTTGCTGGACGCATGTCAGTGTTATGCTTGTAATCATATACAGACTGACTTTTGTATCTATTTGAATAGAGTTTCAGTTATTGCTAATATATGGTCTAGAGCATATTTATCTCTGAATTTTCCTCTAAAAGCCCAGAGAACCGAACACAACAGATTACAGGGATTTACAACTGCAAATCATCCAACACGTTGTACCTCATCCAATGCAAGTAATGGCCGCAAGGAAAGTAAATAGAGGAAGGCTGCCAGGAAGTGCATGAAAGAAATGGGCCAACATAGACATACCATCTCAAAACACAAAAGAGAAAACCCATTGGGACACCACTTAACATAAGATTGGCACACACGAAAGGACCTTTAACTTTTCATATCGAAAGGCAATCACTCAAATACATGACACAGAACAACATGGGAATTCGAGTGTTTTAAAATGATTTACCTAAAGAGTAGATGTTTGAACATAAAGGAAGCATACCATTTGAACACACCTAATGCATCCCGCAAGGTCAGGTAGGTGCTAGCAATTATACTCCCTTGCCATGACACAACACAAGATTTCACTATTCATTTTAGTGAAAATTGCTGTTTGCAAATTATTATTACGTGTAAAGTGTTAGAACCACATTGGTCAGCTAGTATTGGGCTTTCAATATAAACAGGCAGGATTTAATGTTTACAGAAATGCAGTTTTTACTGTGCAATGAATACAACATAACACCCGTTTCCCCTGCCTTTTCAAACCCTGCACTTCAAGATATTTTTTTTATCATGAACAGACATACATATATCTTCAAGATCACTCGTCCCTGCTTAAAAAAAGGATGTCTCCTGTTTGGAAATTCACAAAAGCCTAACTGTTTTAACTATGTAAATGTGAGAACGTTTTAATCTGTAGACTATTTCTAGCTGCTCTGTCTGCAAGTTAAAATGCCTGTTGGGTAGCTGTACAGCTATAACGTAAGACACATACTTTATTCCTTGCATGCCAGCCTTCGATATAAATCCAATATTAGGTGTAAGCCTAATTTAGTTAGTCAATGAAATGGTATGTAATTATATCATGGCAAGCGGTGTGGTGATACGTTGCATTGTTTTGGAATCCATGTGTTCTGTTACCCAGTAAACAACTATTAATTAGGGATGTAATTCGATATTTCAGGGACTTTCAGTGATGTGTCTTGGCATGTATTTTTTATTAGTGTGATGGAGAGGACGTGGCTTATGGTGTACTAGTTGTGTCTTTTATCACTGTTAATCTTGTAGTGAGTAGTTGAGGTGGATGGTGTGACTTCAGGTGGGAAGACACTTGGAGGTAGGGAAAGCAAGGCACGTTCCACGTGCCAACAGAGAGAGGAGCACAGGGAGAGACACGGCAGCAGCAGCTCTTTCTGGCAAGCCTAATATTTAGCTGTTCAAAATTACTCAGTTAAACTTCACACCTGCCTCAAGTATCTTCATGTCTGCTGCATGTTACCTCCATACACCAAAATGGTGATGCCGGAGGAGGTATGCAAAGCATTAGGAAAGTTTATACTAGGAGAGAAAAGTTAGCCACAAAGAAGAACAATTGTATCAGGAATATATTAAAGCAACACAAGAAAAAAATCATAACAAGATAAAGGGGCAAAACAACGCCCTGGCACAGCAGGTGACAGCACGGTCCTCATATGTACAAATGTCAGCTACGTTAACCATATAGTGTGAGCCGTGGGCAAGTTTGAAAGTATTTACTCAATTACCACGAGCACCGGTGAAGTATGTGTCAATTGACCCTTTAAGGCAGCCAGGACGCTCTCTCTACAGCAGTCTGCCGTTGTCGATCCACAGACCTTGGCAAATCTAGAGAGTGTAGAAACTTGTCTAATCAAAAATAATACCTTACTGATATCCCATCAAGAGGCTCTGACGAAAGAACCCTTTTCCATCTTCTAAAAACACCCATCTCAGACGACCACAGAAGATTCCCTAATAAAGAAATTGAGCCAGGAACAAAGGAAAAATCAACCTGGATGTGTTAAACCCAGATCCAATGGATCACAGGCATTCCTGCGAAGCCTAAAAATTCCAACACCGAATTTAAATATATCTCTAAAAAAGAAGTCAAGGAGCACAATCGAAGAGAACCCTGCAGAGAAATTAGAAGCTGTTGTATGTGAGAATTCTGGTTTGGCCAACGAGGAAGTGGAACAAAGGAACATCCTACTGAGCTTCTCAGTATATATGACCGATGAAGAAGCTGGAGAAAGGCCTGCACCTGTTGTGAATGCAGAGATTTCTTGTGAAGACATTTCTGAGAATGAGTTGGAATTCTCCTCTTATGAGGAAGCTCTCACTGGCCCCATCCAACAACCCCATGATGTCCTAGCGGCTTCCTGTGTGACGGTATTCCTGACAATTGATCAGAAATTATCTTTAGCATTGAAATCTAAGGAAAATGCACTTTGTTTGTTTTACTGCTAAGTCACTCCACACATTGAATGGTCCACGCAGTGTGTCTGACTCTAGTTAAGAGATCATTCTAATTCCTTAATTGCAGCTTTTGACAGGTGCATACTAGAAATTGGTAGGCAATTAAGAGCAAGGAAGACTAGGCTCTTTTACCACTCTGGTACTGGGACAAGGAAGATGCCTGCTAAGAGCTTTGAGGGTCAGGCAGGGCTAATTGAACATGCACACCTGCAGCCTGTCAAGGCGCTGCAGGTGTATAAAAGAAGACAAGCCCAGTGGGGGAGGAAGCAACAGGAGAAGCAGCTCTTCCCCACAGTTCTTCATATGTTTACTCTGAAATTAATGTTAGATCAGATGCTGAATCTGCCATAATATTGATCTTCCTGCCATCTCAAAAGGGTTGGGTTATTTTTTTCTTCACTTTGCCAGACAGTTATTGTTAACACTATATGTATGTGTGGGATTGCTTCTTCATCTGAGCGGTCACTGTTGCTGCGCTGTTTGGTTTTGCTTTAGCATGGTGCTGCAACATACCATCAGGTAGTGCTCTTTCATTTTGCATTTCTACACCTTCTTCCTAGTAAGGCAAATTCTTTCATGGATGTTTCATGTAGGTCCCCTCTGCATTTCTAGCATTCTATGTTACTTCATGTGTCTTCTGGGATCTTTGATCCAACTTCTGTGTGTTCCATGTTGCTTCTTCTTCCCTTTCTCTATCTACAGGGAGCAATTTGTCTTAACTGACTTTGATAGTTTCTTTGTCGTTGTTCCTTTTGTTGATGTAAGACCACTTCTTCCACAATGTGTACTGCAAATAGTATTTCTTCTAGTGTAGGCGTTTTACTCTGAAATATCTTGTCTTGCATCGCTGTGCTCTACCACCCTATCACTAACAGGTCACCCTCTATTGCATCTAATGTGTTTCCGCACTGATACGGACCATCTAACTGACCATCTAACTCAAGGTTATCAAGGTTATCCACTGACACATTTGATACTTGTTTCATGTTATAGGTGTTCAGTCTGTGCCAGATATTTGTGTTAGCCACCAAACAGGATCTACTTAAGGCTGTGTGACCTCCGAATAAGCATCTGGAATATTCTCTAGCTCTCTATGCATATACATTAGCAGTGCTACTTTATGATTTTCTGCTGCTTCGTGTGACACTTCTATAAATACTTTGTTTTTGTTTTTTTATTTTTTATTAAATGATTTAATTTATTAGAAACTTTTCATTATTTCATTACATTTCCTTTCCTTATGAAGAGTACAAAACAAGCAGAGAAAAAAGCCAAAAAAGCCCCACAAAAAAAACAAGTGCTAAAAATCTGTAAAGCTCATGATTTCCATCCAAAATTCCAAGACTCTGAAAACTAAGCTCTTTTGTCCCCCAATGATCAGAGCAGACCATCTTTCTTTCATAGTTAGGGGTGTCACATCTGAGGGCAACATGTCTCGATATTTTCTTCTTACAGAGGCTAGTACAACACAGACCATTAACGGATGGTATGAAGATTCCTGTTGTGATGTATCTTTACAGAAGCTTCAGGAACTGGTCTGGCCAGTCAGTTGTTTTGTTTGTGCTAGAACCTCTCTCGTTGGTAGCAGGTTTAGCCTCAGTCGAACAAACAAGTCTCCGAACTTTGAGTAGAACAGATGTAGACAGAGATCAGTTGATTTAGTGCACAGCTCTCCCGTTGAACAGTTAATGACAAGTTTGTAGTGCATGTTCTGCTCTTGGGTCTCGATTCAGTCATTCCATTGGATTTTCTTCCTGACTGACAAAAGATGAGATTTTACTGTTTCAATGGAACTATCTAAGGCTTCGATCCATTGTGTACAATTTTCTTTCCTGTTATTCAGTATCAGTGGTATTTTATCATCGACTACAGTTTTCTGAAAGAAGTCAGTCGATTTCCAGTGTCAATGAGTGAATTGACTGAAGAGCTAATTCAAATCTTATCTGTTAGACTGGATAAGATTGTGGAAGAGAGAGTACTTTCCTCCAAAAGAGGCCTTCTAACAAGTCCCAAATGTGCCATGTCAGGTTGAGTGTTTCTCCCACCCCATAAGTCAGTATTGGTAGTACTTTTTGGCGGTAGATGAGGCCTTGCCGAGCTAAGGATCCCACTTTTGCTCTCAGAACTACCTCCCACTCATGCTCACTGATGTTTGAATTAAGCCACACTCATAGATATTTGATTGCTTTGACCTGAACCAGTTTTTTGGAACTCAAAAATAGGGTAAAATCTTTCTTCTTGGTTCCTTGTTGGGAAGCGAAGGTCATGGTTTGAGTCTTTGCTGTGTTTGTTATGAGGCCATTTTCATCGACATAGTTGACAAGGGTGTTCAGTCTTCTTTGTAGTTCAATTTGAGCCTTATCGAGAAGAACCAGATTGTCAGTGTGAACCATCCATAGTACCACCGTCCCATTCAAGATTGGGGGATATGCTCTTGCTGCATCTTCATTGACCACTATGTCCGAAATATACAAGTTGAATAGAGTTGCTGCCAAAGGACAGCCCTGTTTTAGACCATTCCATGTGGCTGTTTCACGTGTGGTGGCCCGCGTGCTGATAGCCTCAACCGTATTGAGGTGTTGGAGTACAGAGCTTGAATGACAGCCAGTAGATCTGGGGGACAATTCCAAGATCACAGTTTTTTCTGCTGTCAATATCCTGTTTTAAATCTATGAAGACAACATATATTTTGGTTTTAGACCTTAACGCCCCCAGCATCAGTAGGTTCAGTATCATCAGATTGATATTGGTTCCTGCCCCCTTGACCAAGCCAGTCTGCCAATAATCTCTTCTAGTAGATTGAATCAACCAGGAGGTTAGTCGTTGCAGGAGCATGTAAGCTAACAGTTTCCCCAACGGGTCCAGGAGAGCTGTTGGATGATAGTTTGTAGTAATCACTTGGTCACCTTGTTTAAAAATAGGGATCAGGACCACCGTTTTCCATGTGTCAGGGATCTGCTTAGTTTTCATGATCACTTTAAAGAGGGATTGGCAGAAATCGGCCCAGGCCTCAGGGTTGGCTTTCAAGATTGGGTTGGTCAGGCCATCAGGGCCTGGAGGTCGGGAGGTGTTCAAATATCTAATTTGGGTCAGTATCTCACCTCTCTCCCATTTGATGTCCCAAATAGTTGTGCTTGGGTCTGAAACCTCTTCCCATTCTGGTCTGTTTGCAAAAAGTGTTGTAAAATGAGTCACCCATGCTGTTTCTGACAAGTCAGAGATTAGTAAAGCCACATGTTGGTTCTGCCCATTCAAGAGACCTCAGAGAGCTCGGGTATTTAGCTGAGCTAACGAGTTAAGCATACATTTGGTGTCCCAGTGATTGCAGAGAGCTTTAGAATTCAGGAGCCAGTTCTTATAGCTTTGCTTGATTTTTTTAAAATGCCTCAGCTAATCCTCCGGTGCTTTCCTTAGTTCCGCTTGATGGTGTTTCCTTTTCTCGACGAGCTCTGCATAGAATGCATGATAGTTATTAGAAGATATTTCTGCTGTTTTGGAATCCGCTGTTCTATAAGGAATTAGCAGCCAGTCATAGTCCAGTCTCTCAGTGCCGACCCTTGAGCTATTTGACAACATTTATGTCAAAACTTGGACTTCCACAGGTTTAATTTGCAACCTATTTTTCCCATTATTCAGGTGCACCATCAGTGGCCTACAGAGAGAAGTTCTGCCTTGGGGTTCTTTCCAAATAAGAGTATGCATACGATGATCACAGCACGGGAACCAGTTATTGCAAGGTGAAAGTATAGATGAGGTAGGCTAGGGAATGTCATTTTTGCCAGGTCGGGATCAGTGGTATGTCTACCCTCAACTGTCCGTTGATTAGTGTAATATCTCTTGCATGTAATTCTTTCAACCATAATTTGGCTCTCAGGGGGTGCTTTCCTCTAGGGATCAAGTCTTCTTGGATCTTGAAAAGATAAATATTAAAACCTCAGCATAAGATGAAATTCAAGGCTTTATATCGAGATTGAAAGTCATCTATTGTCAAAAGTAAGGTATCAAGGAAAGCGGTATCATTGATACCTGCAGGATTCCAATACATATCACATATCCCTAAATTGTCCTGGATTTCTTTTACTAGCTTCAATAGTAATCTGAATAAATGGGTTGGGATTCAGTGCATCTAGGACTATGAAGTTAGCTGCAGACTTCACTAAGGTCAATAGACCAGATGAAGGTCGCCCAGACGCTCTCAATATAGCCAGATTCAGGTATGTCATGTATCCATCACATAGTGGTTAGGTGCGTAGCCATGTTTCTTGTAAACAAATGATGTTGAAGTTTTGCAGCTCCAGATTTCCTTCCTTGACCAGATGGGCAAAACTTTGTGTATTCCGCAAACAGAGCTTCCATGGCAATGTTTCTACTATTCGTGATTGCTAATAATTCTGTGAGGCTCGTGGAGTGACTTTGGTATAATTGTTTGCATCAGACCGACGCATAGCAACAGCATGGCCCTCAGAATTCTTTACATCTCTGGGCACATTTGAATCGTGGGAATCACATATTATCGGTAGATGTTCGATACTCAGTTCTCCATCAGCCTTCCCTTTCATTTGACGAATTGGAGAGCAGTTTTGCGAATCTATCTCTCAGTCAAGGGGTATACCACATGATCTATTTGTTCCTTCAGTTTTCGCTTTCACCTGTTTCGGGCTAGCTCTAGGCAGTGAGCGAGCACGATCAAATCTGAGAGGCATAAAGGCATCACTTTGATCCAAAATAGTTGTGTGAAACTTCTGGGAGAAAAGATGTAACATTATCCAATCAGTCCTAGCTTCCTCGACAAATTTGACGATGTTAATGTCCTGCAAGTTGATATTTTGCAGATTTGGTAGGAAGTGCAGCAGCGTCAAGACATTAGTGCAATTTAATGAGAATTAGGCTGACCCCGAAAAGCGAGCGGCTAAAGACTTTTACCTTCATTGGATACAACAACGTACATGTAGAGCATATTGCTAGTAAATTTCTCAGATCCGATGTTGGAAAAGCTGCAACCGTTTTGTGAACGCAGCCCTACATTCGGATTGCATATTGGCCAGACGTCTGCGTCGATGTGCGTTAGTGCGATTTAGTCTTAAGCTGTCTGATGATTCAACCATTCTCTCAATCTCTAGTGTGTAGGCAGAAAGGTTCTGTCATGGATAATCAAAATTGGGCAGATATTCTATTCCGTTTTCTACCACTTTTAGATAAGCGGCACATCAACGCTTTCTAGCATTAGAGGGTACACAGGCAGAGTCAGATATAATTCATGTCTATCCTTCTGTCTCCTTTGTATGCACTCTGTACATTAGGGTTTCTCCCAACCTCTTCCTGGGATGATTCTCTTTTCAAAGGGCCCCCACGGAGTCATAGAACATATGTTGCTAATATTCATTCAAGTTGGCTTGGTTGTCAACAGGGAAAGAGGGATGCCCAAGGGCATCTTATTCTTTATCATCCTCCTTCTGGGTCTTCAAGGCCTGTCATTTTTCCAAATGTTATTCTGACCAAAGGGAATGGGGTGACAATATCCCACAAAGGTTTCTGGGAGCAAGGGTTCATCACCAAATGGAAAGGGGCAATACCGCATCTTACCTGAGGACCCTTCCTTCCCATTCCGCAAGAACCATCTACACAGGTAATACTCCCTTGCTTCTCAACCCCCAGGGACAGTTTCCAAAAGCAATGGCCTTTCCTGGCCACCTGTGCAGAGGATCCAAGGGAAATTGTCACGATCCATGCCCCTGACCCCCTCAGGTGTAACAGCCCCCTGGCAGCAGTGGGGCTAAAGCCCTTCACACCAGCCCCAAGGGCCTTAAAACTACATCAGAAACATACATGAGTCAGTCCTGGCGCCTTTGGCGCCAGGTTCATTATTAGGAATAAAGCAATACCAGTTTTGGACCTTAATCCAACATGGAGACCTATTACACAGCTCAGTTCTTTAGTGTTTTGGGTGTGGCTGGGCCTGGAACTAATTGGCCTGGAACTACTTTACCTAGACTATTTAAACCACACCCAAACAGCAGAACACGCTTTGCGTTATTCTGCACTCCTGCGGCGTAACGCTCACTGTGTCCAGCTCCTGCTCATCTGCTTCTCCAGTGGATCGATCCTGAAGCCCTAGATCTGGATTCCATTAATAACCTGGAAGAGCAAGAACAGAATTAGCTGCAATAACACTTACCTGTGAAGTAACCAGCCTTGAATCCATCCTGCGCTTCACTTACCTCGCCCATCTCCGGAGTTCGCCGCAACCTGCAAAGGCAAAGAAACAAGGACAGCATTAATAACAATTCTTACCTGGGCAAGCAGTGAGTCCTGGCAGCACCCTGCGCTTCTCTTACCTTGCCCATCTCCGGGTTTCACTGCAACCTGCAAGGGAGAAGGAACAAGGTCAGCATTAACAAAGCACTTACCTGGGCAAGCAGCGCTTTGATCGCTCATCATTCCGGAACATCACGGGAACCTGTACAAAGAAGAGAAGAGAACACAGGTTAGCAATTAACACCAATAAACAGCGCAGTGCTCCGCGCATCAATAACTCACCGTGGCCTTCGCCTTCAGCGTGCCAACTCCGAGATCGCAACCATTGCTGTGAAAACAAAAAGAGACATTGTTAGGGAACAGCGTAGTGGAGCAAGACGCCGAGAAGACAGAGAAAACAGAGGGAAAGAAAGAGACAGAATGAAGATGAAAAAGACATTATAACTCACCTGGAAGACAGCAAGCAGAGTCGGAGTCACAGCCAGTCTGGACCCGACATAAGGGCACACAGAACAGTGAAGCAATTAGGTCCACAGAACGCCCGCACCAACCACGCTCCCCTGCACAGAGACGCAGGACAGAGAGTTCAACGCACAAAAACCTAAGTTGAGCAATAACCCCAAGGGAGGGGATTTGGACCAGAGGGAGGTGGGAGTCCACCCATCACAGAGCCAGTATCTTAACCCTCCATTCTCCTGTTATAAGCACTACCCAATGTCTGGCACATAACCAAGTAGAGAGGTGTCCGGGATAGCGCTTAGACCTCCGTCCAATATCGTGTGGCGCCCCTGTGAATACCAGGTGAGCGTAACAGAAATAGATGAGAGTATGCCCTCAGGTTTCTCACATGCCCTTCCCCTATGAAAACAGCCTTCCGCACAAGGTACTGATGTTGTAGGGCTTTGAGGGTTTGGTTCATTATTGTAACCTATTCTTGATTTCAGTCATGTCCCATAAAGCATTATCTGCTTCCAGTATGTCTTTTCACAAAGTGTTAGATGGAAAAAAGGAGGTTTGGGAAGGACTGACTTTGTGTTATAATGATGAAAAATTGGGGAGGTCAGTTCTGATAATAGCTTCTTTCAGTAACCCTAGGATAATGGCAGAAGGAAAGTTGGTATGTATTATTTTACTTGAATGGGGGCATTTGATTTAGGCTACATTTCCTGATGCCCATGTATGCATATTATCTTCCCTATGGAAGATCCCTTCAACCTTTCAGGGAGTACTAGGTCAGTCCTCACTCTGGTTTATTTACTACCAAAATCCACGAGGGCATCTACTTGGATTCCATTAACCACTGCTGGTTTATAGATGGATTGATCAGATGTGCCACAAAGAAAATTACTTTGGACTTCTATATCCTCATTATTTTCTGGGTAGTCCCATCCTTCCCCCATAATACACCCAATCTCCATGGGTTCCTCTTTTCTGTTTAGGAAACTGTTTCTAGATAAATGTCCTGGCTCTCTTCAGGAATAGCGTGTCAAAGGTTGGGGTTTTGTTGTTCTAATCTCTTCTCTCTTCAGTTCTGCCTGGGGTTTGGAATCTAGTCTCTTCACTAGTCTTATTTTTTCCCCACTAGGTGACTCCCAGTACCTGTACAAGGACTCAACCCTTTGTTTTGCGAAAAAAGGAGGTTTAAGAGGGCCTTTACTTTGCCTTCTCTCCTCAGGTTTATGTAAGAAGTGGAAATATCTGTTGGCATCCAAAAAACATGTGGGCGTTCTCAATGGCTAGTGAGAGTGTAGGGTTGTTTATTTGTAGAACAGCCAGCTGGAGTGACAGAGGTAAAGAATTAATAAATTGTTCTCAGCTTAAAGATTCTAATACCTTTGGCCATGTTTTTCTTCCTAGCCATAATGACATGTTTTTAACCCACTCTACAAGCTCAACTGATGTTTCTCTTAGACCCAATTTTACATTTCTTAATGTTTGGCAGTAGAAATTGCCAGTTTGCCCTACCCATTGTAATAGCACTTCTTTAATATCAGATAAAGATGCTGTTCCCTGGAGATTGAACAACTGGTACGATGTTTGTAACTTTCCTTTTAAAAGAGGTCCCAAGTAATAGCTATTCAATTCATCACCCTATTTTAATTGACTGGCACATTTTTGAAAATTCAGAAGAAAGAAAATCCTAAATCCTCCCACTCCTTATATGCCTGTAAGACTCCCTGGGGAATGTGAGGCTTTTTCTTGGGCTGCTATGAGTTTCTGAGCCCCTTTGTAGTCTTTGCTCTGCCTCGATTTGATAACTAACCTGGTCACTACTTCCTACAATGATGCCATTTTATCAGGGAGGACAAGGAATCACTTGGGCCTCTTCAGATTTGGACATAGAGAAGAATTGTAGCTTGTCGGTGGTGTCAGATCCTATATCAAGGTCCCTGGAACAAACCGAGATTGACTCTTCTGTTATTAACTTTGTGGGAGGGAAAGGCGAGGAAACAGAATAATTCCCTTGCTCTAATTTTGGGTGGCCTAATGCTCCATGTTGAATATAGGTTTGGGATTCTCAAACTGATAGAGTGATGTTATCCCTGTGTTTCAAGTGATATCTGTCCAAGGGAACAGTGTCCAGGAGGATCTGGGAACCATAAAACAAATCTTGGCACTTAACCAGTAGATGCAACTGTAAGGCAATTGCTCTTTTAAGAGCTAATACCCAATCCTGCTCTTGAACTTTAACAATAATATTCTTCTCCGCTTTCCTTTGGATTGCCAACCACATAAGGGTTCCTCAGTTTGTATACATTGAGTGCATTCCACTCTTGACACCATCTATGAAGGCATCATGAAGTAAGACACAGGCAACAGATTCAGAATTCAAAACAAACACTTTTATTAACTTAAATTTCAGGATGGAAAAAGGCATAACTTGCCCTATAATCAGGTGGGATTTCCCTAACTAAATAAAACTCAGGAAAGTCTATGTAAAGGAGTTCAATTTAGGAATCTGTCTATGTCCAAAGCCTATGCTTGCCCTCATAACCAAATCTGTACAATGTGTAGGGATGTCATCAACCAAAAAGAAAATAGTGTCTAACACAAATTTCCGAGCTTCTTCCAGCTCACAACTTCCTCTCACCTCCCTTCCCCAAGTGCAAACAGTTATGCGAAGAGTCTCAGAATTATCTTTTTAAACTTAAAATAAAATAGTCTTACTCAGGACACAGGGTTCCCTTCCCCAAGTCAGGACTCGGGGTTCAAGTCAGGACTCAGGGTTCCCTTCCTCAAGTTCTAAGCAACACATTTCACACAACATCGTTCTCACTTCAGTAAATATCAAAATTTTAAGTTCCAAAGGTCAATTAATTGTGTTTTCAAATATTTGTTCTTGTAGTTTGCAGCTTCCATTTCAGCTTTGTCTGTTGTTCAATATTCATTTGTTTTGCTTTAATTGAATTGTTGGAGACCTTCGAAAATGAATTTCTTGACACACCAGACCAATCTGATACAAAGTATTCCCAGCTGTTAGGTAATTAACAATGAATGTAGATTGAGACTTTCGAAAATGTGCTCATTCAAGGCACGTGGTGACTCTGATACAAAGTATTCAGCAAATAAAAAAGGTTCACACACTTGTTCAACGGGTTTTCAATCATCAGAAACTCACTGGCTGCTTTAACAGTTCTTGCTACAGGGCAGATCACACAACCTTCTGTTTTTAGTGTCAGGGCCACATATCCTGCCCCTCAGACTCTCATGTGTTGGTCCTATAACACAGGGGAACAAACACTTTGAGCTAAAGGGTAAGGGCCAGCCTTCCCACACAGCTCCCTTCATCTTGTTCAGCCTGCTCCCGGGAGTCCCAGCTCCCAGCCATGCTTTCATGGACCACCTCTCTCCATAGTCCTCAGTGTCTCGGCATCCTGCTCCAGTAGGGTTCTCTGATCCTCGCAAAAGCCTCCTTACTGCTTCTCCTGTCACTTTCTTCCTCACTGAGCTGGACTGTTTGTAAACACCTGCAGCCCCTTGACAGGTTGCAGGTTTAAATGTCCAATTAGCCCTGCATGAACACAATCAAAGGGACATGTTTCCTCATAGTATCATCCTACCCCCATCAGTATTTACTGTATGATTCTCCTTCATGTACTGTTCTACTTGTACCCACCTGTATCTGTACCTGTATGTACTTGTATTTCACTGTATTTATGCATCTGTATTTATTCATCTGTTGTAACTAAGCTGAGAACTTTCTTGTAACCACTGCGCCCTGATACCCCGGGTCTGGTGCGCATTTCAAATAATAAAACAAACAAACAAACAAACATGCCTGGGCCTCACAGCTCTTAACAGGAATCTTCCTCGTTCCAATACCAGAGTGATAAAAGAGCCTAGAATGAATTGATCTTAGTTGCCTCTTCTACACCCCAGTACTGTCAAGTGCCAATTGTGAAGCAATGAGGGGAACTGGCTTATAACAGCCCAATAAGGTTGGAGAAGGGTTGGCTTGGTTGTCAATAGGCTTGTTTGTCAATAGAAAAAGGGGGATACCATGTCTCGGCCAAGGCCACCTTATTCTTTCTTTTCCTACTTCTAGGTCTTCGAGGCCTGTCATTTTTCCTAATGTTATTCTGACCAAAGGGAATAAGGTGACAATGTCCCACAAATGTTTCTGGGAACAAGGGTTCACCAGTAAATGGAAAGGGGCAATACTGCATCTCACCTGAGGACCCTTCCTTCCTATTCCCCAAGAACCCTCCACCTAGTTGACCTCCCTCATTTCTCCACCACCAGGGTCAGGATCCAAAAGTGATGGGCTTTCCGAGGCCACCTATGCAGAGGATCAAAGGGAAATAGACGTGAGGACGCCCCAGGTTTCAAATAATATATATATATATATATATATATATATATATATATATATATATATATATATATATATATATATATATATACATACATATATATTCAGTGAAAAACACTGTTAAAGGGACGTTATGGATTAGTTGCACTAATAAAAACCTATCAAATTCAGTGAAAAAACATTGTTAAAGGGACGTTATGCTTAAATTGCACTAATTAAAACCTATCAAAACCAGTGGGAAAGGTGTTTTAAAGGGATTTTATGGTTACAAGTAAAATCAAAAAACCCTAGAAACTCCCTCATTGGCTACTGTTAAGCAGTCTCACACTCATCCACCAATCACAGCCAAAATCTTGACATCTGACTCTGTGATCACAGTTCAACACTTCAGATGTACTGTTCAACACTCACAGTACAGGTCTCCTGTTATTTCCAAGCACCTGCATCAACAACTACTGTGAACCACTCCAAGATTTCTACTTCCAGATTCATCCACATCTGCATCCATCAACACAAACTACAGGTATGCATATGTTTTGTGCAGTACATTTGCAACTCTTTTACAAATGCATCTGAATGGAGTTCCTGCCACTTACCCTTCATAACCTACTCCATAATCATGCTCTCATTTGTCCCATCTCCTGACATCAAGTGTCAGTTACTTACAATGCTGTGTGCTTTCAAAGTTTTCTTTTAACCACATATTTCAATTTTAGCAGCACTATCTGTGATTTAAAAAAAAACAAAAAACAAATTTGGGAACATTTCCACAGCATGTTCAAGTGCCAGATCTTATGTGAACCTTCAATATATTACCATGACATGTTATGTTATGTTATTTTATTTTATTTGTAAGGCGCCAAAGCCCGAAGGCGTCCAGGCGCCATGAAGAAGAAAAGTAGAGCCCTGTCAATGACAACCAGGTAGCTGGAACAGAGCTTTATGAAAATAGAAGGGTCTTCAGCTGTTTCCGGAAGATCTGAAGATTAGATGTGTTGCGTAGAGACGCTGAAAGGGCCTTCCAGGGTTGTGCGGCCTGCACATGAAAAGCACGGCCCTTGCCACAAGCTCTTTTCACTCGATCTACTTGGAAAGAGCAGGTTTTAGCTGAGTGAAGAGATCTACTTGGCATGTTTAGCTTCAGCCTGTACTTAAGATATATAGGTGCATCACCATAGATGCATTTATGACAAGTTGTCAAAAGCTTGAATTGTATTCTATCTGAAACTGGCAGCCAGTGGAGACTCCGCTGGCTACAGATGTGGGCTCTAGATGCTTCATCTGGAAGATGATACGTACCACAGCGTTTTGAATCTTTTGGAGTTTTTGTAGGTCTACTTTCTTTGCTCCTCCCAAAAGGGCGTTAGAGTAGTCCACTCTAGGCAATATTATGGCCCAGACTAATTTCTTGCAGTTTTCCCCTGAGACCAGTGGGGCCACTTGACGAAGCACTTTCAATAGTAGTTGGTGCTTTTCACAAAAGCGTCAACATGGGCCTTGTTGTCTACGCTGGATTTCAGATAGGTGCCCAAGGTCTTAAACTTGGGTACTACTGGTTTCTGACATCCGTCAACCAGAAAACTGTTATACTGGCAACCCAACTTCTCTCTAACTTGTTTGGAGCCATATAACATAAACTCCATCTTGGTGCCAGTAAGGCAGAGCCAATTAGTTGTCATCCATCTTTTTACCATTTGATAGACTCGATCTAAGTTTTGTTGGTCCTTACTGTGGTCCCCACCAACCTTCAGTGCAACTGAAAATTGAATGCATAGTTGCAGAAAATGAGGTCTGCATTCTCAAGATCCCAACATAATGGGATAATGTAAATATTAAAAAGCAGGGGAGAAAGGCAAGTCATGCATGCTTGCCCATATTACCTGGTGTAATGTGCAAAGTCTTATTTTCTTCTTTCAGTCTGTCACTTTTAAAAGCACTTTTCCCGCTAACACACCTTCAGTAAAACGGCCACAATGCACACAGAAAACGAAAAGTGCATGTACATTACCAAATCATGGCAAGTAAATAGATTGCAAAATTAACAAAATGGACTGCGTTTACAACTACTAATTTCAGTACCATTTGAAGGAAACCAAATAAATACATGTGTACATTTGCAACAGTGCTGTCTGTAAATGTTAATAAATAAATGAAAGCAACAGGAAAGGATGTCTCCAACATACTGCAAAGGCACTATGTGTGGGAAAGTTAATAAAATTGCAAACACTAACAAATCTTCGTTCTAGTCTGCACATCTTTCTGGGCTTCTGCCTTTTTCTCAGCCTACTAGGACTTGCACTACACCATTTCCAATACAAACAGTGCAACAATAACTCTCACACTTGGAAAACTGCAGTCCTTTAGGGAATACTTATCACAGGACCATCGGCCCCAATACCAACAATGCTGATGCTCCCAAGTCCCCATTCCAATACTGTGCTGTGCAATGGCACACACATACAGACTAACATTTTCCAACACCTGACTTTCCAGGCCAACATGGCCTGTAATATCTTAGTGAAACTGGGAAGCTTGTTGCCAAACAAGTATTAGGAATCTAGTGGTAACCCGTCTGCACCAACAGCAGTTTCACAACCACATTCATAATCACGTGCAATGTTACTAACTCCTCTACCCAACAAATCCTCCTACAGTGTAAAATAATGTGTTATCCTACAATTATGTTGACATTAACACACATACCCACTAATTTTCTTCGTTCGCAATTGCAGTAAGCAACCTCTTGAAAGCCAGAAACGGCTCTACTGGAAGATACAACCCAGAAGAAAACTACTCTTCACATCCAACAAAGTAAGTGCAGTAGTGTAGCAGTATTCTTCCTGTTACCCATACAGTGCAGTGTTGTTGTATGGTAGCCTACACAATTCCATCCAATCCAACAGCATTTGCTTCACTCTTACTCATTGCACCTCAGCAGGTACACTCTTTGTATTCTCATCTGATCACCAGTATCGTAACACCCACTAGTATCATGAAAACATTGGACTATCTGTACTTATTAATGCACAGTACACTGTCATACACACTGAAGTAAACCTTTCACACATCAACACACACAGCTACTAGTACACCATTCCACACCAGAACTAACAACCTATTGCACAATCACACAACCCTCTACTTGTGCCTACCCTGATATTCAGACACTCATGCATAGTGCACACAAATACATTGCAGAACTTTCAAACGCACACTTTGATTTTTTCTCCAACAGACAGAAGAGAATGCGTACCAAAAAGCGACTCCTTAGAAAACACAAAAATAGAGCAGATAAAACTAAAAGCATTCAAAATATTTATCCACCTCTAGCAGAGTTTTTAGCAAATGTTCAAACAAAACAGCTAATACAGTCACTGAACAAAACTGAACCAGCTAGAAGGAAAGAAAGTATGGCCCCTCTTCCAAAATATAAAATAAAAATAGTTGCAAGCACTGCATCTACCAATTTTAAGTAGCCACAGTGAAGCAAACAAACAAAAAATGTTCCACCGTAGATACCTTCAGAATCTTATAAAAACAGTACAGAAATCACACTCAACCCTTAAAACATACTGCAGAAAACTAATCCTGGAAGCTCTTATTGACAGTGCAATGCTCATCAAAAGAAAATTGTTTATATTAATTTTAAACAGAATGAAACCACTAACAAAATTAAAAAGTATGTAATTAAACTACAAACGGTATGTTGCAATATGCGCAATATCAAAATAGATATCTTTGCAAACTTCTGTGCAGGTGTGTCGATTGACACAACCAGTAGAGAGCCATATTTCAATGAAGAGGCATACAAACAAGAGAAGACAAACCCAATTGCCATACATAGCATTGGCCGAGGGGATGAAATTGTAGGACAACACCATTATGGTAGAAGAAACCGTCATTGAACAAATGACCCCAACAAACTTACAATCAAACTTACAATCAACTCCCCATTCCACCGAACAAATCCATCCCATCTCCAAATGGCCCTTTACCTCAATGTGTTAGGTACAAAAACAATCAGTAAAATCTTTACATCAATTCCTCAATCACTATGTAAAAGTGAAAAAGAAAATAAGAATGAAAATGTTGCAAACCATGGACTCCTGCCCAGTGTGACAATACACAGGACTGCGAGGACATTCATTAGCCTGCATTTCCGGGACTGCTTGCAAAAGCACCTTCTACTGCATCAAAATGTTAGCGACACACCATTCCACTATATGGAATCTTGTGCAGCGACTATAATATGCAAGAGTCCTGCTTTAGAACTGGAAAGTTTTCATCACATTCTCGTACATGGCAGAGTCAAAGACCTCCTTGAAGAAATAGACCACATCCAAACCAAATATTTTGGAAGAGAAGAGCAGTTAGAAAATCCAGTAACTTTAGAGAATAAGTAGTGACAACCTTACAGATGCAAATCTTCTAATACACACGTACAAAAAGAAAAAGCAATGTTTAAAAGCACATCTGCTGAAGTACCAAACCAAGTACGTGTGCTGTCGCAGAACTTTTTATACAAAGAGCACCAAAACCGTAGATATAACGTACAAAATAGCAGACAACAGGCAATCCCAATGGTTCCAAATAGCTCTCTACCTTATAGCAGAAAACAAATACGGAATTACTAACCCCTGTCTCAGGAGGATAGCTCAGGGGCAACGTGCTCACCTTGGAAGCAAGAGAACATGGAGAAACACAGGTTCGATCCCCGGGTCCTTGCTTAGAAACCTTTGGGTATTAAGTGTGTTATAAATAACCAATCATATCATATCATATCAATACTATGCACATACTGCACTACAAAGCTTAATAATAACCAAATGCCTTCACAGGACTATCACTAATAACTTGGAAATATTCCCACTTCCAAAACCGCTCCAACAGCTTTATATGAGAGCATTTTAATCCAAACGGTACAACCATTTCAAGCTATAATATGTCTTCAACCTAAAACAGCCAAGTTACCTCCTTCTGAATTAATGAAAGGCATTTGTGGAAAAGTATTTTATTAGCCATCAGATCTTAAAGAAGATGTAGACACTCTGGCAGTGCAAGGCCAATAGATCAATCTTTAATTATCCTAGTGATTGGCGTACCTACGGAAGACAAAAAAAGTGTCAACAACTAGTAGAGTTAAACAAAGTTAGAGAAGCCCTACAATATCTTAAAGAGAACAATGACTACTACAAAGAAATAAACATTGAAGAAAACCTAAGGGAAACCACCCAAATAATTCAGGATTGCTCATTAACTGGCCAATTTGACCTTGTAGATCCTATTATAACATCCAATATTTTAGACCAGTATACAATTCACCCATTGCACTCCAAGACAGCATAGACGATGCACTAGATACATAGCAAATGTGGCAAGCCAAAGGATCTCCAATCAGCATATGGGAAAAAAGTGTAGAAGCACAAGCCTTTCCTCTGCTCTTTCCTACTGGAAAAGGGGGAAGGTATGATGAAAGATGCATACAAATAACAGTACATGAATACCACTCCTTACAAATGTATTCTGAAGAACCTAGTCTCAGACAAAACATTGAATACATATTCCACCTCCTGTTTGAAAGTAAACTAGCAGCTCTATTTTATGGGGTTGCACACACATTGAAAACAGGTTCCAATGTTTTAAACATGTCTGCTATGCAACTACTTCAGTTTTACAGTTAAGTATCACAAATCTCTTGGCAAACATGCATGGTACAAAACAATACTAGTTCTGGAATCGCACAGATGTTTGGTGTATGCTATGGAACCTTGGCCCACCCACATGGTTTGTCACTTTAGGTTGTGCAGAGTATGCATGGGAAGATGTGCACCATTTCCTACACATATCAAATGAAAACAAAGCATGGATAGACATAAAAACAAAATGAGAACTCCACTCTCATGACACTTTAAATGCATTAAGGAACTACCATTACTGATTTATTGACATGCTGCACTTCATCTGTAATAAAGCATTTCCTCCCCTCGGAGAAGAATATCAATCCAGAGGAGCACCACACATCCACATGCTTTTGTGGATAAATGATGCTCCTAAATTTGGTCAGGACAGTGGTACCACTGTTTTGCAGTTTGTTCACAAATATGTAACTTGCAACATCCCTTCGGAAAGTACACATAGTGAGCTACATATACACATTTTACGGTTTCAAAGACATATATGTGGCTAATATTGTTGACGCAGATATAAAAACAAAGGTAAATACTACACTAAATGCCACTTTGGTTTCTCTAGACCAGTTTCAGCAAAAGGACAAGTAAACAGCTTCATGTCTTCTGTTAGACCCAGTGTGAAAGGAAAATCACCTAAGAACACATACTGCATTAAAAGAAGCAACGCTTCAAAGTACATCAATGAGTACAATGCAACCATTTCCCTCTTGTGGAATGCAAACATAGATATACAGTACATTGCAGACAATTCAACTGCTGTTGCACGATATGTCACAGCCTACCCAATCAAAGCTGAGAAAACAGAGCTGAAAGACCACTGGGATGGCATATCATCTGTCAAAACACTGTCACAAAATATTATACAGCTTTGGCATAAAAATGCTCTCCCATAGAGAATGTGGTTGCTACAAAGCTGCAGAGCGTTTTACCGGCACAGCCTTATTTGGGAATTCTGAAAACATAGACTGCCAAGCCTTGGTCCTGCTGCATCCAGAAAAAGAATTCTCAAATTGTACCAAGTCATAGAAACAATAGCCACAAATGATCCCAACAGCCAGGACATTTTGAAAAATGGAAAAACAGGACTACTGCTTTGGAAAACATGTGCCTATACCACAAAGACCAACATTTCTCATACAAGAATGATATTAAATCAGATGAAAAAGGTAAATACATAGTCAAAACGTGTGAAGGCAGCCTGGTTAAACTTACCAAACCCAGCCTGATTTATTAGGCACCCATGAAGATGCTTTCAATGAAAATGAAAGCAGTATAACAAATATCAATTTCAAGCAATACACAAAGATGTTGGACAATGAACGCCAACACCAAGGAAGAAGTTCAAATACAACTAAATAAAGACACTCCTAAGGGCAGTCAACCTTCTGTTTAAGAGAGCCACTCATAGTAAATGAAGCAGAATTAGCCATGACTGAAGTATAAAACACCATGTGTCAATATGAGGAATCTGAAGAAAACTTTGCTCTGCTGAAATCACAACTCAATGAGCAACATAGCATTTTCCTGGAATTAACTAAAGGAATTGAACATGGCGTACAGCACAAAACTAAAACTTGTAGCTTTTAAAAATTTGAAACCTGTACTCCTGTATGTAAGTGGTGAAGCTGGCTCAGGCAAAACATTCTTAATAAAAATCAGCATGTTCCTCCAAAAATTAACAAACAACAAGCTTTCAGCTGTTGTAAGAGCCCCCACCAGTTTAGCTGCCTACAACATAGGTGGTGTTATTTTACACCGACTGCTCCTCCTTCCAGTAGAACACTAAAACAAATTAGAGTACTACATACCTTCAACAGAGGCAGCTATGGAGCTATGCAGAATTCTGAAACAAATGAAAATGCTCCTAATCGAGGAGGTGAGCAAGGTCTCCAAACTAATGTTGGCTTTGACTCACCTCAGATTGTAAGAGGTCCTTAAATTTAAGTGCAAATAACTCTTTGGAGGAAAATACGTTATTCTTTTCGGAAATCTCCTGCAATAAACACCAGTGAACCATTTGAAACCTTAGTGCAAATAACTCTTTGGAGGAAAATACGTTATTCTTTTCGGAAATCTCCTGCAATTAACACCAGTGAACCATTTGAAACCTTAGGACACAAACTGTGCCATGGCAGCATAGGAAATGTAAATCCCTGGCAACATTTCCAATCCAGAGATCTAACTCAAAACATGCATGAGTCTGCAGAGCTCACCTATGCTAACATTTTAAAAAGCATTAGCATTGGTCTTCTTTCTAAGGATGCACAATCTATCTTAAATAGTAGACTCATCCATGAGCTTTACGGGCATAACACATCTGCTGCTGGTGTCATGGAACATTCAGCACACACAAATGTGAAATGTATTTCCTTAATGTCAACCCTAGCAAGCTCTGAACAATTCAATGAGACAATGTTGAAAAAAGAAATGCAACCTATAGTGCAAATTAACTCCACAGACAAACTGGAAGTGCACGCCATGACACTCCCTATGTGTCAACAAGCCACAGCATGACTAAATAGCTTAGAAAATGGTATCTCAAACACAGCTGGTTTGGAGAAAATGTTAACATTGTGTTTAAACTGTAGAGTAATTCTAAAATGTAACCTTGACGTAGAGCAAGGTTTAGTAAATGGAGCACTTGGTACAGTCGTTGGCTTCCAGATATATCCAGGTGACAACAACATTCAGTTTGTCAACATTCACTTTGACAAACTTTCAGAAGTTAAAAGGATAGGACGCTCAACAACACACTCAACAGCACGATTCCTTCTTTTCAAAGACATGTATGTACACAGAGAACACTTCTCTCTTTCTCTTGCATATGCAGTCACAATTCATAAATCACAAGGCATTGATTGACATTGGTAGCACATTGGTAGCACAGCCTTTAAATAAAGTATGAGTTACGTTGCACTGTCAAAGCTACAAAAGACTATGTACACTCTACACACACCATCTCTATATGTACCCTGTTCCTCAAAAAGGAAAATGTGTTAAAAGAAAAGTAATGCAAACAGAACTTATAACAGATCTCCCAACAGTACCAGCAAAGAAAGTGAAAACAGCTGCTACTCCATCAAGTAGTACAACCACAAAAGGATGTAGTGCAAATGCAAGTGCACATCCAACAGCAGATAGAAAGAGAAATATGTCTTCTAAAAAAACAGGTGGAGCTCCAGCAAACGACTCAGACACAGAACTCTCAGATCAATTCAAATTTTCCCAAAACAACTGGTGTAAATTGCTAGGCAAATGTAGCAATCAATGTTCAGTTCCAATTGCCACCAATTGTTCAAAACACTTATTTGAACGGTGCAGACCATTTGTGTTTGCAAATGCTCCTCTTTCATAGAAATGCAACTAACAATCCTGACAACACTTATAGTGCTTCAGGAATAATGCAGGAATTGGACTACTGTGTGGGAATAATGAGATTCACATAAACACACAAGAAGATCCAAAATCATTTCTAATGTACTTACTGCAAGTGCTAGAAAGAAAAAAATATACCTATAAATGAAATCTCCCTGATTTCATTAATGTGGAAACATACATGTACTCTCTGCAACCATGTTACGCAGGAGCAAGTCCGTAATGAGCACTTTGTGTATGTATCTATAACTAATTGTTAATCCATTCCATTTCAGCAACTGGTTCAATATGCAAATCATGGCATAGTATGTACTGTTTGCAATTCAGATAATCGCTCCACCTTACACACAAACTCACATAGCCAATATGTAATCGTAATGCTTTTAAGATACAATGCCAATGGTACCAAAAACAACTGCAAGCTTACTAGCTTCACACACAGGCAAGTATCACTTGGCAAGAAAACCTTCATAACAGTAGGCATAATCTTCCACACGGGTGCCACAGCCAGTGCAGGTCACTATACTGCATACATTTAAAAGAAATGTGGGTGATTTGATTGCAATGTTACTTCTGTTACTCTAAAACAGATTACCAGCAAATCTAACAAATGCCTGCTTAATATTCCTCAAACCTAAATTTACTCACTGACCTGTAAAAGTAGCATAAGCTACTGCCCGAGAGACACCAACGATGTATGTAAGTACAAAAGAAAACTGTCACATCAATTTGGATATTATGTATCAATCAAGTTGGTTTTCAAAATCTCTGTACTGTCTGGTGCTGCATCAGCTAACTGCTCGATTTCATTCAAAGGCTTCAACATTCGATTTCTACTACTTGCTGGTCCAAGACTTAACCAAACTACATTAATTCTACGGCCATACAGAGGCCGATCTGCAGCTTCATAGCTACCACACTTAAACCAAAGCTTAAAAGTTTCTGAATCAGAGTTTTATCAGTATTTGCATTGCACAACTGGGCAATGACAGGATTGTAATCATTAATACATTTGCATTCCTTATTTCTTTTTAAATGATAGGTATTTCTCTGTGACTTACCAGTAACATGGTGGCAAACAGATGACATTAGGCTATTCACTCAACCAACTGGAGCCACAGGCCTTGGAAAGCCAAATCTGAGTGTAGTACTTGTCTTTACTTTTGTTTTTCTTTGACAGTACTTCCCAAATGAACCTTTCCACCTTATTCCACAGATCAGCATTGACACTAACTTGAGCAGACATAGAAAGTAAGGCAGACAGACATACTCTGAGGTTTTTCACCAGAGACACTGTAACAGGAATGGCACCCAGAGCAGTGGGCCATAGAGATGAAGACCAACGTGTAGTATCCATTGAACACCATTGAACACCCTACCACCAGGACCTCTGTCTTGTCCCAGTTGAGCTTCTAGAACCAAAATGCCTTGTATATTGGTATTATGCATAGCAAGAAATGTTTAATTCCTACTAAACAAAACTCTGTTTTAGTGTTTCAAACCAGCTGTGACAGATTGCCATCTACAGGGCTGTGAAAGCCCTGGCTTTTTAAAATTTGTAGTAATAAATATAATGATGAAAGTAATTCAGTTTATGAAAGGGTAGTCAGATAATTAGACCCCCTTTCAATGAATACATGTGGTGTTACAGCACCCGTCTCCTGACACTTTCAATGGCACATGGAAGATTCAAAGGACACATATGCATTCCTAAAATCTGCCATGACCCAAAGTCTCTACAGCCAGATGCACCTCTGATTCAGAAATGTATAATTCCTAAGATTCACTTCTCTAGGATCGGTGGGCATGCCTTCTCTATTACCACTGCAAAATTATAGACGTGTTGAAAATCACTTTCAATTTCACTGTCTTCTGTAAACTCTGCTCTTTTGGAACGCTGCTACTCATTAGTGTTTCCGTGTGTTCTCTGAATAACATAACTAGAAGAGAGCAGAACACATGCCTCCCATAGCCAGGGGAGTGTATACTGTCACTAACAATTGGTAAATAGCCTTATCTTGAGCACCTATGGGGAGAGCAAATGGCCAGTCATTTATTTATTTGTCTGACACATAGTGGCAAGGATTTCCATAACAGGGTGGCCTGAATCAAAAAGGCTCTCTTGCCCTGCCCTTATCATTGTTTTTCAGGAATGACCATCTGCTGTGGATCAGAGGAATGCACATTTCATGAGGTTACAATGATCCTAAATGTATCGATTAAGAACTTGTGGCCCATTCCCCAGATGTCCTAATGGGCAAAGCATGGTACTTGAAAAAAGGATCCTACTGGCCATTGAATGCCCTTGGAACATTGAAATAGTGTGGTAACATTAGCTTAGTTAAGTGTCAAATAAGTTGGTCCCCTCATTTTAGATCAGCAGCAGCTTCTTAATGGAGTTCTTGGAGAGACTCAGATACACTGTGTTGCAATAGTCCACCCTAGATGACACAAAGGCATTAACCAGAGCAGTGGGGTGTGAGAAGGTAAAACATAGAACATCTTCCCTAGTCTTCTAAGCTGAAAAATATAGCATTCTACGCTATTTGGGAGGCCCACATAAGATCACCATCAAGCTTTTCTCCCAGGGATAGTCTCCTGGTAACAGGGGGCCACAAATATCTGTCTACATGCGTCTTATGTCTTTAGCAAAGCATGATTGCAGTCTTCTTTTTAAATTAAAAAGCAGCCGATTGCTGTCCGTCCTTAGGGATACTTGCAGCATGCATTCTTTGAATTGAGTGGCTGCCAGCATTGTATATCCATCTAATCTCAGAGCTATATGCATATGGTCAGCAGAGGAATTCAGTTCAACCCCATGCTGAAAGGGAAGTGTGGCCAGTGGAAACAGCCATATATAGGAAGGTAGGGGAGACCTAAATCATGGATGTGGCACTCCACAGATCATAGCCTGTGTGAACTGGATTCATGAGCTGAGTTACAGTCCTCGTGTCCCCTGTTAGCTAAAAATGAACTAGGCCACTTCAGAGATGTTTCCGTAATACCAAACGAGAGTGAACAACCTAAAAGAACTGCATGGCCATTTGTGTAAAATGCTGCCAAAAAGCTTAAAATGCTCAGGTCCCAGACACACTCTTGAGCTATGTGTCTGCAAATGTTGTTCACCAAAGAAAGCACCACAACTTAGGTGTTGGCCTTCTGATTGGGGACATTTGCTCAAGAAACGGTTTTGCAGCTGGTGCAGTGATAATGATTAGCTAGAATTGGCAACAGCAAAACTAGCCTCTAGATAAATGGCTTTGCAAGATCTAACACTGGCTTATTTAACAGATGTGTAACCTTTGCCAATTCCATTGACTCAGGTGCCAAACAGCAACAAAAAGTCAATAGGTGCTGCCAGCTCTGGTATGTGAAAGTCACATGATATTTTGGCAAGTCTGCCTGGAGAGGGATCCTCAAAGAGCCTGAGATTTTAGTTTTCTTATTGAAGGTGACAGTTAAGTTCAAAACAGGCACTCAAATAGACTGAGCTACAGATCAGGCACATGATCAGTCTTATTCCCTGCAGCCGGGTTGACTTGAGGCGCCAGGTTTGAAAGTCAGGCCAGATTGCCAGCACATTATCAGTTAGGATAGTAATATCCACTAATAACAACTCACAAAATATTTGCTCTATCACCCACACGCATGCTCTCTCTCTATATCCACAATGTTAACTTCCTCCTAAAGCCTATCAAACCCCACAAATTAACAAAATGTTACCCGGGCCTTTTATGAACCCTTGATTTTCGAAGCTTGAGACCTTGAAATGATTGCTCAACACCATAGGTTCAAGAGATACAGAGGGCTTACTGTCTGCATTGAAATAATGATCTCACAGCAAAAACAGAGGGGACACCGGGCAAAAATGTGCAGTTCAACTAATCAAAAGCAGCCAGAGTATCTTTCCTTCCTTTCGAACAATGCTGATATCTTTAATAAATCCTCTTTCTAATCTATGCCTCTGCTCTTTGGGCACTGATCTCCCTTTGGGTTCTCATACCAACTCTTCATGGACAACACCCAAATCTTCTTCTCTTTTCCCGAACTCTCCTCGGATCTCTCTATTAACATTTCAAACTGTCTCTCTGCCATTAAATACTGGATGGCTTTGCACTCTCTGGAGCTAAACTTTAACAAACCAGGTGCTCTTCTTTCCTGCCAAAAGCTTTCTCTCATCTCTTCCTCTGCCTGTCAAGTTCACACCTGACACTCTCCCCTACGCTTCTTCTGTGAGAAACCTCTGCGTCATCTATGACACTTCTCACACCTTCTCTACTTTCATCTCCAAAACTGGAACAGCAGCTGGCCTTAATCTCCTACATCTTAGGAAAATCAGTCACCCCCTTCCTTTCAACACCTCCAAGCTTCTCTTAAGCAATCTTGTCTTCTCTAGACTGGACTACTGTGCCATCTCACCAACTATGCTTTCTGTCCTCTCAACAAGAACATTAACTTTGCTACCAGGACTATCTTTGAACTCTCTCACTCCACACCTACTTCCTCGTACCGTCACCAGGCTGGGTGGCTGACGATGCAAAACAGGGAAAGATTTAAATGTATTTTCATGGTTAACAAATCCATGGTAAGGCCCCACTATATATCTATATCCTTCCCTATCCAACTCTACAAGCCTTATCACAATCTCTGCTCTGACTTCTCAACTACCCTTGTGGCTCCTCACCCTCCCTGTGCTTCCTTTTGCTTTCGCTCTTTCTCTCTTCTCGCTCCACATGCATGGAATTCTCTTCCCTTGCACATCCGAGAAACAGCACACACCGATTTGTGCAAAACCAAACTAAAAGCCTACCTCCTTGCCACCAAGTTACCATCTTAACCTACCTCTCATCTACCTGCTAGCTAAAATTGTTCCCCGCCTCTAACTTGCCTCTGTGTCACCCTTCCTCTGCCGCCCCTCCATCATGGTCACATCCCAAGCACAGCTGGCCCTACCACCTACTTTCACTTACCAATGTTGGTATTCCTTAATCTATTTATGCCCACTTAAGTCTTGTCCGCAGTGATTGTTCCATTTTCTCCCCTCCGCAACCTGGTCGGAATATCCCACAAACTCACCCCATTGTAAAGAAGCTCACGGCTTCCCATCAAATTTGATGTCTTATCTATTGTACATTCTTTTGTGATCAAAAGAGTATTGTTCCTCCTATATATTAAATACATTACCAGTGTGTTTAGCAAATTGTGTATGCGTGCATATTTTACACAATATTGATCATTGTATATCAAAAGCAATGTAAACCTCAATCAATGTACCACCATAAACCATCGTCCTATTCACAAGGTTAGCCACATATATATGGTATATTCTAATACCTGTGCTAGAGACAGATCCCTAATGAATGACAAGCAGCAGGACCTGTAGTTTGTGAACTACAATCTTTTATTTGTTTAGTCACAATTCTTCGGATAGATGTGTTTCAGCTATCTTGCCTGCCTGCATGCTGTGTTTCTTAGCCACCTCCTTTAATGAGCATCAGCGTTAGAATGGGCTTCTCGGCTCTTGTTGATGTAGCCTCCATCCACGTGTGACCAACCATGTTAGCGGGTTACACATCGGTAGGGGATCCTTGCATTAGCACATGGTTATCTGGGCATTTGATCGTAATATCTGGTACATGTTGCCAATATGTAGAAATGTTTTGCAAATACCAGCAAAATGGTGTCAGTACCTGGACATATGAAGTCAATACTAGGGAAATGGTGGCACCATGTGGCAAATGGAGTTGGTACTTGAACTTATTATTCATATTCCTGGCAATGATGTGAGTACCTCGCATGATGGCAATGCTTGCTATATTATGATGAAACCTTTGCATTTCATAGCAGCATATCACAAATAATGGGACTTGGGTATATCAACTGTACACTATAACATTTTAATTGCTCATTAAGGCAACCACAACAGACATGCAGGGCCTAATTCATGGAAGTATTTTGGAATGGCAAAACCCTACTGGAAAATGCTCTGTAAATTACGTCCCTACGGAAGTATTGCAGGAACTGTGCACCAATGCAAGTGGAATTAGCATGAGGGAAAACATTGACTTAGTTTAAAAAAATATATGTTTTAAAGCATTTATTTGTGCAGGGCAAAAAGCTAATACAAGTGCAAACATTGCTGTGGTGAGAACATGCATCGAAAAAATTGCTCATTGCACTAAGGCAATTTTTGCCCTTTTGCTAATTGCACTTAAACCTGTGCAATGTTTCTATAATACCAGTATTTTAACTTTGGATAGTACCTTCCTTCTGTCCTCTTTCATCTTGAACTTTCTTCTGCTTCAACACGGTTAACCATGCCATCCTGCTCAAGCTCCTCCGTGATAACCTGGGTATCACTGATCAGGCCCTGGCCTGGATGACCTCTTTTCTCACTGACCGACCCTCCCAGGTGTAAGTGGGGTCCTTGCTCTCTTCTGTCTCTCTCTCTCTACCGGTGGTGTTCCCAGGTGTCTAACCTCTCTCCCTGGCTATGCAACCAATAACTGGCACCTATTGTCAACCGCATCGCTGCTCTCTGCTCCAACTTTCATTGTTATGCGGATGACACCCAGCTCTCTTTCAGGCTCCCTTCCTCCATCTTATCTCCTTTCATTCCTGAATGTCTGTCTGCAATTCAGGAGTGGTGTGCGTCAATGATCTCTGCCTCAATGCCAGTAAGACTGAGATCCTCCTCATCAGAACACCAGCTTCCTCCTTTCCTCTATCTCTCTGGCTGCCTACTCTGGGTCCTCTTCCTGCTCCTACCTGTGAGGCCAAGAATCTTGGGGTCATCTTCCACTCCACCCTCTCCTTCTCTCCCCACATCTCTGACATCTCTAAGAAGTCAAACTATCAGCTGCACCTCCTAAGAGATATTATTCACTTTCACCCAGAAGCTCACTGTCTCCAGAGCTTTGGTCCTCTCAAGGCTGGACTACTACAACAGCATCTTCTAAATCTTCCTGCCTCTACTCTCCGTCCTCTACAACTTATCCAAAACAGGACTGCAAGACTTGTCCTTGGCTTCAAGTCCAGGGATTGTATCTCTCCAGCTCTGAAATCTCTTCAATGGCTCCCAGTGGCGGCATGGATTGAGTTCAAGACCCTCTGCATTGCCATAAGGCTTTCTGGGGCCTGGGACCGCACCACCTCCAACTCTCTCTTCCTAAGTATCTCCATTCTTGAGCTCTCCGCTCATCCACCTCCAACTCTCTGAGGGTCAGTCGCTTTTCCAAGCAGAGAGTTGGGGGCAGATCTCTTTCTTCGACTGAGGCCTCCCTCTGGAACAGCCTCCCTGCCTCTCTCAAACTTGAGCAGAGACATCTCCGGTTCCGGAAACAACTCAAGACCTTCCTCTTCGCTTTCCCTTTCTCTCTTCCTCTTCCTGCTGATGACCCGTCTCTTCCACGCACTGGTCAAACGGCCACCCTCTGAATTTGGGCCCATGTCCCTGCTTGCCCAGTTGCATCTTGCACCGCCTCTTGGCTCCCCCAGCACTTGTGGTCTGTACCTGTAACCCTGCAGTCCCTTCTCCCTGCACTCACGAGCCACCCACTGGTTGCACTTTTTGATTACTTGCATTGAGTCACCCGCTGGCTACACTTTTTGATTACCTGCACTTCTCCACCCCCACTGGCACTTCGTCTCTTCCGTTTCCATGCGATTGCACGATCTGAATGACATAAGGCATAGTAAGATCGTCGTTTTGTCCTCCCTCTGTTTCTCCCTCATTGTCTTGTCGCACCTAGAATCACCTGTGTACAGGCTCCTTATCAATGCCATATCATATCATGTCATATGCCAGTCAGCAGTCACACTATGAAGACAAGTTTTCAAATGGCTTTGGCGTCAAAAATCAATAACAGTTTATGAGAGAAATATAACATTTACTAAAATAGGAGTTTATAGGCCATGTCCAAAATCAATATCTATTTTTTAATCCCAAGGGTGATTGATATTAAAGTTCAGACGTATACACTGGCTTGGGGAACAGTGTTGAGATTAATAAACGGTAAGCCTATAATGCTTCTTTTTACTGATCAGTGGATAGTTTCCACAGGAGCTCACATCGCACAACTGTCCAAATCAGCAATTCTCTGAAAGTAGTAGAACGCTATTATTGACACAAACTCGTCGAGGGACTGCATTTCAGTTCCTTAATAATGTTTCTGAACATTATCACTTGTGTCTTGTACAACACTAAACAGCTTTAGATACTCAACTTCAGTTTCATAGAAAATCGAACCTACACTAGTCAATCATAATGTCTAAGGCCGTTTTAAACAACCTCCTCAATCCTGCAGTGTTTTCCCAGCATCTTGTGTGTATGTCACTCCGGGCATTATTATACGACCCATCTAACGAATGGCTTTGGAAACATGCACTCTTTATAGTTATATAACATTTGCTGGAGGGAAAGACGCATTCTACAGAGAACCGGTCATCTGGCTCAGGTGTATAATTACGGTTTGGCTGAAAATAACGAGAAAAAAATAGCTGAATGCGCGTTTTGTACATAGTAAAAAAAAGGTCGAAGCCCGAAATGGGGAACAAGTGGAGCAGGCGTTGCGTGAGTGTCCCCCGCTACGCTTTTTCGGCATTATGGCCTTTGGGGGTTTCCGGGGAGTCCCGTACTTATATTAAGTACAAAGGAGGGGATACATGATAATAAAAGCATTTCAGATTCTCAAAATGTAAGAAAGTCAGCTTTGCAACTTCTGTCTGTGCACATGCTTAGGCACGCATCTATTCAGATTGAGTACAACGGCAGTAATCGACTACAAGCTCAGGCATGCTATCTCTACCTAGGGGTATAAAAGCAATAGGTTGCTATCTGGCTTCAAGGAGAAGGGGCAATGTTCAGCACTACATTTCCCACAGTGGCAAGCAGCAGGAACGGCCTCCATCTTAAGCACAGCTCAATATAAGCACAATCCTTGTCTGAGATCATTGCTCAATCTTGAAGACTCTATCAGTGCTTAATTTGTAAGAAAATAAGAGCCAAGGCCCAAATATGATCTAGCATGCTTGTGGCACTGTGGGTAGGCAGTTCCCCACCATTGATGCCACCACACACAGCAACTTCAGACAGTGTTGACACAAATGGGGTTGAACTACATCTCACACCTGCTACTTGGGGTTGATGGATGCTCTGGCTATCATGACTTCATAATCAATCTGAGTTTGCGACAAAGAGTGCTGGGGCTGAGAAATGAGTGCCGGTGCTGAGCCCTGGCAAACACTCCCACAAATTAAGAACGGCTCCTTCTTCATCTGTAGCCTAAGCACAACCCTCCTGACCATGCTTTAAGCTGGATGGAAGGAACCACAGGAGTCATTACTGGTAGCCAACCAAACAGGTTTGAGGAACACTACAGCATGTGGCTTCAGAAAGGTGAACATGCGTTGCTTAACCAGACTCTATGTAGATGATCAGACAGAAATGATTAGGGCCTTTTTAGAGCATTGTCACACCAGCCCCCACAGATTCTAAGTGATGTTGCAAGGTGCCATAGTCCACCATGCTATGGTAACCTGCTGCAAAGAGAGAGGGGCACACTGGGAACATCTGAGATAGTGATACAGAATAACATCACAGCACATGGTTCACATCTGGCCTGCGACAGTGAGTTTTAGAACAATATGAGTTGAAATAAGGTACCTCCGCCCACAGAAGAAAAATATGTTGGTCTGGTGGTAGGTGCCCCATATGTGTTCTTGCAAGACTAGAAGTGACATCCCACATAAAGGAAACCAACAGCTGATTGATAACTGGAACTACAGTATGTAATTTACACATTGAACAACATTGTGTCTGAACTCTCAGGCGGATAATTATTTCCCAATGTGCGCACAAAATATATTTCTAAATGGATCTGATTTTATACCACAATGACCTGATGAGTTGACTACAGGAACTGGGCTAGTGACTGAGTGGAACCGTGAGTTCAGCCGGGATGATAGGCAGTACCCAGTCACAGGCCTCTGCACCTTTACTGAATACTGATGGTGAACATGTCATAGAATACTGAGCTCCAAGCACTACTAACAGGCTGAATATTGATTGTACACTCCCATCCAGTACTTATGAAAGTTATGAAAATACAATATAAATGGCATATATTGCGTGAGTGGCATTCAGGATGTTCAAACTTGTATAACATCTGAATGTCTGGGCTCATTCCACAAGAATGAAAACATTGAGGTGTTCACCACCACCTGAGTGGCACCTCTTGAAAGCTACTGGGAACATATCCTTGGGAGAGGATGACTCCTCAGGAACCTGGCTTTTGACTTACAAGCACACACCTAAGTGCCTAAGCTTTCATCCTGATGGCAGTAAAACAGTCACCAAAGATCTACTGTTTGCTGAAATCCAACACTGTTAGCTGAACATAATATAGAGCGTATGCTTAGGAGGTCTTTTGAAACATGCGCCCTTTTCGGAACATTATTCATCTTTCTGTTAACTTAAGGCCAAAGGGCTTCCAAGCCCTTACATTTACCATAAAGCTACAGATCTACAAAATTGGCATCTATCTGTCCATCTTACTTTGTGCTGACAGAAACCGAAGATATGCCTGGGGCTAAGCCAGAGCTTACCACACGATATTCTGCCACTTAAAAAGGCCCATCTATCAATGGAATACCATACAAATACAATCTTAGAATATCTGCACTTCACGATGGGGTAAACTCCACACCTAGCACACAGGGCCCCAATTTTTCTTTGTTTTCGTCTAAGGAAAACCCCCCTAGTCCTTTGCTCAACTCCCCTTAGCAGAATATTCTGATCACAGCAGGTCGTAGTTACCAACTCGCCATGAACCCTCTCTGTCGCTCCCAACTGTCATAATGCTGTCAGCTGCTCCATTACAGTATGTTGTCTTGCCTATCATGCAACTGCAGGGTCCTCATTAGTTATATGAACTAGCAGGTGCAGCACTGCCCCTTGATGTGTGACAACTCTGTTAGGGAATCTGTGGATGTCGCTGCTCCCACCAGAAAGAGGGTGAAACATAACCACTTACTGTACAACCAAAGCTCATATGGTGACAATACACACAACAGAGTGCACAGAACAAACATCTTGCAGCTGAAATTAAGTTTGGTCAGCCACCTGCAGAGATTGTAAGTAACTAATCAATGGGCCTCATTCCGAGTGTGTCGGTAAGGGGTTAACGGCACTGGTAAGGATGCCAGTGCCGTTAACCCCTTACCGCCGCATTCCGAGGTTCTTTAGCGGGTCCCGCGAAGGGCGGCTAGTAAAACCAGCTGCCCTTAGCGGGAGCAGCTAAATTACAAGGGAGCTAATAACGGGCCCGTTATTAACAGGCCCGTTATTAGCTCCCTACCCATTCCCATTGGGTGCTCGAATGGGAATGGGGATAGCTTCCCTGAATGGGGAAATACTGGGTCCTCCAATGTTGGAATGACCCGGTAACTTCCCATTCAGGGAACCCGGACCCGGTATGCGGTAAGGGGGTAGCCATGGTGCTATTAGCACCATGGCTACCTCCAACCTTGGAATGAAGCCCACTATCTTGGGGGCAGCCAGTCTATTTAGAGTTTATTGATTTTCAGGTTGCCTTTGATTCAGTTTGTAGAGGCCTTTTATTTAGTAAGCTAACTACGGCTGCTTGCCCTTCCCTACCTTCTTTATTTTCTTTATTGGATCAAAGAGTTCCATTCCCAGACCTCAATCCAGATCAGACTCTCCTTAGATGGCAATTTGTATGAACCAGTGCTACATTTTAGAGGGTTAAAGCAGGGTTGCCTATTGGCTTGTACTTTGTTTAACTTTTTAGTTTCTGATATGCCTGATGATTTTGTTGGATTAGTCTCCGAAACCCCCGAATTTGGAAGGAGTTGCGGTCCACTGGTTACTTTAAGCCAACAACCTGGTGTTGTTGCCGAAAACTCCCAGGGGGCTGAGATCCCTTCTCTCACAACTTGAAATTTATGTCGAAAGGAATCTTTTGACAATTAACCAGGCTACGTGCAGGTAATGGCATGGGAAGTAAATCGTAAAGAACACGGAAGGCACTCTCTTGGCTCTTGCAGACTAAGAAACTTGAAGAAGTGCAAGAATATAAGTATCTAGGCGTAATTTTGAGTAACCACCCTAGTGATCTTTCTTAACTATTGGATATTGATCAAAAATTGAAGACAGGTATTGCTCAGGAGCGTATCATTCAGGGGCAGTATGGTAAATTCTCACTCTCGCCGGCAATTACCTTTTTTAAACAAAAGATAACGCCAATTCTTATTTATGGCTCTGAGACAAGAGATTTCCTAGCCGAGTCCATTTTGCAGAAGTTGGAAGCTCGCTTTTGGAGGGCTCTTTTGAGCTAGCCTGAGGGGGTGCCAATGTGTTTGATCCGACACGAGATGGGTATGACTTCTTTATATGCGGCTTATTGCTGGAAGCTGATTCCGCTGTATCTTATGATTGCGAATGTACCTTTTATCTTGACTGTTTTGGCTAAATATGTGTTGGCTACTCATCATGTTAAAATGGTGAAATGGAAAGCCAGTGCTAAAAATATTCTGGAGAAAATAGGGATGTCTGAAAAAACACTGATTGCCAACCTGAATAAGGTTAAGGGAAAATTGTGGTTACAGGATTGGATCCGGACGAGGGAGAGGTGTCAGCTTCTTAGATTATTCAGGGTGCAGCCCTTTGCCCTGAAAAAAATAAATGTAGCTGAACAGTATGTGATCAAATTCCCAGATCCCAAACGGAGATCTTTGTATATGAGACTAAGATTCAAACTTTGGTAAACTAGAGAGGTTATGTTTATTAGAAATACATGTGATGGGAATTATTGTCATTTCTGCTCTGATGTCACTAAAATAGAACCTACTTAAAGCACTTGATTTCAGAATTCCCAGTATTATTACGAACGAGAGTGAAAGTTTTTAAACACTTATTCCCTAAATATCGGATCTTGGATTCGGACACGTTCTGGGAATTGCTCTACAATAATTCCAACTGCAGAATGAATGTGGCAATGATACATTTTATGCAATCTCTTAATTTGTTGGAGCATTAGGAATGATGCACTTTTATCTATATGTCCTATTTAGAAGTGATGTGTGTTGTTTGCAGCTTATATGTTTTTTGTAGTGAGATCTAGAGTTAAGAAAAAGAAAATAGTCTCTCTATAACGGTGTGCTTTGGGCTACCGCGATAGGAAGAATTTAATTTAATTTTGTCTACTGGCAGCGATTAGCCTACGATTACAAATTAGTCAGGTTCTATGGTTTTATGTTTTTATATTTTTATGTTTATGGCCTGTTTTCCTTTTTTTTCCCTTAACATGGGGGCATTAGAGTGAAGAAGGCGATGAATGATATGAATCTATGATATGATGTGAAAAATATTAAGTTGCCGTTTTGTTAGATTATGATTCCTGTTGTAAATAGGAAAGAGGAATTGAAATGATTGAATTGAAGTGGATTTGTTATACTGTATTACTTGGATGTTTTAAAATTTGAAATGCTGTTTTTCAGCTAAATCAAATAAATAAAAAATAAAATAGAAATATATCTTGGTGTGTGCCACGTCATAAGCATTGGTCAGGTCAAGTGGGAGTCGTCATCAGCAATTTTGTTTAGGTCGACCCACACATTTGTCAATAGCAGGCTCAGAAATCTAGGATTTGGTATTTTCCATATGGAGCTAATGTGTACCAATCAACTATTTTCCAAAATGTTAGCAATTCATTGGATACCAGCTATCGAGTGATAATCACTTGGATCAAGTTTGTGATTTGTAAACCTGCTATTGATCAGACAGTGTTTGAGCATGGTAGGAATTTAGAGAGCTGTTAAAGAAGGAGGAAAGTGAGTTGGCTAGAGTCTCAACATGGACACAGCTACTAAAGATGATCATAAGTCACATGCATCTTTATAAGGTACGAGAGGCTGAAATAATCAGGTGATTTTTAGTTTTAACAGTCATCAAGAAGCTACATTGAAGAAAGATATGGTCGGGTGGAGGAGGTAAAAGGTAATACTGTTTGATTCCTTCTTAGATGTTGTTCATTTCCGTGATAAATAAGGGGGAAAGAACCTTGTAGAATTGTTGTATTGGGGTGATGCTGGTGAGATGAATGAATGAATGAATGAATGAATGAATGAATGAATGAATGAATGAATGAATGAATGAATGAATGAATGAATGGTTTTCAAAGGGTCTCCGGGTCAGTTGAGGGAATCAAGAATCTTGTTGTACTACTTTTTCGGTACAAGATGGTCTTACGGTAGAGTATGAGTTCTGATGAAAGTTAGATATTAATGGTATGATTTTAGGATAAGCGTTAGATAGATACAAAAAAATCCAGCAAGCTCTGTTTAGGGTCAGTAGAGAATCAGTGATCCACTGAACCCTTCGAGTAGGCAAATGAGGCATAGTTTAGCAAAATGCTCAGCTCTCCTGCATTTATCAGATAGCTGAAAGTGTTGAGGACTTTCATCAGGAATGGCTGAAGGTTAGCAAAAAAGGTACATTGGGTATCTGTTTTTTGGGCAGTTTGAATCTGTTGAGTGTAGGAAGTTCCAATTGTGCAAACAGGAGACATGATTTGAAGTTGATGGCCACCTCATCATCCCGGCTTGCACATTTATTTTTCACTATTAAGGAGTAGCCAGACAGAACCAGGTGGGTAAAATAAGTAGATGAATTGGTGTTGAACCATGTTCAGGTAATAATTAAACTCTTATAATGAAGATGATCTAATGCAGTGTGTATTCTTTGATGTTCATTGGCACAAGATCAGCATACAGTATGTGGGTAAATGGCTCTCAGAGCATCCCCATCCCTCAACCTCCTTCACCAAATGTCGCTAATGGGATCCCCCCTCACCTTCCAGAAGCAAGTGCCCCCAGACATATTTTCAAGAACAATTCTCTGGACGAACCTACATAGTGGCTTTGTAGTTATGGTTAAGTTGCTCAACTCATAGAAAGAGCACTTTTTGGGTGGCTTATAATTTTGACACTTGACGAATCCTCACCACACTTTGCAAAAAAAGTATTTGGCCACCTCTGGATGATTTTGCAAAGTTTGGTGCGATTTTGTTCAGGGGGAGGGGCAAAGTTATAGGGGGTCCCAACATTTTTGAAATGCTCATAGACACAATGGAAAAAAAATGTTGTTTGCGCCTACAGCTCACACCGTTGGATGTATTTTGACAAAACTTATGCCAGGATTGGTGGCTTGGTCACGAAAGCGTGCTTTTGAAAATTTGGTGCAAATCTGTCCAGAAGTTTTTTTTAAAAATTGCTAAAAAGTAGGTTAAACAAATTAGTGAAATCTGGGTCCAGTCCATGGACTCATTTCCTGATTTGGAGACTGCGTACACCTTTGGACCAATCAGGGAGATGCTCGATGTACGTGGACACCAAAAATGCATGCTGATTCGATGTTAAAAACCTTGAGGTGCATCTGATTGTTGACACGGCCGCCATGTTGAATCAGCGGACATCGCTGTTGACTGTCGACATGTGGTGAGAAAAGGGTCTGGAAAATGCATTTTGGCTGATTTTGTGGACTATTTTCGAGTGATCAGACTGGTTTTCACCAGGGATGGGCACTGGGGTGACAGGGTTGAACTCGTAAATCAACCTTGGATCTTACTGTGTCCATCTTTGGTGGCCTAGCTTGAATGATCTAGTGTAGAGTAAAACTGTTCTTGTCACAACTGATTTCCTTTCCTATTTTCAAGGCTTCATTTTACTCAAAGCGCACCTTTTCATATCTTGCATAACTCCTGCAATTTACCAGCTAGAGACTTACTTTTACTACCATATTATCCCTGTGATATACCTCTATCCCCACACTCCAAATAAGTGTATTTCACCTTTTAATATTAATTTGTGTAATTTAAGGCAGGAATTGAAAAAAATGCAACTTTTACACATGTGATTTTGCTGCTATCTGTTTTAAACTTTCCACTCATTTTCGAGCTATTTGCTCTTGGTAATCCATTTTATGTAATTGTTAGTGTCTTTACGTTGTTGCTTTAGTTAGGAATTATATTTGCTTCAAGGTGTTTCACACACATTAATTATTTATTTGTCCATTTCAGAGTGTCATTTCATTACATTGCAAGGGGTCTAAAATCCAATTCAATTATTTGTGGGTTGATGGAACATTGCAGGGGGAAATCCTAACTTGGGTGCTATCTTTCCTGAATCAAAAAGTGTTCCTATTCCCTGGTGTTTTGTATATGTTCCACTAGAAGGTTGAACCAAGTGTATTACTTACATCCTCATTTTAATTATCACCCCATTGGTGACTGCTGCCCCATATCAAAAATGGTATGATTTCTTTTGAATTTTAAAATAAATAAATAAATAAACATTGCATTCTACCAACCAGCCTGGTTCATGGTCCATTGTGACCCGGGGTATTTGAAAAGGGGGTGTGATATGAGTTGTGTACCATGTCAAATTGAATCTGCATAAGATAAGGAGAAAAGCACCTCAGTTGTGCACTACATACTAGGCCGAGACCAAGGTGTGTGCCGCCGGATTGAAATCCTTAACCTACAGGACTCCATTAATGGGGATTTACACCATCACTCCGGCACTCTGAATCCAGCGGCAGTGTCTCCGGACTGAATGCCGGAAATGGTATCTACATTTGCCGGTAACCTGGCAGCTCTACAACCAGGATACAGGCAAATTTAGAATGCTGTTTTTCTGGTATTTCAGCAGATGTGTTTTGAAATATAGCTATTTCTTTTTTGTATGTGTTTGTAAGGTGGGTGGTGTTTGTGCGGTTTTTGCTAATGTTTTCTAAAGTTACTGAATTTTCTAAATCAACTTCAATTCCCAAAAATGTAGTTTGGATGTATTATATTTCTTAAGGAGTTCTTTGGTAGTTCCATGTAGGAGAATGTTATTTAAATTATGCAGTTCTAGAGCAGGACTTTTTTTTGCAAAGTACCGTAAATGGACAAGATTTCATATAATGCAATGGTGAGTTGCTAACATTTTGAAATGCAAGACGCTTTTGCAAGCAGTTCCTGAAATGCAGGCTAAGGAATGTCCCTGCAGTCCAGTGTGGATGTGCACTGGGCCGCAGTCCATGGTTTATAAAGTTTTTATTCTACTTTTGTCTTTTAATTTCACATAGCGATTGAGGAATTGTCATAGAGATTTTAAGGATTGCTGGCCTACGGTACATATTGAGCTGCACATCCATTTGTATACTGGGCAGTTTGTTTGGGCAAAAGTAGCATTTGGTTGAAAGTTTTTTGGGGAAGTTTTTTCTATAAGGGGTTCTTTTGCCATAATGGTGTCTCCTATCTGTTTATACCCTCAACCATTATTGCCTATGGCATTTGTTTTTTGTTATTTCTTGTTTATAACCGTCTTCATTGAAATATGGTTTTGTGCTGCTTGTGTGAATCCATTCACCTTTACAGAAGTTTGGAAAGGTATCAATATTGACATTGCGCACATTTAGTAATGTATTGATTAATTTTGTTACTGGTTTCATTCTGTTTAATATTGATACATACAAAATACTCTTCAAGAGAAATGTGCCGTCAATTAGAGCATCAAGGATTAGTTTTCTGCGATAGTTTTTATGGGTAGATCGTGGCTTTTTAGCTGTCTTTATAAGATTGTTAAGCACTCTACTGTGGCAATTTTGTTGCAAAATACATTTTTTGGATTGCTTTACTGTGGCTACATTAAGATTGGTATATATAGTGTTAGGATGTACATTGTTTCAGAGGAGGATGACTGTAGGGTTTGTTTTTATTCTTATCTGCTCAATTATTTCTTCAACAGAGTTGTTTTTAGTAGGCATTCTGTTCTGTCTGTTGGGGAAAAAAAGAAGATTTGTGTTTGAAAGTTGTGGAATGTGTATGCATGTATTATTCATGGGTATGTGTGTTTGTGTGTGATTGTAGAGATGAATAGATTTTTTGTGATTTTGAAATGGGATGATATGTGTGGTTGGGAAGGTTGTAGGTGTAAGAGGCTGTACAGGTGTGATAAGCTTTGGTTAGTGAGTAAGGGACTGGTGGTGTGATTGAATAAGTAGGGACATTAGGATTTTTTGAGGAAAACTGGTTGTTATAGGGGTGTATTTTAGCGCATAGGTATGAGGGTATTGTTGGTGTAATGGATACAGGGTTGAAGAAGTGAAGAAGTGTGTGTATATGTTGCAAAGTGTGTTAGTGATTTGGAATGGAATGAGTATGAAAGTTGTTGGGTTGGAATTAGGACTAGCCCTAAGAGACCTCACATGCCTAAGGAAGCTGTGAGTATGTATGAGGTGAACTTGATATTTTTGATTGGTTAGGTTCTTTGGATATAACTATGGGATTCAGGGTTTCACAGGGAATCAGTTGATTCCTTGGCTTTTGTCTAGGCTCCCCCAGGTTGCAACTGATGCTATAATGGAGGTGGGGGAACTTGATACATTGGAGTATGAAAATGTGAAGCTAGAACATAGGGGAGGACAGATTATTATGTATAGAAAGACATTATGATAAGACAGATTGCTAGTATGAGTTACATATTGTTTTCAATTGTACTTAAATCTGATGACATTATATTTAAATAACAAACAAATGATATCTCTGTGCAATGTGTAAAACATGGATATTTCCCAGAGATGACAGTGCAGATTGTGGTAAATGATAGTCATAGTAATAATAATAATCACTGTGGTTTTTTACAGATATAGTCAACATTTTGCTGTGGTTCAAACGTGATTGCAGCATGCCCTAATGAAAAATTGCTGGATAATGTCAAAGCCATAGATATTTAAAAGAATATCTAAAGTGAATGGGAATTTATCCATTCTAAATCCATTTGCATTGGAAAATAATGGCAATATAAAAACACCTCCTCACCTCTGTTGACATTGCACAGAAGAGAAGGGGCTTCACACGTGTGGTACCCGTAATTGAAAAACGGAAGTGGGAGGGGTTCTCATCCTTGTGTTAGAAAAGCACAAAACCAGATTCCTATCTTAGTTATGATGCTCTGTGTTGCCTTTCTTCCAAGTCAAGCACGTTGTCGCTGAGCTATCCTCCTGAGGCGGCTGGACTAACATCCTCTGCATTCTACATTGATAGCACTGCTTTTCACAAACTACCATGGTAAACATGCTTTGAAGTTTCATGCACATACTAGCAACTCACAGCACCATATTTATTTGGGTAATGTGATGTATGCAATGGGTCTCTAATTCAGCACTTGTTGGTGATATTTTGGAAAGCATAGTGCTTTCATTAATGTGTAGTGTATCTTGTGTGTGATTTAGAAATGTTTTGAAGTCAAGAGAGATTAGATTCAGAGACCAACACACAGCAGAATTATAACTAGACTCCCATTTGTATTCAGAATAAAACATATATAGATTAGATTATGTAAATGGATGCATGTGTGCTCGAAATAGCGTTAGTTATGCAGGCTGATATTTTCATTTTTGTAGGAAAGCTGCCGGTGGATGTGTAATATTGTGATGACTTGCCCTCTCATATATGAAGCTTGGTGACCACCTTTCCATTGGTTTTACTTGACTAAAACAAAACATTAATGCCTACATTAGCCTGTTTCTTGTCCCCAGGATATTTGGAGGATTATATGTCATGTGGCATTATATATCAGTGCCCATAAATGTGATGGCTGGAAGGTTTTGAATTAAACCTAATCAATAGCATAGCTCTGAGCAACCTTCCCCACCATTTTAGCATGTCTGCACCACGATAGAAGTGTTCAACCACATGCTAATTGGTATTGGAACTTCCACCAGTGGGAACAGACCGTCCTGAACTGCTAGGTAACATCCTCACTGCACAGAAACGCAAACAACCCCAGATAGTTTTAAGCCTTGCTTGGTCTGATCAGTGAGGTGAAAATTGTTTTCCTATGGTGCAGCGAGCAAGGGACCCACTTCTGGGCAGCTTGGGTTGGACTGCCCCTTTTAGGGTCGGCGCAATCCTGATTTGCATATGGTATTTCCCCCTCTGTAGTGGCATCACATGAGGAAATATGAGGGTCTGGAGGGTTTCCAGAACAATTGCCAGTGGTAAAAACGTATTCGTGATGCTTCAGGCGTCAAACTTCAGTTGTGAATTTGTCACCCCGAGTAGGACTGGTATGCAAAGAATTGATTCCTGCGCCTGTCGTGTCTAGACACCCAAGCTAACCCTCACTGAGGACACCCAAAAAGGTCAAATGTGTGTTTGCTTGTAGTCTAGCGCAGAAAGGATATGACCTAGCACTTTGGGCTGGACTACCCCTTTTCAGGCAGTAAACACTTATGTGCATATGGTCTTTCCCTTTCTATAGTGGTATGGCAGGGTGAAGAACAATGATCTGAAGGGTTGCTCCGAGAAATTGTCAGTGGTTAAGGTTAATGTATAACCTTCCAGCCATCAAACATCCGTTTTGTATTTGTAGAAATGTCAACGCCTTTAAATTAATCTTTGACATATTCACAATATCTTATTGAATACATCAACCCTGCTGTGATAATAGTGTTGAACATGTGGACAATAGGAACATTTGGGAATGTTGTCTAAAGTTTAAGATCATGGCCGCACGATGACACTCATTGGGCCGGATTCACAGAGCATTTTTCAATGGGATTGCAACATTATAAACCGCTTATGCGGAACAGGCCCATTATCTTCGAGATCTGTAATCAGAACATGACAACCCTACTCCTACTGCAGTATGATATGATAAGTCATTTGTTACGCGCCTGTACACAAGTGTTTCTTGCTCAGCGTTCAAGTGTTCAGTAGTGTTGTGATTGATATTGCGATGCTTGGTGCCAGACTATGCACAAAGTGTGAAAGGCAACAATCTCAGTTGATTTCTAGCTGCCACTCAAACACTTAATTAAAGACGTGATTAACTTTTCACATTCCTTTCTTATGGACGTTCTTTGTTAAGTCACAGTCATTAGTTCACAAATGGGCAGGCAATCATGACAGTCTGCTTCTTGTACTGACGGGCCTTAGCACTGGGAAACAGCATCTCTATTCTAAACCACAAAGCCAGCATTTGAATACATTTTTAATAAACTGCTTCATATATTGGTTTGCAACACAATGAATTCTGGATATTGATGTGTTTACCCCACCAAACACATTCTACATTTACTCCACATTGCAACATCTAAAAGAGCGCTTTCAGCAGCGTTAGACAGAAAGTATTAGGGGGTGGAGGGTGGGGATGTACACACGAGTAACTTGGAATAAAGAAGCCACAACCATACTTAGAAATTCACCTTGTTACTAATGAACTTGGCCTTTAACCCAATTCCCATATTTCGTCTTGGCATCACTTGTTCCCGAATATTGCTTGTACTTAAAACATGAACATTATGAAAACCTAAATTATTACAAAAGATTGTTGGTAAGATAGCTCAGTGAGTTAAGTACGTTCCTCCGAGATCTTTTCACAAACTGGAGTCACAGATTCCAGTATTCTTTCTTTCAATCGTTCATGAAGTCCTATGCAGACATTTGTTATTATTATTATTATTATTATTATTATTATTATTATTATCTTAATGTAAAGGAAAAACGATGATAAAAGCCACTGCTGATATCTGTAATTGTTATTGCATGCATGGATTGTCATGATAGCACTAGGTAGGCCAAATTCCTTCAATTATGATTAGAAAACACCACCCACACATCGCATATGCTGGCACTAATTGATATTTTTCGTATGAACAATACTGCAAGCACATAAAATTAAAAATAAATCGTTCCTATGTTATCTTCTCTGCTTCACTGTTGACATGAACTCTATACAATGACATAAAATCGTAGTGCAGTCAACAACACCCTCAGTGCTGCCAGCTGACCTTCATCTCCCTTAGACAGCACAGTCATAAATCCATTTCACAGTTTTTAATGGTTGATTGAATTTGAAATGATTGGTAAAGATATCAGAACCATGTACACAGCATCGTTTCCAAACAGCTTTGTATCACAGCTGGAGGCCCTAAAGACTTAAGACAGGTAAAAATAGAGGTGTTTAATATGTGTCATCTTTCCCTTTTGCCCTGAGGAAACAAAGTCAGAAATAAAAGCAGTAACAACGCTACTAATTGAACTTTTCAGAAACACGCGTGCGTGAAATAGACACCAAGAAAAGTAATTTACTGTAACAACAAGAAAATCATTATAGGTGCGGTTTTTGGAACTGCTGAATATTTGCAGCTGTAAACCATTCTACAGCATGAAATACAGTACTGTCCGTTGCGGTTATATTGTGAAAATGTACAATAATATCCACTTCTCTCCTTCTCTGGGGGCTGAAAAGGAAGTTTGAGTGGTCAAGTATAAGTAATCGAGTCACCGAACCAGGACGTGTATTTTTGTTCTGATTTCATTCGCAATGAGTTTTCTTTTTATAGAGCTGACTTCCATTTTTGAAGAGAGATGAAAGAGAAACGGAGGCTCAGCACATCCGAGCGGTTTCCATGCCATGAAAGCAGCAGTCCACTTTGGATTTGAAAACGCTTCACCCATCCTCTTGTTATTGCAAATCTTTCATGCGCCGCTGAACGGCAAAAGGGAAAGTGTGACAGGCTCGCACGCAACGGCTGTGCGCTACAGTGGACAGATGATTACAAAATAGAAACCTGTTTAACAGTGCTACAAAGATATAGGCATGTAGACTGTCTCGTTTTCTTTTTTTTGTGTTAATTACGGAGCTTGAGGTTAAAATCAAACCTTAAACACTGTGTAGAAAATTAATAAGAACAAAATCCATTAAATGCAAGCAGTATTATATCTACAAATCTTCAATCACAACAGTTAAATAAGGTAATTCCTAAATATCATCCCTCTAAAACATGTTTTTTAAAGTCTTACATTTCATCTATCATCTTAGTTGACCGGAATCATGGAATTGTTTGCGTGGTAAATAGGGGACTTGTGCACCAAAATGCGCACAAATCTTAGTTTGTCGATTCTTGCAACCGACTGCACGGGACTTTCTTGGGACTTGTGTGGAATTCGCGCAGGCCCGGAACCTCTATTCGAGCCGTGAACGCCTTGCGTGCAAGGTCATTGTAGGGGAGGCATGGTATCACAAGTACGACACTGAAACAAAAGGTGCAATTTTTAAAACCTTTGTTAAAGTTTCTGGTTTGGAAAAACTCCTACTTTGCTCTATAACTAGGATGGGAGTAGTCTCGACCATCAAAAAATAAATGAAACAGTCCTAGTAGAGTCTGTCAAATCAAAATGGACTATTCTAACAAAACCTAATGCTGCCCCATCTCTTGTACAAAAAGTGTATACAGGAGATAGGTATATAAATAAAAATTGGTGTTCAAATATAAAGAAGAAATATCACTGAATCAGCTCTCCTCCCCACGTTAGACAGCACGGATTAAGGCGGCCCCCGTAGGCAGGATGAAAAACTCTGGCTCAGTTTTTCAACATAAGAACAGTTCAAAATCGTGGATTGAGGCCCGCCTGGCCTTCCATGTTAAAGTCTCTCTCTCTAGTCTTCCAAATAACATTCAACAAAGATCATGCCGTACTCCTCTGTCGGACTCAGACCTCTTCAATACAAAAGTTCATATTGGTCCCCCTCTGTCGGGTTCAGGCCTCTTCAAAACAAAAGTTCATGTTGGTCCCCCTCTGTCAGGCCAAGACCTTTCACAACATAAGTTCAACAATACTTGAAGGCGGCTCCTTGCCCCAACAGTATTACACTTCAGGTCTCCCTCAGTCGGGCTCAGACCGCTTTCGGATGTCGAAGACTTTCAAATGTGCATGGTTTGCTTTACAGATCTCCGCAGGAACACTTCAACTTAAAGTTCAACATTCAGCTGTTTACTCTCCACTTCTCTCTGGGTTCATTTTGATCACTTTGCTTTTGCATTTCATTCACTTTATTGCTACAAACAATTCTCCTTTCACTGAGACTTTCAAGTGGGCTACTTCCTTTCGCCGGACCACTCTGTTACTCAGTATCGCTGGTTTCACAGCTATCTTTACTTCACAGTTAATTCACGGGTCTGCCTTCCTTCTCATCTCATCCACCCACTTGCAGTCTTCACTTACGATATAATGTTGCAACTTCAATCTTTCTCTGGCACACACCGGTCTCTCAGGTCGCTTGCCAAATCACTGGCTGTGTGCGTTTCTTTCTTGTCTTTACAGTTGTCCAATTCATGAGTCAAGGTTAGTACCACATGTCTGGCCTTGCCTCTCCAATTCTTCCGTTCACCCGTAAGGTTCGCTGGCATCCTTGAAACACAATGCAGCCTTCTGCTTTGGGATTTGGCCTTCCTCGCACGTCTTTCGTGGCCTTTTGAAGGCAACAACATCCTGTAGGGAAGTCCTGGGGTCCTGACCCACTGCTCTCATCCCGTGGACCATTGCTCTGCTCAAGTAGGTTTGCCTTCGTCCCATAAGTTCTGCTCTTACTCGTGTTCCACCTTGCTCAGAGTGTGTCTCTATGGATCACTTTTTATCCATGTGAGGATATGATATAATATTTTATTTATATCGCGCTCATACACAGGAGTCGTATGATGTTTCAGTGCGCGACCAGGTGATCGGTGGGGGGACAGGGGAGAAACAAAAACAACAATCTTACTAGCCCCAGTGACATTAAGAATGTGCAAGTGCATGGGGGAGGCAAAAGGGGGAAAGTGCATGGAAGGGGGAGAAATTGAAAAGTGCAGAGCATAGAAGAGAACAAAATAAATAATAAGTAAATAATAAGGTGAAAAAAGAAAAACATTGGTAGTGCAGCCTGTAAGTGGCAAAGTGCTAGGTTAGTCAGATAGGGTGTATCTGATAAGTGCAGACGAAGAGTGGGTGGGGACTGTATGGGTAAATATACAGGCCCCAGTGCAAGGGGTGGCCCGAAGTCAGTGCAGGAGTGTGGCAGGGTGAGCAGGTACCTGGGCCCAAAGGACAGAGGGTGGCCAGGTGCACAATGCTGAGGAAGAAAACAGATCAGCAGGGGATAAGCGGGAAAAAGGCAGAAGCGAAGAGGAAGGTCTTGAGGAGCTTCTGGAACCGTAGATGGTTCTCCTCAAGTTTCAAGGTGGCAGGGAGGCAGTTCCAAAGGGAGGCCCAGCCGAAGACAGAGATCTACCCCCAGCTCGCTTCTTTGAAAAATGACTGACCCTGAGGGAGTTAGAGGTAGAGAAGTGAAGGGCTCGAGAGGGGAGGTATTTACGGAGTTGAAGGTATTTTGGACCCAGGCCCCAGAAGGCTTTGTGGACAATGCAAAGGGTTTTAAATGTAATCCTTGCATCCACTGGGAGCCAATGGAGGGAATTCAGAGCTGGAGAGATACGATCGCAGGGCTTGAGGGCAAAGACAAGTCTTGCAGTCCTGTTCGGGATTAGTTGTGAAGGGCGGGGAGTAGGCAGGTAGATTTTGGAAGAGGCTGTTACAGTAGTCCAACCTAGAGAGAATCAAAGCTTGGGAGACAATGAGCTTCTGGGGGAAGGAGAGGAAAGGGAGAGTACCTCTGAGGAGGAGCAGTAAGAAGTTTGACTTTTTAGAGAAGTCAGAGATGTGTGTGGAAAAGGAAAGTGTGGAGTCAAAGATGACCCTGAGGTTCTAAGCTTTGCAGGTAGGGGCAGGAGGAGGGCCAAGAGAGGCCGGCCAGAGAGTGAGGGGAAAGGATGGAGAGGGTGTACCAATGAGGAGGATCTCAGTCTTGTTGGAATTTAAACAAAGATCATTGCGGCACTCCAGTTTTGAAAAGCGATTAGACAGTCAGAGATGAGGGAAGGAGAGGAGGTGGCTGAAGGAAGCCTGAAAATGAGTTGGGTGTCATCAGCATAGCACTGGAAATTTGAGCAGAAAATGGAAATGCAGTAGGCGAGAGTTGCCAGGTATTGATTGAAAAGCCAGGGTGAGAGGTTAGACCCCTGGGGAACACCACAGGTAGAGAGGTAGATATGAAGATAGGAAGGACCCAAGCTGTACCTGGAGAGTCGATCAGAGAGAAATGAGGTCAGCCAGGCCAGAGCCTGATCGGTGATACCCAGGCTGTCACGGAGACAATTGAGCAGGGTGGTATGGTTGACCATGTCGAAAGCAGATGAGAGATCAAGTAGGATCAGGACAGAGGGAATGTCAGAGTCAAGGTTGGAGAGCAGGTCTTCACAGAGCACTAATGGGTATCAGGTGTATGCACTTAAAGTTAAGTGCCTAACTTTCCGTGATCCGATTAGCGGGGCATGTCCTGTGCAATGTATAAGAGTTATTCTTGTTACTCTCAGTCACCCTCTTCCTTGGCCCAGTGTTTGTGTAGAAATGGGGGGGTGTTTGGGACATAGGAGAATCCTAAATAATAGGATGGGTTAGGTGTATAGGTGTACAAGAAAGGGGGCAATACCGCTTCTTACCCTCGACTGTCTCACCCCCACTTCCTGAAGAGCCCTCCCCCAGGTGATCCTCCTGCACTAGTCCACTCCCAGCATCTGGATCCAAAGGCAATGGCCGTGCCCTGGTCACCTGAGAGAGATATCTCTGGGGACTAGTGGGTGAGACACCCTTTGGTTTCTCACACCATGCAGAGCGTGAGCGTGGCTTGCAGAGAGGGTTGGGAAAGGGACGGAACACAGAAAATGGGGAAGAACATTAAAAAAAGTGGCCATTATGAGGGCTGGTCCACAGGCAGTCCCTTGCACGCCCATATTTGCGCCTAATGACACATAATCACGGAACAACCCACGCAGCCTCTCTGCAGAAAAAATTTCACACAAATCCCTCTAGCATTACACCACCCAAAGGTAGGTGTATGTACATTTGCACATAGGATTTGCAGCGCGGAGGTGGGTTTACATGTCGGATTTAGGGGTACGTGTACTCAATTGGGGTTCTGATCTATCTTTGGGGTGCACGTAAGCAGCGTATTGGGGAGCAGGAACTGTTTACAGGGGTTTGCACGCAGGTTTTCCGAGTTTAGACCGAGTTAGGATTTTTCGGGTGCGGCAACAGTTACAGGGGACCCTTCCCAGGGTCCCCGAAATGCAGGCCTGCTTGCAGTGGACCCCACATGCTGTTTGAAGGGTGCGTGTATTCGCACATGGGGGGGCATGCAAAGGTAGTTGTTCTGACTGTTTTTGCTTTGCATTTGGGCGTGTCGGGAGCTTTCCGGATAATAATTACGATTATGGCTACTTTGCGCAGTAAATTCCTTGGATACACGGGACACACATTTTTTACTCTGCACGCAGGCTCACACAGTGTCCTTTTTGGCGCACAGCTTTTGCCGGATTTTTTCACACATTTCCATGAATCGGGCCCTAAAACTCAATAATACATTTGCACTGTAATAAATGTATGCCCAAGTTTCGTCTTCTTTTAAATTATGTATACGTTTATATCCACCATAAGGTTTCCTTTATTGCACTCTCAAACTAGGACATCCAGTTAATAAATGTCGTGAAGTCTCTATATCTTTTTCTGCACAGCCTGCATAGACGTTCTTGTCGAGGAATATTTTACCAAGTACCCATAAGGATGAAAGTTGGAAGCTGTTCCAAGCAGAGCTGGAGGATTAATCTTCTAACATTAGGATAGCTTATATTGATTATGTAATTAAAAGGGGCATTAATAGGGAACCCTTGCTTTACACAATTGGCAAAAGATGTCTTTCTGCTTAGTTCCCTCATGTTCATATCTCAAATCAAGCAAGCAGCCTTTTGTAGAATGAGCAAAATCAAAACCAATATTTTCAAAAAATGAATTTACATCAGTCATCCCTGTTTTACAGCTCTATGAGGCAGCCTGCTATCCAATAAAGAAGAAAGTGTGGAGTATATGGATGTAGAGTGTTCCATCTCTCCCAACGCTTTGAGTAAGAAGATAACTGTATCGATCTTGCTCTGGGTGAGCAGGGAAACTAATCCTAGCTCTATATGGATCGCTCCTATCGGGGTGGGTTTAGAGAGCCCCAAGGTTGGTGGCCAAAGATTTCCCTCAGGCTTCTTGAGCCACAGCATATCCTTATTCGTATACCCTTCCATTCCATATATGGCATTAAAAACAATGTGCCCAGGTAGCTGTATTTCATTGACTAACTCAAGGGCTTTCTTTTTTTACTTCCATGCACTTTTTTTCTTACTCAGATTAATTATCATGATTTTCGTTTTATCGTGGTCAATGTTTAATTCGGTTTTTTTCAACATGATCACCAGATCGGCAAGTGCAAGCCAAGCTATAGATTTTGGAGCTGATTCATGGAATAATGTGCGCCGAAAAACAGTCTTTGTGCGCCATTCTGCTCGCAAATCGCCATTTGTGAAACAGGGATTTGCGGCCAGAATGGCACACAAATCCTTGTTTTTCAGTGCACATAATTCCATGAATTATCCCCTTTGTGTCTATGCAGGGGATTACGTGTATGCATTAATTTAAAACTTAATATAGGTCCGAGAGGTACAATTTAAACACCATTGGAGCCAATGTGCACACCTGTCTAGGTTCATAGTTTGTTTTCATTATATTACTCAGACCCCCTCCTGATTTAGCCCAGGTTGGACAGTGGTACTTGTATATAGCCTTCTAACCAAGTACAATATCTGAGGGTGGCGATCCCATTATTTCAATTTTTCCCAGTGGGATAGGTGATTCGCTGTACCAACCGCCTTGCTATAGTCTGCAAAGCAGGGATATAGTGCCCATACTTGGTCAAAAATGGTCTTTCAAATCAGGAATAATGTAGTGCATAGGTTAGATAAGGTGATCCCCTTTCGAAAACCTGGTTGTTGGTTATTAAGTATTCTCTCTTCCTTATTCAAATGACCAACTTTTCTAATAGGAAGGAAGATACATTCTTTGCCATGGTATGAACCATAGCCAGGAGTCCATAATCATCTGGTTTCTCCCGAGACCCATTTTTAAAAACAGGTATATGGAGCGATGTTCTCCAACTGTCAGGTATTTCCCTGAGGTTGTCACCGGAGTGAATATTTATTTCCTGTATGATGATGCCCCAGTTTTCCGGGTCATATTTAATTGTGATATTTGCCAGGCCATCTGGGCCCAGCGCTGCAGATATCTTAAGTCTGTTAATCTTATAGACCACATTCTGCACTGTGAACACCAGGATCCTGTTCACCTCACCATACCCATAGCTCCCAACCCATTCAGGTTTCTTCATTTCCCTATATCTCCTAAATATACTTATTCCACTCAGTCTCAGGTACAGGTTTCATTTCCTTTCTCCTGAAATCAGTGAATAAGTGCTGTTGAATGAAAGCACAACACTTTCAAGAATGTGGATGCCTCAGCTCCCTGAATATGATCTGCCATTGGACAGATGCCCGAGAGCCTTTGGGCTTAATTCACAAAAGCGTTTTATAATGGCTAAACCCCATTGGAAAGTGCTCTGTGAATTAGGCCCTTTATGTGCTCTTACCCAGTTCTTGTATCCTATTCTTAGATGACTGATGGCACTAAGTATTTCATTCCTCGAGGACGCTGTTTGCTTTGCTTCCTTGATTGCCATCTTAAGTTGAGTCTTTCTTTCTACATTGGCCACCTCATTGATTCCAGATCCTTCCGACCTCCTATAAGACGATTTACCCTGGGTGCTGGCAACCTTAAGCATCAAATTTCCTATCAGCTCCTAATTGTCCGACCAACCCACTTCAGGATAGGGGGCCTTTAATCTCACTAGCAAGGCATTCATTAAATGCTGTAACATTACGCTCTGACCAAATCACACGATTACCAGCCACATTCAGATGCCTTTTACCCACCAATCTGCTACGTACTCTATTATATTCACTTTGTATTGAACATTGTAGTACCATGTGGCCACTCAAGTCTGTTTGAATAAGCTGGAAATCTACGATATTTTCATAGATGTTATTTGTTAGTAAAACGTGATCTATCCAAGAGCGGCTGATGCCATTAGTCCATGCATAAGGAATCTTTCCCATCGGACCAGGCAATTTGGTTACTTGGATGAGTTCCAATACTGCCCAAAAGGTATGCCAGCCATCCCTTTTACAGTTTTTTTCTTTCTCTGCATGTTCCAAGGAGTTAACTCTGTACCTATTACACCCAATATTATAGCAGGAAGTTACACTATAGCTGTTTTCATGCAACCTCTGACAATTTCATTCACCCGTGACTATAAACAGAGCAAGGGGTTTACTAAATTGCCATTCCTCAATTGCAATCACAAGGGCACGTAAAATAGGCTATAGGCCTATATGTCTATGTGGATTATAGACATTAAACACAAAAACGTGCTCATGACCAGTGGCCCTCTCAATGGTTATCATGGCAGTCAGTATGTTAGGGCTCTCCCTACTGAACTTACATTTGAACATTGAAAGGTGATTTTGTGTCCCTGCCAAGGTCTTCCTTTATTGCCTCTGGTTGCCATCCTCTGTATCACTTGATAACCATCCAGTCTGTAAGTAGCCAACATCCATGTTTCCTACAAGAGAAAAAACGCGTCTGAGGATAATTAATGCACCAGTCCCCCAGACTTTGCTGTAAATGATCAGAACCCTCTTGTGTTCCATCAAGTAATTATTGGACTCTTTCTATGCTCACAGTCTTGTCATGATGTTTCATCATTGATGCTTTCTTCCGTTTTATATGCAATGTTCTCCTGCTTATGGTTGTCAATAGTGGCCAATATCCTTTTTGCAAGCACGTCAATATCTTGAGGTGCCAACCTGACTTGAGTCTCTTCCCGTTCGACTGGATTATGCCGCGTGTTTGTCTCACGAATATCTTGCTTTCTCTCAATTAAAAAGCCCATCACGAAATAATCCTGGATGTGGGTAGTAACAAGTTCTACTATGATACGAGAGATAAAGAGTGCTATGGCCCAATTGACATTGTGTTTGGTAGTCGGTATGGCTACCAAGGCTCTGGGCCTCATTACGTGGTAAGCGGTAGCCATGGCGCTACTATCGCCATGGCTACCCCCTTACTGCATTCCGGGTCCGGGTTCCCAAAATAGGGACTTACCGGGTCATTCTAACCTTGGGGGACCCGGTAAGTCCCCATTTCGGGAACCATTCCCCATTCCCATTCGAGCCCCCATAGGGCTCAATGGGAATGGTGATGGAGCTAATAACGGTACCGCAATTTGCGGTACCGTTATTAGCTCTGAAGTCCCTTAACGGGTCCCTTCCATAATGCCTGGTAAAACCAGGCATTAAGGAAGGGACCCGCTAAGGGACCTCGGAATAGGATGGTAAGGGATTACCGCCACCGGTGATCTTACCCGTGCCAGTAATCCTTTACCGCCTACCGCGTAATGAGGCCCTATATCTTTAGTGGTCACCTCCTGTAAGTCAGAGCAACAATGAAGGATAGATAAAACATTATTCTGGTTCAAACATTGAGTGTCATAACTAGATTCTGCTTGCAATACTTTTAACTTGTTTGTGCCGTATTTGGTACTGCATTGTTTCTCTAGAGCACGGTGAAGTGTGTTAGTTGGTTTCATTGCCCTGACCACCTTGGGCCTTGCGCCAGCAGAAACTGTCGAACTTCCCACATTCTTAGTAGTAGTGATTGTCTTTTCAATTATCATTTGCTATCTGTTTTCTGGCTCCAAATATTCTACTGGAGCAAGAGGGGGTGTTTTTTCTACAGCCAATTTTCTAAAGGTTTTTGATGGTCATTCTTTACCTTATTCCTTTTCCTACCACTGGTCGCTGCTCCTGTTATCAGTTCAACACGCCCTCCCCGCCGCCCCATTCTCGGCATACTATCTCCTTAGTAGAATTGTTTGCAAGCATTTGTGCCACTGGGGGTGGTGCACAATTATTTGGCATCGGCGGGCTATTGCCATTAATGAGATGCGTTTTCCCCTTGCCAAGTCTTTTTTCCCCTTGCATTCTATACTGCTGGAATCTGCAGGGGTTGAATCAGCATGCAATTGTCTCTGTCGTCCATCATTATCCCCTGTGCCATCTCCTGAGGAGAGTGTGCCACATGCACACTTATAATAGAGCTTTGATCCATTTCTTCCCTTATGCATTCTCTCTCATGTTGTTTTTCTGAAGCTGGAAAACTGGCTTGATTATTGGCTTTCAGAACAGTATCCACAAGACAGATCAAGCCTTCTTTTATCATCTGCTGTTCTTTGTGTAAGTTATTGCTTTTCCGCTTCTGCATCAGGGTCCTCTTCAACTGCTCTGATGAAAAAGATGTACTATATGCTGGTGACGAAGCATATACGCTTTCAGCAATTCCTACAAGGTCAGGCGATTTTGATAAGTTGTCTAATGAGGCTGGTATGTTTATTACAGGTGAACCAGTGGAAGTTCCTACCCGGTCTATGGCTGATAAACCACCTTTTTGTAAGTTCAGGCTTAAATTAAAAAGCAAATTCTTATTGTCAATAGGCTCCACCATCAATAAGTCTCCTTGTGCCTTCACTTCGGAAGCCTCTACGCTACCTGCCTATCCATGAGATTTGTATCGGCCACAGTATTCTCCCTCTGCTTTAAATATGCTGTGATTTTCCCTTTAGGGTTGCAGCTCAAACTCCCCTTTTCTCGCACACTCCCAGCGATGTCAGCAGTTAAATCGCCTACATGCAGTTTTCTCCTTTTATTTTTCTTGATTGCTTTACCAATCGTGTGAGGTTTATTGCAAGTAGGTCGCACTGTGCTTCTTAATAGATATTTCGTACATGTCATTGGCATGCCATTCCAAGGAAATAGCCTACACTTTCTAAGCAAATCAGTATGGCTTTACCTTCTCTTCCAGCTCTCTTCAACAGCAGTTCTTACTTACGACCATTCACCGACCACCGCAGGACCACTTTGACCGCCACTTCCCACGACGCTCTCCATGCTGTAATGGCGTTTTTAAACTCCTTGCAGGCACCAGTGGGTGAGTTGACACTCCTTCTCAGCATAGACAGACACAACATCCTTTTTCTCCCAGACCACCGCCACTTTGCACCTGTCTCGTTTTTATCCCTCAGTCCTGTAGATGTATATACACATGCCTCATTACGAGCATTGTGGTGCGGGAAAAAAGTGGCAATAACGGAATTACTGCCACTTTTCCCGCTCCACCATTTGGCCCTGGAGTGGGGGATTAAACTCGAGCATCATACTGGAAGTAAATCCTCCGAATTTTCAACCGGAAAATCAGCTAAATCTGTGAAATTACCATGGCAGTAATTTCGTCAGTAATTTTGCCGAAATCCCCAATGGAGTACATGGCCCCAACTTAATTGGTACTAACACAGCCATCATCACTTGTAACTGGCAGTAAATCCGCTGGACCAAGTGGTGGTGACAGTAATTCCATTGGGCAGTATTCTGGGGGATTTACTGCCGGAATACCGCCCAACTCATAATGAGGCACAGCACGCTATCTTCTTATTGGATCTTCTTTTGATATGAATAAAGCACCTAATGCCAAGCATTCAATGTGTAATGTTGGCTTCTTGTATTAATACATCTTTTTTAACATACCTAATACTGGTAACCAGTCTCTAAACGCTGGACCAGAGTTAAACCTGTGTTGCTCTGAGTTGTCTTGCTTCCACGTTGGCCCTGAGCTATCCTCCTGGACCGAGTATTGTCAAGAATAAGCAATACTTACAGTGTTCTTAGCACTCTTAATGATCAAAGCATAATTAAATGGCATATAATTGTACAGCACAAACATTCAGCTGACCATGGTATTGTGCCTGGATGAATGGTGACTTGGAGGAGTACTGGCAACATGTTTTGGTTAGCAGGTCGATGGGATGAGGGGGGGCACTTCAAACTGGAGCTGCAAGCTTCTCGCTGCATCTGGATTTCCCTGAGGTAGGCTTTGAGGTGATTTTTTGACTGTCCATTAAGGTTTTTAGAATGTCATGCCTCACCGAAATCGGGATCTTCATGTTGCTGCGGATACTTAATGCTCTGTTATTGTTGGAACATACACTCTCATTGGTGCGTTGTGTTTTCCCGGTCGTAACACAAAGTCAACCACATGCCAGGGATGGCATTCAATCTATCACATCAGAGAAGTGTCACCAGCAGAGTCATGGTGCACAGACACGGAGGACCACTGTGTGTGCTTCATACATGCACAGTGCAGTTTGTCCTTCTTTGATCTGTGGAAATGAAGTGAATACGAGATGCGCTGCCTCATGAATAAAGAGCGTGCGTTTCAAATGCTTCTGCTTGGATGCTACCTGAGGGCCCTCGTGCCTGGATTTCACTGCCATTTTAAGATGGGTACTGGCTCGGTTGCCACACTTTTTCTCCCTCCTCTGCCACCTGCCTGCCTCCACTTGCTGCCAAAGCTATCTCAGACGCCACTTTCTCTGTGCTTTCTTTGACCGTCAAAACTTCTGCTCTTCAGTGTGAGGAATTGCCATCTGACAAGGTTGCAAAGTTCTCAATGTTTTGGGTTTTATTAACAAATCGAAGGATGAGGGTGATTTTGCTCCAAAAGGGATAATCTGCCAACCAGATTGTCCTTTTCTGTCGACTCCATGCCAAAATCATATTGCACTCGTGCCCCTTTAAATCAGTAGCCTGATCCGCAGCAGCCACTCAACTCATGGCACAGAGCAGGTTCCAACTTCATGAGATGCCCACTTGACACCTGCAGAGACATCTAAGTCCTTGCAGTGCAGAGATGGCATTTAAGAAATGCCCCTCTGTACCCAAAACTACAGTGATCATAAGTTGCATATGCTGATAGCAGGGTAAACTCGAAATAAAACTATGCCTATGTTTCGGGATAGTGCATGGTGCTAGATATGATCACGACCGCCACATTCCAAATTGATATTGCACATGTGTCTGCTCCTGTGAGTCAGTTCTGGTGTGGAGGGTGATGTGTATTTTGGTCAGCCATGAGTAGCCCGACAAATGGCAGTATGAGAACCTGGAGCACCGGACCTCCTCTTTCACCTCTTAGTGAGGGCTGATATAACTCTTAGCCCGGGACAGCCGCACAGCAGGCAGCAGTGCTGGGCTCAGGTGTCAAGGGAGCACACCCATCCAAAAGGAGTAGCATTAAACTAGGGTGCTGCAGGCCTTTGTCCTCAGTGAGAAGGGAAGGGGCAGGATCATGATAGGGAGGAGGGCTCTGATCAAGGGACGAAGGCTACAACCATCTTGATTTTCACTGTTTCTCTCTCGCTTTCCTGTCCCCTCCACTTTCTTCAGTTAGTTGCTGATTTGCAATGGACACATATAACACAATATTCCTTTTTTGACCAGAGTTACCGGATTAATAGGTGTGTTGATGCACAGTCTGGATACAGCAACTTAACACAAACTGATTGATACTGTCTTACATAATGATTTTCCGATACAAGAACATAAACAGGAAATATGGCATGCTGATGTCTTTAGTTCCCCTGCTACATCCTACTGCGTTTGCAGTAGGATGTAGCAGGGGAACAAAAGACATTTGAGATACCGCCAGTGGGTATTGTAAGCTGACCCCTACTGTAGAAAAGAGGTGGAAATTACAGCATTGGTTATGTTTGTATTGTGTTGTACCAGAGCACTGGCAAAGTACTTAAATTAAGGAGCCTTTGCAAACTAAAGGATTGTTTGACAGTAAGGAATCAATAAAGAGACCCTCCATTCCCTATTACTAACCTTCCTAACTACAAGGATCTAGAGTACCAAGATTGACTATGTCATGTTATCCATTTTGTACCACAAGGTACAGCGTAACTTGTGCCAGAAGGCAACTTGACGCTACAAGACTTGCAGAACAGCTACATTGGCCCGACACGCACGGTTTTTAATGAACGTCTAAACTGCAGATGAGCCACAGTGGACCAGAGTGGTAGGGCATTCCACGATTTGGCAGCAGCTGCTGAAAAGGACCGACCACCAATTCGGACATACCTAAATTTAGGCACAAAAATCTATCAGCAGAACGGAGAGAACGGCAGGATACTTATTATTGCTAAATGGAGTCTCAGTGGCCAGCCGTGCTGCAGGATTCTGCTGAATCTCCAGACATTGTAGCAAAAAGACAGGCTGTGCAAGGTACAAGAAGTTGCAATAGTCAATACGGCTAAGGACTAAGGCTGCAACAACCGTAGCAGGAAAATGTTGAGGGATAATCTGCAACACCTTTGTAAGAATCTTCAGCTGCAAAGGGCCAGCCTGACAAAATGAGGCGATCTCAGTAGCCATAGAAATGGACACAGACAGTTTAACATCTAGATTTCTAATAGCTGCTACAGGGCCAGGGAAGGGACCAATAGAGGAAGGCTAGAAAGAGAGGGTCCAGAGAGAGTCTGAAGAAGCAGAACTCACTACCATAACCTCATATTTACCCCATTAATTTTAAGCCAGTTTTCACTCATCCATCTCCCAACGGCCTCCAGACACTCCCTCAGCTGAGTGTCATGAGAGAAATGAAGCAGATCAAGACGGACTCTGATCTGAGTATCATTTGTGTACGGATAACATCAGAAGCCATTGGAGCACATAGGACCAACAAGAGGCTGAATGCAAATATTGAACAGGGTGGGTGAGAGCATAGAACCTTTTGGAACACCACAAACTAGAGAGGACGGTGCAGAGGAAAAAGGCAAGAGAGATAAATACTAAGAATGATTAGAAAGAAAAGAATGAAACCAGGCTTAGACCACACCAGAAATTCCAGTTGCAGAAAGTCCACTGAACAGATGGAGGGGTTGACAGTGTTAAACACAGCCAAAAGATCTAAAAGAATCAGTGCTGCCACTCCACCCTGATCAGAAATACGTGCCAGATCATCCAACACAGAAACCAATACCGTTTCAGTGCCCATGCCAGGCCAAAACCCTGACTGGAAGGCTTCAAAAAGACCTATATCTTCACAGAACCTCCCAAGCAGGGGCGCTTCCCTCGACTCCACCAACTTCATAGAAAATGGGATGTGCGATATAGGAAGAAAATTCGCTGGAATGAGAGGGTCAATGTACTACACTGAGGCCAACTGTGGAATAATTGTATCCATCATACAGTGATCATCTGGCAAACTGAAAACCCATGCTGTACTGGAACGTGGTTCCTCTTGTACAGTGGGTCCTTCCCCCACAGACCCCATGTCTCCATCAGACATCCCTGGATTATTATGCTCCCATCCATCAGGCAGAGACAAGGAATAAATAGATGCCTGGGAGTCAAATCGTCTCTGTATTCATCAAGTAAAAGGAACACATTCTCAATGCATTTCTGCATCCAATCTATCTTTATAGATTTTCCAAGATTACACAACATTTGTATGCAAATAAGCACATTGTAAATGGGAGGCTTTGATAGGCCAAGTTAGTTAAAGGGCAAACATCCCTTTGTCACCATTGGATGACTTATTCACATGTGCCCAACAATTTTGAAATTAGCTTATCTGGCATCTGCAATTTTTCTCTGACGCATGAAAAAAATATGCCTATTTTATACTTGGGCTGGACACAGTTATGAAATGCTCAACTCCTGCCAAGAACATTCTTCATGCGCCAATGCTGCACCTAATCTACTTCCTGAGGTCATGCCAAGATTTCTGGTTCACAACACTGTTAGAATATATATATATATATATATATGTTGAAAAAAGAGGAGAGGGGCGCACTCCAGTTCCCTGCACAGTAAACCTTCTCAGCCACAGGTGTTCTCCTCCGACCGGTTTCTGTGCCAATACACGTCATCAGGGAGGCTGTCTTAACTTGCAGCTCACAGCAAGTGCAGGTGTTAACACTTAGTGAGGATTCTGCTGCAAGGACTTCTGGTAGCTGTAGTCATCAGGTTTGCAAGGAACAGACTCACACCCAATCCCACAGTGGGGAAAGGGGGGGAGTAGCCTACAGTGAGGCACTCCAAAGTTGGGCATAAATTACCCCGGTGCAGCACCCTATTAGATTTCTGAAGATTCCACCCTTCAGAAAACTTACAAATGTGTTGAAAAAAGAGGAGAGGGGCGCACTCCAGTTCCCTGCACAGTAAACCTTCTCAGCCACAGGTGTTCTCCTCCGACCGGTTTCTGTGCCAATACACGTCATCAGGGAGGCTGTCTTAACTTGCAGCTCACAGCAAGTGCAGGTGTTAACACTTAGTGAGGATTCTGCTGCAAGGACTTCTGGTAGCTGTAGTCATCAGGTTTGCAAGGAACAGACTCACACCCAATCCCACAGTGGGGAAAGGGGGGGAGTAGCCTACAGTGAGGCACTCCAAAGTTGGGCATAAATTACCCCGGTGCAGCACCCTATTAGATTTCTGAAGATTCCACCCTTCAGAAAACTTACAAATGTGTTGAAAAAAGAGGAGAGGGGCGCACTCCAGTTCCCTGCACAGTAAACCTTCTCAGCCACAGGTGTTCTCCTCCGACCGGTTTCTGTGCCAATACACGTCATCAGGGAGGCTGTCTTAACTTGCAGCTCACAGCAAGTGCAGGTGTTAACACTTAGTGAGGATTCTGCTGCAAGGACTTCTGGTAGCTGTAGTCATCAGGTTTGCAAGGAACAGACTCACACCCAATCCCACAGTGGGGAAAGGGGGGGAGTAGCCTACAGTGAGGCACTCCAAAGTTGGGCATAAATTACCCCGGTGCAGCACCCTATTAGATTTCTGAAGATTCCACCCTTCAGAAAACTTACAAATGTGTTGAAAAAAGAGGAGAGGGGCGCACTCCAGTTCCCTGCACAGTAAACCTTCTCAGCCACAGGTGTTCTCCTCCGACCGGTTTCTGTGCCAATACACGTCATCAGGGAGGCTGTCTTAACTTGCAGCTCACAGCAAGTGCAGGTGTTAACACTTAGTGAGGATTCTGCTGCAAGGACTTCTGGTAGCTGTAGTCATCAGGTTTGCAAGGAACAGACTCACACCCAATCCCACAGTGGGGAAAGGGGGGGAGTAGCCTACAGTGAGGCACTCCAAAGTTGGGCATAAATTACCCCGGTGCAGCACCCTATTAGATTTCTGAAGATTCCACCCTTCAGAAAACTTACAAATGTGTTGAAAAAAGAGGAGAGGGGCGCACTCCAGTTCCCTGCACAGTAAACCTTCTCAGCCACAGGTGTTCTCCTCCGACCGGTTTCTGTGCCAATACACGTCATCAGGGAGGCTGTCTTAACTTGCAGCTCACAGCAAGTGCAGGTGTTAACACTTAGTGAGGATTCTGCTGCAAGGACTTCTGGTAGCTGTAGTCATCAGGTTTGCAAGGAACAGACTCACACCCAATCCCACAGTGGGGAAAGGGGGGGAGTAGCCTACAGTGAGGCACTCCAAAGTTGGGCATAAATTACCCCGGTGCAGCACCCTATTAGATTTCTGAAGATTCCACCCTTCAGAAAACTTACAAATGTGTTGAAAAAAGAGGAGAGGGGCGCACTCCAGTTCCCTGCACAGTAAACCTTCTCAGCCACAGGTGTTCTCCTCCGACCGGTTTCTGTGCCAATACACGTCATCAGGGAGGCTGTCTTAACTTGCAGCTCACAGCAAGTGCAGGTGTTAACACTTAGTGAGGATTCTGCTGCAAGGACTTCTGGTAGCTGTAGTCATCAGGTTTGCAAGGAACAGACTCACACCCAATCCCACAGTGGGGAAAGGGGGGGAGTAGCCTACAGTGAGGCACTCCAAAGTTGGGCATAAATTACCCCGGTGCAGCACCCTATTAGATTTCTGAAGATTCCACCCTTCAGAAAACTTACAAATGTGTTGAAAAAAGAGGAGAGGGGCGCACTCCAGTTCCCTGCACAGTAAACCTTCTCAGCCACAGGTGTTCTCCTCCGACCGGTTTCTGTGCCAATACACGTCATCAGGGAGGCTGTCTTAACTTGCAGCTCACAGCAAGTGCAGGTGTTAACACTTAGTGAGGATTCTGCTGCAAGGACTTCTGGTAGCTGTAGTCATCAGGTTTGCAAGGAACAGACTCACACCCAATCCCACAGTGGGGAAAGGGGGGGAGTAGCCTACAGTGAGGCACTCCAAAGTTGGGCATAAATTACCCCGGTGCAGCACCCTATTAGATTTCTGAAGATTCCACCCTTCAGAAAACTTACAAATGTGTTGAAAAAAGAGGAGAGGGGCGCACTCCAGTTCCCTGCACAGTAAACCTTCTCAGCCACAGGTGTTCTCCTCCGACCGGTTTCTGTGCCAATACACGTCATCAGGGAGGCTGTCTTAACTTGCAGCTCACAGCAAGTGCAGGTGTTAACACTTAGTGAGGATTCTGCTGCAAGGACTTCTGGTAGCTGTAGTCATCAGGTTTGCAAGGAACAGACTCACACCCAATCCCACAGTGGGGAAAGGGGGGGAGTAGCCTACAGTGAGGCACTCCAAAGTTGGGCATAAATTACCCCGGTGCAGCACCCTATTAGATTTCTGAAGATTCCACCCTTCAGAAAACTTACAAATGTGTTGAAAAAAGAGGAGAGGGGCGCACTCCAGTTCCCTGCACAGTAAACCTTCTCAGCCACAGGTGTTCTCCTCCGACCGGTTTCTGTGCCAATACACGTCATCAGGGAGGCTGTCTTAACTTGCAGCTCACAGCAAGTGCAGGTGTTAACACTTAGTGAGGATTCTGCTGCAAGGACTTCTGGTAGCTGTAGTCATCAGGTTGACTGGAGTGCGCCCCTCTCCTCTTTTTTTCAACACATTTGTAAGTTTTCTGAAGGGTGGAATCTTCAGAAATCTAATAGGGTGCTGCACCGGGGTAATTTATGCCCAACTTTGGAGTGCCTCACTGTAGGCTACTCCCCCCCTTTCCCCACTGTGGGATTGGGTGTGAGTCTGTTCCTTGCTAACCTGATGACTACAGCTACCAGAAGTCCTTGCAGCAGAATCCTCACTAAGTGGTAACACCTGCACTTGCTGTGAGCTGCAAGTTAAGACAGCCTCCCTGATGACGTGTATTGGCACAGAAACCGGTCGGAGGAGAACACCTGTGGCTGGGAAGGTTTACTGTGCAGGGAACTGGAGTGCGCCCCTCTCCTCTTTTTTTCAACACATTTGTAAGTTTTCTGAAGGGTGGAATCTTCAGAAATCTAATAGGGTGCTGCACCGGGGTAATTTATGCCCAACTTTGGAGTGCCTCACTGTAGGCTACTCCCCCCCTTTCCCCACTGTGGGATTGGGTGTGAGTCTGTTCCTTGCTAACCTGATGACTACAGCTACCAGAAGTCCTTGCAGCAGAATCCTCACTAAGTGGTAACACCTGCACTTGCTGTGAGCTGCAAGTTAAGACAGCCTCCCTGATGACGTGTATTGGCACAGAAACCGGTCGGAGGAGAACACCTGTGGCTGGGAAGGTTTACTGTGCAGGGAACTGGAGTGCGCCCCTCTCCTCTTTTTTTCAACATATATATATATATATATATATATATATATATATATATATATATATATATATATATATATATATATATATGTATGTATATATATATATATATATATATATATATATATATATATATATATATATATATATATATATATCCAATCATTTTATGGTGCCAAATAATGCAGTTGAGCTTTTCAAACTAATTTCGATGACACTTTCTCCACAAGAACCCAAGAATATAGATACATTTGTTAGAAGCTTCTATTAATTGCCTAGCCTTATCTCATTTGTGTCTGCTTTCTATGCAAATTCCATTTTAACCTACAAACATCATATCTTGTTACAAGATGCTGCCAAAACTGTTTTGCTCCCATCATTAATAGTTCTGAATGTCCCAAATTGCTGATTGTGCAGCCAGATTCCATGTATCAGTCCTTCTTTTGTATCAGAAAACCTTTGGCATGGTTTATAGTTCCCCACACCTGGCATTTTAGGCCTGGAAGCCATTTTGTATTTGAGTATCCATTTTGAAATACATATTTATCTGAAAGTGTGCTATTTTTCTATCAGTGAGCTATATGCTGCATTTATTTAAGCATTTGCATATTGTAAACACATTATTCATAATATATCCCTGCAGCACCTATGGAGTCTGTGTAATATAAACGCACCCATCATTTCCTGTGCCACTCCAAACCAAGTGCGCAGTGATGCCTATTTCTATTGTACTTTTTACTTTTAATAAAGGCAATCTAATCCTGGTTTCTACAATGATGGACAGGAGAGTGAACTATTTTACCTACCTACCATTTTATCTATACATCAGTTCAGAGGGTAGGGGTTTGAACTCCCTGTACACTCTACTAATATGAATAAAGGCTTTGCTGGAAGAAATACATAACGGTTATGTGCAAAGGATCAAGCAGAAGTTGCCAAATCCATGAAAGGAATTCCTCTTGTATCTGGTCCAGTGATCAAGAAAACATAAACTATGATGTCATCCACACAATAAAATACTGAGTGAATAAGACTGGATGTGATGAAGACACTGTGGGCCTCATCACGAGTCTGGCGGTAACCCATAAATGCGGCAGTAGTGCTATTACCGCAGCATGTAAGGGTCCACCAGATCATGGCTTTGGCGGATTTCCTCCCAGTGCTGAGCTGGGGGGAAATCAGCGGCAAAATTGCTGATTTTTGGCACAATTACCGCCAGCGGGAAATCCGCCGGTGGTAAGAGCGCAAATTTTCCCCATTGGGCCCAATGGGGAATAAGGAATTCCCGAATGGGCCCAATGGGGAATAGGCAATAACCCTTCCGCCAAACCTATGATCCGGTGCTAATAGTGCCGGGGGGGTTGGCGGTAGGGCTATTAGCGCCAGCGCTAATAGCACCGGAGTTGCCGCCCAACTCCGTGATGAGTCCCATACCCTGGCTGCTATCCTACAATCTTCATGTGAATTGGGCTCCACAAACAACCATAATCAGTTCCAATCTATGTCCTACAGAGTAAGGACAGGATTCAAGAAATTGAAGTATCATTCATCTGGCTGTACCTTTCGTTCCACTGCCTCAACAATGTGCTACGTCGATATGCCAATGGTCAATTACCAGGTGTGCACCAAACCTGAAAAGATTCCCTTACCACAGTAATGAGCAAATATGATTGTTGCATTCCCATAACCTCTGACACTATTGTACCTGATGGTAGAATATACTCATTTGCAGACAAGGAAAAATACAAATTACCATGCTTTCTAAACAAAGGGTTAATCATACCATCTTGGCCCACAACCATAGACTTTAAAAAAAAAAAAATTACAGTATAGATATAGCCAAAAACAACATTGTATACACAACCTAAAATATACCATCTAGAAATCACATCCCCATCCTTAAATAAATCCCTTGAGATAAATCATGTAAAATCAACATAATAAAATTACAAAATGTCACCATTTAATAAATAAGATTAATATTATTTACATCCATTAAAGCATTCCAGAATACATTTGGATCATCAGATAATCTCATGTTGCTATAGGCTTTACGATGCATGTCTTGTAAATCGTCCAGGCTTGAGCATCTAAGCAATATGTATTGAATGGGTTCCAGACTATCCTCAACACATAATCTGAATAATCGCTCATTGGGAGGTATCAGCAGTCTTGCGCCTATTGTCTTGAATGAACTAGCTATATTAAATGTAATCTTCAAAATGTGTACAATTGTATGTGCAGCTATGTATCCTGAAAGTTTGTCCCATCTCTGTACTGAACAAAGTTACCACTATTTACATTGGTTGCTAAATTCACTGTAACAGTCATCCTATTGTATTCTCTCAGTCCCCTTTCATTGATCGTTTGAAGGATTGTACGGAGACCTCAGTGGGTTGGATATCTAGCAATGGTTGACAGCTCTCAAAAATTGCAAATAGTTCACTGAAACAGCCATATCTTAACCTCTCCTGTGTTTGTAAATGGGTTAGGAACACTTGAACTATTATCATATTCTGATCCATCCCACTAAATGTAGCACATTTTCCCTTTGGTATATAACTGCAGTGTTTAAACCCATTATATCAAATTAAAGTCAAATATAGCCTGAAGACAACAATGTAGGAAGTCTAAACAACAGTTTAAGTACTTTCCCTTCCAGGGTCTACAAGGCCTTGCAAACTTTCTGGCCCACGCTTACGCACCATGAACAATACTAGGCATTATTCTAGTTCTGAATAACAATAAAATTGTCTGGCGAGAACAACCTCCCTGTCTTCCTATAAATGTTCTTATGGCCAGCGCTTGCTACATAGTCTCAGTGCGTACATAATCCCAATGCACGTTCCACTTTAATCTATCATCAATCAACACCCCTAAATATTTGTATAATGTGACCTGTTTCAATGGCTTTTGGTTTAATTTCCATGTGAACATCCCTAATGGTTTTCGTGAAGGAGCAAAACCTATCGTTTTAGTTTGATCTATGTCGATACTTAGACCATTCTCTGAAGCATACTAGCCTAATGCATTTTATTGGGTTTGCAGGCCTTTAGGGGTATAAACCAACAACAAGAGGTCATCTGCATAACCCAATCATCCCCTATTTAACCTTCAAAATGTTACTGTGCACACCGTGGGTGAGCTCTAAGCCATACTAAGATCTGCCAAATAGAGGTTGAAGAGAATTGGGTCCAGTATACCATCCTGCTTCCCACCTCTATTAGTTGGTACCCATTCTGTAACATGACCATGCCCATTTAATCTATTTCAAACCCTTGCGTGCGTTTACATCTGCATAATCATTGACAACAGGACAGTAGGGATGTTCCATTTTGCCAATTTCAGCCATAGTTGATTTCTTATTCTCGTATTAAACCCAGCACTCAAATCAATGAATGTGCAATAAACAGGCAGTTTCCATTTATCCCAGGTGTGTTCCACCAATGTAACCAAAGTGATCAGGTTGTGCACTGTACTTGTTTTTCCGATACCCTGCCTGATTCTTGGGCAATATGTTATTTTTCTCACTCCACCTTCCTAATTCATCTAGCAACACTCTCACAAAGAGTTCAGCTGGTATGTCCACCGTGGCAATGAGACGGTAATTGCCCGGGCTCTTTCAGCTGCCTTTTTTATATACAGGTAAAATATTGCTATCTTTCCAAAATGAGAGTACAGCACCTGCCTGACCGATACAGTCAAACAGGCTTTGCAATGCAAGTGCCCACTTCCAAGGGTTTCATTTTATCAAAGCATTGCTGGTCCCATCTGTGTCTGCCACCCACGCTGAGTTTAGATTTACAATTAATTTGGCTATATCCCCCGCTCTTGATTTACAAAATCCAAAGTACACCCTGTTCTAGCTTAAGTGTATCTTCTTGTGTGCCGGCACCCAAAGTATTCTCGATAAATATCATTGAATCATCATTCGACACACTATTTATTGGATTAGCCCTCCATATGGAATCGTTGATCACCCGCCATTCACATCTATTGTCATTGTTTCTTGCATAAAATGCCAACATTTTCCATCTTTCCTTGAATAGTAAAGTTTATCCTCAGCAATTTCCTATATTCAATTTCCTATATTCTTTTTTTACCCTTTTAATAGCCTTATTAACTTATAGTCCTAACCATAAGTTCAAACTTCCTGATCAGGGCTGAGTCTATCTTAGGGTGCTGCGTGCCATACTATGAATAAAGTTTGTCCGTTCAGTTTCAGCCATTGAATTATCCTTCTCTAAACTGGCCAGATCCCACTGAATGCAAATGTTGCCATTTGTGAGGTTGTTTACCCCATTCCTATTATAACATCCAACTTTAGAATCTACAGTCTACAATGCACAATATCCCGAGGTATGCTCACACCGGAATCTCCAGGAATAGAAATTGGAATATTTACACTAATATCCTTCAACATCTCCCTAACTTTCTATATTGTTGGCATATACACATTAATTATGAAGACCTCCTCCCTAGCCCCCTGCTTCCTAGTCAACATGCCACGCTTATACCGTTTCTGTGCCTTTTTTTGTTTTCCTTCAATGACCATGGCAGTGGAACCGAGATAGTGAGACCACCTTTGGGCCTACCTTTCGGTCCCTTGCTAGCAGTAGCATGAAAGGAGGGCCAACCATCCAGCTCCATCGGTTTAATCATACAAGCCTCCTGTAACATCAGAATTCCAAACAAATCTAAATGTTCTAACAGCCCTCTGTGCAGTAAAGAGGGACGAACTGCTTGTATTCCAGGAACACATAATAACAATATCATCAGGGTATCTTAGTAAAGTGCAACTGGAAGACCTTTAGCAACCCTTTCCAATATCCTTCTATCTCCTGACCATCACTGTCAGTCCTGTTTCTATCCCTATCCCTTTGTGCCTGATTTGCTGGCTTCACCTCTCTACCATCATATCAATTGAGCTCCTGGGTTACAAGGTTTCTCCCTTCACCACGTGTTTGATTTTGCAACCAACTTCCTCTATTCCCACTCAAATTCCCTGTGGGTCTTGATTTACCACATTTCTCTACTGGTATAAATACCTGTGAGCAACTATAAACTTTCTTCAATAGAATGAGTATGGTCTCAGATGAAAACCAAATGTTTGATGTAGTTTGACTAACTTCTTCCAACTAGTCCACTATTTCGGTGTCTTCTGTGGTTATGACCCTCACCGGAACTATACTCTGTAGGATTTTAAGGGCAATTGCTCTGTTGAGTGGTGAATGCTTATCAATAGTGGACACTAGCTGCAATCGGAGAGCCTTATGCACCCTGCGATTATTTTCCCCATCACCGCCCAGTCTAATCCCTAAAGCATCCTCTGATACTTGGCATGTCTGCGATATAGCATCCTTCTATCGTACTTGCATTTGTGGCAGTGGCATTTGGAAGAGTACCTCCGTCATCCTGTATCTCTGACTGTGTATTATGTTTTATTTTGTACTCTTTACATCTTTTTTACTCACTCCTGAAGAACCTCCATTTAACCATATCACTATTCTGCTATAAAAAGAAGGCCAGAATGTCCACTTTGTCTTTAACCCCAATAGGGAGCAGTCCTTTTTGCAACAAACAACTATTCTCATTCTCACGACAGTCCTCTTCTTCCCTGCCTCTCTTTCCTTTAGACCAATAATTTTGTGACACATCCCTACTTAGTTCAACATCAAAGCAGCCCACATCATTCTCAATTAACCTTACGATATTAGATTCAGATATGCTAATCTCTTTTCCTTTTCTTACTTTTACTATTCTTTCCATACATAACCGCTTTGACGATCACTCTCTTCATTCCCTTACCCCCTTTCATTTTGCCTTTTTTTCCATTTCCTCAGTGTGGTCAACTTCCTCCATTATTCCAGATGTGTTACTTAATCATTTTGTTCTAATTGTCTCTATTAAAGTGGCTCCCTCTGCCAGTGGGTCAGTTTCCCCATCTTGGGTTTCCACTATCATTGCAATTAGACAATTCTTATCATCCTTATCCATACTTTCATTCGATGCACTCACATTTCCTCAGTAAAATTGTTAAAAAGTTCTCCAATACCGAAAACTTTGTCACAGAAGAGCCGCTAGTGGTGCTACCATGCATATGATCCAAATTGTTCTCTTCCCCCCCTTGCCATATTATCATCTCCAACATTATACCTTCTTCTACTCCAGTTACCATCTCCTGTATCAGAAAAAATCTTGTAATGTTTACAGATGATTTCCTCTTTCCTTTCATGGCTGGTACACTTATCATCTTGGGCAGGCATGTCCTAGGATGCCTTAGTTGGTAGACATATTTAAGAGACTCAACTATTTGGCAATCCTCAGCAGTTCTTCATCCTCTATTGCCAATCTGTCTTGTGCAGCTTCTTCCACTGCCTCACCTCCTATCTCCACAGAGGGCCTCACCATGGCCACTGGGCCTCCTGCTGGCATGACGGCAATGTGCTATGTGTGCTTTGCGCACGATGCACACTTCACCCTCACGATGCTGAAACACAGTTTCCATGCTCTGCCCACCTATAGCTGGATAACGAATGGGAGCTCACTGAGTCACCACCCAGCAGTCACTGCCCTTAGCCTTCTGAATGTTGAGGTACAGGCAACATGGCACCAGCATTTAAGCTTTCACCACCAGCACAAAACAAATGTGCTACTTCAGCGATATCTCCCCATTTACGACATCTCAATGGGTCACACCCAGCAATTACTGCGCTCAACCTTGTGGATGTTGTAGTACAGGTAACACAGCACCAGCTTTAAAGCTTTCACTGCCAGCACAAAACACTGGAGACCTTTTATTCTTTGCATATAAGTAAGAAGGAACCCTACATTTTACAGAATGAGATTTATAATGGAATCGACAATGTTGTCTGTTATGTTCACCAAGTTGGATCTAAGCAATGTTCCGGCTATATTTCAGAGATGAAAGAAATCCAGGATTGTACACATAATTGACCATCCCTTTTGGACCTATCTGGATGACAGAATTATATTTCCATAGTCCTTACAATGACATACCACTGATCTGAAAGGAGTTCTTGCTATGTTACAATAATGTTGTATGCATGTTCCTTGGTTACGTTTGAATTACACTGCAATCAGGATTGGCCCATCAAAAGTCAAAGCCATTCAGGACTGCGAACGACATCATCATGTCACAGCAACACACTTTCTTGTTTTTGCCAATTTTCATAGATAGTTTATTCCTAACTATTTATATCAAGTCATTGCTATCACTGGATTCTTAGCCGGTCAAGTGGCACAGCGAGTAGAGTGCTCGCTTTGACATCCGTGCAGAGCTTGCTAACGCAGGTTCGAAACTCAGCCTTTCATCCTTCCGAGGTCGATAAATGAGCACCACACACCATGGGTAATAATAAGCAGCGCTCAGATACCTGAGGGTTTGTAGCACTATATAAATGACAAATTATTATTATTATTATGGAGGAAAATAATTGTAATAAGACAAAACAGCAAACAGACGACTCGATTCTTGCTCCCAAAAAGCCTTTTCGTCTACTCCTATACTAATATCTGCTGATAACGTAAGGACATATATAATTGATAATGTATCCCAAGAGCAGATAAGAACTAGAACCCACAGCGCTTAAACACAGTAATTCAAATCCAACTGTTAATGTCGAGTGGCCAGTTGCAAATGACTGTACCGTGCAGTGGATCCTCTGCTCAAGTCTCCAAAAGTAAAAGTGAAAATAACTGAATGACACAGTCCCACTGCACATATGTCCTGAAAGTTGGTTTGTTACTGATAAAACAAATTCAATAATATTGTAACTAGTCAGTACTAGAGCACATAGTAAGTTTTATTTTGACAAGCCAACACCTTTTTGGAGCTCAGCTCTTCTTCGAGGGCTCTGCTGATTGTCCAGTACATGAAAGGTCTCAGCTAAAGTAATTTCCTTTTTCCTATGCTTAGGTAAATGTGTAACCCCACTTAATATCTGGCTTCTATCTTTTTGATGAACGAAAACCATTGAGATATGTGGAAATACATTGTTTGTTAGAAGGAAAGAAAAATTGAATATAAAAGATCGTAAAGTACATTGGTTGAAAAACTAAAGGAATACATCGAGCTCAAAGTGTGAGCGATTTGTGAGCATCAGACCTAATTAGGTGGTTTCCACCTGATTTTCCTCGGTCATATGGCTTTTTTAAATAACTCATTTTCTTCACCTGTAGTTCTAGTTAAACACTGAGAATGTACTTGAATTCAGTGGAGCACTGCAGTAACATCCATATATGAAATAAATATTAAAAATGTCTTATTTATTGATAAATTCCCATACTTTAATAACTCAGTTATGCCTTGTCATAGATGGTCTCAGGAACACATCAATTTATGAAGACAGTTCAAGTGTTTTTTTTAACATGTGGATAAAGCCTTAACTAAGGGCCGTCATTCTCTTTCTCGTCTCCCCATGGCTTGTCCCTCCCTAGCTAGAAGTCCCTGAAATCCCAAGATGGTCACCAGAGATTGGTAAGCCCTACTATCTAAGAGCTGACTGGCTAGTTGTGATAGCATAAGGCAAAAATCTTACTTAAATGTCTCCCTCTAGGAATTCTTAGGTGAATCCTATCCAGCGACTAAACAAATAGAACTGTGATGTTCAATTTGGAATATGTGCATCCAATCTACCAAGGCTGCACTTAGTCTTCCCTGTAACATCATGTGCTCCCTACTAATCTCACCTTTACTCATCTCTCTATTACACTCCACTCCACTCAACTACTCTCTGCTCTAATTGTCTCTACTCTCCACTCTCTTCTCTAATACCCTCTGTACTACTACTCTTCACTCTTCTTCTCTCCTCTCTCCAGGCCCCTCACTATTCTCCACTAATCCAGACTCCATTCCACCCTCACTACTCCCCATCACACTCCATTCCAACTAGTCTCCAGTACTCTCCACTCACACTACTCTACTCTGTGGGATGTATTGACCCACTTTTGCTCTGCTATGCTGCATCACTCTATTATGGTGGGGCCAGAAACAGCAAAATGGCTACACAACCCTTGTGCGCACCAAAACCCCTAAAAATCACGCTTTTGAATGCACCAAAAAGATGACTGCCCAATCTGCCACGTATGTTGCCTGTGCTGTAACAGGGCTCTCACTACTAAAATGTGTCACTGGGCTCCACAACAATTGAAAGTGGAGTGCGGAAGGAAAAAGCAGTACTTTGCTAAATGAAACTACAAATATTGCTTAAAATCACCTTTTCTTTGCTGCTGAAATTTTAGAATGTCGGTACAGAACACCTTCCAAATATACAAAATTCTCGCTGGGTGCTACAATTCACTTAGTTTAAGGAATCACTGTGAACTTAAAATGTCCTGAACGGCTAAGAGCATAAAGAGATTTCCAAAGCAAAAGCGGCCTGTCAGTGGATCTGTAAAAAAATCTGTGCAGCAGAGGGCTACATGTGATGACAGCTATCAGGGGCCTTCCTGATTGAACTTTAACATGTTATAAACTAAAAGTCAAATGTTTGCAATGTAAGAGGCCTGTTACTGATAGTAACCCATATTATAGTTGTTTTTGATCCCAAAGGTTTAAAATCTTGAATGAGAATTCTATTTTTTATTTGATACAACAAGTGTGTTTTGTGCTAAGGAAAAGCCACAAGAATTTAACAATTAAATTAAACCTGGCTGAAGCTGCAAAAAATGGAATAGCAGGTTTTTTCTCACAGAACGAAGGCCTTCCCTCAGCAGGAACTCACGGGGAGGCGTTAATTACAGGGTACAAAAGAATCTGGTCTACAGAGGGAAAAGGAACAATGACAAGCTGCAGCTCAGGAAATTCAAAGTGTGACTAGGGTCGTAAATGGCCTCTGCAAGGAACAAACAAGGAGGAGCCTGCTCCCGCCTGCAGGGAGACAAAAAGAGGCGGACCCAAGCAACTATCTGTGACTGAACATTAACAAAGAACACTTTTTAAAAGACTCATAAATTGCTAGTCAAAATGGTGAAAAATATAAAAGTGACAGAGTTGTTCATTTCATTTCTGGCTGCACGTTTTAAGAGGCGGCAACTCTGTGTGACATGTTCTGGAAAGGAATGGCAAGAAATGTGATTTTATGCAAAAAAGGCTGTTAGAATTGTGAAAATGTACACGCATGTCCACATGTTAAACAGGCATATTTGTGGAAACTTGCATAAAAATTGAAAAGTGTGTTCACAGTGAAAACAGCAAAAAGAGGAGACATGATCCCACAGCTACATGGTTTTGAGGAATGGCTGCTATGAAAAATATGGCATCTTTGTGGGTAATTTGTATAAAATTGACTAATGTAGAAATGTGTGTTTAAGGTAAAATCCGATTTTGAGACCAGTGGCTAAAGGGAGGTCTCTGAGGATTGGAATTCAAATCATAAAACCTGACATCACACGGCCTTGAGCCAATCACTCAAATTGCAAGGCGGAGATGAAGTATTGACCCTATCCCAGCACAAAGGGCAAGCTTAGATAAACCGGCCCACACCCCCCCTTTATGATGACATTTCATAGCATAAATAGAGACAGCCCACCAGACATAGGGTCAGACAGATCCACTCACTTTCCTGATGCTGGCGGAGCTCCCTGCTGCTGAAATCTATACCTTCCTTGTTCCAGACTCCAGAAACTTGGAAAAGCAAAGGCCAATTGCATAGCTGAACCATTCTCAGCTAGGCCTCAAATTCTAGAACAGAACCCCAAAAGCCTAGGGGAAGCATCATAATACAGCTGGGCTGTGCTGTTACTGCTTGCCTGCGGAAATGAAAGATCCTCAGAACCAAGAAGGGCAGATCCCGTCCAATCCTGTGCCGTGCTGTGACCAGAGCGCCTTGCTGACCCTGTCCAGTCCTGTGCTGTACTGTGAGCAGAGCGCCTTGCTGACCCTGCCCAGTCCAATGTGCCCAACTGTCAGTCCCTGATAGGTCCAGAATCCTGACGGTCCAGAATCCTGACGTCCCAGAATCCTGATGGTCCCATTTAAAAACGTATCCAGTGAGTATAAATAGGAAGAACTGTGTCATATAGCGTATGCACTTTGCATAGTCTTGTCCCTAGCTTATACCCATCCTATCTTTCATTTAGAACCAGTATTGTCAGAACTATCTTTGCACAGACTCTTCTCTCACATGTGTTCCTAAACTCTAACTTCCTATTGATTGATTAAGAATGTAATTCCCAAACCAAACAGAAAGCAGAGTATCACACCTGAACTGTTATGATCGGCCGTAAATGACCTTCCTGTGTGGCATTCTACTTTTTGGTAGTCTTTAATATAGTGTAAGCAAACCCATTTGTCATTTTTAAAAGTGCATTTCTGTTTTCAATTCTCGCGCCTATTTTACAACCCAGTGCGGTTCTCCCGTTATCGCGAATATAGCGTACTGGAAACTTTGCCGTAAATTTTCATTTTGAGAAATGTTTACACGTGTAAAATAGATTCAAACTGCTTCTGACTTTTAACATTTTAACTTCTGGATTTTAAGATTGCAAATGTTTTCTGCTGACTAAATCATTGCTTATGTTTGTGTGCAACTGTTCAAAGCGGCTCCTATAGGAATTTACAACAATTAAAGCACTTTTCCACACATTTACAGTTGTTGCTCAGCCACTTTAAAAGTCATTCTGACAGTTGAAAAGCCCACTTTGTTTTTCTCTTTCTGTGTAAGGGGGGAAGGGGAAAGTGAGACACTGTTTGACCTGTACATTACTGAATTCCTGCTCTCTCCTCCTATCTCTTTACATTGTCTGTTGGGAGGGTTGAGGGGTGTTGCAGGGGGAACTGCTAACCACAGCACTATCTGATCTGAACCAACACAAAAGTATTATTTTCTGTGCTGCATTTGTTTTGCTTATTACCTATTCCGAGTGTACTAAAGATATTATTCAGTGTTCTGTCACCCCATTGGTGTTTGTTGTGTATCTATTAAAATATATCTTATGATTTTGACCTTAACAAAGTAAATAAATAATACCTTTTACAAACCAGCCTGACTTCTGGTTCAGCGTGACCTGGGGTATTCTTAAAGAAGGGGTGTGATACGAGTGGTACATCTTTCAAATAATTTAATCTATATCTTAAATAAGTTTTTCCATTGCGCTGTAAACTAGGCCAGGAGCAGAGTGTATCGCCTGATTGAAATCCTTAACAAATCTTCACCTATATTTTCTCCTACAGTCACCCTAGTTTCACTCTCCCTGTCCCCTTTCCTAATTACTATCACCCACACCCCGCCAATCTTCCTTAGCCTCATTCACTCACCCCACACACACTGTCACACCCAGGTACCATTTTCACTCACTAAACATTACAATAACTCTGCACATGCTCTCCGTAATACTTCTCAAGGTTTGTCAGTACTGCTCTTCCTTTCCCTGGTCTGTTGGTCCACAATCTCTTCCCTTGACCTCACCCGAACAACCCACACTACCTTGAGCTCTGTGCTCCTGTTTGTCCTCCCTTTCCCTTCCCATCGGTTCTCCCACTCAGCTGTTTCAACATGCCAACCACTGTCTTCATTTTCCTCAGGGGCCCTGTAACAGGCATAAAAAAGCAAATCACAGACTAAGCCATGCCCTCTCTTTGTCCACATATTGCCTGGCATTTAGTAATGTCCTGCCACCACATGTCTAGTCATTTTTACAGTTTGTGTTTGGATCAGGTTGAGCCTGTGCATTGCCAGCTTGATGCGTGTGGGGTTACTGGGCTGCTCCCAGTGTTGCCCCCTCTCTCACCAATGAGCCACCAGTTTGTGTTTCCACCGGTAGAAATCCTGGTATTTGTGGTCATATGGAAAAAGAGAAAGAACACAGACCTGCATTGTGCACCTTGATGGCTGTGCTTGGATCTCCAGCATTACTGTGTGGCGTGTAGAAGAGCAGCATCTGGATATGCTGCTGATGCTGCAGACAGACGTATGATCATTACAATATTTAAACAGAGTGGCCTGTGGATCAAAATGCACAAGGGCAAGATTTTATGCGTATGACCAATAGAGAAATAAAACATCTTTCCCAGTCACATTGACCCATAGAAACGATAATTGCTAGTTACCATAGATGGATTAAAATGCGATATAATAACAATTGAATAATGTTTCAGAGAATAGGAGATTATTAGTGGGGAGAATAGAACCCCCAGCTGCCCGAGCTGTTTGCAGCCCTGGTAAGTGTTGTAACCTCTGTTACACCAATGCTCTGGCAGTGATTTGTTCTTCTAGACTGTTGATGCACTGTTCAAATATGTATATGCAGGATTAAATGTGGGTTTTAGCTCATGGCGGGTAGTTAAACATTACTACATTGTAGATGAAGCACTTTACTCTGAGGGTCTGCTCATTTCTCTGAAGATCTGCTTATATTACACAAATAACTATTACTATTGGGTGGAAGAGAAATGATATGGGAGTGGTGAATCAAACCCACATCTCTTGCAATTAGCTTGTTTTTCCAAGTTGGAAACAATGTGTGTCTGGTGCGCCATGTCACTTCTCCCCAGGGAGGAACCCTTCCCTGTCAGGCTAGGGAGGTGAGGCCACATCGCAAGTGATATTGGAGTAAAAATACTGTTGCTATATGTCAATTAAACTGAAGATATTAAATTGTCACTTAACTGCAGTAAAAGAATTATTTGAATTTGAAAATTGGAAAACAAGTGTGCATCTATGAATTTAGGAATATACTGGCATAGCACAGCCTAGGAATACACTGGCCTTGTCAAACTGGGAGTATTCTCAGGCTGTACAAACTGGAATAGTATTGGGATTTCAACCTCAGAATGTATAAGGAGTTTTAAAACTGGAATACAACAGGTAAGATAAACTTGGAATATATAGGATGGTACAAAGTAGAAATGCCCAATTAGACATTTAATGGCATTTTGCAGCCTGGTAGTACACTGGGTTTATCTAACAGTAGTGGCTGGGGTTTTCAAACAAGTGAATACTGAATATAAGTTATTCATTTATTTATTACATTTATATCAGCGCACAAAGCCTTCAAACATTTAGGTGCTAGTTACAGAAAGTGCATGATACATAAACATATTGTTAGAGACAGACAGAGGTATGATTACACGGACTGGAAAAGCCACACCTGAAGTTATGGGGGCTGCATCAGGAATGCATACATCAAGAAGGACAAAGCAGGTGTAAGTCAGCAGACTGGCAAAGCCACACCTCAAGTTACGGGGGCTACATCAAGGATGCATACATCAAGAAGGACAAGTTAGGTGCAGTATGCAGATTGGCAGGATCTAACCTTGTGGTCCGCAGCATAGCAGAATTAATGGAGTGCATACTTGGTTAGTCAATATTGGACTATATTCAATGATCAATTCTGTATGGACGGTTCCTGTGAAAACTGGAAATACATGGGGTTGCTGGAAATATACTGGGGTTGTTGGATGTTTGTGTCTGGGACTACTGGTATGGCGGGTGTAAATTGTGCAATGTCCAAATGAACCCAAATTGTTGTTGTGATACAGTATTGTGATGTATTTTAGGGATGGCAAAATTACCACACTTGTCTTGGTGATCTTTCCAGTTCTTACACTGGTGCAAATGATAACAGTGCAGAAGGACTAAGACCAGTGACATTCAGTCATATTCCTGGAACCTTAACTAGCAGCGCAGGTGCAATTACCCAATGGGAACAGGCTTTGGAGTGGTCTGGGTGCATGCGTTTTGTGGGTCCTAGGTCTAAAGTAATGACCAGATTTCTGCTGCTGTAGGCACCAACTCTGTCACATTGCTAATGTGATCCGAGTGCCAGTTCTTGCCCAGTGCAAATCCTTGCATTGTGCCAGTTAGACGCCCGGCCATTATTTAGTCTTTGTACTGGCACTACCATCACTACAGATAGTCTTACTACGCCCACGCTAAGAGCAGGTGAGGTCATGGTCATGGTCATGGTGCAAAACATGTAATGTATCTGTGGCATACAAAGGTTCTCAGAGAAAAGTGTCATCAGAGCCACTACACCAAGGTGCTTGCTGTTGGCTAGCAGGCCCTATAGGGTGGTCTGCGATTATCAGTCAAACCCACCTCAGCCAGCTCGCAAGAAAAAGCCATGACTTCCGGAGAGAATAGTCTGTATTGCGGTCTCCACCGCAGAGTGTAGCGTTCATGTTCACACAGGCAATAGAACACCATTGGAAGGATTGGCTGCCTTCCTTTTAAAAACTAGCAACATATCATTAAATCTGGTGGAATTAGAGTTTTCAGTGCAGGTGATCGTGTGTTAACTGAACATGCAAACCAGCCATGATATGCTAACAGGGCGTACCAGAAACTGGAAACGATTTGCTAAGTGAGGAGAATGACGACTAGTAATTATGCGATTGATGTGTGCACTGGAAACGAACAATGGTGTGCCAAGCGGGCATGATGTAAATTGTTCTTCATCTGCTAAGTGGTCATCATGTCATTTGAGCTCACTGGATTAAAGTATGCATAAACAAAACACAAAAATCATGGTATTTATTTATAAAGCTATTTGCCACCGCTTAGCTGCAGTGCCCCTTCTGGCCACAGCAAAATAATTGGTCTTGGCTTCAGTTAACTCTGTCGCTATTTGCCATCTAGAAATACTTTCATAATAAATAGGGCTTAATATTTCAGGCAAACTTGAAAACCAAAATGTACTTTTAACAATTTGGCCAGTTCGCTATTGCAACTGCCTCTTCTTTTAGGTGCCCGACAGCGAATATTCTCCAGCCTCGATTCTTTCCTGTATCTCCCTTTTTGGGAATGTTTGCAGTGACCCTCGGCTGTTGCTGACCCCACAATACGCCTCTTTCGTTGTGCCCAAGGAGTGCACTCAGAGCTCGACAAGGTGATTATAATTTCTAGGGCTCTCGGGAGGATAGCTCAGGGGCAACGTGCTCGCTTTGGAAGCAAGACAACACGGAGTAACACAGGTTCAATCCCCGGGTCCACGCTTACAAACCTCTGGGTATTAAGCGCGTTATAAATAACCAATCATTTCATATCATAGCGGTGCAACGTACTGGTATGTTTCAGGAGATTCTCCTCGTTACTCTGTCTGCTGCTGCTGTATGCATGTGGCAACAAACTTACTGTCTCGAACTGGATATGTTGACTGATCATATTCATGAGGAGCATTGTTCCCAGTTCAGTTCCTGCATGGAAGACAGACATTCTCATGGTGTGGGGGTGCACATTCTCCTCTCCCATCCACTGGATCTTGTGGATGCATGGCTTGTCCCGCTCATTGTGAGGAATTGCCATCTGGCAAAGGTGCAAAGGCCTGGTGTTTTTGATTTCTTGCACATAAAATGATGCAGGTGATTTTTTCTGCAAGGGGGTAATCTGCTAACCAGATTAACCTTTGTTGCAACTCCACACCAAAAGCATAGTGCATGTGTGCCCTGCTGCATCAGTAGCCTGATCTGCAGCACCCATTCTGCTTGAGGCGCAGAGCAGGTCACAGGATGCCCACTCGACTGCTGCAGCAACAGCAAAGTCACTGCAGCACCGGGGTGACATTTAAGACATGCCCCCTGTACACAAACTACGACACATTCAAATTGAAATTGCACATGTGTCCACTCCTGTGAGGCAGCTCTGCTGTGAAAGGGGATGTGTATTCAGGTCAGACAGTCTGATGCTGCCACACAACGGGACGGAAACCCAGAGGAGCCAGCCTCTCTTTGATTCTCTTTTGGAGGGCCGGTAACTCCCTACCCAGAGACAACAGACAGCTGCCCTATGCCCAGGTATCAAAGGAGCATGCCCGTTCAGGATAAGTAGCCTCACACCAAGGTGCTGCATATCAAAAGGTCTTTGTAATCAGTAGGAGGGAAGGGGTGGGAGTAGGATAGGCAGGAGTACTCTGAACTCTGGACAAAGCCTTTCACCATCTTGCGTCTCATTTTCTCTCTTTCCCTTAACTGTCTCTTCCACTTCTTCTGGAGCAAAGCACTTTGGATGCAAGATCAACGGGGCAAAGTCCAACCAGGAGCAGGAATTGATGGCCTAAAGCAGGCTAGCTGTAGACCAATCACCTGAGGACTTGTGCCTTTAAAAGACAGAGTCTAGTACCCCTTCAGCAGATTCCCTGAGTTCCTCAAGGATCCTTTAATGCTGAAGATACATTCTGAATATTCTCATCTTGACTTGCTTTGGGATAGTTGCACTATCCAAAGCCCTCTGCCTGAGGAGAAAATGGCGCCATCCAAGACAGAAGGAAGATCTGTTCCTTAACCACTCCCCCGGGACCTTTGGAGTGATGATTTATGTGGACCAGGACCACACATTCTGCAAGTGAAATTCTCTGCCAGAAGAGCAGGCCCTGAACTGGAGTATTCAATCCCCGAGGCCTCACAGCAACCGTGGAGCCAGACCAGCCAGAGCTCCCTGATCTACCACACCGAACCAGTCACTCTGTGTTCCCCACATCCTGAACAATAGGGAAGGCACTGGTGCTCATGTCTCTGTACCTCCAGCCAGTAGAACAATTGCACTTCATCTAAACCAGCATGATACTACATCATGCCCTAACGAAGCACGTCACCTGCTAGGCCCAAAGTGTCGGCTCAACACTGGAACTCAAACCAAATCTCTAGCCAGGGGTTACAACCATGGCTCGGGCCAGCTAGCCTGTGAACCGCCAACTTATTGACTGCACAGTAACACATTCTCAAACACCACATCAACGAATGTCACCCGCCGACTCAAACCGCTGGAGCGTCACTCACCGATCCTCTTCTAGCAGCCAAAACCCAACTCAGCCTGGTCAACATTGAACTGCTGCTGTTCAACAATTCAGAGTATGTGCATTTGCCCCTACTCAAAACCTGCTTGCTGCCAGGGCCTCCACAATCCTATGTGCCCAAACTGAGTTTAATCAGTTAGCATCATTGTTCGACACCGGGTTTGATGTGTCAGCCCACCAAGAACTGAATGCAAGTACTGTGCCACTGAGCTGCCCCCATGGTCCACTGGGACCTTAGAGGCTTGTTAGGTCACAATCGCCCATGTTTTCAACCCAATATCCTTTTTATGGTAGTACTCCACCTACCACCCCTGGAACTACACTCAGATTGCTACTTTTCCAATCTGTAGCATCTTTTCTGTTTTTTCCTTTGGTGTTCTACTGGCTGATGGAGTCTTTCATTAAAGTGTTTAAATTGTTATAGAACCTTGATTGAACATTCCCTTTATTTTGGACTGTGATACTGTGTTGTTTGGGTCACTACTGGTTCGCCTTCACACCCTTCTTAAGAGTATAGCCTTCCCTCTGCCCGCCTTACCACAAAAGGTGAAGTAGGTATATCACTAGATTGTTTGTGTTTTACCTTTCCGATTGCGTTTTATTTTGGTTTGTAGAAAAGTGTTCTGTGGGCCATTATGTTCCAATTCATCCTTGTACTCCTGCGAAACAGAATCCAATGTGTCACGCTAATCATGTTGGATGGAAGTGTAGGTAGTTTGCTGGTGAGCCTGAAAGAACACTGTATTCATATGGTAAACAGTTTTCACATGAGGCCCTGTAATACTGTAACATTATGGTGGGTGTAAAAATGTATTTTGTAAGGCTATCAGTTAATGTCAAATGCTATTCGTATTAGAATTTGTCAGTAACTCCTAATGATAACTCCACAAAGAAAAATTAAACAATATTGCCGTGACTCCATAATGTATGTTTGCCTGAACATATGAACGAGTTGCAAGCATTCTCGATCTATATCCTGCATAAGCTTGGTGTCTTCTTATTTGGTAGAATGGTGACACCAGAAGAGTGGGTCAGGGGGAGAGAACACATCTGACGGACAGACTTTACGTGTATTTACTCCCCCCAGAGAGGTACTTCTTTTAGTTCTTTTCATGCTGGTGGTGGATTTGGAATATTTGCAGCCACTCCATAGCCTGCCCAACGGATTCTTGTTTGTTCACTGCTTATCATTGCAACCTGTTTGCAGAGCTATAATGCAAACCTTCTTCAGCCTCCAAAAGGGCCCTAGAAGTTATGCCTGGCACATCACCTAGATATTACGATCTTAGATGGGTAAAAGGAACGATGACTCCTCGAGTACATAAGTGGGAATATTAATTGGATCCTTGGTTATGTTATTGTGGAGTGCAAATTCCAAACTCACTTTCCAACCTGTCGGATTGAAGAATAGTATAAAGTGTTCATTAGAGAGAGGCGAGCGTGTTGGAAATGGTCTTGAACTTTTGTAAGCAGTGGGGTTTCCAATCCGGTAAAATGATCCCAAACGCCAAATGATTTGAAAGCTTGGAAACGTGTTTCAAACATCTCAAATAGTTATGAATACATGCTGGTTTGACTTGGATAGAACTTCTTCCACAGTATTATGTTTTCAATAAATGATGTTAACACTGTTTTGGTTATTTTGTGGTAGTTGCTCTCTTGCGATAGTGTTCCTACTATTTCTGCATAAACACACTTTGGTCGCATGTTCTACTGTTTCTATACACACGGTCCTGCAGTATTGCTCCTATCACAGTATTTCTGTCACCATGTACTGAGTTTTCCACTACTGCTAAAATATTTCTTTTTTTACGAATAACATTGGCACGCATTATTGCTGATCACGTACTCTTTGGAAGACAGCATTGCAATTGTCAGAGGGATTCTGTACCCATGATAGTAGGCCTATTTTTGTATCCAGCCGGTACTGTTGACAAAATACTGTGTCAACACACCTCGGATAGAGATTGCTGCTAATGAGATATTTTATGTATACTGTGCTAGTTCTGTCAGAACAATGTTTCCATACACCTTGTACAGATGTTACAATAATGCTGATGTCTCACTTTCTCTGTACACCTAATCCTAGAAGCACTGCAACTATTACACCATTTCCAGGGATATTATAGCAGCACTTCTACTGTTACACCAAATCCAGGGATATTGTAGTAGCACTGCAACTGTTACACCATTTCCAGGGATATTATAGTAGCACTGCTACTGTTTCACCATTTCCAGGGATATTGTACATACATTCCTCCAGCCGTTTTGTTTTTTGTTAAAGACTTGTTCAGGCAGAACTGTGACTGTTACACTGATTCTCTATGCCTGTGGTTTGTACTGCTACCATCACTGTACTTCTCTGAACATTGTTCATGTTGTTTCACCATTTCTGTAACCTGTAAACCTACAATCTTGTGTGTTTCTGTTTGCTTACTCCAGGTACTATTGATGATGTCATACTTCTACTGTGCACTTCTTTCAAATGTTTTTGATTATTTCAATGGCTTCAACTTTTGTCCAAATTCCTATTTTGACAGTATTGTGCTTATACTTTTATGATGTCATGAAGAGGATTCTTATATTTGGCCTTGTTTCCAGTTAAATCAATTTGAATGGATTTGAAACAAACAACATGTACCTATGGTTCAAATTGATTTGGCTACTGCATGGCAATGATAAACATAGTATAGGTAAGCATTTTACTTAAAAAAATAATTGTGTATGTAATTGATTGGATGTGTGTGAATCAGTGCACATGTCCGAGAGTGCATTATGTATATAGATGATTGAGGATGTAATGCTTTTGAATGTGCATGTAATTGAATGCAGAGGCTTGCTGAATGTGCAGGCAAATGAATGCGGTGAATATTAGAGTGTATGAACATCTAATACATGAGTGAACGAATGCTGGTCAATATGAGAGTGAATGAAGGCGGTTGATTGCATGAATATATAAAGCGGGAATGTAAGACTGAATACATGCGTAAGTGATTGTGTGACTGTATAGTAAGGGAATGTATGCGAAAGCATTTATTTTTAATCAGAGTGAATATTTTACTAAATGCATGCCAGGGCCCATATGGGTGCGTGGCTTCTTGTGTGATGTATAGGTATGAATGTGTATGCACATGCTCGGCTGTGGGGGAGCAGGGCCAGCTAAAGATGAGTCAGGGCTGACGGGGGCCCATTTCAACATGATGTTTGGATGCCCCTTACCTTAAAGCCGGGAAAATTCAGAGGAGCCCATAGGGTGTTTACATTAGAATGAGGTAAAAAGAATGCAGCATGTTACTGAATAGCTACAGATTACCTTGGGACAGGCAGCTATCTGTAGGCTATAACACAACATGTTTGCCAAAAAGCTATTCATTGCTCTTTGACAGCAGAGTGCTAATGTTGGGGAAATCTTAATAAAAAGGCAACGAGGCACTAAGAACATTGCCAGAGACTGCCAGAGGGAGGTGACAGCCTGTGGCTCCCAGCGAAGGTGGCCTGTAATATGCATGCTGCAAACATCTAGGGGCCGATTCATGGAACAAACGTAAGCCGAAAATCTTGGCGCAAGCTGGCGCAAGCTGGCGCAAGCGTGAAAAAACAGGCGCATGCACACACGTGCGGTTCATGGAAGTCCCTGCGCGTGTTTTCATCAGGATGTGCGCCAAACCCGTGCGTGGCACACACGGGTGCACACGTCATTGCAACATCCCGAACGCCGTGCGCGACGCGCACAGGGAAAGCGCTCAACGTCTGTGCACACACCAAAAAGGGGGCAGGACACTGGGCGTAACACGCAGAATGGGGAACAACGCGTGAAAAAGAAGGGGTAACTGGGGAAGTACTACAGGTAAATACACGAAACACCCACATCACGCGAACAACCCGTATTCATGGATTCGAATACGGGAAACCCACGCACGGCAAAAGATGCGCATAGGCGTCAACACGTCCGCCACATGAAGGCAGGTGTAAGCATCCCCGCGCACAGTATAAAAGTGCGCGCAAAAAACAAACACGTATATACAGCTACGATGAATGCCCCATTTGTCGCAGAACTGATCGTGGGACACCGCAGGAGGAGGAGAATAGCCAGGGTCCGCATTTTTTTTTACCCTGACCAGCCCTATTGGGATGCCTGACGACCACGTCTATGGCAGGTATAGGTTTCCACCTCGTATCATCCTAGACCTCGTCAGGGAGTGGTAAGATTACCTACATCCCCCACCCTGTGCTCCCAAGCATTGAGCCCCTTGGAGAAGGTGCTCAATGCCCTGCATTTTTTGGCCACTGGGTCATTTCAGACGACAACTGCCATAGTGGGGGGGGGTCTCAAAGGCCACGCAGTCAAACTGCCTACACCAGGTGTTGGCAATCATCACTGCACGCCCCTCAGTCCGCAGGCACATATACATGCCCAGAACACCCGCAGAAAGGCAGGCCGTGGTCCCAGACTTTTACAGGGTGGCACACTTCCCCAAAGTGCTCGGTGCCATAGTTTGCACCCATGTGGCCCTACGTCCACCTAGGGCCACTGAGCACATCTATCGAAACCGCAAGCACTGGCATTCCATCAACGTGCAGGTTGTATGCGATGCTAAAGAATCATCACCTATGTCTATGCAAACTACCCTGGCTCCACCCATGACAGTTTCATATACAGAATGTCCGCCCTGAGCCGGGCCCTGGAAGCTGGGCAGCATGGTGACACATGGCTCCTAGGTGAGTACAAATGCCTGTGCACATGCATGCATGTCACACACAGACAAATACCCAAACCCCAATAATCACAACCATTATCACCTCTCCAGGGGACAGTGCCTACCCTCTGAGCAACCACATGATGACGCCAATCCGGAACCCCACCACACCACCCCAGGTAAGATACAATGATGCCCATATTGCAACCAGGGGCATAGTGGAGCGCACATTCGGAGTGCTCAAGTCACGCTTCCGCTCCCTTGACCGCTTTGGTGGGCAGCTACTATATGCACCCCCAGTAGTGTGCAGGATCATTGTGACAGCATGTGTCCTGCACAATGTTGCAACACGGAGGGAGGAACCGGTGGACATGGTGGTGCCCCGACATCCCCAACCACAGGCACATGTGCTGCCCATGGGAGGGGACAGGGCACGTGGCGAGGCAGTCTGGACCCAGCTTGTGGCCACATTCTTAACCTAAACTCCCACCCCTGTGGAGTGCACACAGTCCTGGCACATACCAGGTGACAATCAATGATGACAAAGAGACAGTCAACTGTCACAACCTTACCACCCTGAGAATGTTGCCATGGAAGTGCTACATTGCGTGCATCCCTAGCTACTTAAACATAAACAATCCTGTGTGACCAAAAGGAACACATGCAAGGTGTGTATCACACCCCCCTGAAAAATAGGCCATTACAATCCCTGGTATGTCACCCAAACCCTCCCAAACCACAACACCCTTGTCTGCCACACCATGACATGGCATGCAATAGCAAAAGGCCAACACATGACCAATAAAATATGAAGTGACATGTCATAAATGAAAACGGGCACGAGACAATGATGCCTGACATGGAATCAGATGAAATGACTGACCAACAACCTCCCACACATACACAGTCAGACACAAATGCTTTCCACCAGTCGTAGCATGAACACGAAACTGAATGCCCGTTCACATGCACATTGGGCATGGCAAAATCCCGACTTACAAACCCGTGTGCTGTGTGTGTCTCCTGCAACACACTGCTCAGCACACAGCATCACATGAAAAAGACTAATCAAATCTATAACCAAATGACGCATGTACAGGATACCCAAATGGTAATACATAATGTGCTGTATGGACACAGTGGGCCTGAGAATGCACTCTGTATGCACCTGTGGCCATGGAAGGGTGGTTATACGTGTGGTGGATCATTGTGCAACTGGGTGTGTCATTAGGGACATGCACTCAATAAATGCATGTGAAATCAAGTGAACCTCAGTGTCCTGTACACATCACATGTGAACATTGGCCATATGAACACCCAGCATATCAAACCACACCAATCACCTGACACCTGAAAAGTAAAGACAATACAGGAACAGGCATTGACCAGCATAACACATCATGTACATAGTACCCCACAATTACAATGTCAGAGTGCCCAAAACACTGTAGCCCAAGCCAGCTGTCCACCAATAAAAGGCCCTCCCTTACACATCACCGTGACCTTCTGAACAACTGATTCTGGGGTATGTAGCCTTCTTCCTTTAAGTCTACCTGGCTACAGGATCACTCTACCCCTTGGTCTCCATGTTCCAGCTTGCGTGTAAATAGGGTCCAGCCCCCTCAAAGGCCAGCTTGACTGGTAAAAATACCAAATCGCAGAGAACTCCAAGTAGGCAAACCCACAAACCAGGGAAAAAGGCTGTAGGCACCAAAAAACCCTGGAAGAGTCTCCAGTAGATGACTTGAAGTAGCAGGAAATCTCAAAGCACAAGCACAATGATAAAACAACCAAGGTAGCACAGTTGAACAATGGTCCAACAGGATGGGTAGCATTTACGGTACATAACACACAATGAGGATGCAACAAATGATGGGTAGTGTTACAGCTCCGGTGTCCAGGCGCAGGAGTAGCACGAACCAACCACCCCCTCCGTGGTCTGGGCGCCTGCAAGGTCAAACTTACACAGGCCTCTGAGACCCCGGTGGGGAAGGAGGGTCAGGGATATGTTGCATGGACAGGCATTGGTATTTAGGATAACCGGAAAGTGGGGCAGGAGAGCAGATGCAGATTTGCAAGGGAAAGTAGGCAAAATACAACTATTCACAAAAACACATAGGCCTCATTACGACCCTGGCGGAAATCGAAAAACGATGGCGGAAATGCAATACCACCATCGAATAGCGCTCGGTGCGATTATGACCCGTCACCGCAAAGTACGATGCCATTAGCGACACCGTAGTGAACGCCAACGCTAACTGCACCAAGTACGCGCGCGCGCGCCATGCCAAACCGTAATTAGCACCATGGCGCAACGGTAAGCGAATTCCGACCCTAGCGGACATGCACCTAACGCCATCAAGCACGGCGGAAAGTACCATTCCGCCATGGTGAGAAGTACGGCATCGCGAACCAACCGTAAACGGCCCTACTGAGTGCTTGTACACCGCTCCCTGGCCACATTGTACAACCCCCCGTAGGTGCAATGAAGTCACACAATGCAATCAGTGAAATGTACTAGTCATCCATGCCTGCCAACGAACAAATGAATCTCAAGAGGGCCCAATGGGAGCTGCAGGGCACAGATGGCACGAATACAGAAGCCATACAAATGGACATGACCTCAGTCTCCCACCAAGAAACGCACGCAAACACAGGCACCTGTGACCAGCAATATTCCGATAATCACATCATTCCACCTATCCAACTGGCTGACCGGCATCTGTTACACAAAAGCTAATCCCCCGCCCCTGAGCATGACATCATCAAAACAGTCATAATGGCAGCCCTCATCCCTGACCTCACTGGGCTTCGTAGGCAAACGCGCCCAGCACAGTACCACGCAACTATACCCCGAAGCTGGAACCCAATGCAGATCTCCTCACAATACATCGCTCCCCAAATAGTAATATGCCACATCACTTGCAAAGAAGAACGCTACACGGTTCATATCAGAATAGAAATTTAATGCACAACAAATTCTCCAAGCCCATACAGCCATTAGGCCATGAACTCCAAAATATATTTCATTATTGTGGGCTGCATCCGCAATAAATGACCAGCTACTTCTTGTGTGACGCCCTGTTCCTTCATGGTACACAGGGGCTACATTCCCGTACGAAAAGTCAACATGGAAGCGCCTAGAACCGCAGGGCCGTCCCAATAGGGAGGCACTAGTCCAGCTGAAAGGCCGAAATGTTGCTCCTAGCCACTAGTACTGCGTAAGGGCATGTGGCCCATTGGCGATCGTCCCATAAGATCGTAATGCTGCTCCACTGATTAACAGGTGTCGGGAATAAAATCCATCTGCAGGAGTGGCATACAGATGGCAGTGGCAAAAGGGGAGGAGATACCTGTCAACCAAATGAAATGAAAAAGAATAGTATGGCCATCAGAACTACATTTGAATCACTCACTTCAATGATCACACCAAATCCACAGCCATATGCATGCTAGCCCACTCCAAAGGATCATCACCACCCAAAAACCACTTGCGAATCATAACTATCTATATCGAGGTGAAAACACTATCACAAACGAGTGTACCTGTGCATGCGTCTGTTAAAACAGAATCCATCTGATGGGATTGGTAACGTGCATAGACACAAGTGTCTGAAGGCGCGTCGAGACAGGGAGGGCTCAACAAGGCCAGATAGACGATGGTCCCACTATGGCAGCCCTGCATCACATAGCGCAGGGGAGGCGGATAGATTCCAAGAAGCCCTGTACATGGCAAACTCTGTATCAAATCATCTGTCCATGCATCCATACATCATTCCCTCATCCCGTAATGAAAACGCCTGTCTCCATACTCACATAACATGTGAAATTTCCATTGAGTCTGTGCGTTATGCAGCCTGCAAAATCCACTGTGCCCCAGCCCGTAATTCCAGTGTTGTGAAGTAACATGTATTTGGGAACGTCCGGCCTCATCGCCCACGTCGCTATTGCGCATCCCAAACTATTCATATCAATCATTGCATCCTCGCCATGGCCCGTGTCCCAAGGACATTGAACAATAGAACGTTATATTTGCAGTCAGACCTGTGGGCATCTCCTCGCCGCTAGCTGAAAACCGAAAGCGCCGCCCTTCGAATTCCTCATTTGCAACATCACGTCGAAAAGGCAACTGTGGCCGCTTGAAATCACAAATTAATCCATCTAGTGCGGCTGTGTGTGAAACCGCAACTGCCTTCACTCACAAATGGGACGCCCCGCCCGTCGGTGAAGCTCGGTACAGTGTTGCATGAGGGTCCACCGTTACTCGAGTACTACGTTCCACTGACCCTTCACAAGTCTGTTCGCGACAGCAAAGATAGTATGTGAAACAATGGGACCATAGCCGAATGAACATATCAACCAATGTTACACTGCCATCGGGTACAAATACATGATTGCAATAGCAAGATGCCATTCGTCGAATTGCAGCGTTGTGTGCGGGACGTGCTCGCCCAAAGGGGAGTGCAGCTTGCACAGGTGGAATGAATCACCACAGGTGGAGGCCATACAGCCTGAAAACACATAAATTGCACACCCAGCCTCCTCCCACAACCACACCCACTCCGAAATGCTACCGGCAGGACTAGCTATGTTGGCCCTGGGGGACCTGATAGCACTGCAAGTACTCCAACTTCAAGAAGAAGACGAACACCAACTACAACCGGCCGCACGGCGGAGACGCAGGAGGAGGAGGAGGGCAAGGCAGGGCCAGCAAGGGCCGCCAGCACAGCCACTACCACCACGCAGGCAGCCCGCAATCCCACGCCTCCGAGCACATCCGTTCAACCTCACTGATGAGCAGATCCACACCCTCTACCGTTTGGACCGGGACACCATAACCGCCATTGTGGACATGACACAGGCTGACCTTGTCAGCATGATAGATAGCCCAACCGCCATCCCACCCCTACTGAAGGTGGTGTCTGTACTCCACTTCCTGGCCACAGGCACCTACCAGCACACAGTCGGACAGTTGCATGGCATATCACAGCCACTGTTCTCACGGACACTATTGCAAGTGCTCGATGCCCTCCTGAAGCACGCAGACGACTACATCTCCCTACCACGCTCGGAGCAGGAAATTACCAACACAAAAGTGGGATTCCATGCACTTGCCGGCATACCGGGTTGCATTGGTGCCATCGACTGCACCCATGTGGAATTGGTCGTCCCACATGCCATGGAGGCCCAGTACCGCAACCGAAAACAATTTCATTCTCTGAATGTACAAATGGTGTGTGACTCCAACAGGATCATTACACATTGTTGTGCCCGATTTCCTGGATCAACCCATGATTCTATGGTCTTGAGGAACTCTACTATACCACGCTACATGGAGCGACACGCAGGGAACAGATCCTGGCTACTCGGTGAGTCTCATTTCATGCATGATGATGTGGGGTATGTGATGCGGCAATGACCTGGCAGGAAGGGGGGGGGGTGCGTACGTAGCAATGGCATTCCTCAAAATTCCTTACTTGTCCACATACAGGTGATGCCGGGTATCCACTGAAGAGATGGCTCCTCACACCATTCCGGAACCCACAGGACCAGCATGAGGAGGACTACAACCATGCCCACTCACGCACCCGTGTAGTCATAGAACAGGCATTCGGCCTACTGAAGACTCGTTTCCGCTGCCTCAGCAGGTCTGGCGGGGCACTCCTGTACCGCCATGTGAAGGTTGCAAAGATGGTCATGGCATGTGTCATGCTACACAAAATGTGCGTACGTAGAAATGTGCCCATGCCCCCTGACGCAGAACTGCAAGCACCTGAAGATGGTCATGATGAGGGTGGGGATGTGGCAGCACCTCAAGGAGTCTGCGAGGCACAGGAGGGCCGTGACATTCGTCAGCATCTCATAGATGCATGCTTCTAGCACTCACGCCTGGTGGCTGATACATGGACACGGGACTCGTGGCACTGTGTGTGTCTGGAACATGCACAATATGGACTGTACGCCTATAATGGCCTCGTACACAAAGATCAATGTCCACACATCTCATTGCATGATCGTGCATTTTTTATGGCATATGTGATATCATGTTAAACACCCTATCGACCCGCCACCCAAGTGAGCCCAACACACCCCCTCCACCCTCCTACCTCCCCCCCGAACACCAGTGTCCATAGATGCTCATTGTCAGTGGGCAGACGCTATTGCAAGCCCCCTCTGCGGGTATCAGGGGCACCCCTGCCTGTGGAGCGCAGGTTCCTCCCAGATCTATGTTGGGGGCTGCCCTGGACGGAACTTGCAACGGATGATGTCTCTGCCTGCTCACGTCCATGCATGTCCCTAAGGGTTTGTGAGAGCTCAGTGAGCACACGGCGCACTGCGGCTAGTTCGGCACATACATCTTTGGACGTCGCATGCAGTTCCCCCCTCAGGCTCTCGGTGCTTCTCTCCATTTGTACTCTCAGGCTCTCGGTGCTACTCTCCATTTGTGCCCTTAGTGTCTAAGTACTTCTCTCCATTTCTGCCCTAAGTGTCTCAGTTGATGTTTCTATGTCTGCCTTAGTGCCCCCACATTCATCGGCATGGTCCTTGAGGAGCGTGGCCAGTTGCTGCTGTTGCACGATTACCTGGTTGAGGGACTGTTGCCTCTGCTGGGCCATGGCCATTTGCGGTGGTGTCACAGAGGGGCTGGTCACCTCATGTTGCCTTGCCACAGGGCTTGTGGGGGATGGCCAGTCGTCGTCTTGTGGGTGCCCCTGCGTGGTATCCTCATGGTGTACGGGATGGAACAGACAGGGGGATTGAGACAGGTCATGGATGGATCTAACTTCGACATCCCCGTTTTCTGTGTCGGAGCATGCTGCCATTAATGCAGTATCACCTATGGTGCTGCTGCCACCAGAAGCAGTGCCTACTGTGGCATCCATTGGGGGGACCTGTGGTGGTGGTGTTGTGGGCATGCTGGCTGCTGGGGTGCCTGTTGAAGTCCCCTCCTGTGTGCTGCCACTTGATTTGTGCTGCTGCCGTGTCTTGATCCGTGCAGCTGAGGTGGAGGGTCTTTGGCCGTTGGTCTTGGCCCTCTTTGCAGGTGTGCTGGTAGGGGTGTCCTGGTGCTCGTCGTTTGGATCGGACCCTGTGGTGGAGTAAAGGAGTGCGAGCGTTATTAATGGGTCTGTGGGAATTGGAATGGCAATGTATCACATGCATTGGGGTGGTACCTGAGGGTGATTTGGGTCGGGGCCTTGGAGGTGGTTTCATTTGTGTGTGGAGTGTGGGTGCAGTTGTTTGGCAGCCTGCAGTTAGGGTGTGCCTGCTGCACGTGTAGAGGGTGTTTTTAGGATTTTTAATTATTTATGTATTTGATGTGAGTTTTAAAGTGTGCTATCAGGCCTATGTATGTAGACGTTCTCCTGGACATGTGTTCCTGTTGCACTATGTGGGCACGTGGTACTTCACATGATTGGACGTTGTGGTTTTGGCATTGTTTTATTTGGGCCACCTACCTGAATCTTCGGATGTCTGCACTCCTTTCTCCATCCCTCCGACTCCCTCTATGCTCTCCATTCCAATGGTGGAGGCACATATTTCTTCCCAGGGGGTCAACTTGATGGGTGATTCCGATCCTCCCCCGGTAGCTGTGGCAATGTTGCGGTTGGCAGAAAGTATGCTACGGACGCGTATCCGCAGTTCGTCCCATCGCTTTCTGCATTGCTGTGGGTTGCGGGGTGCGGTCCCCACCGCACTTACCCGCTGTGCCACCAGGGCCCATATGGCCTTCTTGTTCGCAAGTGCCGTCTTGGTCATTTGCGTGGAGAAGACGGCGGCAGCATTCTCCTGGAGGGTCTCCGTGAGCACGGTGAGTTCCTCACGGGAGAAGTGGACCTGCCGCTTGCGGTCGCACGCTTTCTTTGCTACTTTTCCCATTTTTCTTGGTTTCACTAGGGTGGATGACGGGTTGGGATGTGTCTCAGGGTAGTATTTTTTATGGTTGTGTGGAATTTGTGGTTTTATAGGTGTACGGCGGGATGTTTCCCGTTCCGGGACCATGCTTTTACTTCCGTTTCCGTATATTTACGGTCACCGTACTTTCCGGTTGGCGCTCACTGCGGTGTCCGCTGAGATGGGTGGCGGTATTGCACCTAGGGCGCCGTACGGCGGCGGTGTGGGCCGTTTTGGGGTCATTTCCGCCATCGCGGACTTTGCACTTCCGCCATGGCGTGGTGCTCGTGCCCGATGGGTCGGAATGAGCCGCACTTTGCTCCATCGTGCAATGGCGGAAACGCTATTTACGCTATGGCGGTCCGGTCGGTTGATTTCCGCAAGGGTCGTAATGAGGGCCATACTCAATTAGAGATAGCACGCTCATCATGCAGATTGTACCAAATTAGTCAAATGCAAGACAAAGAGAGACTTATCTCTGGGTGAGTGCTGGCCTCCTGCCTGCGCACTCTCAGGTCCAGTAACAGGAGCACTTCAATGCTGCAAAGAGAGTGTGAGTTACTAACCTGAATGTGTGTTTACAACACACACACACAACCCCATCCATGCCCCAAAGTAAGTGACTTCTCTCCAAACAAACACCCCTGTCTGCTGCTTTGTACCCATACGTTAGCTTGTCCCACCAATGATTTATACACTGTAAATGCAGTAAGGCAGTCGCATGTGGCCGCGCGGGAAATGGAAGACCAATGGGTCAAGAATCACACATGACACAATGGTCCCTGGGTGAGCTGCTAGACGCGTATAGCAAGGTGAAACTTCAGTACAAGTTGTGTTCTGGCGCCACAGATTTCAATAGGTAGTGCACCTGGCAATTTGCACATGCAAATGACATGCACTGCCCACGGGTCTGTGCCTCGCTGGGTGTCCCTGTGCGCTGCATAAGTATCTGGCTAGGAACGCTACTACCCTACTAACTATGCTTAAATGGAGCAGGGGGTAATCCAGGATATGCTTGATGGCCCCAGCGTGTTCCCCTGACAACTTGTAAAGCCACTTGGCATTTGGCCCTCAAGGCAGGTCAGCTGTACTGTGTGCTACTCCAACAATGCCTGGCAAAGCTCCCCAGCACTGGTGCTACTTAGCATGCATGTGCAAGTGGCCCAGTTGGACGGTTGGCTGTGGTGTGGGCCCTAGTGCTGCTCACCTTGCCTAGAGCTCCTGGAAACACGTCGGCGTCTGTCGGACTTCTTCGCACAAGCCCTGTGCTTCTGCTTGCGCACACATCCACACGTCTACACCACCAAACCAGTTTTCTGGATTACTCGTCACTGTGTCTGCTGGCAAAGGTAGTCTGGGGGCTCATCTTCCTGCAGAAAGGGCATAAAATAAATTAATAAGGCAGGAAAGTTCCCTGTGTGTGTTGTTCATGCTGGTTGTCACTGGTCCAGGTCACAGACGTACATCCAAACTCCTCCCACCATCAGTGTCACTTTGACAGGCCAAGGGTGCAGGCTACTGTCTACAGCATGAAGTGCATCAAGCACATATACAGGCAAGAAAATAACATACATCACAATCCACATCAATTAATGGAGACATCAATCATGTACTCACCCAAATTGATCACAGACATGGGGTGTATAAAACGCAACCAATACCCACTAGGGGTGTTAACACAAGTAGTACAGCAGCAGACAGGCCACAGTTATGAGGAAAGTCCAAAGCCCTTGTATAATATTTTGTTACACCGAACCATCCCAGTGAGCCCATGGATAAGGGAAGCAGGAGTGGCCTATGTGAGTCAGGACCCCAAGCTGCAAACACAGACACGAGACAAGCTTGAAGGGCCCAGCTGGAACAGACAGTGGATGCTTTCAAAAGCCACAAAGCACCACACTGTCACATGAATGCACAATGGACAAACAATATTAAGCTATATTAACTAATTAAACTAACAATGAACAACCTACATAACCTAATTAAAATAACTATCAAATAGTCAATACTAACTAACTAAACTAAAAGCAAAAATCTAAAATGTCCACATACGACCCGGGGGGGTGGCACCCAGGAGGGGGGAGGTACAGGGTGTACCCATCCTGTTGGACCATTGTTCAACTGTGCTACCTTGGTTGTTTTATCATTGTGCTTGTGCTTTGAGATTTCCTGCTACTTCAAGTCATCTACTGGAGACTCTTCCAGGGTTTTTTGGTGCCTACAGCCTTTTTCCCTGGTTTGTTGAGACAAAAAAAAAACTCCATGGGCTCAACGGCTGCACAGCCCGACCGATGTCAGAGATATGTCATCGTCCGAGTCTGCCTCATCCTGAAAAGGTGGACATGGGCCAGGAGCCTGACCACGCCTAGGCGCAGCTTGCCCCTCGTCGGCAGCAAGTCTGCCGGACGGGTGAGGCTGGTTCAGTTCAGCAATGACACGCAGGTCTGCATGCAGAACCTCCCGTGATACACGTGCTTCCTCTTGCAAGGTAACACGTGTAACAGAGTTCTTCATGTGTGGTCTGGCTGGACAACTGATGCATCTCCTGGCAAGCACGTAACTCAGCCGAGATGGTACGCTCAAGCTGCTCAAACCTCTCCTCTGACCACACCCTTTGGGACATCAAGAGGACACCCAGAGTGGATCTGAGGGAAGCATACTCACCCTCCATGGCCTTCATGTGTGCCTCTGCGTGAGCAGCAATTGCTTGATGCAGAGACAACAATTCCATGCTCACAGCGATGTTATCAAGTGCTGCCCCCTGCCGTTCTGAATTGGCAGTCATATCCTGCTCCCACTCAGTATACCTCAGTGGCGCTCGGCCACCGCGTTGCTGGGCTTGATACCAGCGGGACCCAAGGACCTGCTGTCCTAGTTGGGTTGGCACTGCCCACGGCTGCACGACTACATGCCCCTGTCTACGTAATGCCCCAGGCACATCAGCGACTGGTGTGGACGGTGACCCAGCGTCCCGATCCACCACAGGCGGAGGTCACACCACTGTCTGGCCCCTCGGTGCAGGTGTCTCGGACAGAGGACAGTCCACATCAGAATCACTCACCCCTGACATATAGACCTGATGCACATCTAACTCGGCATGGCTGTCAGAGTGGTCATCTGGGCTGGACTCATTGCCAGCCAAAGACAAGATGGTCTGTAGCACATGTGGGATCTCGTGGTCTACCACCCCACAACCCCCACTTGTGCCGGGTTGCCGTTGTGATAACAACACTGTGCCTGGCATGACAACACCATCCTCTGGCTCCATTGGGTCATCATCTGAAAAGTGGAGAGAAAAAATCATTAGTACACATGTTAGAAGCACATAACACACACACACATGAAGCAGACATGTCACACACAAAAGAGAACATGCCATGCATGCCTGGTCAATTTGACATTGCATCAATGAGTAGGCATGTAGAACGTTGTTACACAGCTCAGAAGTGGGTTGATGCAGTGCAGAACATGTGTACATTACTCACTATCTACATGAACATGTACTTCATGATGTGTATTAAAAAACATGAAGGCAGTGCAAGGGCAAGTTCAGGCATCACGTGAAATGTGCATGCAATGGGTTGCATGGCTACAAGAAACCCCCCCCACCCCTGAGTAAAAATGCAGGGATGCCTTGCATGGTAGCAAAAGGGTGACTAGAGACCTGTGTATTGGCAGACAGTGTTGACTAGCATCAATGGCATCATCTGAGTCAACTGACAACACAGCAGATGATGATGGGACAGTAAGCAGGACACATGACGAACCCTCAGTAGTACACCCATGTGTGCAAAAGCCACTACACCAGTTGGACAGAGTCAGTGGGCCTGAAACTGGGGAGTACTGTGCCCCACACAGACTGTGACATGCTAAACATGTGTGTGATGCAGGACTGGGCCAGAGTGGGCATGGGATGGCTGAAGAAATGCCATGAAATGTTGATCGTCCTGGACACGTACTACAATCATCATCGAGTCAAGGACACATAGGGGCATGCATGGAAGGCACATGGAGCATGAATGGGCACTCATGTCCCTACGGAGCATCTGCCATCTGCACAGTCCAAGTAAGACACCCTGCATGAAGGGCAGAGGATGTACCCCGAATGCATGTGTCTGACAGGTTGGCTGGTGGAAGTTAGCATGTACACAGGAGGCTTGAACAGGCCATTGCAGTACGCTAAAATGATGCACACCAGTGCAATGGTGTAATTGGGTGCAGCGGGGGTAAAGGGGCAAGGGGGCATGCCTACATGGAGTACCCGCATGCAGGCAGAGGACACATGCATGTCAGTCATGCAATGACATAGTCCCAGTGCTGAGAGGAAAGACACCCCTGGCTACATGCAGAAGGGCCAGTGAGCTGGAACATGGACCGCAGGGGCATGTGGGTGACTAGCATGTGAGTAGGGTGCAAGTGTGGTGATGAGGACAGTCCCCGTCTGCTCTACATGTCCACCATCCTGCACAACAAGCACGCATCAGTGAAGCATTGCATGACTAGCACATGAGAATCATGCACACATAGCATGTAGTGGCAGTCAAGCACAACACATCACACAGCCAAACCACACATGAGCTAGACATACACACAACAACACTTACTGGACGGGGCATCAAAGTCCTGCATCTCTCCCACTCCTTTGACCGATTCTGCTGGTATGAACTCCGAAACGAGTGACTCGTGCAGAGTGGCCCACCGCAAGTCACCAGAGTCATGCTGTAATTAGAGGCACGCTTGGCCTTAGCGCTGCGTTTGAGGTCATCCCAACACTTCTTGCACTCGGCACCTGTGCGCACCTCATGGCCGAATGCACTCACATTATCCGCGACATGCTTCCAGTGGGTATTCCGATGGGCAGCCGTAGTTTGACAATTCGGCCCCACTAGCATGTCACGTCTGTGGCCCCGCACGTAGTCCACAAGGGAGTCCAGTTCCTACTCACAGAAAGGCTTCTTCCTTGACGTGCAGGAGGCCATGTCTGTGTCTGGGGTCCCAGCCTGTGCTGCAGATGCAACCTTCCTCCCCTTGGATAGTGGTGCGGACCCTGGCTGGCGATTGCCGCCCTGATCAGTATGGTCAGTGGCACCAGTGGATTGAACCAAGGGAGTGGCAGGTGGAAGGATGACCGAAGGCCTGACTTGCATCAGTGGCTGCTGGGTGCCCTGGAATGGACCCTGCACAGCAACATCCGCTGTGCCAGGGTCATTGACTGCGACTGTCCTGGTTGGTAGACTCACAACCGGGGTTTTGTTGGCTGCATCCGCCCCTGCACTTGCCAACACCCAGCTGGTCGGGGCAGCAGATGACATTACTGCCCCAGGGACACGTGTCTCAGTCAGGGCAGCCCTGCGTGCACCTAAGGTGTTCCTCCTGACCTGCTGAAAATCTTCAATGGACCCTTCAAGTGCCAACGCAGCCTGCGCTAGCAGACCCTGAGCCTGGGTGGTGGTGTCCACAGCTGCACCTGCAGCTACCACTATCCTTGGGCCCGTGGCAGTCGATGAAACAGACTGCCGGGTCACATGGGTGCCAGTGCCAGATGCAAGAACTGCATCTCCCGTAGCCGCAGGGGGTAGTGGCATGACTGCACCAACATGTGGCACAACATCGTCCCGAGCTGGCGCATCCCTGCCTCTTCTCCCTCTGCAGCCACCCTGGACACCCTGGAGTCCCCCTACTCCCTGCTCACCCCGGCCACGTACCTGACCACGCCCACCATGAGGAGTACGGCCAGCTGAAGCGCCCCTCACCTTTGGTGGCCTCCCAACCATGGCACAGATAGAGTAGTGCCGGCACAGATGGAGAAGTGCCAATGGGATGTGTCAACGACAATTGTCCTGGACAATTGGGGTCAAGGGGATGGGATACAAGATGTTATAAGCACCCCTGCACCTGGAAGGCTGTATGTGACCCCGGTGATGAATTGACGGGTCACGCAATGCTCAGGCACCCCAAAACTGCAGTAAAACCGTGCATGCACCCCGGTAGCCCATGTGTGTGGAATTAACCTCCCGCGATAACGTGGTGGCACCCAGGGACACAAAAAACACATACGCGTGGGACACACAGGCTACTATGACCTTGTAAATGGGTATGCGATACACAGGGGCACCCGCAGTGGGAAAAATAGCGTGCACAACTCACCGTCAGGCTAGTGTGATAATGAAAAACACGTGTAGCCAATACCCCCGCCAAAAGAAGAGATAGGTCCTTGATCCGCTGTGAAGTAGTGATGGTGCGCAAAACAACACGAAGTAGCAACACACATGTCGATCTCCATGAAAGGCACGTACAGCGAACTGCCGGGACCCACTCACCTTTAACCTGTGCTGAGGGAAACGCCCGCGGGTGTCACGTCACTTACGCGCATAGGCCCTTTCCTCGGATTACACGCATTAACACGCAGACGTGCTGTTTTTTCACGTGCGGCATTACTATGCACCCGTCACGAGGGAAATGCCTGTGTGCGTAATGTCACAGATGCGCTTAAGCACTAAGGGCCTTTCCTCGAATTACACGCTGACGTGCACTTTTTTCACGTGCCAAATCACTCCGTATCAAGCTGGCCACGCGAGAACACACGAAGACCTCGCTCCTGCCCAGAAGGCCATTTTCCTGCCCCCCAGAGCCCAGAGCATGCTCCCACCTGCCATCTGATGCTGCCTGCCTGCCTGCAAAACACCTGCCCTGCTCTTTGGTGCCTGCACATCAGCCATCTGCAGGGGTCCAGTTGCTGTGACCACCCCTGCTGGAACAGAAGACTCCCGACTGGGATAGCAACGCTCCACAGGCCAGCCCAAGGACCAAGTTGCCCACCCACACCTGCCTCAGGGGTTGCCATGTCAGACACAACACCACATGGCACCAGTGGCAACCCCCCAGCAGGGAGGCAGAGGGCTACCAGCTTCAGTGCCAATGAAGTTGGTATCCTGGTGGTGCAAGTGCTGGGGTAGTATGATGCCCTCTTTGGAAGTTTGTGCGCCGACTGTGAAGGACAGAAGAGGATCTGGATGGACATTGTGGCTGCCATCAATGGATGCTGAGGGGTGCCAGGTATGCCTAACCAACAACCAAATGAGGGTCCTGGAACGTATACGCCCAGCACTCCACATCCAAGTCCTTGAGAGGCAGACCTGTCTGGAGTCGAGCGGTAAGTGTACATGCGGAGTGATTGGACGCTGTGCATGTTGAGGTGTGGCAGGAGTGTGCAGTTTGCACATATGTCTTTGCAGGGCCATGTCTTGATGTATATGTACAGGGACGTGAGCCTGCCCCATGTGAGTCCTCTCATGTGTGAGACACATTGATGGTGTATGTGTTGGTAAGCATGCTGGCCAAATTCTGGTGTGGGTGCACACATTTTTGAATTTCTGTGTATGTTCGGTGGCATGGTTGTGGTGTCACACATGGATGCTGGTTCCACCTGCATGCATCTGCACTATGTACAGGTGCATGTGTGTGTATATGACAAGCGTGCAACTGTGATACACCATGGATGCATGTGACACTGACATATAGGAGGCTGATTGCCAGATGTGACATGGATGGCGATGTTATCACTGTGACAGGTAGTGGAGATGTACAGATGCATGTATGTCTGGTGGCGTGTGTGCATGTGTTCTGCACTCCCCGTGTTGCATGTGACGTCAGGCTCACCTTCGGCTACTCATGCTATTGTTTGTGTATGGATGGTGCTGCCTGGTGCAACATTCCTGTTGTTTTGCTCATGTGTGTGAGTTGAAATTACATCTGTGTTGGGGTGTGTGATGCCATGTCTGAAGTTTGCGACTGGCACTCATTTGCAACTGTCATGTGTGTATCAGACCATTGTACATTGCCCTGATGCCTGTTTTCTGTCTCTCCCTGTCTGCAGCGTCAACTGATGAAGAGGGCGGAGACGGTGCTGTGGAGCACAGCGGCAGGGATCCCACCGCCAGATGAAGACGCAAGGCCCAGCTCCCCTCCCATGCTGACATCTCTTTGGGGAGTGAGGAGTCTGGTGCCATGTCTGCGGCCGCAGCTGCCGGGGGTAGGTCCAAGAGGCAGAGGTCGGAGGTGGACTCCTCAGCAGCAGAAGGATCAGCTGAGACCGCACAGGGGCCTACGGAGGAGATGGCACAGAGTCTTCCAGGTTGGTGGGGGTTTGGTTGAGGAGGAGGCCGTGGAAGTCACACGCATGGGCCTGGAGGGGGGGATCCACTGGTGCCAGTGGTGCAGTCCAGGGGCAGGGACAGGAGGCAGCCCAGGCCGCTGCAGAGGTGCCTGTGTGTAATCCTGTTCCCGATCATGTGACTGCATCATCCGGCGCCAGCAGGGATGCCTTCGTCCAGACCCATTTTCAGGGAGGGGATAGCCGCACAACAACTGGACTTCCTCTCCCTGTGGATGTGGCAATCTGGGACCGTGTTCAGCTTGTCCTGGCTGGGGTGGCGTTGTGTGTTTGTGACATTCGGGGTGACGTGCAGGCTTCTCGTAAGGACAATGCATGTCATTTTGAATGCCTCGAAGACCGCGTCGACCAGCTAGGAGGGATCACCGGTGCTGGGTTCCTCCGTGTGCTGGAGCTTCTACCGACCCCCTCCTCAACTGAACCCCCAATGCACTAGTCATCCTCCGTGCCATCTTCCTGCCCAAGTGTCACCCGGGCACCCTGTGGAGCTGGCCCTGACCCAGCGGCCAGGCTGGTGGAGGACACATCCCTGCCACAATCGGGACTCGGATGTCCTGCAGGGGTGGCCACCACAACAAATGGACCCCAGCAGGAGGAGGACGTGCAGGCATCACAAAGCAGGGGACATGCACGGCAGCAGCAGGCTCAAGATGGGAGCAATGATGGCTCGGGGACATCAACATCAGAGGGGCAGACATCGGCCAGGAGGACCCTGGATTGGGAGTGTCTTCCGTGTGGCAGCAGTTGGGCCAGGCCATAGATGCGGAGCGGCGGCAGACGGAAGAGGCACGGCTCACTATGATCTGGGCGGAGAACCCCATGCGCAGGGCGCTGAGGCGGGCTGAGTGCCTTGAGGGAATTCGCAGGGATTTGGAGGTGAACATGGCGTTATCCCTGCGAGACCTCGGGGCCAGTGAACAGGCCCGCCTCCAGGATATTGAACAGGAGTTCGATGATGCCCTGGCCCAGGACATCAACAAGTGAGCCGTTGGACTTGCCCGCCGCCATTGTATAAAGTTTCCTTTCTTTTTTCTTTCATTTGGGGCGCATGGACTATGCCCCACATTTTTGTATATTGTTATTTATTAGGTAGGCTTTTTGGTAGGTTTCATTTATATCATTGGGCTCATGGACCCTGGTTTTGTTATTTGTATATAGTTGAACAGTGGATTTTTCATCATTATTTTTTTTTTTCACCATGGAGCAATGGATTTTGCTTATTTCTTTCCCTTTGGATTTGCCTTGTTGGACAGAGACTTTGGACACATTTTCATTTGGATTTTTTTGGATTCTGATTTCATATTTTTTTGCATTGTCCATCACACCCATTGTGTGTGTGATGGACATGTGTTGATGCATACATGCCATTTGGGTTGTTTCATGTAATGGCCATTTCAATGCGGGGTGTATGTAATACTTGGTTGGTTCTTTGGGCAGGGGTGGCGTGCAGTGGGATTTGGGTGGCCATGAGGGCCATGATTGTGGATCATGATGATGTGTTGGGGGGACATGAGTCGGGGCCTGCTGGCAGGTGCCCGTCACTGCTGGGTGGGTGAGTGGGTGGGGGGGACATGAGTCGGGGCCTGCTGGCAGGTACCCATCACTGTTGGGTGGGTGAGTGGGTGGGGGGACATGAGTCGGGGTCTGCTGGCAGGTGCCCGTCACTGCAGGGTGAGTGAGTGGGTGGGGGGACATGAGTCGGGGCCTGCTGGCAGGTGTCCGTCACTGCTGGGTGGGTGAGTGGGTGGGCGGGACATGAGTTGGGGCCTGCTGGCAGGTGCCCATCACTGCTGGGTGGGTGAGGGTGCAGGGGGACATGAGTCGGGTGCCTGCTGGCAGGTGCCCGTCACTGCTGGGTGGGTGAGTGGGTGGGGGACATGAGTCGGGGCCTGCTGGCAGGTGCCTGTCATTGCTGGGTGAGTGGGGGTACAGGGGGACCTGTGTCGGTGCTCACTTGTGCATGATGACATGTGGGCTGGATGGGGGCATGGCCAGGGTGGATGGACTGCCTGCGGGGCATGGCCAGGGATGCAGGGTAGTCCCCTGTGTTGTGGGCTGCCTGCAGGCCCTGGGGAGGGGGGAGGCGGCTCACCTGGGAGGACACATGCTGCCAATTCGCGTTGGGGCACCCCAAGAATACACGTCCCCCGCTCGCCCAGAGAAATCGCGTGTGGAACTCCACGCACACCCCTCACTATACACGTACCCCGCTGCCCAAGGCCTATAGTATGTATAACTTCCCGCACACCCCCAGGATACATGTACCCCACTCGCACAGGGCCTATCACGTGTGAAACTCCCCACGTACCCCCAAATACACGTACCCTGCTCGCCCAAGGCCTATTGCGTCCGAAACTCACCGCGTACTCCACATATACACGTACCCTGCTCGCACAATGCCTATCGCGTGCGACACTCCCTGCGTACCCCCCAAATACATGTACCCTGCTCGCACAGGGCCTACTGCGTGTGAAACTCCCCGCGTATCCCCAAAATACACATACCCTGCTCGCGCTAGGCCTATCGCGTGTGAAACTGCCCACGTACTCCCCAAATACACGTACCCTGGTCGCGCTAGGCCAAAAGTGTGTACAACTCCACCAGCACCCCTCGGAATACACGTCCCCCGCTCACGCAAGGCCAATAGCAAATAAAACTCCATGTGCACCCCTCGGAATACACGTACCTCACTCGCGCAAGGCCAATAATGTGTAAAACTCCATGCGCACCCCTCGGAATACACGTACCCCACTCGCGTCAGGTAATTTGCGTGGAAAGGGGAGTGTGGAAGGCTCTGAAGTCCCTTAACGGGTCCCTTCCATAACGCCTGGTAAAACCAGGCGTTAAGGAAGGGACCTGCTAAGGGACCTCGGAATAGGGTGGTAAGGGATTACACAACCTCGTAATGACACCCATGGACAAAGACCACATGATGAATGTTCTCACATGTAGGGTTGGGGGGCATTTACGTTTGTGTAGCCAGCAAAGACAAAGACCTGCTGTCTCCCTATGGCATGGCATTTTATACTGGCTTTAATGGCATGGCTAACCTTATTGTGGTGCTTATTGAAGAGGTCATTTCTTTAGCTAGAAAAGACATGGGGCCTCATTACAACTCTGGCGGTAGCCTTACCGTTAGAAACGGCACGGCTGCCACCGGGGTTACATATTTTCCGGCACCCATGAATGGGCAAGAACCGGGTCATGCAGAGTTAGACAGACCCGGTACTTGCCCATTTTCGGGTGCTGGAAAAATGCAACCCCGCTGGCAGCTGTGCCGTTCAGCCCGCCAGGAAAAACCTGGTGCTGGGCTGTCAGGCACCCGTGAGCACAGCCCATTGTATGGCGGCCTGGGAACTATGGTACCGGTATGCTTACCGGTATCGTAGTTCCAGGACCGCCATGCTTGTAATGAGGCCCATGGTTTCTTACTATGGCATGACCTTTTATACTGACTTTAAAGTCAAGGCTAACATGAATGTTCTTACATGGGGGAGAGGGAGATTGTGCACCCAGAAAATACATGTTTCTTACTATGGTTTAGGAATTTAGATTGTCTTTAAGAGCAAAGCCAAAATGATGATTGTCCTTACAATTGGGGAGGGGCATTCTTATAGCCAACAAAGACATAGTGGGCCTCATTTTAAGTCAGGCAGTAAGGGGTTAACGGCACCGGTAAAGGTGCCGGCGCCGTCAACCCTGTACTGCCTGATTATGAGATCCCCTCGTGGGACCCTCTCTGCAAGTCTGGTTTTACCAGACCTGCAGAGCGGGTCCCACGAGGGGAAGAGGGAGCAAACAACGGCCCGTTCGTAATTGCCCATTGTTTGCTCCCTCTCCCATTCCCATTCAGCCCTATGGGGGCTGAAATGGGAATGGGGAGGTCTGGGCCCGGGTACCTGAAGGGAGGAATTACCAGGCCCTCTGAACTCGGAATGGCCCGGTATTTCCCCATTCTGGGGACCCGAACCCAATTTTGGCTGCAGTCATGATGCCAATAGCGGCATGGCTACCGCCAAAGTCGTAATGATGGCCATTGTCTTACTACTGCATCAATATTTGTTTATACTCGGGCTTACAATGACAGGGAGCTCAGGGAAAGGGTTTTAGGTCACAATAGGAAAATCAGTTTTCAGTGACAAGGACAGAGGCTCATAACAGGTAGACTTCTAGGCAAAAGTGATTGCTCACAATGGGATCAACGGTTTGGGTTTAATAGGACAGATGCAAGTAGGAATTTGTTTGGTAATGCACACAACACACTGACAAAGTCAGTTTTCAGTTACAAGGAGACTAATTCTTTTGAGGCAACCCTTTAATGACTATAATAATTAAATACAAAAACCAGGGACAAGATCATTGATTTTTAATTTCAACAATCTTGAACCGTAATTTTCAATGGGGGAATTAATTGATTTGCTTAAGAAAAATACTAAGCATTTACACAGACAAATGAGAGGTTTTTCAATGGAGAGATGCTAACATTCACAAGTAAACAACAGATTCTTCTGTGGGGAGATGACAGGATTAAACTGTCAATTTGGGGTTTTCAATGGGGTATTGGATTAAATGTACTACTACGAAAATGAAGGGCTTGGGCAATTAAGGGCTGAGGTGATATATGCTACTTATACAGCAAGCCTTAGTTTACGATTCAGGAAAGCCAGCTGGTTCTCAGTACTCTCTTGACAGGGCAAGGGGTCTGGTCACTGCACTCTCAAAGATGGTACGGTTCAGCAGCCTTCTCTCCGTCCTCCTTCTCCTGTCTCCCCAGTTTTTGTCTCTGTCCTGAGTCCTAGTACAGTACCCCTTATATAGCAGAAATTACATCACTAACTTTACAATCTAGGGCGAGTACCCTGTAATTATCCCTGCTGCTCATATTGGACAGTTACCATCCCTCTCTCCGCTCCCTGTCAGGACTGATTCAGGGGAGGAGAGCGCCATCTGTCTGTTTGCATGTATTACCTTTCTTTGTTCTCATTACCACTTTTTGGCAAAAACTAGTTAAGTCTCATAACTTCATAATTATACTAGCCAATGCCATATGAAACAGATATGCAGTTTTAGTTGGTCATGGGGAATTAGGTAAGCCAATCGCCAACTCCCTACGATGTAGCATGGCCCTGTGGCACATTCTTATCTTTTTCATAAAATGTACAACCGTTATGAATCTGCAAATGATCAAGCATGTTCCTAATTTCATTTTCCATCTTTTGACCAACTGTCACATTTGTCACCTGTTCAGATCAGCCAGAAAACTAGTCTAACTGGCCATTTCAGTCCCCAAAGTCCCTGGTAAATGTGATTTATATCTTTAAAACCGCCTGGAAATTACATGAAACACTAGCATAAAATTGCATGAATCCTCATTCTGACTGCTGGGAAAAATGCCTAAAATGAAATCAGTCTTTTAATGTCAATTGGGAGTGTCTTGTTCCACCTGTGGGAGAGCCTCGTCATCCCACACAGCCATCTGTCTTCCTCTGGACTCAGCCTGTGACCATAGATTTGCATGAGTCCCTTTGAAATTGGTAGTTTGCTCTTTGAAGTGGGTGCAGGAAGGGCACCACCTCCTGGTCATGTTTCAGCCACACTTTGCCTTCTTTGAAATCTCTGGGCTCCTGCATCCATGTCTGCAGAACAGGGAATTGTGATGCCCTCAGCAGCATCACATTTATTATGGGTTTGTTATAGCATATGTGTGATATCCAGCGGGAAGTGGGGCTTTGTCATTATGAAGTTCCTGCCTCAGCCTGAACTGTTTCCTGCAGTAAGTGTCTCTTCAAAGGTGACTGGAGTTTTGTGGGTTGAAACATACATTTGCTTTGGTCACCACCCACATCATATTTCCCTGACATTTTCTGTGTGAAAGTGCTATCTTTTTGCACTGTGTTTTTTTAAAGCCATTTTTCTTTTTACACGTGTGCAGGCCATGTTTGCTTTTAATGTTTAAAATCCTTTCTTTGATTTCTCCTTCTTGGGTGAATTTTCATTTGCTGTTTGTCCATAGATGATGATGGGTAGACTTTTTCCACGTGGTTCTTTAATTTAAAACACACAAAGAAAAAGGCAGGCCGTTTTTGGTAGCAGTGTTTAAAGGGCTGCTGTTCATATGATAGAGAAAGCAAAAGCCGTTTTTGGTTGTTGCGTTGAAATTCTTGCCCCTCGTGTGAAATAAAGGTAAAGCAAGGCCGTGTTTGGTTGCAATGTATAACTTCTTGTCATTCAGGTGAAATAAAAGCAGAGCAGGGCCGTTTTTGGAGGCAGTGTTTAAATGCTTGCCACTCGTGTGACAGGGAAAGCAAAGCAAGGCTGTTTTTGGTCGCAGTGTAGAAATTCTTGCCACTCATGTGAAATAAGAGTAAAAACAGGCTGTTTTTGGTTACAGTGTCCAAATGTTTCTGTTCATGTAAAAGGGAAAGTTACACAGGGCTGTTTTTGTTGGCAGTGTTTAAACGCTGCTGTTCAGGTGAAAGGGGCTTGAGTTTGGGTCCTTTAAATGCACCCCACATCAGTCAGCGTGTGGGAGGGAAGCAGGCAGCAGGGGTTCCAGCGAGAAAGATCAGTCTTACTGGCTTTAAGACAGAGATCGTTTGCCGTACACCATGCCTGAATGGCAATAAGACAGTAACAAATGAGAGAGGAGGTTGAGGAGGTAGTGGAGGGATGCTTGAAGGAAAGTTGTGTGTCATCAGCATAACACTGGAAATGAGGTGAGAAGGTGGAAATAAAGTGGGCCAGAGAGGCAAGGAAGATCTTGAAAAGCCATGGTGATAAAACAGCACCCAGAAGGGACGCCACTGGCAGAGAGTAAAATGGAGGAGAGGAAATGCCCAATTGCACCTGGGAGAGGCGATTAGATGGGAAGGAGGTCAACCAGTCCAGTGCCAGGTCCGTGATGCTGTATTTTGTCTTATGGCAAGGTATTTCGTACTGGTGTTAATGCCAAACCCCATAGCAGTATGTTCCTATGTGGTGATAATGACATATATTGGCAGAGCCAATGGATGTACAAGGTTCATTATGCTATCACACCTGGGATTATGGTACAGATTGGTATGTTCTTATGTGGAAATACTGCCATATTTTGGTGCAGCCAGCATGGCCATGTTTTTATTATGCTATCATATAGTGGGAAAAGGCTACATGAAAATGTGTTGGAAAATTCTCCTGTGCCCTGATGGTGACTTAGCATCTCATAGGTTTTATTCCCACCTTACCATGGAAAATTGATCAATACTGTGTGGCTTTTTAATCAATTGTTCACGGAAAGATTGCTGTCAAATTCACCATTTGACCCAGCAGGAGAACCACCCTCAAAGCATATTTGCTGGGTTTGGCCTCCTTCCCTACCCTTGGTTGCTCACGCATGTCCATTGGAAATGTTTACGGCCCTAAAAATGAAAGAATTCACTAGCCGCCACTGGTTAGAACCGTCTTCCAAGTCAGCAATATAGGATACATGGGCCTCATTACGACCCTGGCGGAAAGTGACTGACCGGACCGCAACAGCGTAAATAGCGTTTCCGCCATTGCACGAAGGAGCAAAGTGCGGCCAATCACGACCCATCGGGCACGAGCATTACGCCATGGCGGAATCCGAAAGGCTGCGATGGCGGAAATGACCCCAAAACGGCCCTTACCGCCGCCGTACGCTGCACCAGGTGCAATACCGCCACCCATCTTAGCGGTCACCGTAATGAGCGGTCACCGTAACGAGCGTGCACCGCAAATTACGGCCACCGTAAATATACGGAAACGGAAGTAAAAGCATGTGGCCGGAACGGGAAACAGCACGCCGCACAACTATAAAATCCGAATCCCAACACAACCATAAAAAATCCGACCCTGACACACATCCCAACCCGTTAGCAACCCCAGTTAAAAAAATAAATATGGGAAAGGTAGCCAAGAAAGCGTGTGACCGCAAGCGGCAGGTACACTTCTCCCGAGAGGAACTGACCGTGCTCACCGAGACCCTCCAGGAAAATTCCGCCGTCGTCTTCTCCAGTCAAATGACCAGGACGGCCCTTGCCAACAAGAAGGCCATATGGGCCCTGGTGGCACAGCGCGTAAGTGCGGTGGGGACAACACCCCGCACGCCACAGCAATGTCGCAAGCGGTGGGACGACCTGCGGATCCGCGTACGCAGCATACTTTCTGCGAACAGGAACATCGCCACAGCTACCGGGGGGGGTTCAGAGTCGCCCATCAAGTTGACCCCCTGGGAGGAAATCTGCGCCTCCACCATAGGAATGGAGAGCATAGAGGGAGTCGGAGGGATGGAGAAAGGAGTGCCGACATCCGGAGAATCAGGTAGGTTGGCCAAGAGAAACAATGCGAAATCCACAAACCACGAACATGTGCAGTACCATGTGACCCCATAGTGCAATACATACTTTGCCCTGACAGCGCCCTCTAAAAGTCAGAATGAACAAACAAATCAATCAAGAAGCCATAAACAACCCCTACATGTGCAGCATGCACCCCCTAACTGCATGCAGCCAAATGAATGCATCCTCAATCCACACGAAAATGAGACCACCTCCAAGGCCCAGTCCCAAATCAGCCTCATGTACCACCCCAATGCATTTGATACGTTGCCATTCCAAATCCGACAGACCCATAACTAACGCTCGCCCCTCTTTACTCCACCACAGGGTCCGATACCAACGACGAGCTGCAGGACACCCCTACCAGCACGCCTGCAAAGAGGGCCAGGACCAACGTCCCAAGAGCCTCCACCTCAGGTGCAAGGATCAAGACACGGCAGCAGCAGGAATCAAGTGGCAGCACACTGGAGGGGACTGCAACAGGCACCCCAGCAGCCAGCAAGTCCACAACCCCAGCACCACAGGTCCCCCCAAAGAACGTATCTGATGGCACTGCCTCTGGTGGTAGCAGCACCATAGGTGACACAGCTGTCATGCCAGCATGCTCCGACACGGAAAACAGTGCTGGCGACGTAGGTACCATCCATGACCTTTCCCAATCCCCCTGCATGTTCCATCCCCTACACCATGACGAAACCACGCAGGGGCACCCTGAAGACGACGACTGGCCAACCCCCACAAGTCCTGTGCCAAGGCAACATGTGTTGAGCAGCCCCCCTGTCACACCACCGCAAATGTCCATGGCCCAGCAGAGGCAACAGTCCCTCGACCTGCTGATCGAGCAACAGCAGGAAGCGTCCACGCTACTCAAGGACCATGCAAATGAATGCGGGGGTTCCAGGGCAGCCATGGAAACATCCACCGAGACACTCAGGGCACAAATAGAGAAAAGTAGTGAGAGCCTCAGGGGAGAAATGGAGAGAAGCACCGAGAGCCTGAGAGCACAAATGGAGAAAAGCACCGAGAGCCTGAGGGGGGAACTGCATGCGACGTCCAAAGACGTTTGTGCTGAACTTGCTGCTGTGCGCCGTGTGCTCTCGGAGCTCTCACAAACCCTCAGAGACATGCATGGACGCGAGCAGGCAGAGACATCATCCGTGGCAAGTTCCGTCCAGGGCAGCCCCCAACGCAGATCTGGCAGGAACCTGCGCTCCACGGGCAGGGGTGCCCCTGATACCCGTAGAGGGGGCTTGCAATAGCGTCTACCCACGGACAGCATGCATATTTGGACACTGGTGTTGGGGGGGGAGGTAGTAGGGTGGAGGGGGTGTGTTGGGCTTCACTGGGTGGCGGGTCCATAGGGTGTATAAATCAAATCACATTAACAATACAGCACCTCATTATCATCCAATGACATGTGTGGACATTGATATTTGCGTACGAGGCCTTCATAGGCGTACAGTCCACAATGTGCCTGTACTACACACACACAGTGCCACAGGTCCCCTTTCCGTGTAATAGGCACCATGCGTGGTTGCTAGAAGCATGCATCTATGATGCTCTGTCGGATTGCACGTACATCCTGTGCCTCATGGACTCCTTGAGGTGCCTCCACATCCCCACCCTCATCATCATCATCATCTTCAGGTGCATGCAGTACAGCGTCAGGGGGCATGGGCACATTCCTACGTATGCACATGTTGTGCAGCATGACACATGCCATGACCATCTTAGAAACCTTCTCATGGCTGTACATGAGTGCCCCGCCAGACCTGCTGAGGCTGCGGAAACGAGCCTTCAGTAGGCCGAATGCCTGTTCAATGACCACACGGGTACGTGAGTGGGCATGGTTGTAGTCCTCCTCATGCTCGTTCTGTGGGTTCCGGATTGGTGTAAGGAGCCATCTCTTCAGTGGATACCCGGCATCACCTGTATGAGACGAATAAAGGGTGTCAGTGGAATGATAGTGCTAAGTAGCCCCCCCCCCCCTGCAAGGTCATTGACGCATCAAATGGGCCACGATGTCATGCATGGAATGAGACTCACCGAGTAGCCAGGATCTGTGCCCTGCGTGTCGCTCCATGTAGCGTGGTATTCTTGTGTTCCTCAGGACCATAGAATCATGGGTAGATCCTGGAAATCTGGCACAACAATGCGTAAATATCTTGTTGGAGTCACACACCATTTGCACATTGATTGAATGAAATTGTTTCCGGTTGCGGTACTGGACCTCCATGGCATGTGGGACAACCAATTCAACATGGGTGCAGTCGATGGCACCAATGCAACCCGGGATGCCGCCAAGTGCATGGAATCCCACTTTAGCGTTGGTAATCTCCTGGTACGTGCGTGGTAGTGTGATGTGGTCGTCGGCGTGCTTCAGGAGGGCATCGTGCACTTGGAAGAGTGTCCGTGAGAACAGTGGCTGTGAAATGCCATGCAACTGTCCCACTGTGTGCTGGTAGGTGCCTGTGGCCAGGAAGTGGAGTGCAGACACCACCTTCAGTAGGGGTGGGATGGCGGTTGGGCTATCTATCATGCTCACGAGGTCAGCATGTGTCATGTCCACAATGGCGATTATGGTGTCCCGGTCCAAACGGTAGAGGGTGTGGATCTGCTCAGCAGTGAGGTTGAACGGATCGGCTCGGAGGCGTGGGATTGCGGGCCGCCTGCGTGGTGGTAGTGGCAGTGCTTGTGGGCCTTGCTGACCCTGCCTTGCCCTCCTCCTCCTCCTTCTCCTCCGTCTCCCCTGTGCGCCCGGTTGTTGTACCTGTTGTTGTTCGTCGTCTTCTTGTAGTTGTAGCACTTGCAGTGCTATCTGGTACCCCAGGCCCAACATCGCTAGTCCTGCCGGTAGCATTTTGGAGTGGGAGTGGTTGTGGGAGGGGTTTGGGTCTGCAATATATGTGCTGTCGGCCTGTATGGCCTCCACCTGTGCTGATTGAATGAATCTGTGGCAGATGCAATCCCTTCTGGCCGAGCACGTCCCGCACGTAAGGCTGCATTTGGCCGCATGGCATCTTGGGATTGGAATCATGTATCAAATCCCGATGGCAGTGTGATGTACTTTGACTGATTTTCATGCTATGCTCCCATTGTTACACATGCTATGATTGCAGCCGCTTACATACCTGTGAAGAGTCAGTGGTATGTAGGGCTCGATCGATGGCCGACCCTCATGCAGCACAGTAACGTACTTCACCGACGGGCGTGGCGTGCCATTTGTGATTGCAGCCAGTTAGCATCATGACACACAGCCGCACTACATTGATGTAATTGTGAATGCAAGCGTTCACAGAAGCCTTTTCGACGTAATGTTGCAAGTGAGGAATTCGAAGGCCAGCATTTTGGGTTTTGAAGTAGCGGCGAGGATACGCCCACAGGTCTGGCTGGAAATGTAACGTTCTATTGTAGAATGTCCTTGGGACATGGCCCATAACGAGCAGGCAATGAATGATATGAATTGAATGGGATGCGCAACAGCGTAGTGGACGATAAGGCAGGACGTTCCCAAATCCATCTTGCTTCACAACACTACAGATCCGGCCAGGGGCACAGTGGTTTTTGCGGACTGCATTACGCACAGACGCGATGGAAGTTTCACATATTATGTGAGTGAATATTCATGCGTTTTCATTGCGGGATGAGGGAATGATGTGTGGATGCATGGACTGATGATTCCGTTTAGGGTCTGCCATGTACATGGGTTTTTTGATTCACTCCCCTTCCCCTGCGTTATGTGATGCAAGGCTGCCATAGTGGGACATACGTCTATCTGCCCTTGTCGGATCCTCCCTGTCTCGACGCGCCTTCATACACTTGTGTCTAGGCACGTTACTAATCCCATGTCATGGGTTCTATCTTGACGGACGCATGCACAGTAACCGACGTTGACAATGGTGTATTTAGCTCGATTGGTTTCGTTATGATTCGATACTGATTTAGGGGTGTGTATATTCCTTTGGAGTGGGCTAGCATGCATATGGGTGTGGATTTGGTGTGTTGAATGAAGATTGTAATGCATCATGAGTCCCGTAATGCAATCGGTTAATTTGTGTTTCTTTTGGGTGACAGGTATCTCCTGCCCTATTGCAGATGCCATCTCTACGCCACTCCTCCAGATGGTTTTTACTCTCGACTCCTGCAGCTTCGGGTGAATCAGTGGAGCACCATTTCGATCTTATGGGACGATCGCCAATGGGCCACATGCCCTTACGCTGTACTGGTGGCTAGGTGCAACATTTCGGCCTTTCAGCTCGACTAGTGCCTGCCTCATGGGACGGACCTGCGGTTCTTACCGCTTCCATGTTGCCTTTTGGAACGTTGATGTAGGCCCTGTGTGCCATGATGGTACAGGGCGTCACACAAGTGGAAGCCGGTCAATTATTGCAGATGCAGCCCTCGGTGATGATGGTTGTTTTGGTGGTATTTTGCAAATTGCTGTGGGGCCTTTGTCATTTGGATGTGCATTTAAATTGTATTCCGATATTTGTCGTGTTGCGTTGTTCTTTGCAGGTGATGTGGCGATTTTCGCTTTGTGGCGGTATGTATTGCGTGATGATCTGCATTGTGTTCCGCCTTCTGAGTTGAGTTGTGTGGTACAGTACTGGCCGCGTTTGCCTACGTAGCACAGTATGGTCACGGATAGGGGCTGCCATTGTGACTGTTTACATGATGTGCTGTTCAGGGGCGGGGGATTGGCTTTTGGCCGACTGGTGCCTGTCAGCCAGGTCGATTGGTGGAATGATGGGTTGTTCAGAATGTGGCTGGTCACAGGTGACTGTGTTTGCGTGCGTTTGTTGGAGGGGGACTGGGGTCATGTCCATTGGAATAGCTTCTGTATTGATGCCATCTGTGCCCTGCAGCTCCCATCGGCCCCTCTTGGGATGAGCCTGGCTGCTCAGTCACTCTGCCGACTTGTGTGGTACATGCTTCTGCTGATGGTTGGTTTGTTTACTGGCATGAGTACAGGGCTGGTGCAATCCCCCTCAGGATGCTGTTTTGGATGTTGCCTTGCGCTGGTGGCAAGCGATGGGGGACTACTGTTGTTTTGTGTCATGTGTTCTTGATTTTCATTTTGATGTATTGTACCTTCACATGCCTGTGCTGCGTCAGTACGGCTATGGTGACATGCCGTACATGGATGCCCACTCACGGGGCGCTTTGAGCCCCTGCATGCTTTTCTACGTTGGCATGCATGGGTGAATTGTGGATTTCACTGGTTGCATAGTGTGGGTACATTGCGCCTGCCAGGAGTTGTGCAATGAGGCCAGGGAGTGGAGTACAGGCACTCAGTGGGCCATTTACGGTTGGTTCGCGTTGCCGTATTTCTCGCCATGGCGGAATGGTACTTTACGACGTGCTTGATGGCGTTCAGTACATGTCCGCTAGGGTCAGAATTCGCGTACCGTTGCGCCATGGCGGTGATTCCGGTTTTGCAAGGCGCGCGTGCGCGTACTTGGTGCAGTTAGCGTTGCCGTTCACTGCGGTGTCGCTAATGGCATCGTACTTTACGGTGACGGGTCATGATCGCAACGAGCGGTGTTCGATGGCGGTATTGCATTTCCGCCATCATTTTTCCATTTCCGCAAGGGTCGTAATGAGGCCCATGGTCCATTATTGTAGTCTTCGAATCTGGATTTAAGTCACACTTTAATGCTCTTGCATATCCACAACGTACTTACTGTGAGCTGAATTACTAGGAAGAAAAAGGTTCACAGTTTGTATACTAGGCATTCTGCAACATCTTACCTTACATCTTGTAGAGTTACAACAAACATATTTTTTCCTCATATTGCTGCCAGAGCATATTTGAAAAACGAAAAGCATCTTCAGGTCTGTGGTACGTGCATTACATAGTAGAATATTCTGTGGAGTGTAAGATGCAAAGTGAGGACGTGGAGGAAGGGAGCCTGAAAGAAATAAAATCTTATCAAGTTATTATCAGTGGAACAATACAAACATAAACCTAAGACATACGCCCGGATGCCCTTGAGCCTGGTGCACTATATAAATAAATAAAATACAAATACACAGACAGTGAAGAGTGTACATCATAGTGATCTTTGGGAATGTAATTTTGAGGAAAGGCTAGAAACATACTGAATGAATGAATGGATGAATAAATGCCTGGGCTCTGTGTCAACATTTTAAAAAGTCCAGCATTTGCAAAGGTTTCCAATCTGATGAACGCAGATGTGAGAGAGGCGTTGGTCTTAGGCAGGGAAGGTGTTAATAAGTAGGGGCCAGCAGCCTCATGTATGTTTATTTCTTTGATTTGATTTGTACAGCATTACATATCATCCACAGCAGTGCGACAAAATAAATGGCTATTGCACAGCAACAATACAAGGGAGAGCATTTGTTTTTAAATCTTGTTCTCCACACAACACTACTACTAGTGAAACAGTGATATGGTAATACGGGTTAAAATGGCAAACAAATGTATTGCATGCTTCCTTCGCCTCATATGGCAGCATGGGCCAAGATCCAGGAATGTGCCATCTATAGCACAGAAGCATCCAGACAACAATAGTACCATGGTACTAAAGTAAAATTAATTTCGACTAAGTGTTCCTTTGAAATATAGATACTTTGCTTAAACAAAGATAAATGGTCAAAATTACTAAACAATCCCACTCCTGTAAAGCGAATACATAGATCAAGGGAAACGAAAAACATGTGCTGATATCTCTGGGTACAAATGGCAGGAGGGAGGAAAAACAAGTAGAAATGCAGAAATTCCTAATTATTTTTTTTTAACTATGCCTTTTATGATGGCTTATCTGTTTCTAGGGCCCAAGGTATGACGAGCAGGGCGGCAGCTTCTAGTCAATTCACAAATCTATTTTAGTCTTTTGCAGTGATCATTCTTCCTATTGCTTTTCCAATGGCAAGGATGATAGTTCTATGATGAACAAGCAGGCGATTCAGCGTATCCTTTAAGAACAGGACATCGGACCCTCCGTGGCAAAGCCTGCATAAGCTAAAGGCGACACAGGTGTTTGGCGACGAAGGGACGTGAAAGTATGCAGCGCAGCCGTCGACCGGCAGCGACCGTAAGGTAAGAAATATGCCGGTGGGAGGCACGGCAATTACTGCGCCCTACTAAACTGCTCTACCTCGTGCTTTCTCCTTCTCAAGGCTTGATGCATTCTACACTATTCCTGCACACCCATTAGGTTTTCCCCTCCCGCGTAGCCATACTCATGTTTTTGCATTTTGCTACTATTTCTTTTCATTTCACGTGCATTTCTCTGCATTTTCCTTCAATATGAGATGTTTCTGCGTGTACCTGTTGCACTGTTTATTGTTGTGTAGAGTAGCTTCTGTGTTGTGCATCCTTTTCTTCTCCTCTTCTCCCCTGCGCTCTAC